>NW_027362770.1:162608330-163812916 GCF_046119375.1 Phyllobates terribilis
TTGGCGTGGGGTTCCCCTTAATTTTAGGCTCTAGCGGAGGTTAAGCAGACGGCTGGGGCAGATGTTTGAAGCCTGGGAAGGGGGTAATACCCACGGAGCTTCCCAGGCTACTAATATCAGCCCCCAGCTGAATACCTAGCCTTTACTAGCTATTAAAATGGGGACCCCCCCCCAAAAAAAAATGACGTGGGGTCCCCCCTATTTTAATAGCTAGCAAAGGCTAGGCAGACAGCTGGGGGCTGATATTAATAGCCCAGGAAGGGTACCATGAATATTGGCTCCCTCCCAGGCTAGAAACACCAGCCGTCAGCCGCCCCAGAAATGGCGCATCCATAGGATGCGCCAATTCTGGCACTTAGCCTCGCTCTTCCCACTGCCCTGTAGCGGTGGCAGTGGGGTAATAGGGCTGGGGTTGATGTCAGCTTATAATGCCAGCTGACATCAAGCCCAGGTTAGTAATGGAGAGGCGTCTATAAGACACCCCCATTACTAACCCCATAGTCAAAGTTAAAAGAAAACACAAACACCCAGAATAAAGTCCTTTAATTGAAATAAAGACACAATCCTTTATTGTTCTAAATTAAACCATACTTACCGTCACGCCCATTCCAGCTGAAGCCAACGATCTCCTGCAATAAAAGAAAAATAATAAACCAACCTCATCCTTACCTTTCCATGGTTCCCACGACAGCTTCAGCTCTGCTACATCGAGATGACAGGCTGGACCGCAGCAGAACGCTGCCATCCAGCCTGTCATCCCGCAGACACTGAGAAGCGCAGGCATGCTTGCGCTCCTCAGTGTCTCTCTGTGACGGCATAAAGATGAGACGAGGTCATGTCCAATGAACTCAGCTCACCTCATGCACGTCACTGACAGCGTGGGAGAATTCTCCTGCACTCAGCGCTTCAGCGTGAGAATTTTCCCACGCTGTCAGTGACGTGCATGAGGTGAGCTGAGTTCATTGGACATGACCTCGGCTCATCTGGATGCCGTCACAGCCAGACACTGCAGAGCGCAAGCATGCCTGCGCTTCTCAGTGTCTGCGGGATGACAGGCTGGATGGCAGCGTTCTGCTGCGGTCCAGCCTGTTATCTCGATGTAGCAGAGCTGAAGCTGTCGTGGGAACCATGGAAAGGTAAGGATGAGGTTGCTTTATTATTTTACTTTTATTGCAGGAGATCGTTGGCTTCAGCTGGAATGGGCGTGACAGTAAGTATGGTTTAATTTAGAACAATAAAGAATTGTGTGTTTATTTCAATTAAAGGACTTTTTTCTGGGTGTTGTGTTTTTTTTAAATACTTTACTAGAAATTCATAGTGGTCATGTCTAATATTGGCGTGACCCCATGAATTTCGGGCTTAGGGCCAGCTGATAATGCCAAGCTGGCCCTAACCCCTTTATTACCCAGTGAGCCACCGCACCAGGGCCCTGGATGAGTTGGGTACAGCGCCAGAAGATGGCGCTTCTATGAATGCGCCATTTTCTGGGGTGGCTGCGGACTGCAATTTGCAGCGGGTGGGGCCCAGAAAGCTTGGGCCTCCCTGCGCTGCAGATACCAGCCCCCAGCTGCCTAGTTGTACCTGGCTGGACACAAAAATAGGGCGAAGCCCCACGTATTTTTTTTTTTAATTATTTCATGAAATTCATGAAATAATTAAGAAAAAAAGGGCTTCCCTACATTGTTGTGTCCGGCCAGGTACAAATAGGCAGCTGGTGGTTGGGGGCAGTCCGTTCCTGCCTGCTGTACCTGGCTGGACACAAATATAGTGCGAAGCCCCACGTCAATTTTTTTTAAAATTATTTCATGAAACTAGATGGTGGCCCAATTCTAACGCATCGGGTATTCTAGAATATGTATGCGGCAGACCCGGCGCAATCAGCAGAGCGGTGTTTAAATTTGGCGCCAAAATCGCTGACTGGTCGCGGCCAGCAACCGAGACCAATCAGCAAAGCGGTGTTGAAATTTGGCGCCTATATCACTGATTGGTCACGGCCGGCGGTCGCGAATAATCAGCAGAGCGGGGTTTAAATTTTGCGCCAATAATGCTGATAGGTTGTGGTCGCGACCAATCAGCAAAGCGGTGTTTAAATTTGGCGCCAATAATGGTGATTGGTTACGACCTCGACCATTCAGCAGAGCGGTGTTTAAATTTGGCAGCAACAATGTTGATTAGTCGCGGCCGGCGGTCGCGACCAATCAGCAGAGCGGGGTTTAAATTTGGCGCCAATAATGCTGATTGGTCGCAATCGCCGGCCGCGACCAATCAGCAGAGCGGTGTTTAAATTTGGCGTCAAAATCGCTGATTGGTCGCGGAAGGCAACTGTGACCAATCAGCAGAGCGGGGTTTAAATTTGGCGCCAATACTGCTGATTGGGCGCGGCCGGCAACCGTGACCAATCAGCCGAGCAGGGTTTAAATTTGGCGCCAATACTACTGATTGGTCGCGGACGGCGACCGCGATCAATCAGCAGAGCGGTGTTTAAATTTGGCGCCAATAATGCTGATTAGTCGCGGCCGGCATCCGCGACCAATTAGCAGAGCGAGGTTTAAATTTGGCGCCAAGCTCGCTGATTGGTCGCGGCCGCTATTTAAATGTGGCGCCCAAATCGGTGATTGGTCGCGGGCAGCGTCCGCCACCAATCAGCAGAGCGGTGTTTAACTTTAGCGCCAAGATCACTGATTGGTCGCGTGCGGAGAGCGCGACCAATCAGCTAATCGTATTGGTGAGGACCGGGGAGCGCCGCTGCCTGGTCGGATACTTCCGTTGCGAGAAGCCGGGAGATGAGCGACTGCTCGCAGCAGAAGTATCCCGACCCGCAGCGCCGCTCCCCGGTCCTCCCTTCACACCCTAGCCGCTGATGTCCCCACAGTATCCGCATGGTGTTACAAAGATCCGGACATTTGTGTTAAAAATCGCTGATTGGTCGCTGGCGCTGCCCGCGACCAATCACCGATTTGGGCGCCAAATTTAAATATCGGCCGCAACCAATCACCGATCTTGGCTCCACATTTAAACACCGCTGTGCTGATTGGTCGCCGACGCTGGGCGCGACCAATCACCGATTTTGGCACCACATTTAAATAGCGTCCGCGACCAATCAGTACAGCGGTGTTTAAATGTGGAGCCAAGATGGGTGATTGGTCGCGGAGGATATTTAAATTTAGCGCCCAAATAGGTGATTGGTCGCGGCTGATATTTAAATTTGGTGCCCAAATCGGTGATTGGTCATGGGCAGCGCCAGCGACCAATCAGCGATTTTTAACACAAATGTCCGGACCTTTGTAACACCATGCGGATACTGTGGGGACATCAGCGGCTAGGGTGTGAAGGGAGGACCGGGGAGCGGCGCTGACATCCAATTGGTCGCGGCCGCTATTTAAATGTGCTGCACAAATCGGTGATTGGTCGCGGTCTTGGCGCGCGACCAATCACTGATCTTGCCGCCAAAGTTAAACACTACCGTGCTGATTGGTCGCGGACGCTGCCCGCGACCAATCACCGATTTGTGCGCCAAATTTAAATATCAGCCTCATGCACGTCACTGACAGCGTGGGAAAATTCTCCTGCACTCAGCGCTTCAGCGTGAGAATTCTCCCACGCTGTCAGTGACGTGCATGAGGTGAGCCGAGTTCATTGTCGGCTCATCTGGATGCCGTCACAGAGAGACACTGAGGAGCGCAAGCATGCCTGCGCTTCTCAGTGTCCGCGGGATGACAGGCTGGATGGCAGCGTTCTTCTGCGGTCCAGCCTGTCATCTCGATGTAGCAGAGCTGGAGCCGTCCTGGGAACCATGGGAAGGTAAGGATGAGGTTGCTTTATTATTTTTCTTTTATTGCAGGAGATCGTTGGCTTCAGCTGGAATGGGCGTGACGGTAAGTATGGTTTAATTTAGAACAATAAAGAATTGTGTGCTTATTTCAATTAAAGGACTTTATTCTGGGTGTTTGTGTTTTTTTTTTAACTTTGACTATGGGGTTAGTAATGGGGGTGTCTTATAGACGCCTCTCCATTACTAACCTGGGCTTGATGTCAGCTGGCATTATAAGCTGACATCAACCCCAGCCCTATTACCCCACTGCCACCGCTACAGGGCAGTGGGAAGAGCGAGGCTAAGTGCCAGAATTGGCGCATCCTATGGATGCGCCATTTCTGGGGCGGCTGACGGCTGGTGTTTCTAGCCTGGGAGGGGGCCAATATTCATGGTACCCTTCCTGGGCTATTAATATCAGCCCCCAGCTGTCTGCCTAGCCTTTGCTAGCTATTAAAATAGGGGGGACCCCACGTCATTTTTTTGGGGGGGTCCCCCATTTTAATAGCTAGTAAAGGCTAGGTATTCAGCTGGGGGCTGATATTAGTAGCCTGGGAAGCTCCGTGGGTATTACCCCCTTCCCAGGCTTCAAACATCTGCCCCAGCCGTCTGCTTAACCTCCGCTAGAGACTAAAATTAAGGGGAACCCCACGCCAATTTTTTTTTTAATAAATCCTTTATTTTAACACTAAATGACAAGTACAGTAATCAACACTGTCACTGTACTTCATATATATGTGACTGACATGTTTCTATCTATCTAATCTATGTGTGATGCTCTATCTTTCTGTTCTAAATTGTCGGGTACAGATGCTGAATTGCCGGCCGGCTTTCTTAAAGAGACGGTGTATGAAAACACTATTATTTTTTTAAATAAATCCTTTACACTAAATGACAAGTACAGTAACCAACACTGTCACTGTACTTATTATATATGTGATTGACATGTTTATATCTATCTATGTGTGAAGCTCTATCTTTCTGTTATAAATTGTCGGGTACTGCTGCTGAATTGCCGGCCGGCTTTTTTAAAGAGACGGTGCATGAAAACACTATTATTTTTTTAAATAAATCCTTTACACTAAATGACAAGTACAGTAAGCAACACTGTCACTGTGCTTCTTATATGTGTGACTGACATGTTTCTATCTATCTAATCTATGTGTGATGCTCTATTCCTTCTTGTCTAAATTGTCGGGTATCGGTGTATGCCGCTGCTGAATTGCCGGCCGGCTTTTTTAAAGAGAGCGTCTTCTGAGCAGTTTGTCAGCTTTTGGACACCTTTGAAGGTGTTTGCTATGTGTTTCTATGTGTTTTTGTTTGCCTGCCATTGGTTTTAACGGTGTTCGACGGTGTTCTAAGGTGTTCGACGAACAGTTCGACGAACAGTTCCTCGAACATCCTGGTGTTCGACGAACCGAACCGAACCCGAACACTACGGGGGTGGCTCAACACTAGTAGGAACCTTGACTGGGTAGAGACAGCAGTTAATTCTAGCCCGCTCCTCGACTCAAGGCCAGAGTACGAGGACCGTGTCCCCATCAACTGCAGGTTCACACAGAAAGCCACGTTCAGTGATGAAGATCACAATCAAAGGACCATAAGCCCAAGATGGCTGTTTCTTAAATATGAATTATTAAGTGTAACCTAAATGTGCGTCCTCCACCCTCACCCACTACTAGGTTCCCCCTATCTTTGGTTCTCCCATCTCCTCTTACCCCGGCTGGGGCAGCACCCTGGTGCATATTAGTCCCCCTCAGGTGGGAGAGGTGTAGTGTTGGATGTAGAGGTAGGGTCCTGACAGCTGCACCATCCTTACCTCGAAGGAGAGATACCACACCTCATTAAAGAGATGCAGTACCCCTGTGGTGACCGAACCCTCAGGGGCGCCACAGTAATACTTTATTGAACCACAAAGAGGACAATAAGCACACAGAACAGTCCCAGCAAATACCCAAGATGGTACAACATTACACAGTCTCACCCTTCCTTCTCCGCCTGCCTGGGATAGAACAGCTTAGACTTTGGAGACTTCCAGGGCCGACTACATCAACCATGGGCCCCTAGCTTCTAGTGGGCCCCCACGGAGAGAAGATAGCGGCAAGCTTAGGAAGCTAGCAGCCTATCGAAGTACAAGACCAGGAGACTCGAGGGTCCCAACCTGCCGTCTCCGAATGTCTCCGTGGGTTGCAGGCGACCGGTGGGTCCCTCTTGGCAACCCCAAACAGCATATTCATGGGGCCAGGTGACTTCCTTATCGCACTCTGGTCTCCCCAAAATGTATCCATGTCTCTCTGATGGTCAAATGGATCAGATCCGTATCTTTCCAGTCAGGGCCGATACCCTTAGGCTAGAATCATATAGAATCCAAATCTGTGTCTCTTTGGGTAATGCCATGCAATCCATCTACTGTCCTGAAGGATGTCTCTCACTCTCCTTGTAAAGTCTTTCTCCAATCTCTGTTTCAAGTCTGACAGCTACAAAAACACATGTCCCTTCTGCTTCTCTGGGCTCAGCCCCCTGAATGACAGAGCTGCTCTCACCCTCCTTCCCCAAAGCTAAGTGTGCATTAGTGGAGGTATCTTTCTCAAGTGACCTCATCACCTGGGTCTACATGTGAGACTCCCTGTTGTGAATGCTCTGCCGGATCTTCTTTCAACACTTAAACAATGGGCCTAGATGATTTTTTGAACAATGGTTAGAGGCTCCTGAGATACTAATGAGATTAGTGGAATGCTGGACACTTTGCAAGTTAAATTAATGTATATGAACTGATGAGCTAACAGAACATTCGTAAAACACAGCCAGCAATCTCTAATAAAACACAATAATGTATTTCTCTTGGATTAACAAATAAAATCATCTGGCTAATTAAGATTTTATGCTGTAGCTTCACATTGCTCCCCCAATCTTAATTAGCCAGACATGACAGGATCCCAATCAACCTTCTCCACTTATTGGAGACAGTCCATCAGCATGTCTTTAAGCACAGACATGAATGTAAGAGGTCTCACCTTCATGAGAACAAAACTTTGCATCATCCAGTTTCCTCAGAGCATATTCCATGTCTTCCTTGCAAATAAACCTCACATGTAATTGAAGAAAACAGATTGGTAACCATTGTGTCCACTTATGCCGTCCTCTGCATCCTGTGGTTACTGAATTAAATCCGATGAGTGTCTGTGGCCTGGTATTCAATCCGTTGAAGCTGGCACAGCTCCTGTAGTTGCTGTATCTTGTTGCTGCTGTATATTCTATCCGGTCCTCCTCCCAAGGCCGGGCTGGTGGGGTTGGACATGGTAGCATCCGAAACCTGCTGTGTATGCCTCACCTATGGTCTGCTGGGTCTGTCTACATACCTCCCTGGTTGTGGAGCCCTTTTGACATTGTGTGCTAACACCAGTCCCCTTGCAGCTCCCCCAGATCACCCTATTTGATATAATACAGGAGAAACCAGGGGTGCTGAGGTAAAAAGAGGGTGCTCACACTGCTGTCTACCCTGTTTATCTGATCTAATACATGAGATACCTGTGATTTAAGGTGAGAAGAGGATGCTCGCACTGCTGTCCACCCTGTCTATCTGATCTAATACTGGAGATACCAGGATTGCTGAGGTAAAAAGAGGCTGCTCACAGTGCTGTCCATCCTGTCTATCAGATCTAATACTGGAGATACATAGAGAGCTTTTGTAGCAATAGGCTGCTCACACTGCTGCCCACCCTGTCTATCTGATCTAATACGGAAGATACGTGGAGTGCTGAAGTAAGAAGAGGCTGCTCACACTGCTGCCCATCCTGTCTATCTAATCTAATACTGGAGATACCAAGGGTACTGAGGTAAGAAGAAACTGCACACACTGCTGTCCTCCCTATCTGTCTGATACTGCAGAGTGCTAAGGTAAGAATAGGCTGCTCATACTGCTGCTCACCCAGTCTATCTGATCTAATAATAGAAGAGGCAACAACCAGCAATCTGATCTCCACTCAGTTGTGAGTTTGCGGCCACAATCCCTGAGGAACATGGAAGGACAGAGTTAAATAAAATAGTAGAACATTGGATAAGGATCACCAGTGACAAAAGGGACTTGTTTGTGGATGTGGTCAGGAATGGGTGGAATGGTTACTTTTTAAAAGCTCTGAACCTAAGTGCATAGCTAATAGACTGCTGTATACAGAAAATTACTAATATATAGAAAGGGTCGTGCACCATTGAGTCTTAGACAATGAAGAGGTTGCGGTCTCTTTACCCCCGAATCATCTGTTGGTTGAATTACAAGACGTCTTAACCGGTCTAGAAGAATTGTGTCTGTTGTAATGAACTTTTACATCCTCCTCGGTGTCACCGGCTGAGAAAGAAATGGTCTGGTGTGTACAATTAATCTGACCGAATTAGAGAACCTTTGTCTAATGGCGACTTACTTCACCCGAGGGGAATTCACTTATCATCGCTTAATCAGTCTCTGATTGCTACATGGCCGCGCGAGACAGGGGGCTCTGCCGCACTGGCAGGTGCAATATATTTTACTGTCAATTAAACAGGACATTCGGCCCTAATGTAGGCGAAGGGCTCGTACGGTACTGCGTGTAATTGGCACCGAAAAATAATGGCTGTTTTTACTTATATAAAGTTGCAATTTTTCCATGAAAAGAAGCAGCAAAGAAAATCTATCAACTACATAGATTTCCAAACGCACCAAATTACTCACGTCACCCCTCAATTAACCCCTCAAGGACGTGACCACAATTTTTTTTTTAGTCTTTTGCATCTTTGTTTTTTTCCACCTTTTCTTCAAAGGGCCATAACTTTTTAATTCTTCTGTCGAAATCGCCATATGAAATAATTTTTTTTTTTAAGCACAAGTTGTAGTTTCGACTTACACCATTCACTAATCACCATGCATCCTGTTTTTCTGCACATTATATGTAAAAATACATATAAAAAAGAATAACGGGAAAAAAAATCCAAATGAGTTAAAGTGATGAAAAAAATGAAATTCTGTTATTGTTATTTTTTGTTTTATTAGCCTGAATTGTGCAATAAAAACTACCTGGCGATGTAATTACGTGATTCTACAGTTCAGTACGATTACAGTAATACCAAATTTATATAGTGTTTTTATTTATTTTAGTGGCTTAAAATAATTCAGAATTTTATAGAAAATTTGGTTTCTGTCACATTTTTATTTATTCATCTTTTGAGCTTATTTTTTGTGTGTTGATTTTCATTGGTATCATTTTTGGCCATGTCTTGATCGCTTTGTATTGTATTTTTTGGGGAGGTGTGGCGACTGAAAAAAATTTATTTTATAACTTTATTTTTAGTTTTCACTTTATTTTTTTAGTCCTACTAGGGAAATTGAAGCTGCCGTCATTTGAGCGAGCTTCGATTGTTGCTGTAAGAGGCAGGTGCTCCATAGACTTGCAACTGATGACAGGTATTTTTCAACAGTTTTGATTCTCAAGTCCTCAGATAATTCTCTTCTCCTCTTTCTGTTCTCCATGCTTAGCATGGCACACACAGACGCACAATGCAAAGATTGAGTCAACTTCTCCCCTTTTTTATCTGGTTTCTAGTGGGATTTTCACATTGCCCACACTTGTTACTTGCTACAGGTGAGTTTGAATGAGTATCACATGCGTGAAGCAAAACTCTTGCTGAAAAGGTGCCAACAGTTGTGTCCGGGCTATTTTTGGGGTTTTGTGTGAAATTGTCTAATTTGCCTTTTTTTCTCAGTTTTTTGTGTTGTTCCAGTACACACAAAGGATATAAACATATGTATAAAAAATGTGTAATTGTAATAATTTTCTGGGAGAAACACTTTATTTTCTGGAACAATTACAAGGTTGACAACCAGTGGTGTAGCTATAGTCTGATGGGCACCGGTGCAAGATTTGGACTGGTGCCCCCCGCCCACCCCCATTCTGAATGAATTTTATTATAGTCACCGGGGGTGTACATAAAAGAAGTATAAACACACTCCCTATAGTCCTCCATATATTACACTGCACAGCTCATAGTCATCCATAAATTATAATGCACCCCCATAGTCAACAATAGTAGTATAATGCAGCCCCATAATCATTCATAGTAGTATAATGCACCCCATTGACATACACAGTAGTATAATGCACCCCATAGACATCCATAGTAGTATAATGTACCCCATAGTCATCCATAGTAGTATGATGCACCACATAGACATCCAAAGTAGTATAATGCACCCCCATAGTCATCCACAGTAGTATAATGCACCCCTATAGACATCCATAGTAGTATAATGCACCCCTATAGTCATCCATAGTGTACAATGCACTCCATAGACATCCACAGTAATATAATTCACCCCCATACGCACCCATGGTAGTATAATTCACCCCATAAACATCCACAGTAGTATAATGCAACCCATAGACATCCATAGTAATATAATGCACTCCCATAGACATCCATAATAGTATAATGCACCCCATAAACATCCACAGTAGTATAATGCAACCCATAGACATCCATAGTAATATAATGCACCCATATAGTTATCCACAGTGTATAAGGCACCCCATAGACATCCACAGTAGTATAATGCACCTCATAGGCATCCACAGTATAATGTACCCTCATAGTCATTCATAGTAGTATGATGCACCCCCATAGACATCCAAAGTAGTGTAATGCACCCCCATAGTCATCCACAGTAGTATAATGCACCACCATAGTCATCCATAGTAGTATAATGCTCCCCAAAGACATCCATAGTAGTATAATGCACCCCTATAATCATCCACAGTGTATAATGCACCCCATAGACATGCATAGTAATACAATGCACCCTCATACACATCTATAGTATTATATTGCACCCCATTAACATCCACAGTGGTATAATGCAACCCATAGACATCCATAGTAATATAATGCACCCCCATACACATCCATGGTAGTATAATGCACCCTATAAACATCCACAGTAGTATAATGCAACCCATAGACATCCATAGTAATATAATGCACCCTCATACACATCCATGGTAGTATAATGCACCCCCATACACATCCATGGTAGTATAATGCACCCCATAAACATCCACAGAAGTATAATGCAGCCCATAGACGTCCATAGAAATATTATGCACTCCCATAGACATCCATAGCAGTATAATGCACCCCAAAGACATCCATAGTAGTATAATGTACCCCATAGACATCCATAGTAGTCTAATGCACTCCCATAGACATCAACAGTGTATAATGCACCCCTATAGACATCCACAGTAGTATAATGCACCCCATAAACATCCATAGTAGTATAATGCACCCCATAGATATCCATAGTAGTATAATGCACCCCCATAGACATCCACAGTAATATGATGCACCCCATAGCCATCCATAGTAGTATAATGCACCCCTATAGACATCCACAGTAGTATAATGCCCCCCCCATAAACATCCATAGTAATATAATGCACTACCATAGACATCCACAGTAGTATAATGCACCCCAAAGACATCCACAGTAGTATAATGCACCCCATAAACATCCATAGTACTACAGTCATGGCCAAAAGTATTGAGAATGAGACAAATAGTAATTTTTCCAAAGTTTACTGCTTCATTTTTTGTAATGGCAATTTGCATATACTCCTGAATGTCAAAGAGTGATCAGCTTAATAGCAATTACTGTACTTGCAAAGTCAATATTTGCCCAGAAAATGAACTTTAACCCCCAAAACACATTTCAACATCATAGCAGTCCTGCCTTAAAAGGAGCAGCTAACATCGTTTTAGTGATTGATCCATTAACACAGGTGTGGGTGTTGATGAGGACAGGGCTGGCGATCAATCAGTCATGATTAAGTAAGAATGACATCACTGGACACTTTAAAAGGAGGCTGGTTCTTGGTATCATTGTTTCTCTTCAGTTAACCATGGTTATCTCTAAAGAAACACGTGCAGCCATCATTGCACTGCACAAAAATGGCCTAACAGGGAAGAGTATCGCAGCTACAAAGATTGCACCTCAGTCAACAATCTATTGCATCATCAAGAACTTCAAGGAGAGAGCTTCCATTGTTGTCAAAAAGGCTCCAGGGCGCCCAAGAAAGACCAGCAAGCGCCAGGACCGTATCTTAAAACTGTTTCAGCTGCAGGATCGGACTATCAGCAGTGCCGAGCTTGCTCAGGAATGGCAGCAGGCTGGTGTGAGTGCTTCTGCACGCACTGTGAGGCGGAGACTCTTTGAGCAAGGGCTGGTTTCAAGGAGGGCAGCAAAGAAGCCACTTCTCTCCAGAAAAAACATCAGGGACTGACTGATATTCTGCAAAAGGTACAGGGAGTGGACTGCTGAGGACTGGGGCAAAGTCATTTTCCCTGATGAATCCCCTTTTCGATTGTTTGGGACATCTGGAAAACAGCTTATTCGGAGAAGAAGAGGTGAGCGCTACCACCAGTCTTGTCTCATGCCAACTGTAAAGCATCCTGAAACACCATTCATGTGTGGGGTTGCTTCTCAGCCAAGGGAATCGGCTCACTCACAGTCTTGCCTAAAAACACAGCCATGAATAAAGAATGGTACCAGAATGTCCTCCAAGAGCAACTTCTCCCAACCGTCCAAGAGCAGTTTGGCGCCCAACAATGCCTTTTCCAGCATGATGGAGCACCTTGCCATAAAGCAAAGGTGATAACTAAATGGCTCATGGAACAAAACATAGAGATTTTGGGTCCATGGCCTGGAAACTCCCCAGATCTTAATCCCATTGAGAACTTGTGGTCAATCATCAAGAGACGGGTGGACAAACAAAAACCAACAAATTGTGGCAAAATGCAAGCATTGATTATGCAAGAATGGACTGCTATCAGTCAGGATTTGGTCCAAAAGTTGATTGAGAGCATGCCAGGGAGAATTACAGAGGTCTTGAAGAAGAAGGGGCAACACTGCAAATATTGACTTGCTGCATTAACTCATTCTAACTGTCAATATAACCTATTGGTACTCATAATATGATTGCAATTATATTTCTGTATGTGATATAAACATCAGACAAACACTAATAAAAACCAGAGGCCAGCAAATCATGTGAAAATATAATTTTGGTGTCATTCTCAAAACTTTTGGCCATGACTGCATATGCACCCCCATAGACATCCATAGTAGTATAATACACCCCCATAGACATTCATAGCAGTATAATGCACACCATAGTCATCCATAGTAGTATAATGCACCCCCATAGACATCCACTGTAATATAATGCACCCCATAGACATCCACAGTAATATAATGCATCCCCAAAGACATCCATAGTATTATAATGTACCCCCATAGACATCCACATTGTATAATGCACCCCCATAGACATCTACAGTAGTATAATGCACCCCATAGTCATCCACAGTAGTATTATGCACCCCATAAACATCTATAGTAGTATAATGCACCCCCATAGACATCCATAGTAGTATAATGCACCCCCATAGACATCCATAGTAGTATAATGCACCCCCATAGACATCTATAGTACTATAATAACATAGTTTGTAAAGCCGAATAAAGACTTGCGTCCATCAAGTTCGACCTGTTAGTTCTGTAATTGCTAAAGTTGATCCAGAGGAGGGCAAAAACCCCAAATGATTTAGCCAATCTTCACCTGAGGAAAAATTCCCTCCCGACTCTGAAACCAGCAGTCAGAATAAATCCCTGTATCAACCTACTATTTTATTTTATTTTTCAGTATATGCTGAAATCTGCCTGGTATCTAGAAATGCATCCAGTCCCCGCTTGAACTGGTGTAGTGAATCTGACATTACCGTCTCCTCACTCAGTGAATTCCATATTCTCACTGCTCTTACCGTAAAGAACCCCTTCCTATGCTGGTGCTGAAACCTTTTCTCTTCCAGTCTTAGTGAGTGCCCTCTTGTTACCGTAATATCCCTCCTTTTGAACAAATCCCGGGCAAGATCTCTATACTGTCCCCTAACATATTTGTACACATTTATTATGTCCCCCCTCAACCTTCTCTTTTCCAGGCTGAATAGTCCTAGTTTTGCCAACCTCTCTGGGTATTGCAGTCCCTCCATTCCCTTTATTAATTTTGTTGCCCTCCTTTGTACCTTTTCAAGCTCATTTATATCCTTTCTATATATTGGGGCCCATAACTGAGCACAGTATTCCAAGTGTGGTCTGACCAGTGCTTTGTACAGTGGAAGAACAATGTTCTCATCCTTTGCAGCTATACCTCTTCTGATACATCCCATTACCCTGTTTGCCCTTACAGCAGCGGCCTGACTTTGGGCACTCCAATTTAGTTTGCTATCAATCAAGATGCCCAAGTCCTTCTCCATCTCTGAATTCCCCAATGATTTCCCATTCAGTGAGTACTGGTGACTTCCATTTTTCCTTCCCATATGTATGACCTTACATTTCTCCTCGTTAAACCTCATTTGCCATTTAATGCTCCACCTACCCAGCTTATCCAAATCCCTCTGTAGGTCTGCACTGTCCTCTTTTGTATTAATTGTTTTACATAACTTTGTGTCATCTGCAAATATTGACATTTTACTATTTATCCCGTTGACTATGTCGTTAATAAAGATATTAAATAACATTGGGCCTAGTACAGACCCCTGTGGTACCCCACTAGTGACGCTTACCCAATCTGAGTATATTCCATTTATAACCACCCTCTGCCTTCTATCCTTTAGCCAGTTAGCTACCCACTTGCAGACATTTTCCCCCAGCCCCATCATTCTCATTTTGTATACCAACCTATTATGTGGCACGCTATCGAACGCTTTTGAGAAGTCGAGATACACGACATCCACTGGTTCTCCCTGATCTAATCGAGAGCTAACCGCCTCGTAGAAGTCAATCAGGTTTGTTTGGCAGGAGCGATTCCTCATGAATGCATGTTGGTTCGGGATTAAAAGATTATTAGCATTAGATTATTAATGCACCCCCATAGACATCCACTGTAATATAATGCACCCGAAAGACATCCATAGTATTATAATGTACCCCCATAGACATCTGTGGCACCCCAGGGGTCTGGTTTCCACAGTAACAGCAATGTTATGTCTGAGAGCAGGTGGGAGGTCTCTTGGTCAGGGATCCTGTGCATGCCACACCTCCTGCCCAGTCCTGGGAGGGGAAGAACTTCCCCTATATAAACCTAGGGCTGAGGCAGGGTTAGTGAGTAGAGAAGAAGTAGAGACAGAGAAGAGAAGCAGATCTAGGAAAAGAACATCAGGAGCTCTGTGGGAGCAGTGCTATAAGGAGTCAGGGGCTGGCAGCTGCAGAGCTCGCCCTGACTGAGAAGCTATCACCGGACCCGGAGTCCGAGGCTGTGGGGACTAATCTTTACCCAGCAGCAGAAACCGCCCGGCAGGGGATTTCAGGTCCTCTGGCCAAGAAACCCGAAGGCACGGTCACACGCGTGGGACCAGCACCGCCGTCGTGGAGCGGACGCCACTAGAAGGCCCAGAGTCACCGGCCATACGGGTGAGCACCACACGGTACACTCAGGGACGTGGGCTACTTATACCCGCCTCTAGCAAGGTAGCCAGAAGAGTACAGTCAGTTTGGGAGGCCTACAACTCCGCCTGGCCAGGGGAGATCCCATCTGCTCAAGGACTGACCAGGCCCCGATCGCTAGCCAGTACTCCGGGAGGGTCTATCTTTATCACCAGTAAAGACCCTGAATTACACCGCATCGTCTCTGAGTGATTCCTGCTACCCCCATCATCCACGTCGGCTGCCCTGAGGCCATACCCCTCCCGTTGGGGGTGATACTATCACGCTGCACAATCCTACCACCGGCCTCAGCGGTCTGCCCTGCAGCGGCAGCTCCTTCGCTGCATTCAACGGGTGGCGTAGTCGTCCAACATCTACCGCTAATACATCGCCGCTCAGTTTGACTCCCTGGGCACGTCCCGGGTCACCGCCACGAGACTACAACCCTCAACAGATCCGGCTCCGGGTAAGCTCCCGTGCGCGCGATGCCGCGCGATGAAGGCCCAGGGGTGCGTCAACTTTTGGCGTAGTCGGCAGGATTTCGTGCCCGCAACCAACGGGTACTGCGTGCCTGAAAAAGACTGTTCAAACTTACCAGTGGTGAAGATTCCCGCCATCCGGCGCCATCTTCTGTCTTCTTCCCGCCATCCGCGAAGTTTTCCCGCCATCCGGCGCCATCTTCTGCCTTCTTCCCGCCATCCGTGGAGTTTTCCCGCCGTTGGACGCCATCTTGAAGACGCCGCGCGGGAAGAAGAGGGGCGTGGACTCCGAAAGCGCGCGAGAACTGAAGCCCCGCCTCACGTCCGGACATTGCATAAGGTCCTGGAAGGAGCCCAGCAGACGCCGACGTCACAGGAGCGCGACGGAAGGTCCTCAACCCTGACGATCCACTGCGGAGCCGCGGCCTACGGAAGAGGATCATCGCAAGGTAGGCCACGGTCCACTAGGGGGGAGGAAGATGTCGGATACGGAGGAGAGCTTCACTGCCTCAACCCCCGCCAGCGCCACCGCTGCTGCAGTCATGCCTTTCACCATGCCCTATATCCCGGGAGCGGCCTGGCTACCCCAGTACTCAGGGGAGTCACATACCCTGCATGACTTTAGAGAAAAGCTGGATAGCCTCTTCCAGGTGTATCCCCTCACAGAAGAGCAAAAAGTGAGCATCCTGGTGGCCCAATTAACCGGGGCAGCCCAAAGGGAGGTAAAGTCCTGGCCACCTGGGGGAAGGACTGTTGCAGGGATACTAACCCGGCTGAGGGACACCTTTGATACCCGCACCTCAGCCGAGATCAAGCTTGGATTCTACGGGTGCAAGCAGCGAGCACACGAGAGTATAAGGGACTATGCCCTGAACCTACAAGAGGCCCTGAGAGCCATTAAGCAGACCGACCCTGACGGCGTGGGAGACGAGGACAGGCTGTTGACTGAACAATTTATAGAGGGTTTATATTGCAATGCCCACCGAACCCAGTTGCGGGCAATGGCCTTACAGGACCCTCATCTGGGATTTGCACAGTTCAAGGACAGAGCCATCCGGGTGCTCCGAGAACCGGCACCAGGTGGCGTTGTGACCCACAGACGCCCCACTACCACTTACCACCAGGAGGCGGCACCCTTGTCGGCAGGGCCTGTGGGAGCTGATGCGCAGGCTTTGAACCCGGCTCCAGACCTGCACCATCAGGTCCAAGAGCTAGCTAAAAGCGTTGCCGCGCTAACCCGAACTGTGCAGTCTTTACAGGTTTCCACTCCAGGGAAGATCCAGCGGGCATCCGGACCGGAGGACATCCCGTGGCGTCGACCAAGGAGGACCCCACCGGCCAGAGGAAGACCCAGCGACCGATACAACGAGGACGGACAACCCATCTGCCGCCGCTGCAATCAACCCGGACATATGGCAAGGTACTGTCCTTTAAACTGGCACAACCTGGGGTAGAGGGCCAAACCCCAGGAAAAAGATCATCAGGCCCATCGAACTGGCGCGACAAATATGTGGGAGGACGTCCAGTCTTGCCCGTGGTACTGGATGGCATCCCCATGAGTGACCTACTGGACACCGGGTCACAGGTTACCACTATCCCGTACGTGCTCTTCAAGCAGTACTGGAATGACTCGGATATCACCCGCTACCCTGACGACGACTTGAGTATCATCGCCAGCAATGGTCAGCCCGTGCCACAGATTGGATTTAAAGAGGTGACCATTAAAATCGGTAGAGTCGAATTGGCGGCACAGGGACTGATCATTGTAGACATTGACAAGCGCGAGAGTCACCCAAAGATAACTCTAGGAACTAATGTAATTGAAAATTGTCTTGCAGAGGTGATTTTCCTTTTACAGCAGGTTGCCAAGAACGCCAGCTCCGGCCAGCAGCGAGTGCTCCAGAAAGAGATCCGGGCACTGATGCGACGGCAACAGATAGAACTCTCCGGTGGTGAGATTGGTAGCGTAAGAATGTGTGACCCTTTTCCTATTGCCATGCCCCCAAGAAGTGAAATGATGATTTGGTGCCGGGCAGCTATTGGTCTGAGAGGTAGAGATTACCAGGCAATGGTAGAACCAGTTTACTCAGACAGTAGGCCCACCATTTTGACAGCACGGGGGGTGGTCAATGTACGCCATGGAGGGTGCCCGTTCGCATAATAAATATCGGGAAGAGGGAAGTGTACCTGCCCCGGTATGCCACGCTAGCCAAATTGTATACCATCAATCAAAATTCCATACAGTCCGTAGAACCCTTGCCTCCATCTTCCCCGGAGGAAAGTAACGGCTCTAAGGAAACAATGGAGGACTGGTGTCAGCAACTACATTTGGGTACTGACTCCACTCCCTCACACCAGAGACAGGGAGTCTATCGGGTGGTTCAAGAGTACGAGAGAGTGTTTAGTAAACACCCGTTAGACTTCGGGCGAGTCAAGGGGGTAGAACACCACATCCCCACGGGAGACCATCTTCCCATAAAAGAGAGTTATCGACCCGTACCCCCTGCACACTACCAACACGCCAAGGGGATGCTTAGGGACATGAAGGAGGCTGGGGTGATCAGGGATAGCTGTAGCCCCTGGGCAGCTCCACTAGTCTTAGTCAAAAAGAAAGACAACACCATGAGGATGTGTGTAGATTACCGGAAAATCAACCGTATCACACACAAGGATGCGTACCCCTTACCAAGGATAGAGGAGTCTTTGGCTGCTTTAAGATCTGCTAACTTCTTCTCTACCTTGGATCTCACTAGCGGGTACTGGCAGGTTCCTGTAGCAGAGGCGGACCGGGAGAAGACCGCATTCACCACCCCGATGGGACTTAGCGAGTTTACCTGCATGCCGTTCGGACTCTGTAACGCACCAGGAACCTTTCAACGATTAATGGAGTGCTGTCTGGGCCACAGAAACTTCGAGACGGTCCTGTTGTACCTGGACGATGTCATCGTATATTCCAAGACTTATGAGGACCACCTGAAACACCTGGCGGAAGTGTTCGAAGCTCTGGCAAACTACGGCCTAAAGGTAAAACCCTCCAAGTGTCACCTCCTAAAACCAAAGGTGCAGTACCTGGGACACGTGGTGAGCGCTGACGGAGTGGCTCCCGACCCTGATAAGATCACCGCAATTAAGGAATGGCCAAGTCCCTCCAGTGTAAAGGAAGTGCGGCAGTTCCTCGGGTTGGTAGGCTATTACCGCAGATTCATCCCCGGTTTCACCAAAAAGGCAGCTCCTATGCAGGACCTCCTGATAGGCCAGTCCCGGAAGGCCAAGAACCAGAAGCCGCCCTTCAAATGGGAGAAGTTAGAAGAAGAGTCCTTCCGCCAGCTGAAGATGGCCCTCACGGGGGATGAAATCCTGGCGTACCCTGATTACAGCCAGCCCTTTATCCTCTACACCGACGCAAGTAACATCGGGCTAGGAGCCGTACTGTCCCAGATCCAGCAGGGGAAAGAACGAGTAATCGCTTACGCCAGTCGAAAACTGCGACCCACCGAAAGAAACCCTGAGAATTACAGCTCATTTAAGCTAGAGTTCCTGGCAGTGGTGTGGGCAGTCACCGAACGCTTTAAGCACTACCTCGCTTCTTCCCGGTTCACCGTGTACACGGATAACAACCCGTTGACACACCTGGACACGGCAAGACTCGGTGCCCTAGAGCAGAGATGGATGGCCCGTCTGTCCAACTACGAGTTCACAATCAAATACCGGGCAGGACGCTCCAATACCAACGCGGACGCCCTGTCCAGGATGCCAAACCTACCGGACGTAGGAGAAGATCCAGAGGGACTGGAAGAAGTCGAACTCCCCGCGTTCCACCGTCATGGGACTATCCAGTATTCCCATCGGGTAAGGAGTAAGCAAGCCGCTACGTTTAACCCCTTGCCTCACTACAACTGGGAGGAAACGCAAGACAGTGACCCTGCCGTCCGACTGGTGAAGGAGATGCTGACTCGGCCGGAGGCTCGCCTTGACCCAGACGCTCCGGAGGAAGCCAAACAACTGTGGGCTGAGAAGAGTCGACTGTTCCTTTACAAGGGGAAGTTGTGCCGCAGAATGGTTAACTCCCGGACACATTAACTAATCTGGCAAGTAGTGGTGCCACGAAGAGACGCAGCCATGGTGATGGAGGCATACCACGACGGGGCTGGACACTTCGGATGGAAGAAGCTGGAGTTCCTGCTGCGCGGGCGGTTCCACTGGGTAGGCATGAGGGGAACCATCGAGAGGTGGTGCAGAGACTGTGGCCCGTGCAACCTAAGCAGGAAGGACCGTGCCAGCCAGAAGACCCCCCTTCAGTCCATTGTCACCAAGCAGCCGTTGGAACTGGTAGCCTTGGATCATGTAAAACTGACCCCAAGCAGAAGTGGCTACGTCTACGCGTTAACCATTGTGGATCATTACTTCCGGTTCTTGGTTGTCGTCCCCGTTAAGGACTTAACAGCTCAAACAGCAGCTAGAGCCTTCCAGCAGCACTTCTGCCGTCCACACGGGTACCCGGACCAAGTGCTGACGGACCAGGGACCTGCCTTTGAAGCGGAGGTCTTCCAGGAATTCTGCAATCTGTATGGCTGCCGGAAGATAAGGACGACACCCTATCATCCGCAAACTAATGGACTTTGTGAGAAAATGAACCAGGTGGTAATGGATCTTCTGAAAACGTTGCCCCTGGAAGAATGCAGTCTGTGGCCTGAGAAGCTGCCCGAACTGGTGGACCTATATAACTACATCCCTGTAGGTTCCACCAACTGTACCCCGGCTTACCTAATGAGGGCAAGGCCTGGTAAGCTACCTGTTGACCTGGAGATGGGAGTCCTGACACCCGAGGACACTTCACCGGAAGCAGACTGGGACACAGAGAGGCAGCAGCAGTACCGGAAAGTACAGGAGAGCATGGAACGAAGTCTCTGTCTCGCTAGGGAAAGACAAGAGAAAAATTACAACCAGTATGCTCCCGCTGTTCCCCTGGTACCCGGAGAGCAGGTCTTGAAGAGGAAGAGACGGCTCCACAAGTTGGACGACCAGTGGGAGAAGGACCCGTACACCGTACTGCCCTCAAGCCACGACAACCCAAAGGTTTGTACCATCAGTAAAGACGGAGGGGAAACCACAGCCATTGTATCCCGGGATCACCTGAAGAAGTGTCCCGAACAGCTACGGAACCCAGAAGGAGAGCAAGAAGACCCTCGACCCGTAGAGGAAAGGGAAGATATGGTTAGTACTGTGCTCGGAGACTTCCCTCGATCCTGGACTCAAGTCAATGGTGCAGTTGTGGTACCCGTCCTCACGTTCCTCCAACCAGCATCCCAAGTGCCTACGGAGCAACAGGTAGAGCTGGAAGAGCAGCCGGTCCAGGAGGCAGCAGACTCCACACAAGCAGAACAGGAGGATCAACCCTCTGCTCATAGTGAGCCTGCCGTACCCCTAGGGAGCCAAAGAGCCCGTAGACAGCTGCCCAGTTTACCCTTGACAGCTCCTACACCCTGTAGTTCAGGGCCAGACAGTCAACTCCGTAGGTCCACTAGGGCCACTAGAGGCCAGTTACCCGCACGTTGGAGGATTTGAAGTGTTTAAATTGTTTTATTTGTGGTCACCTGTCTGTTACTTGGAAAGAATTATGTGTTTCTAGTTATTTTTAGGAGTCCTTGGTGGATTTACCGGGAATCCTTGTACAATTGGTTGGAGCGTAACCCAGGAATGGACTAAAGACTGTTAAGAACTCGGGGCAGGACAGACCCCTACCTGGTTACGTCTCCCTGTTTTGGTGAAATGGACACCTTTGTTTTCTTCAAAGACTGCACCCGGTTGCGGACACGCCGTAACCATCTTTATGTGTTTTTCTTATTGTATTATTATTGTTTATACCTTGTTATGTTTTTCTAAAAATATGTTTAGTCCCGGAGTACTAAATTTCACTAGGGGGGAATGTGGCACCCCAGGGGTCTGGTTTCCACAGTAACAGCAATGTTATGTCTGAGAGCAGGTGGGAGGTCTCTTGGTCAGGGATCCTGTGCATGCCACACCTCCTGCCCAGTCCTGGGAGGGGAAGAACTTCCCCTATATAAACCTAGGGCTGATGCAGGGTTAGAAAGTAGAGAAGAAGTATAGACAGAGAAGAGAAGCAGATCTAGGAAAAGAACATCAGGAGCTCTGTGGGAGCAGTGCTATAAGGAGTCAGGGGCTGGCAGCTGCAGAGCTCGCCCTGACTGAGAAGCTATCACCGGACCCGGAGTCCGAGGCTGTGGGGACTAATCTTTACCCAGCAGCAGAAACCGCCCGGCAGGGGATTTCAGGTCCTCTGGCCAAGAAACCTGAAGGCACGGTCACACGCGTGGGACCAGCACCGCCGTCGTGGAGCGGACGCCACTAGAAGGCCCCGAGTCACCGGCCATACGGGTGAGCACCACACGGTACACTCAGGGACGTGGGCTACTTATACCCGCCTCTAGCAAGGTAGCCAGAAGAGTACAGTCAGTTTGGGAGGCCTACAACTCCGCCTGGCCAGGGGAGATCCCATCTGCTCAAGGACTGACCAGGCCCCGATCGCTAGCCAGTACTCCGGGAGGGTCTATCTTTATCACCAGTAAAGACCCTGAATTACACCGCATCGTCTCTGAGTGATTCCTGCTACCCCCATCATCCACGTCGGCTGCCCTGAGGCCATACCCCTCCCGTTGGGGGTGATACTATCACGCTGCACAATCCTACCACCGGCCTCAGCGGTCTGCCCTGCAGCGGCAGCTCCTTCGCTGCATTCAACGGGTGGCGTAGTCGTCCAACATCTACCGCTAATACATCGCCGCTCAGTTTGACTCCCTGGGCACGGACCGGGTCACCGCCACGAGACTACAACCCTCAACAGATCCGGCTCCGGGTAAGCTCCCGTGCGCGCGATGCCGCGCGACGAAGGCCCAGGGGTGCGTCACATCCACATTGCATAATGCACCCCCATAGACGTCTACAGTAGTATAATGCACCCCATAGTCATCCACAGTAGTATTATGCACCCCATAAACATCTATAGTAGTAGAATGCACCCCCATAGACATCTATAGTAGTATAATGCACCCTCATAGACATCCATAGTAGTATAATACTTTTATAAAACTAATGCTTTTGTATAATGATTTTTTTTAAAAATAAATACTCTACGCTCCTTTGCTCCCGCGCTGCGTGTGTCCTTTTGTGAAGCCATCAGGAATCGACGTGCAACGGGAGCGTGTAACGTCACTGTCATGCGCCCAGTCACATGCTTGCCGACGTCAGCTGGTGGCCTCTAATTTGTCGGCAGCGTGTATTGTGGCGCGTGGACCCGTGCGACACAATTCACTTCGGCTGCATGTGTGTCCTCAGACGCACATCCAGCTGAAGCTTTTGCTGGAGTCGGCGGGTTCCAGCCCTCACTCGCCGGGCCCACTCACTTGCCCGTCTCTGTGCCCCTTTAACAACCCTTTCAGCCATGACTCTATATAAGATATGAAATAGGAAGTTGTGGAAGGGGCGACTGCCTTCTTTAAAAACAAAATTACTCCTTTTTACGACTTGTGTCTGTTATTGCTTCTCAAAGTGAAAGGTTCAGAGCTGCAGCACCACACACAACCTGTAGGTAATGGTGGCATTGGTTTGGAAGATGGCTGCCAGTTTTTCTAATCCTGGACAACTTAGTAAATTATTCACAAAAATGAGTGTGTGACTAAAATGGACTTACATAGAGGAAAGCATTTTATGAGCCTATTAAAAGGAGTTTTTCCATTAGAACAACTTCTGTACTTTTTCTGTTTTAGTGTATAGGGGCGTCATATAGGGAGAACACAGCTTGGGCCACCTCAAATAACTAGATTTATTGTGACGCACCCCCTGGGCCGTGGGGTACTCGGTAGCCGGGCAGGTCGGTGCTGGGGATGTCACAGTGGCAGTGACCCGGTCCATGACCCAGGGCGGTCAATCAAAGGAAAAGTAAAAGGGGAATAAAGTTTTTAGAGATAATGTTCGTGACGCCACCTGTGGTATGCGGCTATATGGGGCCTCCGCTGTGGTGCAGATCCACTGGAGCTGATGGTGACGCAGCAGAGTTGGTTCAGCTCTCCACAGGCAGAGTTAAGCTCCAGGGCAGTATATGAAGAATTGTGGAGGTAGATGTGGTTAGTGCGGTGTAATGAAGGTGATGGCGCAGATAATGACCAGTCCACAGCTTAATGGCGGTTTCCTCTATCTTTACTTGCGGTTTGTTAGAGCAGACTGGGGCACGGGTACTAGCTGGTAGTGGAGGTCCGGGTGGCCTGAAAGCAAGTTGGGGATCCACCTCGCCAGGTGGAGTTGTAGGCCTTCCTTCTTAGCTATTCTCTTTGGCCCTGCTGCTTGAAGCTATCCTGCGGCCCTCATCCCTGAGTAAAACATCTCTTCCTCACCCATATAGCAGGCAGCTTGGCCTTCCTCAAATGTCGCTCCCACGGGTGTCTGGTGGGGCCAGGAGACCTGCAGTCTCCTGCTCTCCGGATTTAGCTGCTGGGCCTTCAGTGCCCCACAACCACAGACTCCGGTGTCCGGTTCCTTTGCGCTTCTTTCTGGGGTGAGCTTGTCCACAGCTCCCTTCCCCAGGTCCTTCCTCGTCGCTCTCCTGTCTCTAACTCCTCTCTACTAACTCTTACTAACCCCGCCTCCAGATTCCAGTTTTGAAGGGGAGGAGCTCCCCTTCCTGGTCTGGAGCCAGGAAAGCGTTGTATGCTGGTATACCTGATTAGGGGACCCTTCCTTGCTTCCAGGCATGGCATCACCCCCTGTGAGTGAGGCAATGCCACTGTGGCAACTGGACACCTGGGGTGCCACAATTGCAAAGAGCAGTTCCTCCTCTGAAAGACTCAACCATGGTCAGCCATTCAGCTCAGTAGACACCATGATACACCACATAAGGCAGGAGACAGTGTCTGCTGAGGAAACATTGGTTGTAGAGTTAGAATCTATTGTGTTTAGTTGCCTTCAAAGGAGTTCTCCAATCAGCTGTTTCCAAAGGAATGACACATCCCTTTTAATAGGCACATTGACTTAATGGTTAGCATATGCCTTTCCTTTCACACTCGAAAAATATACAATAAGAGATCATTATGACCACCATTGCTGTTGGCAGAATAAGGGTGTTAATCTTCCTCCTGGAAATACACCCAAATCTAACCGGACCGCCCACTTTTGGGTTGAGTTTACATTCATCACGCCTCTTTTCAGCCTTGGACAGGCCCAAATTAGGCAGTAGAGATGAGCGAATCTGAAACTGTTAGAACTCTCCTGTTAGTTTTTTTCTAGTTTGCTGGTCAGATGACCTTTTTTGCCTATTTAATCCGGCTCCACCCTCCTGGCCTTGCTGGACTTCATTGTAATTTCTACTCTTGAGCTAGCTTGGTGCTCTGTTTCCTTTCTTAGTCAGTTTTGCTAGGTCTTCGGACCTCTATGTTCTATGTTGATTGTTTGTCTTATTTTTGCTACAACTTCTGCTAGGAGGTGTCCATCTTTCTCCCAGTCCCTAGTTCTTGTAGGGATCCCTTCCTCACATCTATAGGTCTTCGTTCAGACTAGCCGAGGACTTTAGCGGGTCTGATCGCAGGATTAGGTTCCCCGTTACATCGTAGGGATCCAGCTTAGTTCTATTGTAGGGACAGATCTCCTGTCTTTCCTTAGTGCTTGTAGCAGATCACAACAGTAAGTCCAGCCAAAAAATTTCTCTAAGGAAAGACCTCCAGTTTCCATCATGGTCTCGGTTCAGGATTTGGCTCAACGCTTGCAGGGACTCTCTCTGGAGGTGGCCGAGCTCCAACAACACGTGAGTTGTTCTGGAGCGCATTTTGTGGAGCCAAAGGTACGTCTGCCTGATCTATATTTTGGGGAACAACAAGATTTTTTTTCCTTTAAAAATGCTTGTTTGCTGTATTTTCGTTTGAGGCCCAGATCCTCTTGTGATGAATCACAGCCATAGGGTTCATAATGTCACTTTTGCGCAAAGAACCTCAGGGATGGGCCTTTTCTCTCCAACCTAGTGATCTGTGCTTTAGATCAGTGAATAGTTTTTTTTCTGCTTTGGGGTTGTTGTATGATGATCCTGATTGTGTCTCATCTGCTGAGTCTGAATTAAGACGTTTGAGGCAGGGATCAGGTAATGTGGAAAATTATTGTACTCACTTCCATCGGTGGTCTGCTCAGGTAGGGTGGAACGATTCAGCTTTGAAAAGTTTGTTTCTTGCGGAGCTAGGTGAAAGGGTTAAGGATCTGCTGATTGCTTATCCTTCACCTGGAAACTTGCAGGAGGCAATGCAATTAGCTATACGGGTGGACAGGAGACTGCGTGCAAGGGTTAATGAGAGTAAATCCTCTGCCATGTCAGCTCCAAGTCTTGAGAGGGTCTGTACTGACATTGGAGAGCCGATGGAGATTGGGGCGATGTCACCCCGCTATCAGGAAAAAGACCGCAGATTTTCTGAAGGTTTGTGCTTTTATTGCGGTGGATCTGACCATTTCATTAGGAACTGTGTGCTTCGTGTGAACAAAGAAAAAAAAAAGGTCAGTTACGCCCATATTGCCTGTTTAAATACTAAGGGTGTACTTCTTTCTGCTACTACTGCAGCTCAGGAAGAATTAATTGAATTTTGGGTATTTGTGGATTGTGGTTCTACTCTAAATGTGATTGATGGGGGGTTCTTGGAAAAACTTAAATTAAAGCCCAAACCTTTGTCATCCCCTATTGCTGTGGTTTCTGTCGATGGCTCTCCCTTAAAGAGTGTTACTCACAAGGTCTGTGAATTTCCCCTCACTATTAATGGTATTCACCAAGAGAATTTGGATTTGGTAGTATTAAATAATTTGCCTTCTCCAGTAGTGTTGGGGTTACCCTGGTTAAAATTGCACAATCCTGTACTGGATTGGTCTACCAATGAAATTAAGTCCTGGAGCCCTAAGTGTTATGACAAGTGTTGTAACGGGCGCATTGCTGCTGTGGATAAAGGGGAATTACCTGTACCTATTCAGGATTTTTGGAAAGTTTTTTCTGAGAAAGAATCGCAAATTTTGCCTCCCCATAGAGACTATGATTGTACCATTGAATTTGTCCCTGGAGCGACTCTTCCTAAGAGTCGTTTATTTAATCTTACTATTCCTGAGAGAAAGGCTTTGGAGGAATACATACAGACAAGCATGGCCGCTGGTCACATTAGGCCTTCCAAGTCTCCTGTGGCTGTTGGATTTTTTTTTGTTAAAAAAAAAGGACGGCGGTTTACGTCCTTGTCTGGACTTTCGTGAGATTAATAAAATTACTGTACGCAATCCTTACCCACTGCCATTGATTCCTGATTTGTTTAACCAGTTAGTGGGGGCCAAGTGGTTCTCTAAAATTGATCTCCGGGGGGCATACAATTTGTTGCGCATGAAGGAGGGTGATGAATGGAAGACTGTTTTTAACACTCCTGTGGGTCATTTTGAGAATCTGGTGATGCCTTTTGGTCTCACCAATGCTCCTGCATTTTTTCAGAATCTTATTAATGACATCCTTAGACCTTTGATCGGCAAAAATGTGGTTGTGTATTTGGATGACATTTTGATTTATTCGCCTGACCTGGAGTCTCATTGGCGGAGCGTACGTGAGGTTTTACAGTTATTAATGGACAATTCGCTTTTTGCTAAGCTGGAGAAATGTGAGTTCGCTGTACAGAGAATTAGTTTTTTGGGCTACATTATCTCCAGTGAAGGTTTTGAGATGGATCCGGTTAAAGTTCAAGCTGTGCAGGAATGGCCTAGGCCTATTGGTTTGAAATCGATACAGAGGTTTTTGGGTTTCGCCAATTATTACAGAAAATTCATAAAAAAAAATTCTATTATTGTCAGACCACTGACCGATCTCACCAGGAAAGGTTCTAATGCGGTTCAGTGGACTTCTGAGGCCATGGAAGCTTTTGTGTTTCTAAAGGAGAGGTTCACCTCTGCTCCCATCCTTATGCAGCCTGATGTGACTAAGCCGTTTTTGGTTGAGGTTGATGCTTCTTCTGTGGGGGTCGGTGCGGTGTTGTCTCAGGAAAGCAAGGATGGAGTACATTCCTGTGCCTTTTTTTCAAAAAAATTTTCTGAGACTGAACTTAATTACGATATTGGTAATCGGGAATTGCTGGCGATTAAACTCTCATTTGAACACTGGCGTCACCTCTTGGAAGGTGCTGAATTTCCCATTCAGGTTTTCACTGATCATAAAAATCTGATCTATCTTGATGCTGCCAAGCGCTTGAATGCCCGTCAGGCTAGGTGGGCACTTTTTTTCTCGCGGTTTAATTTTTCCGTTACTTACATCCCGGGTACCAAGAATGTTAAAGCTGATGCTTTGTCTCGCAGCTTTTCTCCCATGGTCGGTGCTGAGGAGGAGGAGGAGAGCATTTTACAAGAAGGTGTTGTGATTGCTGCTTTGGACTCCGTTTTGGAGGATGAGATTCTTAAAGCCCAGGAGGATGCCCCATCTAACACTCCCCATGGGAGGTTGTTTGTGCCTAGGACCTTTAGGAGAGATTTGTTTGTTGAGTGTCTCGGTTGGCAGGTCATCCAGGAATTTCTGAGACCAAGAGACTTGTGGGTCGCAGTTTTTGGTGGCCTGGATGGCAGAAGGAAGTCATTAAGTGGGTGCGTCAATGTACTGTGTGTGCTAGTTCTAAGTCTTCGCATGCTCCTGCTGCGGGGTTGCTTTGCCCTCTGGAGGTTCCTAGTGCACCTTGGACACAACTGGCTATGGACTTTATTACTGACCTTCCCCCCTCTGAGGGTTTCACAGTCATCTGGGTGGTCGTGGACCGTTTTAGCAAGATGTGTCACTTGGTTCCCTTCACCAAACTGCCTTGCGCTAAGACACTCGCTAAGGCCTTTGTCAAGGAAATTGTCAGACTACATGGCGTTCCTACTGACATTGTTTCTGATAGGGGACCTCAGTTCGTGGCTCGTTTTTGGCGTGCCTTTTGTGACAGGTTGGGAGTTCATTTGTCGTTTTCATCCGGATATCATCCTGAGTCTAATGGCCAGACAGAAAGAAAGAACCAGGATGTTGAGCAGTTCTTGCATTGCTTTGTGGCAGACAATCAAGAGGGGTGGTCTGAGTTTCTGCCACTTGCTGAATTTGCTCTTAACAACCATACATCCTCTTCTGCTGGGTGTTCGCCTTTTTTTTGTTGTTCTGGGAGACATCCGTCTTTTGGGTCATTCTCCAAATTGGTATCGGCTGTGCCTGAGGAGGAGAGTTTTTCCGGTGATTTGGAGAGAGTTTGGACGGATGTGCGTGGTAATCTTCAGGAGGCTAACAAAAAATCTAAGAGGTACTTTGATAGGAAACGGCAAGAGGTTTCGTTTGCTATTGGTGACATGGTTTGGTTGTCCTCTAAGAATCTGCGATTGAGGATTCCGTCTAAAAAATTGGGTCCCAAGTTTGTAGGGCCCTTTAAGGTGCTTCAGGTAGTTAACCAATCTGCTGTTAGGTTGGAGGTTCCTACCTCCTGGAAGATTAATCCGGTGTTTCATGTTTCTCTGTTGAAAAGAGCTGATGTGTCGGATGGTGACGCCTCTGCCACTGTTCCTCCGGTGGTGGAGGACGGGGAATATGAAATTTCCCGCATCCTAAATTCTAGACGGTATAGAGGGAGTTTGCAGTATCTCGTCGCTTGGAAAGGTTTCGGACCCGAGGATAACTCATGGGTGAGGGCGGATGATGTTTCTGCTTCCAGACTTGTCAGAGCGTTTCACAGGAAGTTTCCTGATAAGCCCGGTCCTAGGGGATCCGGAGGATCCTATTAGAAGAGGGGGTACTGTTAGAACTCTCCTGTTAGGTTTTTTTCTAGTTTGCTGGTCACATGACCTTTTTTGCCTATTTAATCCGGCTCCGCCCTCCTGGCCTTGCTGGACTTCATTGTAATTTCTACTCTTGAGCTAGCTTGGTGCTCTGTTTCCTTTCTTAGTCAGTTTTGCTAGGTTTTCGGACCTCTATGTTCTATGTTGTTTGTTTGTCTTATTTTTGCTACAACTTCTGCTAGGAGGTGTCCATCTTTCTCCCAGTCCCTAGTTCTTGTAGGGATCCCTTCCTCACATCTATAGGTCTTCGTTCAGACTAGCCGAGGACTTTAGCGGGTCTGATCGCAGGATCAGGTTCCCCGTTACATCGTAGGGATCTAGCTTAGTTCTATTGTAGGGACAGATCTCCTGTCTTTCCTTAGTGCTTGTAGCAGATCACAACAGAAACAAATCAAATTCTCCTCGAATTTCCGCAAAATTTCAGAATTCTGCCAAATCCCAAATTTTGGAGATTTGATTTGAATGTATCTAGCAAATTGGCCATCTAATTTTGCTGGATTCTTTTGAGCACTAGGAAGGTCTTAAATGAAAAAAAAATACATCATACTCACCTGTTCAATGCCATCACGTCTTACGCTGGCGACCACAGCTCTCCAGTCCTCCGATACGGTCTTCATTTCTTTTGACATTGAGGTACAAACATGGGAGTGATCTACAAAGATCTCAAAGCATAAAAACAAAAATTTAGCCCTATCATATGTAGAACTGAGCTCTCTGAGCTATAATTCCAGACACGGCCAATGCTAATGGCATGGCGCTGTGCCTGGTCAACAAGACGTGTAGCTCCCACTTTGGCGGACTCCCCCTATAAGAGAAGATTATTATTTCCTATATCAGAACTCTGACCACAATGTCTTCTAGATGCTTCTGGATATTTTTTTACCACCCTGTGATTTCCTGTTTCCTGTTCATTCCAATATCATGAATAATATGTCGATAAAATGGCCGACTCCTCTGTAGAGAAAATGCGGACATAAAATATAAAACAGTCTCTTCAAACTCATTATTTTTTCTCTTTGAAAACTCTTTTAGTCTCGGGAAGGTAATTAATTCACTTTCTAAAGTCAAACCTAATTAAGGAAAAACTATCAGCCCCCAGCGTGGCTGCACAGAAAGATAGCATATTGTTATGCTAAATAATATGCTAAGTATATGCGCATAATAAAATCAGTTTTGTGTCCTTGTCTTCTTCTCAAAATTACAATTAAATTCAATGTGTGTTTGTGGTTTCCCCAATGTCTAAGCAGCTTGCTATCTACCTTAATAAGTATCATTACGTTTTGCGTATAGATAAAATTTCCCCAAAAAAGTTTTACGTTGGGTCAAAGAAATGTTTTGGGAGTAGAAATATGTAGCAAAAAACTTTTAGGAAAATTGTCAAGAAGTGAAAGGTTAGGGTAAATTTTTTAGACGGTTGTCCAAACTATGAAAGGGGTGTTTCAGGACTTCTAAAGTAAAGCTAAAAATCCTCAGACTGGTTAGAAGTAATTAAAGAATTGATACTCATCGTCCCCACTGTGTTGGCGCTCATCAGGTCTTTGGTAGTCTCTGATTCCTGGTCCCATCTTTAGCACATGAGAGATTAGTCAGTGATTGGCTAGTTGGGTCTATGTGAGTGTCGAGGTTGGAACGAGGAACAGATTGTCTAGTGATTCAGAGAGCACCAGAACGGGACCTTTAGGGAATATTTGTGACCACCGCAGCCAATTAAGAGCCCCATCCAGCCCTAGAGGATAGAGAAGAGCCAGGAGGTGATCAAAGGGGTTCAACATGTTGAGTCATTCATCAGATCTGAATTACTGACATTCAAAAGGAGGAGACACTAATGTTTGGTCATATCTTCCTCCAACAGGTTTCTTGAAAGAAATATTTTGGATCTCTCAATGATTAGCTACTGTAATTATAGTTTGTCCCTGCTGAACACTCAACAGTCTGTTGTAATTTGTAGGAGATCCAAGCTAGAGATCCAACCTCCTACAGGGAAGATGATACATGGACAATGCATGGACAAGTCAAGTCATCCAGAGGAGCAAGATGGTATGATGGTCCTAAATGTGACCCTCTAGCCCTAAAAATTCCTCCCCTCTAGGAAATAAGGTCATGGACAATTTTATGAACACAAAAATTCTTGGAGAATTGAAAAGCTTTTGACCAGCTTTGTAAAAGTCAGTCGCAAGGGTGAACCCAACCATAACGAAACATTAAGGCTGTATTGTGGAAATCCAAAAGTTACTGTATAGTTGCAAGTTATACCGATGATGAAAGTGTACTTGTGGTGAAGTGACTGTGCAAAGATTGAGAGTCTTCGGGGATCTAGCTAAGTCCAAGAAAAGACAGCGATGCTGTGCCACCAGCATGCCCAGAGGGGGTAGAGGAGTGCTTGTATAAGGAGGACATTTGGCACCAACCTGAGGAATGAGGATGAATTGTGAGATGCAGGCCTCAAGTGCTAAAGGTCTGTACAGTAAAAGGTGGAAAGTCCTGTTTCTCTAAGGAGAGGTGGGAAGACTGTAGGCCATGGATGAGGACCTTGGGGTCATCTATGTAGAGCTGAGAAGAGGGGTCACCTGCCAGAGAGCAATTAGGAAAATGTACAGCAGCTTTAAGAACCAGGAACTAAAATGTGTGTCACCGAGCTGCTGGGGAACCCCTCGAGAACCTCATGTTACACACCTGCATGGGATCAGGAAATATTTGGCATCTCTGAAGTATATAAGCCATCATGGAACAGCTGTGGGATTAATGTTTTTACATAGAAGAAGCTGTGTGTGGTAAACAGTCTATGGAACGACTTTATCCCACTCGCTTTGGAAACAGCCAGCCCATTTAAGTTCATAATTAGTATTTATAATCCGATTGTGAAATTATTAAGAAGTGACTCAGCCCGGATACCCGAGCCGAGAATGTATGTTGCTTGGCTTTCTCTGTGCATCTAATTAGTGTCAAACTAAAACAACGAGCTGTTTATATACCACCCAGTGGCAGCTCCGAGAAACTTCTCATATTATTGCCGGAATTATTTGCAGAAATAGGCAAACCACGTCTCGATCTGATCACCATCTGGTCGTCACGAAAAAAAAGCATAGCGGTATGGGATAGGGAAATAGCGCTGTAACTTGTGGAGCAGGGGCAGACACAGACAGAAGAGGGACCCTGTGCACGGACAGAATATTGGCCCTTTGCAGTCCAATAGCTCATTATAAAGCACAATTCCACCTGCTTTGGAGGTAGAAGTGGTCCCCCTTTACTCTTGGATCCTTGTGCGGTTTGCAACAATGATATGTCCAACCCTGTTGTGGACCTTAAGCTATGGTGAAAGAACAACTCCGAGCAACTCATTGTTAGCTTTATGGCCTAGAAAAAAAATTGCTGTATCTCGATTTCCTTAGACTTCATGCAATTGGCTGTATTATGGTTTCTTACAATCGGAGCTATGATTGACCACCCATAGACTTCTACTGGCCTGCTCAGATCCAACAGACAGTAAACTGTTTCATGCTTCATCAAAGATTTCATGATAGAGCTTTGCTTCTAGGGTTTCCCTGTAGCTTTGTAGTATGGAGTTCTCCTGCATGAAGGAGGCCTTAAAGATGTCATCCTTTCTCATAAAGTGATGGCATATTGCTAGGATATGCCATCAGTTAATGCTCTATGGAGCACCCATTTGTCTTTATACTGCTTGTCTTCATGATTTTCCTTGCACAATGGCACTCTTGGCCATCCACTGCAGCAATGACCCCTTCATTCTCAGGATCAGTGGTAGCCCAACCATCGGGCATAAAGTCATACATACCAATCGAAAAGCCGCTCCATGGACTTTCCAAGAATGGCAGGAAAACACCCAGGAAGAATCCAAATCTTCCATATTTGTGAGTGGTCTTACTAGCTTCCTCCCTTTTTGTTGTCCTTTTTTCACCAGATTGTCAAGCCCACAAATGAGTTCATATGCTTGTAGCATGAGACTATCCCTCTTAAGGGTTTGTTCCATCAGTAGGGACAGTCATGGATCCTTTTGTCAGTGAGACAGCATAATATTGAATGGTTGTGAGTCCATTCGTTCATTTGGGCTTTGTCCACAAAAACTTGAAGATCTCTCTGATTGGGAAAGATCATGATGGGCACAAAGCCATCAACTATGTTCTGTGGGCAACATTGAGAACTATGTAGAGTTCCCACGAGCATTCAGGTCCCTTCAAACACCTAATCAGCTCAACCTTTAAAGGTGAGATTCAGTTTTTCTATGGGATTCTGTGATTTCTGTGTAAGTCCCTATGGGGAATTTATACGAAACGCGCGTTGGGGCTCTTGGGAAGCACCAGTCCTAAACCGCTATGGGTGAGTTCACATCACATTATGCAGCATTTATGCTTGTTTTCTGATTGGTCCTACTGATACACTTGGGTATCTCTTAGGACTGATCATACCTTGAGTGGGAATGTTGTCCTACATAGGACCTATATATTATATTTATTCCCCTGTGCTCATAACTCTTACTTATATTATGCTTTGCTTTTGACCCTGCATATCACTGCACCCTTTTACTGTGTTGTGGACTTATTAGGTTGTCCTCCCATTTTTCTGTGTCCTCATTACCTTTGACCTTTAATTTTACTTGTGTCACAATTTGGAGGGTTGGTCTTTGACTCCCCTCTTTTTTAATGTTTATATGTTCAATAAAATTGATTTTTTTTATCTGAAATCATTCTTTGAGTGCTTTCATAATTGTTATTTGGGCATAGATACTCCATTTTTTTTGTAGGTTTATATTTCATTGGGAGTGCCCCTATATCTAATCATTATGGTACAAATATATTACCATGAATTTTGATGTTTTCGATTGAATGTGTTTATTGCATAGGGTATAGACTATACAAGATGCCAAGACCCGATGGAGTCTAAGGTCCAGCAGCTGGGCACAACTCATAGATCCCACTCTTCTGTTTCATCTTTTATTCATCAGAAAATCCCGCTAATCGTAATATTGCATTTTTTTAGTCTATCTCTTTTACTCTATCAGCGAGTTCTTTGAGGCGTACAGCCACAAATCTATCTCAATAACAATTTTCTACAACCCAATGTTTTTCACTGATGCGTTACTCAATTTGGTTAGAGCATTCGCTGACATGAGATTATTAAATCACCTGTTATTCCGAAAAAAAAAAGCCTTTTCTGTCCTAAGAGCAAACCGTTCCTAAGACGGCAGCATTTGTAAAGAGTCAAAGAAATCTCGAAGAGTGATAAATAGCCAGTAAAGGGCTCCAAAGTTTCTGGAAAATATAGTTATTGTTTACAAGAACCTGGTTGTATATATACGAAACCTAAGTCACTGATGGTCCTCTACCTGGTTGTATATATACGAAACCTAAGTCACTGATGGTCCTCTACTATGGTGGGCCACTCTGGTGAGCTTTGGTCTACTTTGCCAATTTTATAGGTGGAAAATAGCCCACACACATGACCATTCCAATGATCAGTTTGCCCATAGATATGTCATCAGCTTGAGTGTGCGTGGTAAGAAGACTGCAAGGATTAAGTTGTATGTCTGTTGTGATATCTGGAGGTTGCTCCTTGAAGTCCTTGGTCTTGAAGAGTAGTCGTTGAGCAGCATGGACTGATAGTGTTGGTGCAGCAGGCTGGATCAGCAGAGGCATAAGACATTCGTTGAGCAGCACGGACTGATAGTGTTGGTGCAGCAGACTGGATCAGCAGAGGCATAAGACATTCGTTGAGCAGCACGGACTGATAGTGTTGGTGCAGCAGACTGGATCAGCAGAGGCATAAGACATTCGTTGAGCAGCACGGACTGATAGTGTTGGTGCAGCAGACTGGATCAGCAGAGGCATAAGACATTGGATGGCAACTGGAGGAACTAGTAATCCACTAGGAAGCTGGAAACTCATAGAAGCGACACTGATGAGACAGATCCGGGAAAACGGTACAGCAGAGTAGACTAGCAATTTAGCAGAGCTGGGTGAGGCTGCAGGCTCAATGGAGAGAATGTCAGAAAAATAGAGCAATGGAGGAGAGCCCAGCGATGTTCTATAACAGACGCAGCCAGAAGGACCATTATTGGGATGAAGCAGGGTCCGGTGTGTAGATCTGAGTTGGTCTGGAGACCGGTGTATGAAGCAGAGCTGAGTTTGTCACAGAACTCTCAATCAATGTTGAGCATGAATCTCATAATAAAAAGGTAGCAGAACCCAGCATGTCGAGCAGAACTGGGTTTTTCAGGAGACTCACAATCAAAATGTAGGAGAGCCCAGTATGTGGATTAGAAGTGGGTTTAACAGCAGATTATCAATCTAGATGTAGCAAAGCCCACCATGTGAAGCAGAGCAGGCTTTATCAGGAGACTCACAATAAAAATTTAGCAGAGCCCAGCATGTCAAGCGGAACTGGGTTTGTAAGGAGACTCACAATAAAAATTTAGCAGAGCCCAGCATGTGGAGTAGAATTGAGTTTGTCAGAAGATTATCAATCTAGATATAGCAGAGCCCAGCATGTGAAGCAGAGCTAGGTTCGTCAGGAGACACAATCAAAATGTAGCAGAGCCCAGCATGTGAAGCAGAGGTGGGTTCGTCAGGCGACTCACAATCAAAATGTAGCAGAGCCCAACATGTCAAGCAGAACCGGGTTTGTAAGGTGACTCACAATAAAAATTTAGCAGAGCCCAGCATGTGAAGTAGAATTGGGTTTGTCAGCAGATTATCAATCTAGATGTAGCAGAGTCCAGCATGTAAAGCAGAGCTAGGTTTGTCAGGAGACTCACAATCAAAATGTAGCAGAGCCCAGTATGTCAAGCAAAGCTGGTTCATCAGGAGACTCACAATAAAAATGTAGCAGAGCCCAGCATGTCGAGTGGAACTGGGTTTGTAAGGTGACTCACAAAAAATGTAGCAGAGCCTAACGTGTGGAGTAGAATTGGGTTTGTCAGCACATTATCAATCTAAATGTAGCAGAGCCCAGCATGTGAAGCAGAGCTAGGTTTGTCAGGAGACTCACAATCAAAATGTAGCAGAGCTCAGCATGTCGAGCAGAACTGGGTTTGTAAGGAGACTCACCATCAAAATGTAGCAGAGCCCAGCTGATGTAGCAGAACTGGGTTGGTCAGCAGATTATCAATCAAGATGTAGCAGAGCTCAGCATGTGAAAAGTGGCAGAGATGTCAACTACTTCAATCCTCCATGGCATCCAAGGTCAGAGAATGAGACATCACTGAACAACTGGTAAATCCATGTGCAGAACAACAAAGAGACCTGAGTGTGGCAGGAGACAATGGGAAACCTGGTGCTGGAGCCAGAAGAGTCGAGGAACATCTATGATTGGTACCGCCAACAAGGAACTGCTCAGCAACGTAGTTAATGGGAAATCAATAGTGGTCAATATCAAGTATTTTTTTGGCCTTGGAACCTGAGGGGGTTCAAAAAGTCCAGCGTTATAAAGGACATGAATTATAAAACACGTGATATTTTAGGTGCCTTTTTACACATTTGGGTCTAGAAGTTTCATGGTATACGTCTGCCCTTTAAGATACCTTTATCTGCAGGATCGGCTCCAGGTTTACATTGGCGATAGTGACAGTGCCCTTCTCGTGCTTCACAATCATCCGCCCAGACACTATATGACAGTATTGTGGTCACTGTTGTTTCTGTCATTCCTTTGGATGCATTTTTTGCCTGTGCTTTATGGTAAAAATGACTAATTAAAAATTCAAAAAAAGAAACAAAAAGCTATTTTACTGATCACCATAAATAAAGTGCTCACTGTATTGTATAAATTATAACAGCTTTTGTTATATATTATGCTGTGATTTTTTTTTAAGTGTATTAAAAAAATGATGTTTCTTTTGCAATTTAAATTTTTTAGTAAAAAAAACTTTGATTTGAAATCTTTTTTTTTTCAACCTGTAAAGTGGTGTTGTCTATAGTGAACTATCCGTACATTCGGACTGTGGAGAATACTATCTAAAAATTTCATCAGAAAAAATCTTCTCTTAGATAAAAGTAGAGCTTTTTTCTCACTGTTAGTGTTTCTGCCTCCAATGCAGAAGAGACCTGATATAAGAAAAGGCTGAATAAAATATTTAAGCATTGTCAGAGTTTTGGTAGATACAGTATTCTTTGGATTATAAGGCACACTTTTTTCCCCCAAATTTGGGGTGCATTTTATAATCCGCAAAAAACGGTATGTCGTTTCTATTACTTATATACAAATACTGATGTAGACAAAAGTGGAGCTTTTGCTCACTATTAGTGTTTCTGCCTCCCATATGGATGAGACCCAATGCAAGAAAAGGCTGAATAAAATATTTAAGCATAGAGAGGCATTGTCAGACTGTTAATATGTATGTCGCTTCTCTTCCCTATATACAAATGCTGATGTAGACAAAAGTGCGGCTTTTGCTCACTGTTAGTGTTTCTGCTTTCCATATGGAAGACACATGATATAAGAAAAGGCTGAATAAAATATTTAAGCATAAAGAGGTATTATCAGAGTTTCGGTAGATATGTCGTTTCTCTTCCCGATATACAAGTGCTGATGTAGACTAAAGTGCGGCTTTTGCTCACTGTTAGTGTTTCTGCCTCCCATATGGAAGACACATGATATAAGAAAAGGCTGAATAAAATATTTAAGCATAAAGAGGTATTATCAGAGTTTCGGTAGATATGTCGTTTCTCTTCCGAATACACAAATGCTGATGTAGACTAAAGTGCGGCTTTTGTTCACTGTTAGTGTTTCTGCCTCCCATATGGAAGAGACATGATATAAGAAAAGGCTGAGTAAACTATGGCATTGTCAGAGTGTCTATATATATATGTCGATTCTCTTCCCGATATACAAGTGCTGATGTAGACTAAAGGGCGGCTTTTGCTCACTGTTAGTGTTTCTGCCTCCCATATGGAAGACACATGATATAAGAAAAGGCTGAATAAAATATTTAAGCATAAAGAGGTATTATCAGATTTTCGGTAGATATGTCGTTTCTCTTCCGAATACACAAATGCTGATGTAGACTAAAGTGCGGCTTTTGTTCACTGCTAGTGTTTCTGCCTCCCATATGGAAGAGACATGATATAAGAAAAGGCTGAGTAAACTATGGCATTGTCAGAGTGTCGGTATATATGTCGATTCTCTTCCCGATATACAATGCTGATGTAGACTAAAGTGCGGCTTTTGCTCACTGTTAGTGTTTCTGCCTCCCATATGGAAGACAGATGATATAAGAAAAGGCTGAATAAAATATTTAAGCATAGAGAGGCATTGTTAGACTGTTAATATGTATGTCGCTTCTCTTCCCTATATACAAATGCTGATGTAGACAAAAGTGTGGCTTTTGTTCACTGTTAGTGTTTCTGCCTCCCATATGGAAGAGACCTGATATAAGAAAAGGCTGAATAAAATATTTAAGCATAAAGAGGTATTATCAGAGTTTTGGTAGATATGTCGCTTCTCTTCCCTATATACAAATGCTGATGTAGACTAAAGTGCGGCTTTTGCTCACTGTTAGTGTTTCTGCCTCCAATATGGAAGACATATGATATAAGAAAAGGCTGAATAAAATATTTAAGCATAGAGAGGCATTGTCAGAGTGTCGGTAGATCTGTAGCTTTTCTTTCCTATATACAAATGTTAATTTTGACTGTCAATATCCTATTACTTTTTATATAAACTTTCTTATTTTTGATTAAGCCAATCCCGATCCTTTACTTTTTGAAGTCACTTTGTTAATGAGCTCCATTCAGTTATAGCCTTGTGTTTTCTCTACACATAGGAAACATTGACACTGGCTCATATTCATCAATTATTTAACAGATACCAAGCGCTGGAAAGAAATGTAGGAGGGTTGTATTGTTAATGTCAATGGACTCATCGACATGGCCATCTGTGATGGAAACATATAAAGAAAGGATTAATGTAGGTCAGGAATTTTCCAACACTTGGATGTCATGACTCATCAGTGCTGGAAACAAGTAGAAGGACCTGTGTGGTTCCTATCGTTATATTACAAAGCCATAGAAGTAGTAGATCCTGTAAACTATCCTGTAAATTATCATCAGCCTGTGGTTCCCCTTTCCATGACTGCGGGATCTTTCCACGTGTTCTGTAGTTAACAAAAAATCCAACTAATGCTAAAAAGAGAAATGAAAAGTAGGGAGGGGGAGAGGAGGGAGGTGAAGCTGCAGTGGCTCTCCTACAGTTCCTACAGTGTGTCTGTAAGACTGCCTGCTAAAAACAGCGATGGAGGACCACCAGGGAACATGTAATTGTCTGAGACCACCCAGCAAAGCTCCTGAATGTAAGGCTCATCTGGTGACATGGATCCACCAGGCCTCTGGTCCGGGAGGAGGTGGGATGGGAGGGCATATGAACTATGGACGTTGGTACGGCTTCCCACTGGACACATGGAATCAAGGACTTGGACTATCTGAAATCTTAGAAGTAGTCAGAAAACTCAGCAGGGATGGAAGAGAAAACACAGCAAGTACAGGTAATGGAACAAACCAAACATGAAACACTAGAGTCTCAATCCCAAGACACAGGTGTGTGTACTAAGGGGCCTTAAATAGGATTAGAGAGATGATGTCACTGAGCTATGCTGGGCAAGCTGTAAAATCCGATGTGGAGCACAACTGAGGGCAGTGGACTGAGGTGAAGGAAACAGAGCCTGGAATATCGGGGGAAGGTGTGTAACACTGCATTGCACCATTAGGAACCCATCCCCTCAGTGAATGTTTGGAAATAAGCAAAGGTGATGTCACGGGTGTGTCAGAAGTGACAGACAGTCGCCCTGCAATGGTTTGCAGGAGATCTCCACGTTTGGCAATGCAGACAGCTGCCTAGATAGGAGGCTGTGTTTAGGACCCAGCGACTACCTCCCTTTAGTCTGGTTGTATATATACCTGATGTGTCTAGGTGGACGTCACCGGTTATACCCATTCCTACTTGGAACTTGGCTTAGTAGCATCACATCCTCTTTGGAGTCTAGAGGCCGTGTGCCCTGTTGGAGTTTCTTCTAAAGCTAAGTTGTAATTCCCCTGTGTTGTGTTCCCCTTTTGTCTTTAGAGTGCTAGCGGAGGTTGACTAGTGCTCATCTCCTTCCACCCCCAGTTGTAGCCTTACGCCAGGGATAGTAGGTACACGTGATCGGCGACAGCTGCGGAGGCTGTATAGGGATGGTAGGGGAAGACAGGGTGACGCTAGTCCAGTTTAGGAGGTCACCACTTCCCTAGTGTCTGGGCTCCCTTTACCTTTCCCCCCTGTATTGCACTCACAGTTGGCATGACAGGTGAAGGAGGAATCTAACTTCTTACAAAGCCAAATAACCTATCAGCACTATTTATCAGCCACATAACCACAAAGACCAAGGCTATGGACATCCCAAAGAAAATTTGGACAAATAATAGGGTCCATTGGGCTTTGGGACCTATGATGTTTTAAGAAAATATTATCTATGCTTATTAAGCCAAAGGCAGCATAAACATTGGGCCAACTGTGTTTCTATGACCCAGGGGCTCAGGAGGAGTTGGTTTAGAGCAGGGATGTCAAACTCAAACACACAGAGGGCCAAAATGAAAAACTTGAGACAAAGTTGCGGGCCAACCAGTATACAGTATAATGGACCCCACAAAGTCCTCCATACAGAATAATGGGCCCACGTAGTCCTGCATACAGAATAATGGCCCCACATAGTCCTCCATACAGAATAATGGCCCCACATAGTCATCCATACAGAATAATAGGCCCCACATAGTCCTCCATACAGAATAATGGCCCCACAGAGTTCTCCATACAGAATAATGGCCACACATAGTCCTTTATACAGTATTATGGGACCCACATAGTCCTCCATACAGAATAATGGGCCCCACATAGTCCTCCATACAGTATAGTGGGACCACATAATCCTCCATACAGAATAATGGGCCCCACATAGTCCTCCATATAGAATAATGGGCCCCACATAGTGCTCTCTACAGTAAAATGGCCCCATATAGTCCTCCATACAGAATAATGGGCCAACATAGTCCTCCATGCAAAATAATGGCCCCACATAGTCCTCTATACAGAATAATGAGCCCCACATAGTCCTACATACAGTATAATGGGCACCACATAGCCCTCCATACAGAATAATGGGCCCCACATAGTCCTCCATGTAGTATAATGGGCCCCACATAGTCCTCCATACAAAATAATGGGCCCCACATAGTCCTCCATACAGTATAATGGCCCCACATAGTCCTCCATACAAAATAATGGGCCCACATAGTTCTCCATGCAGAATAATTGGTCACAATAGTCCTCCATACAGAATAATGGCCCCACATAGTCTTCCATACAGTATATGAGTCCAAATAGTCCTCCATACAGAATAATGGGCCCACATAATCCTCCATACAGAATAATGGGCCCCACATAGTCCTCCATACAGTATAATGGGTCCCAATAGTCCTCCATACAGAATAATGGCCCCACATAGTCCTTCATACAGTATAATGGGCCACACATAGTCCTCCATACAGAATAATGGGCCCACATAGTCCTCCATGCAGAATAATTGGTCCCAATAGTCCTCCATACAGAATAATGGGCCCCACATAGTCCTCCATACAGTATAATGGGCCCCACATAGTCCTCCATACAGTTTAATGGGTCTCAATAGTCCTCCATGCAGAATACTAGGCCCCACATAGTCCTTCATACAGAATAATGGGTCCCAATAGTCCTCCATACAGTATAATGGGCCCCACATAGTCCTCCATACAGTATAATGGGCCCACATAGTCCTCCATACAAAATAATGGGCCCCACATAGTCCTCCATGCAGAATAATTGGTGCCAATAGTCCCCCATACAGAATAATGGGCCCCACATAGTCCTCTATACAGTATAATGGGTCCCAATAGTCCTCCATACAGAATAATGGGCCCCACATAGTCCTCCATACAGAATAATGGGCCCCACATAGTCCTCCATACAGAATAATGGGCCCCACATAGTCCTGCATACAGAATAATGGGTCCCACATAGTCCTCCATACAGAATAATGGGTCCTACATAGTCCTCCATACAGAATAATGGGCCCCACAGAGTCCTCCATACAGAATAATGGGCCCCACATAGTCCTCCATACAGAATAACGGGCCCCACATAGTCCTCCTTACAGTATAATGGGCCCCACATAGTCCTCCATACAGTATAATTTGCTCGGCAGAGACGCCGTCCCTCTCACCTTCCCGCTCCTGGTGCGGCGTCCTCCAGCGCTTCTCTCCCCGCTGCTGCCGGCGCGCGCTCCTTCCCCGGCACTGTGCTTAGGGCGCGCGCACGCGCGTGCTCCCCCTCTCTTAAAGGGACCGAGCGTGCCGTCCTAAGGAGTCCCCGGCCAATTGCCGAAGGACCTCCCATATATAAGGCACCTCCTCCAAAATGGAGGTGCCCGAGCAAAGTTGTTGCACAGTTTCTTATCTCTGCTTCAGCCCTCAGGTCCCGCTGCTAGCCTGACTCCTCGTCCTGCCTGCCAGCCTGTTATCTGCCCGTTACCTGCCGAGCCTGCTCACCCTCAGCGCTCACCTGTTACCTGCCTGTTACCTGCCTTGGCTGTCAGTCCGCTCACCTGGGAGCACCCGCCTGTTACTTGCTGTGTCCGTCAGCCCGCTCATCTGGGAGCGCCCGCCTGTCACCTGCTGTGTCCGTCAGCCCGCTCATCTGGGAGCGCCCACCTGTTGCCTGCTTGTTACCAGCCTTGTCTGTCTGCCCGCTCACCTGGGAGCACCCGCCTGTTTCCTGCCAGCCTGCCTGGAGACTCTGCTGTCACTTGCTGTGACCACCTGCCTGGTAAACCTAGAGACTACTACTCGCTCTGCTGTCACGTACAGTGACCACCTGTCAGCTAACCAGAGACTTCTGCCTGCTTACCGTGTCCATCTGTTATACCGGTCAGTCCCAGCTATCTGACCCGTGGGAGCCACCTGCTCTCTTATAAGGTCGTCCCCAGAGTAGCACCTGGTCCCTCTGCCCGGATCCTCCCTGGTCACAGAGTCGTTAGCCGCCGTCCGACCAGGGTCGGTTCGGGTTGATACTTAGTCACGCCCCTCTGGGTCCCTCCTTGCACCTACGGCACAGAGGTTCCACCACCCGGACCCGTAACAATAATGAGCACCACATAGTCCTCCATACAGAATAATGGCCCCACATAGTCCTACATACAGAATAATGGCCCCACATAGGGGTGGTGATTCTGGTGTCGAGGGCTAAATAAAACCACCCTGTGGGCCAGATTTCTCCCACGGGCCGGAGCTTGACATTTGTGATTTAGACAGTGAGATCATACATGAAGATGTTGCCCCATGATCAGACTAGAGCCCATGGAATGTTTCGCGGGGAGGTGATCTCTTTCTGAACTTCTGGTGCAGTGAGTCGTCAGAGCTAATCCCGGCAGAAGTTATAGTTCCTGAGAATAATCTGCAAAAAAATTAATAATGTTTCATCTGTAGGGAAATAAATACTTATAGCTGCCAAGGAGGATTCCAAGGAGGCTGCCCGTCAGGAGGAGCGTATAAACACCTCACACCGGGAGATTTATGTGGAAAGTGTTTAGAGACTGCTCCAGAACTGTAACACAGCAAGTTCATGTGACATTGGTTCATAGAACTAAAAACTATCAAGACAACTTTCTCTTTCTTTCTTTCTGTCTTTTTTCTTTTTCTCGCTGTCTTTTTCTTTCTTTCTCTCTTTGATCTCTATCTTTTTTCTTTCTTTCTCTTTCTCTCTCTCTTTCTTTTTCTTTCCTTTTATCTCTCTATCTTTCTCTTTTTTTCTCTCTTTTCGATCTATCTTTTTCTTTCTTTCTTCTTCTCTCTCTTTCTTTCCTTCTCTCTCTCTTTCTTTTTATTTCCTTCTTCTTTTCTCCCGCTATCTTTTTCTCTTTCTTATCTCTCTTTTTTCTTTCTTTCTCTCTTTTCACTTTCTTTCTCTCTTTTTTCTTTCTTTTCAATCTATCTTTTTCTCTTACTTTCTTTTTCTTACTTTTTTCTTTGTATATCTTTTCCTCTTTCTCTTTTTCTTGCTTTTCTCTCTCTCTTTTTCTCTTTCTTTCCTTCTTTCTCTTCTTTTTCTTTCTCTCTATCTTCTTTCTTTATTTTTCTTTCTTTCTCTCTTTCTTTCTTTTTCTTTCTTTCCTTCTTTCTTTCTATCTTTCTTTTTATCTTTCTTTCTTTTTTTCTCTTTCTTTCTTTCTCTCTTTTTCTTTCTCTCTTTCCTTCTTTCTTTCTTTCCAACTTTTCTCATTATTCTTCCCTCAGACTCTATAGCTCCATGTGTGCTGTAGACATTTCTGTAGTTACTGGGAAACCATTCTCAGGAGACCATTGTGTGACGCCTCTTCTCGGAAGCCCCTGTTTACCCTGGGAGATGGGGGACTCGGAGTCGGATCCTGTGATGGAAAGATGGGGTGCAGCCATGGCCCGGACCCGCTCCGTGCCCAGGGCCGTCACATTTAAAAAGGGTGGTATGGGTTTATCCGGGTTGAGTGACTGGTTATGACTACGCCACCTGTGGCACCTGGTGAGAGGCCACCAGCGCCGCTGCAGTCCGCTGAGGCATGGTGGTATGGCGGCCGTGGTTGTTACTACTCCCCACAGGCGGAGCAAGGCCTCAGGGCAGAGAGGCAGGAGGGAGGGGGTAGTAGTCCAGGTGGTCTGGTACTGCGTAGTGCGGTGTAGTGCAGAACAAAGAGTCCAGAGGCCATAGGGGTGAACTTCCAAGGCTTTACTCACATAAGAGTTGGTAGTAGGAAGGCGACTCCCTGCTCCTCGCGGAGTTCTGCGGTCACCAGAGACGAAGGGGGTCCGACAACCTCCGAGTAAGTCCAGTGTTAGATCAGGACCTTGCACCAGAGTGTTCCTAGACTTCAGACCGAGTCCTTTCCTGTCTGTGTGTGTGTAAATAGGCCGGGTCTCCCTCTGAACTCCTCTCAGAAAAAGGGCACGGGTGGCAGCGCCATTCCTTCCGATAGCCGATGGGATCCTCAGGGCCTACCCGGGCTTCCCTGACCAGGACGTGGAGTAGCAAGATCAGGTGTCGGGGGCCGGTACCCCTTCTGCAGCCGGAATCGCTCTGAATAGATCAGAACAGCGAGGACAGGTGGCGTATACCGCTCCGTCTGCATCCTCCCGGGATCCATTTGCTATGGAGCTAAACTCCTAAGCTCCGGCCTTCTTGGTTATGGTCCTTGACCGGGCTGAGATTCATTATCTGCAGCCTGCCTCTCGACCCAAGGCCAGGGTACGAGGGCCGTGTCTCCCTCAGCTGCAGGTCCACACAGGATCCACTTTCAGCATGGGGGATCACAGTACAGAGACTTCTAACAAGGACAGTCAAAAGAACTCAAAAGGACAGACCATGAGCCAAGATAGCTGTGTATTAAATATGAAATTTTAAGTGTCACTCAAATGTGAGTCCTCCACCCTCACCCACTAAATGGTTCCCCTAACTCTTGGTTCCCCAGTCTCCCTGCAACCAGGAGGGCAGCACCTAGTGCATTCTAGCCCCCTCTGGTGGGAGAAGTGTGGTTTTGGATGTGAAGGAAGGGTCCTGACCATCGCACTGTTCTTACCTCAGAGGAGGAACACTACACTCCATTAGAGAAGTGCAGCATCCCTGTGGAGGTCGAACCCTCAGGGGCGCCACATTCCCCCCTGGTGAAACACAGCACGTCCGCGGGCTGCAAAAGAGCAATACCTAGGAACGTTTTCTTTTTATATAACAATAAACCATCTTCCCTTTATGGGAGGCACATCTTCTTGAACGTTGCAAACATAATATACAATACACTATAAAAGTACAAAGGTATAAAAGTGTAAAATTATAAAAGTGCTCGAATTTTTCAGAGACATTATATGCAGACAGACAGTTATGATCTGCTACAAGCACTAAGGAAAGACAGGAGAACTGTCCCTACAATACAACTAAACTGGATCCCTACGATGTAACGGGGAACCTAATCCTGCGATCAGACCTGCTAAAGTCCTCGGCTAGTCTGTACGAAGACCTATAGATGCAAGGGAGGGATCCCTACAAGAACTAGGGACTGGGATAAAGTTGGACACCTCCTAGCAGAAATTGTAGCAGTAAAAGACAAACACACAACATAGAACATAGAGGTCAGAAGACCTAGCAAAACTAACAGAGAAAGGTAACAGAGCACCAAGCTAGCTCAAGAGTAGAAAATACAATGAAGTCCAGCAAGGCCAGGAGGGCGGAGCCGGATTAAATAGGCAAAAATGGTCATGTGACCAGCAAACTAGAAAAAACCTAACAGGAGAGTTCTAACAGTACCCCCTCTTCTAAGAGGATCCTCCGGATCCCCTAGGACCGGGCTTATCAGGAAACCTCCTGTGAAACGCTCTGACAAGTCTGGAAGCAGAAACATCATCCGCCCTCACCCATGAGTTATCCTCGGGTCCGAAACCCTTCCAAGCGACGAGATACTGCAAACTCCCTCTATACCGTCTAGAATTTAGGATACAGGAAATTTCATATTCCCCGTCCTCCACCACCGGAGGAACAGTGACAGAGGCGTCACCAACCGACACATCAGCTTTTTTCAACAGAGAAACATGCAACACCGGATTAATCTTCCAGGAGGTAGGAACCTCCAACCTAACAGCAGATTGGTTAACTATCTGAAGCACCTTAAAGGGCCCTACAAACTTGGGACCCAATTTTTTCGAAGGAATCCTCAATCGCAGATTCTTAGAGGACAACCAAACCATGTCACCAATAGCAAACGAAACCTCTTGCCGTTTCCTATCAAAGTACCTCTTAGATTTTTTGTTAGCCTCCTGAAGATTATCACGCACATCCATCCAAACTCTCTCCAAATCACCGGAAAAACTCTCCTCCTCAGGCACAGCCGATACCAATTTGGAGAATGACCCAAAAGACGGATGTCTCCCAGAACAACAAAAAAAAGGCGAACACCCAGCAGAAGAGGATGTATGGTTGTTAAGAGCAAATTCAGCAAGTGGCAGAAACTCAGACCATCCCTCTTGATTGTCTGCCACAAAGCAATGCAAGAACTGCTCAACATCCTGGTTCTTTCTTTCTGTCTGGCCATTAGACTCAGGATGATATCCGGATGAAAACGACAAATGAACTCCCAACCTGTCACAAAAGGCACGCCAAAAACGAGCCACGAACTGAGGTCCCCTATCAGAAACAATGTCAGTAGTAACGCCATGTAGTCTGACAATTTCCTTGACAAAGGCCTTAGCGAGTGTCTTAGCGCAAGGCAGTTTGATGAAGGGAACCAAGTGACACATCTTGCTAAAACGGTCCACGACCACCCAGATGACCGTGAAACCTTCAGAGGGGGGAAGGTCAGTAATGAAGTCCATAGCCAGATGTGTCCAAGGTGCACTAGGAACCTCCAGAGGGCAAAGCAACCCCACAGCAGGAGCATGCGAAGACTTAGATCTAGCACACACAGTACATTGACGCACCCACTTAATGACTTCCTTCTGCCATCCAGGCCACCAAAAACTGCGACCCACAAGTCTCTTGGTCTCAGAAATTCCTGGATGACCTGCCAACCGAGACTCATGACACTCAACAAACAAATCTCTCCTAAAGGTCCTAGGCACAAACAACCTCCCATGGGGAGTGTTAGATGGGGCATTCTCCTGAGCTTTAAGAATCTCATCCTCCAAAACGGAGTCCAAAGCAGCAATCACAACACCTTCTAGTAAAATGCTCTCCTCCTCCTCCTCAGCACTGACCATGGGAGAAAAGCTGCGAGACAAAGCATCCGCTTTAACATTCTTGGTACCCGGGATGTAAGTAACGGAAAAATTAAACCGAGAGAAAAAAAGTGCCCACCTAGCCTGACGGGCATTCAAGCGCTTGGCAGCATCAAGATAGATCAGATTTTTATGATCAGTGAAAACCTGAATGGGAAATTCAGCACCTTCCAAGAGATGACGCCAGTGTTCAAATGCGAGTTTAATAGCCAGCAATTCCCGATTACCAATATCGTAATTAAGTTCAGTCTCAGAAAATTTTTTTGAAAAAAAGGCACAGGGATGTACTCCATCCTTGCTTTCCTGAGACAACACCGCACCAACCCCCACAGCAGAAGCATCAACCTCAACCAAACACGGCTTAGTCACATCAGGCTGCATAAGGATGGGAGCAGAGGTGAACCTCTCCTTTAGAAACACAAAAGCTTCAATGGCCTCAGACGTCCACTGAACCGCATCAGCACCTTTCCTAGTGAGATCGGTCAGCGGTTTGACAATAATAGAATTTTTTTTTATGAATTTTCTGTAATAATTGGCGAAATCCAAAAACCTCTGTATCGATTTCAAACCAATAGGCCTAGGCCATTCCTGCACAGCTTGAACTTTAACCGGGTCCTTCTCAAAACCTTCACTGGAGATAATGTAACCCAAAAAACTAATTCTCTGTACAGCGAACTCACATTTCTCTAGCTTAGCAAAAAGCGAATTGTCCATTAATAACTGTAAAACCTCACGTACGCTCCGCCAATGAGACTCCAGATCAGGCGAATAAATCAAAATGTCATCCAAATACACAACCACATTTTTGCCGATCAAAGGTCTAAGGATGTCATTAATAAGATTCTGAAAAAATGCTGGAGCATTGATGAGACCAAAAGGCATCACCAGATTCTCAAAATGACCCACAGGAGTGTTAAAAGCAGTCTTCCATTCATCACCCTCCTTCATGCGCAACAAATTGTATGCCCCCCGGAGATCAATTTTAGAGAACCCCTTGGCCCCCACTAACTGGTTAAACAAATCAGGAATCAATGGCAGTGGGTAAGGATTGCGTACAGTAATTTTATTAATCTCACGAAAGTCCAGACAAGGACGTAAACCGCCATCTTTTTTTTTAACAAAAAAAATCCAACAGCCACAGGAGACTTGGAAGGCCTAATGTGACCGGCGGCCAAGCTTGTCTGTATGTATTCCTCCAAAGCCTTTCTCTCAGGAATAGTAAGATTAAATAAACAACTTTTAGGAAGAGTCGCTCCAGGGACAAATTCAATGGTACAATCATAGTCTCTATGGGGAGGCAAAATTTGTGACTCCTCCTCAGAAAAAACTCTCCAAAAATCCTGAATAGGTACAGGTAATTCCCCTTTTTCCACCGCAGCAATACGTCTGTTACAACACTTGTCATAACATTTAGGGCTCCAGGACTTAATTTCATTGGTAGACCAATCCAGTACAGGATTAAGCAATTTTAACCAGGGCAACCCCAATATTACTGGAGAAGGCAAATTATTCAATACTACCAAATCCAAATTCTCTTGATGAACACCATTAATAGTGAGGGGAAACTCACAGACCTTGTGAGTAACACTCTTCAAGGGAGAGTCATCAACAGAAACCACAGCAATAGGGGATGACAAAGGTTTAGGTTTTAATGTAAGTTTTTCCAAGAATCCCCCATCAATCACATTCAGAGTAGAACCACAATCCACAAATACTCGTAAATTCAATTAATTCTTCCTGAGCAGCGGTAGTAGCAGATAGGAATACTCCCTTAGTATTTAAACAGGCTATATGTGCATAACTGACCATTTTTTTTTCTTTGTTCATACGAAGCACACAGTTCTTAATAAAATGACCAGAATTTCCACAATAGAAGCACAAACCTTCAGAAAGCCTGCGGTCTTTTTCCTGAGAGCGGGGTGACATCGCCCCAATTTCCATCGGCTCTCCTTTGTCAGCACAGACCCTCTCAAGACTCGGAGCTGACATAGCAGAGGATTTGCTCTCATTAACCCTTGCACGCAGTCTCCTGTCCACTCGTATAGCTAATTGCATAGCCTCCTGCAAGTTTACAGGTGTGTGATAAGCAATCAGCAAATCTTTAACCCTTTCACCTAGCCCCGCAAGAAACAAACTTTTCAAAGCTGAATCGTTCCACCCCACCTGGGCAGACCACCGACGGAAGTGAGAACAATATTTTTCCACATTACATGATCCCTGCCTCAAACGTCTCAATTCAGGCTCAGCAGATGAGACACGATGAGGATCATCGTACAACAACAAACCCAAAGCAAAAAAAAAACTATCCACTGATCTAAAGCACGGATCACTAGGTTGGAGAGAAAAAGCCCATCCCTGAGGATCCTTGCGCAAAAGTGACATTATGAACCCTATGCGCTGTGATTCATCACCAGAGGATCCGGGTCTTAAACGAAAATACAATAAACAAGCATTTTTAAAAGAAAAAAAATCTTGTTGTTCACCAAAAAATAGATCAGGCAGACGTACCTTTGGCTCCACAAAATGTGCTCCAGAACAGCTACTCATGTGTTGTTGGAGCTCGGCCACCTCCAGAGAGAGTCCCTGCAAGCGTTGAGCCAAATCTTGAACCGAGACCATGATGGAAACTGGAGGTCTTTCCTCAGAGAAATTTTTTGGGCTGGACTTACTGCTATGATCTGCTACAAGCACTAAGGAAACACAGGAGAACTGTCCCTACAATAGAACTAAACTGGATCCCTACGATGTAACGGGGAACCTAATCCTGCGATCAGACCTGCTAAAGTCCTCGGCTAGTCTGTACGAAGACCTATAGATGCAAGGGAGGGATCCCTACAAGAACTAGGGACTGGGATAAAATTGGACACCTCCTAGCAGAAATTGTAGCAGTAAAAGACAAACACACAACATAGACCATAGAGGTCAGAAGACCTAGCAAAACTAACAGAGAAAGGTAACAGAGCACCAAGCTAGCTCAAGAGTAGAAAATACAATGAAGTCCAGCAAGGCCAGGAGGGCGGAGCCGGATTAAATAGGCAAAAATGGTCATGTGACCACAAAACTAGAAAAAACCTAACAGGAGAGTTCTAACACAGACGGGTTAAAGTGCAAAGACGCAGAGTCAGTTTAGAAGTGCGAGGGACCTGTCCCAAACCCTCAACGTGGGCCCTGGGGTGGCTGCAGGGCATGAAGATCCTGAGTTGGACCTCCAAGAGAGCCACCCTGACAGGTGTTTCTTCTGAGGGCTGAGGTAGAAATATACGCGGTTTTGTATAAAACCAATAAGGAGCACCTAAAGAGATGCAAACTATATACAAAGTAGGAGTCTGTCTGCTGCAAGTCCGCAGGGACCAATGTCTCCAGAAACTGGGGATAGAAAAATCAAAACATAAATGTCAACACTTTAACTTTTTTAACAAATTACAACCGCCGGGGCTGCTTAGATCTCGGGTTCCCTCCTGGGAAAAGGCTCGTTCCTCCCGATGGAGGCTGACCGGTCCCCTGATGCTGAGTGCGAGGGGGCGTCGCTCCCGGACACTTTGTGGACATCCAGGGCGTACCACCCCCGCACCCCTTGGTGGCAAGATTAAGTTACTACATCTCCCGGGAAGAGGTTCCGGCCTGGGTGTCCCTTCCTCAGCCGCGACTCGACGTCCCGCCGGCTGACAAACACGTCGTCCTAGTGTTGGGGACTCCTGATGAACCCCCACCCCGCCTCATGGTGGAAGCGGACCACTTGCCCTTCCACTCGGGGACTGGGACGGGTTGCCTCTTCCTGTCGGGCCCGGGACTTGGCAGCTTTGGCCCGCACTTCGAGGTGCTTGCAGCGGACCTCCCTCTGGCGTTGCTCCCGAGTGAGCTGGAGGATCTGCTCACAGCACTGCTCACTCTTCCTCTGCGCTTCAGCCCGGGTCCCCCGGGGGAAGCCCATCAGGTCCCCCCCCCGGTTGTCCCAGGCCAACTCCTCAGCCTCTGGCCAGGTGACTGTTGGTGCGGGTAGCGGTGTCATTAGGGGTTGCTGCGGGTCCTCTGCAAGCGCGGACCAGTCCGGGTTGGGGCCGGTGGACACCTCTGCAGCTTCAGGCGCTTCGGACTCGGGAGTAGGGCGGCATCGCAGGTCCCCACCTATAGCTGCCGCTTGCAGCTCCGGAGCCAAGACCTGCTCCCAGGTGGCCGTGCCGGGCAAGAGATATTCGGCCATGAGGTCCAGAAGTGGAACAGTAGGCTCCACAGCCGGGGCAAGGGTTGCCCACTCACCCGCCTCTGGGTCGCTCACGACCTCTGTCACCGTGTCTCCTTGGGCTTCAACTCCTTGGTGGCGGGCCCGGATGCGCAGCAACATTTCTTCCTGCCACGCAGCCATCGCCGCCTCCTGGGCCTCTCTCTGTCTCCGCATGAGTCCCGGGGCTTCCTGGTGGAGAAACTCCAAATCTCCCGCTGTAAGAACGCTGCCGCCTCGCTCCCTGCCGGGTGAAGGGCCTGAAACGGGTTCAGAAGGCTCGGTAGGTTGCGCTCCAGAAGTGTCCATGTCTGCCTCAGAAGATTGCCAACCTCCGACTGCTATGACCGCACCTTGTTGCTTTTCTTCTTCCTCCTCTTTCGGGGCGGTTCCTGGGCGGCATGCTGACAGGCCCGCATTAGTTCAGCCCATCCGGTTTGACGGGCATTACCCCGCGGACAGTCTCTGATGGAAGGGGCGGTCCACACGTTTGGCGCCATGCGGGAGCCCAGCGCACGATGGGAGGTATTAGAAGGCCATCTTTCCACAGCATTATGACACCTGTTCTTCTTGGGCGGGTGCCATTTTAAGTGAAAATGACAGTCCAAGGTGTAAGGCACACAGTACCCGGTAGCAATGGGTAATTCCTTCCTTTGCTGCGGGCACGAGATCCTGCCGACTACGCCAAGTTTGTGACGCCTCTTCTCGGAAGCCCCTGTTTACCCTGGTAGATGGGGGACTCGGAGTCGGGTCCTGTGATGGAAAGATGGGGTGCAGCCATGGCCCAGACCCGCTCCGTGCCCAGGGCCGTCACATTTAAAAAAGGGTGGTATGGGCTTATCCGGGTTGAGTGGCTGGTTATGACTACGCCACCTGTGGCACCTGGTGAGAGGCCACCAGCGCCGCTGCAGTCCGCTGAGGCATGGTGGTATGGCGGCCGTGGTTGTTACTACTCCCCACAGGCGGAGCAAGGCCTCAGGGCAGAGAGGCAGGATGGAGGGGGTAGTAGTCCAGGTGGTCTGGTACTGCGTAGTGCGGTGTAGTGCAGAACAAAGAGTCCGGAGGCCATAGGGGTGAACTTCCAAGGCTTTACTCACATAAGAGTTGGTAGTAGGAAGGCGACTCCCTGCTCCTTGCGGAGTTCTGCGGTCACCAGAGACGAAGGGGTCCGACAACCTCCGAGTAAGTTCAGTGTTAGATCAGGACCCTGCACCAGAGTGTTCCTAGACTTCAGACCGAGTCCTTTCCTGTCTGTGTGTGTGTAAATAGGCCGAGTCTCCCTCTGAACTCCTCTCAGAAAAAGGGCACGGGTGGCAGCGCCATTCCTTCCGATAGCCGATGGGATCCTCAGGGCCTACCCGGGCTTTCCTGACCAGGACGTGGAGTAGCAAGATCAGGTGTCGGGGGCCGGTACCCCTTCTGCAGCCAGAATCCCTCTGAATAGATCAGAACAGCGAGGACAGGTGGCGTATACCGCTCCGTCTGCATCCTCCCGGGATCCATTTGCTATGGAGCTACACTACTAAGCTCCGGGCCTTCTTGGTCATGGTCCTTGACCGGGCTGAGACATTCATTATCTGCAGCCTGCCCCTTGACCCAAGGCCAGGGTACGAGGGCCGTGTCTCCCTCCGCTGCAGGTCCACACAGGATCCACTTTCAGCGTGGGGGATCACAGTACAGAGACTTCTAACAAGGACAGTCAAAAGAACTCAAAAGGACAGACGATGAGCCAAGATGGCTGTGTATTAAATATGAAATTTTAAGTGTCACTCAAATGTGAGTCCTCCACCCTCACCCACTAAATGGTTCCCCTAACTCTTGGTTCCCCAGTCTCCCTGCAACCAGGAGGGCAGCACCTAGTGCATTCTAGCCCCCTCTGGTGGGAGAATTGTGGTTTTGGATGTGAAGGAAGGGTCCTGACCATCGCACTGTTCTTACCTCAGAGGAGGAACACTACACTCCATTAGAGAAGTGCAGCATCCCTGTGACGGTCGAACCCTCAGGGGCGCCACAATTGTGCGTTAAAAGATTTCTTTACCAAAAAAATATAACTTGGCTCCTAAATTTTTACTTTCTTAGAGTTAGGAACCAAAAGCAGCCAAGAGATTTGTTTAATGTGAGTGATCACAATACTGTGTAGCTCAGAGGTGCAGAAGGACGGACCTAAAGGCTCCTGCCGAGGGCACAAGTGGAAGGTGCAGGGGATTCATAGATCACCAAAAAGATTACCCTGCGTCCCTCTCCACTCCTCCGGACCTGTACTATGCTTGACACAATGTATCATTTCTTTTAAAAGGAAGAAAACAGGGAAGAGAAGATAGGAAGGTGGGGAACGAAAGGGATAAAGGAGAATATGAAAAGGATTGAGGCAGGTAGGGATAGAAGAAAGGGATGAAGAGAAGAAAGAATCTATATATATATAATCGTCTTATTCCGTCTGTCTGTCTGTCCAGGAAATCCTGCGTCGCTCATTGGTCCGGCAGCGGCCAATCAGCGCCGTGGGATTTCTGAAAAAAGATGGCGGCCGTTAGCGGCTCATCTGCGGGACGGAGCTCAGCAGCGATGCAGCCGGGAGATGAGCGGCGCGAGGCGCTCATCTCCCGGCCGATACCAGCAGAAGGACCTCGACCGCCGGACCCATCTGCGGGACGGAGATGCAGCCGGGAGATGAGCGGCGCGAGGCGCTCATCTCCCGGCCGGTAGCAGCGGAAGGACCGCCGGCGTCGCTAACCTCCATGCGGAAGAGAGGACCGGGGAGCGGCGCTGCGGGTCGGGATACTTCTGCTGCGAGCGCCCGCTCATGTCCCGGGAAGTACCAGCACAGGCAGCGCCGCTCCGCGGTGCTCACCAAGACGATTCGATGATTGGTCGCGGTCTTCGGACTAGACCAATCACTGATCTTAGCGCAAAAGTTAAACACCGCTGTGCTGATTGGTAGCGGACGCTGCCCGCGACCAATCACCGATTTGGGCGCCAAATTTAAATATCGGCCGCGACCAATCACCGATCTTGGCTCCACATTTAAACGCCGCTGTGCTGATTGGTCGCCGACGCTGGGCACGACCAATCACCGATTTTGGCGCCACATATAAATAGCGTCCGCGACCAATCAGCACAGCGGTGTTTAAATGTGGAGCCAAGATCGGTGATTGGTCGCGGCCGATATTTAAATTTGGCGCCCAAATCGGTGATTGGTCGCGGGAAGCGCCAGCGACCAATCAGCGATTTTTAACACAAATGTCCGGTCCTTTGTAACACCATGCTGATACTGTGGGGACATCAGCGGCTAGGGTGTCAAGGGAGGACCGGGGAGCGGCGCTGCGGGTCGGGATACTTCTGCTGCGAGCAGTCGCTCATGTCCCGGCTTCTCGCAGCGGAAGTAGCCGCACAGGCAGCGGCGCTGCCCGGTCCTCACTAATACGATTCCGCTCCCCGGTCCTCACCAATATGATTCGCTGATTGGTCGCGCTCTCCGCACGCGACCAATCAGTGATCTTGGCGCTAAAGTTAAACACCGCTCTGCTGATTGGTCGCGGCCGCTGCCCCCGACCAATCACCGATTTGGGCGCCACATTTAAATAGCGGCCGCGACCAATCACCGATCTTGCCGCCACATGTAAACACTACTGTGATGATTGGTCGCGGACGCCAGCCGCGATCAATCAGCGAGCTTGGCGCCAAATTTAAACAACGCTCTGCTGATTGGTCGCGGACTCCAGCCGCGACCAATCAGTGAGATTGCCGCCAAATTTAAACAACGCTCTGCTGATTGGTCGAGGCCGCCGGCCGCGACCAATCAGCGATTTTGGCGCCAACTTTAAACCCCGCTCTGCTGATTGGTCGCGGTTGCCGGCCGTGACCAATCAGCAGTATTGGCGCCAAATTTAAACCCCGCTCTGCTGATTGGTCGCGGTTGCCGGCCGACATCAATCAGAAGTATTGGCGCCAAATTTAAACACCGCTCTGCTGATTAGTCGTGGTCGCCGTCCGCGACCAATCAGCAGTATTGGCGCCAAATTTAAACCCCGCTCTGCTGATTGGTCGCAGTTGCCGGCCATGGCCAATCAGCAGTATTGGCGCAAAATTTAAACCCCGCTCTGCTGATTGGTCGCGGTTGCCGGCCGTGACCAATCAGCAGTATTGGCGCCAAATTTAAACCCTGCTCTACTGATTGGTCGCGGTTGGCAACCGCAACTAATCAACATTATTGGCGCCAAATTTAATCCCCGCTCTGCTGATTGGTCGCGGTTGCCGGCCGCGACCAATCAGCAGTATTGGCGCCAAATTTAAACACTGCTCTGCTGATTGGTCGCGGTTGCCGGCCGACATCAATCAGAAGTATTGGTGCCAAATTTAAACACCGCTCTGCTGATTGGTCGTGGTTGCCGTCCGTGACCAATCAGCAGTATTGGCGCCAAATTTAGACCAGGCTCTGCTGATCGGTCGCGGTTGGCAACCGCAACTAATCAACATTATTGGCGCCAAATTTAATCCCCGCTCTGTTGATTGGTCGCGGTTGTCGGCCGACATCAATCAGAAGTATTGGCGCCAAATTTAAACACCGCTCTGCTGATTAGTCGCGGTCGCCGTCCACGACCAATCAGCAGTATTGGCGCCAAATTTAAACCCCGCTCTTCTGATTGGTCGCAGTTGCCGGCCATGGCCAATCAGCAGTATTGGCGCCAAATTTAAACCCCGCTCTGCTGATTGGTCGCGGTTGGCAACCGCAACTAATCAACATTATTGGCGCCAAATTTAATCCCCGCTCTGCTGATTGGTCGCGGTTGCCGGCCGCGACCAATCAGCAGTATTGGCGCCAAATTTAAACACTGCTCTGCTGATTGGTCGCGGTTGCCGGCCGACATCAATCAGAAGTATTGGTGCCAAATTTAAACACCGCTCTGCTGATTGGTCGTGGTTGCCGTCCGTGACCAATCAGCAGTATTGGCGCCAAATTTAGACCAGGCTCTGCTGATCGGTCGCGGTTGGCAACCGCAACTAATCAACATTATTGGCGCCAAATTTAATCCCCGCTCTGTTGATTGGTCGCGGTTGTCGGCCGACATCAATCAGAAGTATTGGCGCCAAATTTAAACACCGCTCTGCTGATTAGTCGCGGTCGCCGTCCACGACCAATCAGCAGTATTGGCGCCAAATTTAAACCCCGCTCTTCTGATTGGTCGCAGTTGCCGGCCATGGCCAATCAGCAGTATTGGCGCCAAATTTAAACCCCGCTCTGCTGATTGGTCGCGGTTGCCAGCCGCGACCAATCAGCGATTTTGGCGCCAAATTTAAACACCACTCTGCTGATTGGTCGCGGCCGGCGATTGCGACCAATCAGCATTATTGGCGCCAAAATTAAACCCCGCTCTGCTGATTGGTCGCAACCGCCGGCCGCCACCAATCAGCGATTTTGGCGCCAAATTTAAACCCCGCTCTGCTGATTGGTCGCGGTTGCCGGCCGCGACTAATCAGCATTGTTGGCGCCAAATTGCCGGCCGCGACTAATCAGCATTGTTGCCGCCAAATTTAAACACCGCTCTGCTGATTGGTCACGTTCGCTGGCCGCGACCAATCAGCATTATTGGCGCAAAATTTAAACCCCGCTCTGCTGATTAGTCGCGACCGCCGGCCGTGACCAATCAGCGATATAGTCGCCAAATTTCAAGAACGCTTTGCTGATTGGTCGCGGTTGCCGGCCGCGACCAATCAGCGATTTTGGCGCCAAATTTAAACACCGCTCTGCTGATTGCGCCCGGTCTGCCGCATACATATTCTAGAACACCCGATGCGTTAGAATCGGGCCACCATCTAGTCTATATATACAGTCATATGAAAAAGTTTGGGCACCCCTATTAATCTTAAGCTTAATGTTTTATAAAAATTGGTGTTTTTGCAACAGCTATTTCAGTTTGATATATGTAATAACTGTTGGACACAGTAATGTTTCTGCCTTGAAATGAGGTTTATTGTACTAACAGAAAATGTGTAATCTGCATTCAAACAAAATTTGACAGGTGCATAAGTATGGGCACCCTTATCATTTTCTTGTTTTAAATACTCCTACCTACTTTTTACTGACTTGCTAAAGCACTTTTTTTGGTTTTGTAACCTCATTAAGCTTTGAACTTCATAGCCAGGTGTATGCAATCATGAGAAAAGCTACTTAAAGTGGCCACTTTGCAAGTTGTTCTCCTGTTTGAATTTCCTCTGTAGAGTGGCATCATGGGCTCCTCAAAAAAAACTGTCAAATGATCTGAAAACAAAGATTATTCAACATAGTTGTTCAGGGGAAGGATACAAAAAGCTGGCTCAGAGATTTAACCTGTCAGTTTCCACTGTGAGAAACATAGTAAGGAAATGGAAGAACACAGTGACAGTTCTTGTTAAGGCCAGAAGTGGCAGGCCAAGAAAAACATCAGAAAGGCAGAGAAGAAGAATGGTGAGATCAGTCAAGGACAATCCTCAGACCACCTCCAGAGAGCTGCAGCATCAACTTGCTGCAGATGGTGTCACTGTGCATCGGTCAACTATACAACGCACTTTGCACAAGGAGAAGCTGTATGGGAGAGTGATGCGAAAGAAACCGTTTCTGCAAGCACGCCACAAACAGAGTCCGCTGAGGTATGCAAAAGCACATTTGGAGAAGCCAATTTCTTTTTGGAAGAAGGTCCTGTGGACAGATGAAACCAAGACTGAGTTTTTTGGTCATACAAAAAGGCGTTATGCATGGTGGCAAAAAAAACACAGCACTCCAAGAAAAACACTTGCTACCCACAGTAAAATTTGGTGGAGGTTCCATCATGCTTTGGGGTTGTGTGGTCAATGCTAGCACTGGGAATCTTGTTAAAGTTGAGGGACGCATGGATTCCACTCAGTATCAGCAGATTCTTGACAATAGTGTTCAAGAATCAGTGATAAAGTTGAAGTTACGCAGTGGATGGATCTTTCAGCAAGACAATGATCCAAAACACCGCTCCAAATCTATTCAGGCATTTATGCAGAGGAACAATTGCAATGTTCTGGAATGGCCATCCCAGTCCCCAGACCTGAATATCATTGAACATCTGTGGGATCATTTGAAGAGGGCTGTCCATGCTCAGCGACCATCAAACTTAACTGAACTGGAATTGTTTTGTAAAGAGGAGTGGTCAAAAATACCTTCATCCAGGATCCAGGAACTCATTAAAAGCTACAGGAAGCGACTAGAGGCTGTTATTTTTGCAAAAGGAGGATCTACTAAATATTAATGTCACTTTTCTGGTGAGGTGCCCATACTTATGCACCTGTCAAATTTTGTTTGAATGCAGATTGCACATTTTCTGTTAGTACAATAAACCTCATTTCACGGCAGAAACATTACTGTGTCCAACAGTTATTACATATATCAAACTGAAATAGCTGTTGCAAAAACACCAATTTTTATAAAACATTAAGCTTAAGATTAATAGGGGTGCCCAAACTTTTTCATATGACTGTATAAACGTCTTATCCCGTCTGTCTGTCTGTCTGTCTTTCTGTCTGTCTGTCTGTCCTGGAAATCCCGCGTCGCTCATTGGTCCGACAGCGGCCAATCAGCGCCGTGGGATTTCTGAAAAAAGATGGCGGCCGTTAGCGGCTCATCTGCGGGACGGAGATGCAGCCGGGAGATGACCGGCGCGAGTCGCTCATCTCCCGGCTGGTAGCAGCAGAAGGACCCCGACCGCCAGCGCCGCTGACCTCCATGCGGAAGGGAGGAGAGGGGAGCGGCGCTGCGGGTGGGGATACTTCTGCTGCGAGAAGCCGCTCATCTCCCGCTCATCTCGCAACGGAAGTAGCCGCACAGGCAGCGCCGCTCCCCGGTCCTCACCAATACGATTCTGCTTCCCGGTCCTCACCAATACGATTAGCTGATTGGTTGCGGTCTCCGCCCGCGACCAATCAGTAATCTTGGCTCAAAAGTTAAACAACGCTGTGCTGATTAGTCGCGGCCGCTGCCCGCGACCAATCACCGATTTGGGCGCCACATTTAAATAGCGGCCGCGACCAATCACCGATCTTGGCGTCACATTTAAACACTGCTGTGCTGATTGGTCGCGGACGCTGCCCGCGACCAATCAGCGATTTTGGCGCCACATTTAAACACTGCTGTGCTGATTGGTCGCGGACGCCAGCCGCGACCAATCAGCGAGATTGGCGCCAAATTTAAACAACGCTCTGCTGATTAGTCTCGGACGCCAGCAGCGCCCAATCAGCGAGATTGGCGCCAAATTTAAACAACGCACTGCTGATTGGTCGCGTCTGGCGTCCGCGACCAATCAGCGAGATTGGCACCAAATTTAAACAACGCTCTGCTGTGTGGCGCCAAATTTAAAAAACGCTCTGCTGATTGGTCGCGGACTCCAGCCGCGACCAATCAGCGAGATTGGCGCCAAATTTAAACAACGCTCTGCTGATTGGTTGCGGACGCCAGACGTAACCAATCAGCGAGATTGGCGCCAAATTTAAACAACGCTCTGATGATTGGTCACGGACTCCAGCCGCGACCAATCAGCGAGATTGGAGCCAAATTTAAACAACACTCTGCTGATTGGTTGCGGCCGACAGCTGACCGCGACCAATCAGCGAGATTGGCGCCAAATTTAAACAACACTCTGCTGATTGGTTGCGGCCACCAGCCGACCGCGACCAGTGAGCAAGATTGGCGCCTAATTTAAAAAACGCTCTGATCTCCAGACGGCAAGTGTGAACGGAGGACCGAGTAGCGGCGCCGCCAGTCGGGATGCTTCTGCTGCGAGCAGTCGCTCATCTTCCAGTTGCTCGCAGCGGAAGTACCCGCACAGGCAGCGCCGCTCCCCGGTCCTCACTAATACGACGCTGATCAGCGATTTTGGTGCCAAATTGAAACACCGCTCTGCTGATTGGTCGCGGTCGCCGGCCGCGACCAATCAGCAGTATTGGCGCAAAATTTAAACTTCGCTCTGCTGATTAGTTGCAACCACCGGCCGTGACCAATCAGCGATATTGGCGCCAAATTTAAACACCGTTTCGCTGATTGGTCACGGTTGCTGGCCGCGACTAATCAGCATTATTGGCGCCAAATTTAAACACCGCTTTACTGATTTGTCGCGGTGGCCGGCCGCGACCAATCAGCGATATTGGCGTCAAATTTAAACACCGCTCTGCTGATTGGTCGCGGCCGTGACCAATCACCATTATTGGCACCAAATTTAAATACCGCTCTGATGATTGGTCGCGACCGCCGGCCGCAACCAATCAGCATTATTGGCGCCAAATTTAAACCCCGATCTGCTGATTGGTCGCGACCGCCGGCCGTGACCAATCTGCGATATAGGCGCCAAATTTTAACACCGCTTTGCTGATTGGTCACGGTTGCCGGCCTCAACCAATCAGCGATTTTGGCGCCAAATTTAAACACCGCTCTGCTGATTGCGCCCGGTCGGCCGCATACATATTCTAGAATACCCGATGCATTAGAATCGGGCCACCATCTAGTAGAGTTATAAAAGGGAAGGGAAAGAAGAAAGGAGGGAGTCAAAGAAGAAAGGAAGGCCGGAGAAAGGGAGGAAAGGAAGATAGGTAGGAAAAAAGGAGGAGTGAAGGAAGGAAAGAGTGAAGGAAGAGCAAGGGAGGGAGGAAGAAAAGAAGGAAGGTAGAAAGGAAGAGAGGAAAGGGCGCTAGGTAGGAAAGAAGGAAGAGTGAAGGAAGAGGATGGAAGGAAAGAGAAGAAAGAGGAAGGAGGGAAGGGAGGAAGGAAGAAGAGAGGAAGGATAGAGAGTAAGGAAGGGAGAAAAGGCGACATATAAACAAAGGATTAAAGAAAGAAGGAGGGAAAAAAATGAAGGATGGGAGGAAGGATGAATTAATGAGGGAATGAAGACTGGAGGAAGAAGGAAGGTGAAAGGGAAGTTGGAGATAAGGAGGACAAAAAGAAAGAAAGGTAGGAGTGAAGCAAGTGCATAGGGAAGGAAAGATGGAAGGAAGGAAGGAAGGAAGGAAGGAAGGAAGGAAGGAAGGAAGGAAGGAAGGAAGGAAGGAAGGAAGGAAGGAAGGAAGGAAGGAAGGAAAGAGAATGTAATGATGGAAGGGAGTATGATGTGAGGAAAGAAAGTGAATAGGAAAAGAGGAATGATGGGGAATCTAAGGAAGAATATAGGGAAAAACTAAATGCAACACAGTAACATAGTAGCGTAGGTTGAATAAAGACCTAGGTCCATCCAGTTCAACCTTTCTCCTCCAATTGTACTCCCTACACTAACATACTAACTTACTGGGACTAGGCCTCACAAATGTATTATTACCATTTTTATTATTGTTGCACTATTACAATTAAAAATGAACCTGTTTATAATGTTTTAACTAGTTTTATATTTGGTATTACTCTTGTGATTATAATAATGGTATTACTAAAATCCCTATGCCTAAATCTGTTGATCCAGAAGAAGGCAAAAACCCCAGGACACATTCAGCCAATTTGCACCACGGGGAAAAATTTCTTATTGACCCAGAGAAAGGGCGATCAGTCCTAGAACCCTGGATCAAACCTAATTATAATAGTAGTTATGTAATTACTATTATTGTGTTAAATGTATTACTATAGGTGTAATATTTTGTCTAATTTTACTGTAGCCCACAATGTTATGTGTATCGAGGAAATCATCCAGCCCTTTTTTGAACGCCGTTATAGTATCTGCCATTACTACCTCTTGTGGTAGAGTATTCCACAGCCTGACTGCTCTGACTGTAAAGAACCCTTTCCTGTTTAGGTGCTGGAATCACCTTTCTTCCACCCATAATGAGTGCCTCCTGGTCCTTAATATGGTCTTTGGAAGGAATAAGTCATGTGCCGCCCTTTGTACTGACCACACATATATTTATACATGTAAATGAGATCCACTCTGGGGCGTCGTTTTTCTAAGCTAAACAAGCTCAACTTTTCCAACCTCTCATCATGAGAGGCCTTGCATCCCTTGTAATAATCTAGTTGCCGCCTTTGAACTGACTCTAACTTCTGAATATCCTTTTTAAAATGTGGATCCCAAAACTGGATCCCATATTCCAGATGTGGCCTCACCATTGATTTATAAAGAGGTAATGGAGTATGTTGGGATCGCAGGATTTTATTTCTCTTTTTATACATCTTAAAATCTTGTTTGCTTTTGCGGCAGCTGCTTGACATTGAGTACTGCTGCTCAGCTTACTTGTAACCAGAATGCCCAAATCCTTCTCCTGTTCTGTAGTCCCGAGTATACCATTTAATGTATATGCAGCAATAGGATTACTCCGTCCTAGGTGCATTACTCTACATTTATCTACATTAAACCTCATCTGCCAAGTGTTTGCCCATTCAGTCATATTATCCAGATCGTTCTGCAATATCATAATGTCAAGATCAGATTTTAATATCCTACATAGTTTGGTGTCGTCAGCAAAAACTGACACTTTACTCCAATCCCATCCAATAAGTCATTAATAAAGACTTTAAAAAGAATCGGTCCTAGCACAGATCCCTGCGGCCCCTACTGCTGACTATATCCCATTTAGAGAACGTACCATTTATGATGACCCTTTGTTTCCTATCATTTAGCCAATTCCTTACCCATCTACATATAATTCCCCCAAGTCCTTGCTTCTGTAGCTTCAGTATAAGGCTGTTATGTGGTACAGTATCAAATGCCTTTGCAAGGTCCAGATAAATTACATCTACCGCATTACCAACATCCAGATTTGCACTTACCTCCTCATAGGAACCCAACATATTGGTTGGACATGACCTATTTTTCATGAATCCATGCTGGTTTTCATTTATTATATTATTCTCTGCGATATAACTCTGCAGGTCATCTCTTATGATGCCCTCAAAAACCTAGCACACTACTGATGTCAGACTTACCGGACGGTAGTTACCTGGATCCACCTTCTTACCTTTCTTAAATATCGGTACCACATTGGCTATCCTCCAATCCTGTGGCACCACCACTGTTACCAGAGAGTCTAAGAATATGAGATACAGCGGTTTGTCAATTACTGAGCTTAATTCCCTCAGTATCCATGGATGAATACCATCTGGGCCAGGGGATTTATCAATGTTTAATTTGCTCAGATGGAGGCATACTTCTTTTTGTTTTAAACTAGTTATATCAGGTGGAGAACTTTGATTTTTTCTTTGCTGAAAGATCCCTGGAACGAACGGTTTGTTGGTGAACATGGATGAAAAGTGCCTGTTTAATATCTCAGCCTTTTCTTTGTCCTCTATAATTATCTTGTTGTTATCATTTTTTAAGAGGCCGATACCATCTGATTTTTTTCTTTTGACATTGATGATGTATGTATAAAATTTTTTGGGATTTATTTTAATGTCACTGATGATTTGTTGCTCTGTAGATAATTTTGCTAGCTTGAGTTCTTGTTTACATTTCTTATTTAGGTCTAATGTAAGTAAGGGAAAGAAGGAAGAAAAGAAAAACTGGAAGGTAGGTTGAAGGAAGGACAGAAAAGGAGTTGGGAAGGAAGAAAGGATGTAAGAAAGGAATGAAAGAGGTAGGGAGAAAAGAAGTCTGAAACTATTTTGGATGGTTTACCGGTCTCTTATTGACTTCATACACGATCGGTTTTGCTGTCACTTTTTAGGCTGATATTTTCTCTTATTTCCTATATATAATTTTTCCTACTGTCCGCTGTCTCACCAGTCCTGATAGTTTACCATCGTTCACCGCTTCTATCCGTCCTCCCCCAGTTCAGCATCCAGGCTCGGCTGAGATTTTCATTATGTTTCTATATAATTATATATTTCCCTTGCAGCAGCCAGGCTGGATGTGGTTTCCTTTCCAAAGACAACTGATCCCTTTAAAGTTAATATACACCTTTAATTTGCACTGGCTATCTATGGTCTATTCACCATTTTATTTGATTTTTTTATTCAAGGTTGACTCTATACAGCATATAAAAAAGCTTACAACTTGGAAACCATCAACAAGCAGGCTTGCGCTTACTGTTGTATCTCAATATTGCTTTTTTTTCCCATAATGGTAAGGAGTCACTGAGGCAAGCAAACTTACAACCCACACAGCCGAGTAAAAGCACTAGATGAAATACTATAATATTACCTGTTGTGTCGGAACCAACTTGTTGACTGTTTTCATGCAATTGAATTAATTTATTTATTTTTAATAAATCTTACATAATAAAATAATTCAATGAAGGTCATGCAGTTTTTTTTCCCCATACACGTCTTTTGAGATAAATTCCATATGTTCATGATAAGATAAGGCTTTAATATATGCGAATGCCTAATAAGGGGAAGAATGTAAAGTTCATGTGATGCAGAATTTGCATATGCAATCTTCAGATTTTCAGAAGCAAAAATCCCTACAACCAAACTGACATTTTCCGTCCTATTACTTCCTCCTCGCCCTTCGCCATTCCGGGGAGGTAGATAATCTCTCGGATAAATAGAAAGGTTCCCGTGATGATTTCTATCCTATGAAATCCTGCTTAATATAGTAAAAGCGTAAATATCCAATTAAATGGTTAAAGAACTCTGGAATATGAGCCCTATGAACGAAATATGCCTGTGGAATATTAATCAGTTTTATTATTCCCCTACCAATGTGGGGTAATACATTCTTAAAAGAGGACCTGTCACTTGCTATAAATATGTTTTTTTTTTACCTGGTGTAAATGTCGCTGTTCTCCTTATTCCGGCGATGCTTTTATTTTTTTCCTGCGCCTCCGCGTTCTTGAGATAGTCTTCCTTGTATATAAATCTAGTCTGGTTATACAACTGGGCGTGGTCCTCAAGAAGACACATGACCCTTCGTCTAAAAAGACTAAATTTATACATAGGTAAGAGGGGGCCATATCTCAGGAATGGAGAGGCGTGGAAAAAAAAGGAAAGTTACACCGGATTCAGGAGAACAGTGGTATTTAAACCAGGTAAATAGTTACATAGGTTGAAAAAAGACTCAGATCCATCAAGTTCAGTCTTTCTCCACCAGTTATATATTATCAATCATCAGATTATTCATAACCTACAATACCATTTGTTGCGAGAAAAGCATTCAGCCCTTTTGTAAAAGCTGTTAGAGCCTCTGCCATATTGCGATAGGGCATTACATAGTCTCACTGCTCTAACTGTAAAGAACACTTTCCTGTTTAGCTGTCGAAATCACTTTTCTTCCATCCGTAATGTATGGTCTTTGGAAGGAATAATTCATGAGTTAGTCCTTTGTGTTGACCACACATGTAATTAAATCAGATCTCCTCTGAGACATTTTTTTTAAGCTAAACAAGCCCAACTTTTCCACCCTCTCATCATATGAGAGGCCTTCCATCCCATGTAACTGTAATGTGTTGCGGGGTGGCAACCTTGGGCCAGGTACTCGTCTCTTACACCCTGGCACGTTACATGCAGGTGAGGGTCCTGGTTGGTTGTGTGGCCTTCGTCTATGGGAGCGCTATGCCCTTGGAGGCCGCATGCTATCGATGACTTTGGTTGGCCAGGACCAGATGGTGGAAAGTTCAATGAGGCAGACCACTAGTCCAAAATAATGTCCTGGTTGGGTGTGTGGCCTTCGTCTATGGGAGAGCTATGCCCTTGGAGCCCGCATGCTATCGATGACTTTGGTTGGCCAGGAGCAGATGGTAGAAAGTTCAATGAGGGAGACCACTAGTCCAAAATAAACATTCTTTTACTAAACAGCCACTTGGTGGGAATTACGTACAATAGATAACGGTGCATAACTTCATGAACGTTTACGTTACAACACTGAGCATTTTCACACACAGTCTCTCTACTTCTTTCAAATTTACTTATTTCTGCCTCAACTTGTCCCGTTTCCTTCACCACACCCCAGCACGATACTACAGTCCAGTTAGTGAAAGTCATATTCTCAACCCGTGGTTCAGGTCCTCTCTTCCTCTTAAAGAAATCAGTTTGTCACTATGGCTGTTACTTAGCTTCTCTGCTTCCGACACTTTTGAACTCCCGCCTGGAGCACTCTCTTCGTCTCACGCTCCCTGTTCCGTCCTGGCCCGTTACCGACACTTTTGAACTCCCGCCTGGGGCACTCTCTTCATCTCACGCTCCCTGTTCCGTCCTGGCCCGTTACCGACACTTTTGAACTCCCGCCTGGAGCACTCTCTTCATCTCACGCTCCCTGTTCCGTCCTGGCCCGTTACCGACACTTTTGAACTCCCGCCTGGAGCACTCTCTTCATCTCACGCTCCCTGTTCCGTCCTGGCCCGTTACCGACACTTTTGAACTCCCGCCTGGAGCACTCTCTTCATCTCACGTTCCCTGTTCCGTCCTGGCCCGTTACCTCTCTAAGTTGCAAACTTGGGGTTATACTGCTAGATGTCCTGTCCCAGGACCTGTCTCCAGTGCATTACTCTGTCTTTCTGTCGCTTTTCCTCTTTTCTACCCTGGATGTCGCTATCCACTGCCTCTATCTCCAATCACTTTGAGGACACCCAAGTCATGTGGATCTGCTGAGTACTCAGCCAAAGGTTTACTCAAGCTGCAAGCTAGGCCCTGTCTGAGTCACTACCAGGAAGTCCTCTCCAATCTTGCTACATAGCCCTTGCCACTCTGGGCTAGTCCCAACTTTTAACTCTATTGATGTCTACTCACTTCCTGTTGCTGGGCAGATTATAGCACCAACACTAATACCGCATAACACAATATACATTATACACCATAACTGTACTCGTGTCTTCAAGGGGGAATGTGGGCAGTATGTTCATCTCCTTACATAACAATCTAGCCAGGGGCGGACCTACCGCCCGTGCAGCCGGTTCATTGAACGGGGGCCCCAAGGGAGAGGGGGCCCCTCCAGCAGGGCCGCCATAAGGGCATGACTGCCCTGACTCCAGCATGGGGCCCGGGCTGTTGGGGCCCGCTCGGAGCCCTGTTGGGGCACCCGTCTTGTGCGTCTCCTCATGGGGCCCCCACGCAGGACCCCCCGCCGTCACATGACCGGAGATGTCCCTGCGCTCAGCATGGGCCCCCGGCCCCATGCTGAGTGCAGGGACATCTCCGGTCATGTGACGGCGCCGGCACAATACTTACCCCTCCCCGTGCCTCCGCAGCGTCTTCCGCGTCCTCTGACTGTGACGTCTCAGGTCAGAGGGCGCGGTGATATGTTTACAGCGCGCGCGATCTCTCCTGAGCTGTCACAGTGGGAAGACGCGGGCGACGCTGTGGAGTCCGGATCAGCATCAGGTGAGAAGTGAGGTGAGTATTTGTTTTTTTTTTATGTATGGGGGCATGGGCCATTATATGGTGGGGGGAGAGTGGGTGTGACATCCTGCATGGGGCATTATATGGGGGGGTGACATCCTGCATGGGGCATTATATGGGGGGGGTGACATCCTGCATGGGGCATTATATGGGGGGGTGACATACCGCATGGGGCATTATATGGGGGGGGTGACATACTGCATGGGGCATTATATGGGGGGGTGACATCCTGCATGGGACATTATATGGGGGGAAGGGGGGAAGTGACATACTGCATGGTGCATTATATGGGGGGGGTGACATCCTGCATGGGGCATTTTAAGAGGGGGAGGGGGGAATTGACATCCTGCATGGGGCATTATAAGGAGGGTGGGTGTGTGACATACTGCATGGGGCATTATAAGGAGGGTGTGTGTGTGACATACTGCATGGGGCATTATAAGGAGGGGGGGTGTGACCTCCTGCATGGGGCATTATAAGGGAGGGGGTGGTCGGACATCCTGCAAGGGGCATTATATGGGGGGGAGAGGTGACATCCTGCATGGGGCATTTTATGGGGGGTAGAGGTGACATCCTGCATAGGGCATTAAAAGGGGGCGGGCTGTCATCCTGCATGGGGCATTATAAGGGGGGAACAGCCTGCATGGAGCGTTACATGGGGGCCAATATTCTGTATGGAGTGTTATATGGGGGACAGTATCCTGTATGGAGCGTTATATGGGGACCAGTATCCTGTATGGAGCATTATATGGGGACCAGTATCCTGTATGGAGCATTATAAGGGGGTCAGTATCCTGTATGGAGCATTATATGGTGCCGATAATACTGTATGGAGGACTATACTGTCCGGTCTGCACTGTACGCTGTGAGGATTCGCCGGTTTCTGAGCTATTGTAGAATTTACAATAGATATCGCTCGTGTAATGGGGCATTATAAGGGGGGAACAGCCTGCATGGAGCGTTATATGGGGGCCAATATTCTGTATGGAGCGTTATATGGGGGTCAGTATTCTGTATGGAGCGTTATATGGGGGCCAGTATTCTGTATGGAGCGTTATATGGGGACCAGTATCCTGTATGGAGCGTTATATGGGGACCAGTATCCTGTATGGAGCATTATATGGGGACCAGTATCCTGTATGGAGCATTATAAGGGGGTCAGTATCCTGTATGGAGCATTATATGGGGTCCATTATACTGTATGGAGGACTCTACTGTCCGGTCTGCACTGTGCGCTGCGAGAAGTCTGAGCTATTATAGAATTTACAATAGATATCGCTCATGTCATATAGTAAGTGAAATCTTTGCATTGTACTATATATATATTTCTCTGCAGTATCTGTGCATCATGAATCGTGGTATGTGTTAAAGGGGCCACTGAGACTCTGTCGCCCAGGGCCCACAAAAACCTGGAGCTGGCCCTGGGGGTAAGTATAACAAGTTTTATTTTTTTTAAATACAATTAATTAACTAGGAGTGGGGGGAATCAGAGATGCACGGGGGGATGAGAGATGCACGGGGTGGGGGGGCCCTTCATGCCCCCTATAAAGGGCAGGGGGGGGGGCCCCAAAAAATTCTTGCACAGGGGCCCACTACAGTCTGTGTCCACCCCTGAATCTAGCAGCCCACCTTTGAACAGACTCTAACTTCTGAATATCCCTTTTAAAATGTGGAGCCCAAAACTGGATCCCGTATTCTAGATGTTTCCTTACAAGTGATTTATAGAGGAGTAATAATATATTGGGATCCCGAGATTTTATCTCTCATTTTATACTCCCTAAAATCTTGTTTGCTTTTGCAGCTGCTGCCTGACATTAAGTATTGCTGCTCAGCTTACTTGTAACCAGAATGACAAAGTCCTTTTTACAAATTTATTGAAAGTGACAGGTTCTCTTTAAAAGTTATTATTCTATTCTATACTAATTAAGAGGACCTGCATGTTTGGGCCTCATGAGACTTTAGATGGTTTGCATAAATCAAGTACAAGAGAATATAAGAAAATGTAATATATCTAAGCAGACAAATATGCTTCTTTCTCCATTTTTAAGCCAGAACTTCACCTACCACTGCCTCTTGAACTCATCATCCACAGCTAAAAACAATCTTGGTGATAACTGAGGGATCAGATTACAGCTGTTTATTGAAGTATATGAAGATAGAAAGAGCAGAATAAGAAGTAAAATGAAAGACAGAAGAAGATAGACACATGTGGACCACAGCTGCTTTCTAATAAGTGTTTTTCTCACCTTAGAGCTGGATTCACAGTTACACGGCGCAGTACTGCAGTATAATATACCCCATGCTGCTGATGCCTTTAAACGTGTACTACATAGAGATATGAGAGCAGGAATCCCTCATGTCTGTGTGTGCTGTGTTTGGGATATTTGTTTTTTCACCTTGAAAAAGGCACCGAAACACGTTGGTTAATCAAAACCTTCACTTTATACCATCAAGGATTCTTCATTTCCGCAAGCTCAGCCCAGGTATTGTGATATCTCCACTAAAGTGTACTGTGTACTATGTACGAGAGACATCATAGCAGCTAGTCTCCACCCACTAGCTCAGAGGCGCTGGAGAAAAAATTAGGATAGAAGTAATTTAATAGCCAGAAATAATGTTATTCCTCATGTACACACACATGACAGCAGTTGTCTATCCACTCCCAAAATTCCCAGGCACATGACCAGTGCCCTTCCTCTGGTATCTGCTCATCTTCACAATACAGTAAATCAAATTACACTGCAGTACTTTGCCTTAGGCGGCAACCTGGAGTAAGGCAGACTGCAGGAATGAGTTGAAGTGAGTCAGAATATGGTGTCTGGGGGGTGTAACAGCACTTCTGGGGGTGCTAAGGTCTCCTCTTTTTCTAAGAACCTTCTGGACCTACCCAAGTGTTGACAAATATGGCTCATGTAAATGAGAAGTGAAAGTATGCACACACTAATTAGTAGCAATAACTGCCAAAAAGTGACAATGGAGAGAGAATACAGATATACTGTGATCATCCCTAAATGCCAAGCACAGTTACCGAACTAATACCGCCATTGTGTTACACAATTCACTTGAAAATAATTACAAAGTTTAATTAAGGTGTTGTCAGGCACGGCGCGTGAATACAAGGCATATTGATGAAATTGTGAGAGATAAATTCAGATTTAATTGGATTTTTATCCAGGGAACACAAAAATGAATGATCTTGCTAAATATTATTGATAAAGATATCTAAATGATCAGGAAATTGTAGGATGTAATATGTTGTGTGGCATTATGGAAGATGTGGCTCTGGCTTTAGATTGTATATGGCCGGTAAAAATACCACGTAGGCTTTGGCCAATAAAAAGGACATCGAAAATGGGGGTTACAATCTGCAGGAGACAAATAAAGATTAGGACTAGCACGCAATGTGCACCAGAACTTTCTAAAACACTCACATGTTGTCACGGATGTGTCAGGTGTAATAGACACCTCCCTCCTGCTGCTGATTGACACACCCTTGCATGAGAGTTAAAAACCCTCAGTTTGTTCCAGGCAACTGTCGGTGATACATCTATGTACAGGCTTGGAGCACTAGCAGCCGGCTAGCTTCTTCTCTGGTGCCCTTGGAGGACAGTTGGAGCTACTCCTCTGGTGTCTGCTCAAGCTAAATTAATCCCCTTTTTCGTCTACCTTGTTGTCTTTAATGTGTAGTGGGGCCTGACCAGTGCTCACCCCTCCCCCTCCCTATCTGGCCAAGCTCTATGGTCATCAAGGGTTTAGGGTCCTGCTCAGCGATAGGTGTGGAACCTATATAGGGATGCTAGGGTAGGCAGGGTGATATTAGATCTTCCTAGGGGTCGCCACTCCTTCTTTCCCTAGTGTTTGGGCTTCCTCCCCCTCTTCCCTTAGTGTTGCACTTAGTCTTTCCCACATTTTGCGTGACACCTGTTCTGTTTTGCGCCTTTCCTCCAAGATATGTATAACTAAGAGGCCAGGTTCAGACAAGCACATTTCAAGGTCCGTATATAGATCATAATGGCTGCACTAACCGCAGGTCTTCTGAACCCAACTCACAGCTTCACTCATCATACTTGTCAACTTTTGAAGGCACGTATCAAAAAGATTCAATTGCCTTATTCTGTAGTTCTCTACTTTTTCTTCCGGAATAAAGAAAGTTCTTGGAATTGTTGGTTTCCAGGTGTTTCTGGGCAGGTTTAGTGTGGCCAATAGCATTTTATGACACTTCTGGAACTTCAGGAGATCTCCAAGAGACTGCTGGATAGTGTTGAGCCACCCCCGTAGTGTTCGGGTTCAGTTCGGTTCGTCGAACACCGGGATGTTCGTGGAACTGTTCGTCGAACACCTTAGAACACTGTTGAACACCGTTAAAACCAATGGCAGGCAAAGAAAAACACATAGAAAACACCTTCAAATGTGTTCAAAAGCTGACAAACTGCTCAGAAGACACTCTCTTTAAAAAGCCGGCCGGCAATTCAGCATCGGTACCCGACAATTTAGAACAGAAAGAATAGAGCATCACACATAGATTAGATAGATAGAAACATGTCAGTCACATATATAAGAAGTACAGTGATAGTGTTGATTACTGTACTTGTCATTTAGTGTTAAAATAAAGGATTTATTAAAAAAAAATTGGCATGGGGTTCCCCGTAATTTTAGTCTCTAGCGGAGGTTAAGCAGACGACTGGGGCAGATGTTTGAAGCCTGGGAACGGGGTAATACCCACAGAGCTTCCAAGGCTACTAATATCAGCCCCCAGCTGAATACATAGCCTTTACTAGCTATTAAAATGGGGGACCCCCCAAAAAAATAACATGGGGTCCCCCCTATTTTAATAGCTAGCAAAGGCTAGGCAGACAGCTGGGGGCTGATATTAATAGCCCAGAAAGGGTGCTATGAATATTGGCCCCCTCCCAGGCTAGAAACACCAGCCATCAGCCGCCGCAGAAATGGCGCATCCTTAGAATGCGCCAATTCTGGCACTTAGCCTCGCTCTTCCCACTGCCCTGTAGCGGTGGCAGTGGGGTAATAGGGCTGGGGTTGATGTCAGATTATAATGCCAGCTGACATCAAGCCCAGGTTAGTAATGGAGAGGCGTCTATAAGACACCCCCATTACTAACCCCATAGTCAAAGTTAAAAAAAAACACAAACACCCAGAATAAAGTCCTTTAATTGAAATAAACACACAATTCTTTATTGTTCTAAATTAAACCATACTTACCATCATGCCCATTCCAGCTGAAGCCAATGTCTTCTGCAATAAAAGTAAAATAATAAACCAATATCATCCTTACCTTTCCATGGTTCCGAGGACGGCTCCAGCTCTGCTACATTCACATGACAGGCTGGATCACAGCCGAAAGCTGCCATCCAGCTTGCCATGCCGCAGACACTGAGAAGCGCAGGCATGCACGTCACTGACTGCGTGGGAAAATTCTCCTGCGCTTGCCGTGAGCACAGGAAAATTCTCTCATGCTCACCGCATGCGCAGGAGAATTCTCCCACGCTGTCAGTGACGTGCATGAGGTGAGCTGAGTTCATTGAACATGAACTCGACTCATCTGAATGCGGTCACAGCCGGACACTGAGGAGTGCAAGCATGACTGCGCTTCTCAGTGTCTGCGGCATGGCAAGCTGGATGGCAGCTTTCTGCTGCGATCCAGCCTGTCATGTGAATGCAGCAGAGCTGGAGCTGTCCTGGGAACCATGGAAAGGTAAGGATGATGTTGGTTTATTATTTTACTTTTATTGCAGAAGACATTGGCTTAATCTGGAATGGGCGTGATGATAAGTATGGTTTAATTTTGAACAATAAAGAATTGTGTGTTTATTTCAATTAAAGGACTTTATTCTGGGTGTTTGTGTTTTCTTTTAACTTTGACTATGGGGTTAGTAATGGGGATGTCTTATAGACGCCTCTCCATTACTAACCTGGGCTTGATGTCAGCTGGCATTATAAGCTGACATCAACCCCAGTCCTATTACCCCACTGCCACATCTACAGGGCAGTGGGAAGAGCGAGGCTAAGTGCCAGAATTGGCACATCCTATGGATGCGCCATTTCTGGGGCGGCTGACGGCTGGTGTTTCTAGCCTGGGAGGGGCCAATATTCATAGCACCCTTCCTGGGCTATTAATATCAGCCCCCAGCTGTCTGACTAGTCTTTGCTAGCTATTAAAATAGGGGGGATCCCGCGTCATTTTTTTGGGGGGTCCCCCATTTTAATAGCTAGTAAAGGCTAGGTATTCAGCTGGGGGCTTATATTAGTAGCCTGGGAAGCTCTGTGGGTATTACTCCCTTCCGAGGCTTCAAACATCTGCCCCAGCCGTCTGCTTAACCTCCGCTAGAGACTAAAATTACGGGGAGCCCCACGCCAATTTTTTTTTTAATAAATCCTTTATTTTAACACTAAATGACAAGTACAGTCATCAACACTATCACTGTACTTAAATAGAATCATAGAATCATAGAATGGTAGAGTTGGAAGGGACCTCCTGGGTCATCTGGTCCAACCCCCTGCTCAAAGCAGGATTCACTAGATCATCTCAGACAGATGTCTGTCCAGCCTCTGTTTGAAGACGTCCATTGAAGGGGAACTCACCACCTCTCGTGGCAGCCTGTTCCACTCATTAATCACCCTAACTGTCAAAAAGTTTTTTCTAATATCTAATCTGTGTCTCCTCCCATTTAGTTTCATCCCATTGCTTCTAGTTTTTCCTTGTGCAAATGAGAATAAAGATGATCCTTCTACAATGTGACAGCCCTTGACATATTTGTAGACAGCTATTAAGTCTCCTCTCAGTCTTCTTTTTTGCAAGCTAAACATTCCCAAATCCTGCAACCGTTCCTCATAGGACATGGTTTGCAGACCAGTCACCATTCTGGTCGCTCTTCTCTGAACTTGCTCCAGTTTGTCTATGTCTTTTTTAAAATGTGGTGCCCAAAACTGTACACAGTATTCCAGATGAGGTCTGACCAAAGAGGAGTAAAGACCGATAATGACTTCACGTGATCTAGACTGTATGCTTCTGTTAATACATCCCAGAATTGTATTTGCCTTTTTTGCTGCTGCATCACACTGTTGACTCATGTTCAGTCTATGATCTATTAGTATACCTAAGTTTTTTTCACATGTACTGTTGCTTAGCTCTATTCCTCCCATTCTGTATATGCTTTTTTCATTTTTATTGCCCAGATGTAGTACTTTGCATTTTTCCCTGTTAAAAACCATTCTGTTGGTTGCTGTCAGTATGTGACTGACATGTTTCTATCTATCTAATCTATGTGTGATGCTCTATTCTTTCTGTTCTAAATTGTCGGGTACCAATTGTGAATTGCCGGCCGGCTTTTTTAAAGAGACGGTGCATGAAAACACTATTTTTTTTTTAATAAATCCTTTAACACTAAATGACAAGTACAGTAACCACCACTGTCACTGTACTTCTTATATACTTCTTATATATGTGACTGACATGTTTCTATCTATCTAATCTATGTGTGATGCTCTATTCTTTCTGTTCTAAATTGTCGGGTACCGGTGTATGCTGCTGCTAAATTGCCGGCTTTTCATGTTTCACTGTGAGCACTGTTCCCATCGATTTGGGCAACCACTGTAATGCCACAACCACCATGGCTGTGACATTACAGTGAGTGGCAGACAATCCCTGCATGATGTAAAAAAATCCAGTTACGCGTTTGGTGCACGAACAGTTATTGAACATAACCTCGAACAGCCAAATTTTTGCAAATCGTTCGCGTTTGTCGAACGACTCGAACACCGCCCAAAACAGCTCGAATTTGAGATTGGCGAACAGTTCTAGTCGAACACCACTCATCTCTGCTCCTGGATGTTCTGGAAGATGTAGTATCGACGTCTCTGCCCCCTGACAGGCAGAGATGCCGTCCCTCTTACCGCCGCGCTCCCCGCACGGCGTCTTCCGGCGCTCCTGCTTCTGTTGCTGTCGGCGCTCGCAGCTTCCCGGGCACTGTGCTTAGGGCGTGCGCACGCTCGCTCCCTCTTAAAGGGGCCGCGCGCCATCCTAAGGAGTCCCCGGCCAATGGCCGGAGGACCTCTCATATAAAAGGCACCTCCTCCAAAATGGAGGTGCCCGTGCAAGGTTGTAGCTTTGTGTGTTAAACTTTGCTTTAGCCCTCAAGTCCCGCTGCCAGCCTGACTACCAGTCCAGCCCGCCAGCCTGACTACCAGTCCTGTCCGCCAGCTTGTCTACTCTCCAGCCCGACAGTCTGTCTACAGTCCAGTCCGCCAGTCTGTCTATGGGCCTTGCCCGCCTGCTTACCTGGAAGCACCTGCCTGTTACCTGTCGTGCCTACCAGCCAGCCTACCTGGAGGTTCCTGCTTGTTACCTGCCGTGTCTGCCAGGCTGTCTACCCGGATCACCCGTCAGCCTGCCTCCCGTGCTCATCTGCTGTACCGGTCAGTCCCTGCCTTCTGACCCGTGGGAGTCACCTGCTCTCATACAAGGTCGGTCCCAGAGTAGCACCTGGTCCCTCTGCTCGGTCCTTCCCTGGTCACAGAGTCGATTGAGCCCCCGTACGACCTCGGTCGGTCCGAGTTGATACCTAGTTATGCCCCTCTGGTCCCTTCTTGCACCGCAGCACAGAGGTTCCACCACCCGGATCCGTAACAGTTTGAATGGGCCATGGAACCCGGTGGCCCCCATGCCCCTTCGCTTGCTGACCTGGACCAGGAGGTTTCTCGTCAGAGATCCCAACAGGAGACCATCCTGACCTACCTGCGGTCTTTCAACTCTCGCCTGGACACGCTGTCTGTCCCACCTGTGCCCGCCTCGAGTCGAGTGACACCCGCCCCGGCAGCGCCGCTGCCTACCAATACCACGGCATCCAGCCTAGGACCCCGGCTTTCTGCGCCTCCTCGTTTTGGAGGTGACCCCATCTTATGTCGGGGCTTTCTAAACCAGTGCACGCTGCACTTTGAACTTCTGCCACATCAGTTTCCCTTCGACCGGGCCAAGGTGGCGTTCATCATGTCCCACCTCACCGGGGAAGCATTGGCATGGCTAAACCCTCTATGGGAGAGAGGGGATTCCCTAGTGTCTGATCTTCTAGCTTTCCTCACTGCCTTCCGGAGGGTATTCGATGAACCCAGACGAAGGATTTCTACTGCCTCCTCATTGCTCTGTCTCCACCAAGGGAGTCTCACCGTGGGCCAGTATGCCATACGGTTCCGTACCCTCGCTTCTGAGCTTGCCTGGGACAACGAGGCCCTGGTGTCCACCTTCTGGGAGGGTCTTTTCGGTTGGATTAAGGACGAGTTAGCCGGCCGGGACATTTCTACCACCCTGGATGACCTGGTGTCACTAGCTACCCGGATTGACATCCGTTTCCTAGAACGTGCTAAGGAGACTACCCGGGAGAGAAGATTTCCCCGTCTTGCTCCTGTTTTCGAGAAACCAGCTTCCAACCAGCAACTCCCCGGGCACGTTCGCCCGAACCTATGCAGATCGACCAGACCAAGAAACAGGCCGAGCCGAGGGGAGCTGTTTCTACTGTGGTAGTAAGGAGCACCTAATCTGTTCCTGTCCGGTGAAGCCGGGAAACTCCAGTGTCTAGGACCGCTCGGAGAGGTCATCCTAGGCAGGAGTAAATCCTCTCCGTTCTTGACTCTGTCCATCTCTATCTCCTGTGGAGAGAACCGCTTCTTTGAAACCGCACATCTGGATTCCGGAGCCGCTAGGAATCTCATTTCCCAGTCCCTTGTAGAGAAGTATCAGATTCCTACCAAACCTCTGGCTGAACCATTGGCAGTCGCTTCCGTGGATGGAAGACTCCTTCCGGTGACCATCTTGCTCGTCACAGAACCTGTAACCCTGCAGATGGGAATGCTGCACTCTGAGAGGATCTCCTTCCATGTGCTTTCTGGACTCTCTCACCCCATTTTGCTAGGTCTACCCTGGCTACAGAGACGTGAACCCGTTCTGAATTGGCAATCCGGTGAGGTGCTCCGTTGGGGGCAGGATTGCCATGAGACCTGCCTGGTTCCGGTTCGCCCGGCTCAACCTCCGTCTACTCCGGCTAATTTACCTGGTCTACCGGCACCTTACTGGTCCTATGCTGATGTCTTTGACAAGGAGGCTGAGACACTGCCATCTCATATGCCATATGATTGCCCTATCGACCTGGTACCCGGTGCCACTCCACCCCGTGGGCGTAATTACCTGTTGTCGTTGGCCGAAAGCCGGGCCATGTCGGAGTACATCGAAGAAAATCTGGCTAAGGGATTCATCCGGAAATCTTCCTCCCCGGTTGGAGCTGGATTCTTCTTCGTAAAAAAAAAAGACTGTTCACTACGCCCCTGTATCGATTATAGAGGACTCAACCAAATTACTATCAAGAACAAATACCCCCTGCCACTCATCTCTGAGCTGTTCGACCGCCTTAAAGGCGCGAAGATCTTCACCAAGCTCGATCTTCATGGGGCGTATAACTTGGTCCGGATCCGCCAAGGAGACGAGTGGAAGACGGCATTCAACACCCGGGGCGGTCACTATGAATACCGTGTGATGCCCTTTGGTCTCTGTAATGCTCCCGCCGTCTTCCAAGAACTAGTTAACGACATCTTCCGTGACCTCTTATATTCTTGGGTAGTGGTGTACCTGGACGACATCTTGGTCTTCTCTCCGGATCTTCCTACACACCGGAGGGATGTTCGTCAGGTCCTGCTTAGGCTCAGGCAGAATCACCTATATGCAAAATTTGAGAAATGCCTCTTTGAGCAGACCTCTCTTCCGTTCCTGGGCTATATTATCTCTAAGACCGGTCTACGGATGGACCCCGAGAAGGTCTCTGCCGTCTTAAAGTGGCCCCGTCCGGAGGGGTTGAAGGCGATTCAGCGATTCCTGGGCTTTGCCAATTATTACCGTCTCTTCATCCCACATTTCTCGTCCCGGACTGCTCCCATCACTGCGCTCCCCCGAAAGGGAGCAAATCCTAAGGAATGGCCGTCCGAAGCGGAGGAGGCCTTCCACTCCTTAAAACAAGCCTTCTCTTCTTCCCCTGTGCTGCACCGTCCAGATAGCAACAAACAGTTCTTCCTGGAGGTTGATGCTTCCTCTTCCGGAGCCGGAGCGGTGCTCACCCAGAAATTTTCATCCGGGAGAATGGTAACCTGCGGCTTCTTCTCCAAGCTCTTCTCCTCGTCTGAGCGCAACTACTTCATAGGAGACCAAGAACTGCTAGCCATCAAATTGGCGCTGGAGGAGTGGTGTTACCTGCTCGAGGGGACTCTGCACCCGGTGGTCATCTATACTGACCACAAAAATCTGGCATATCTAGAGAATGCCCAAAGACTCAATTCGCGTCAGGCCCGGTGGTCTTTGTTCTTCGCCCGCTTCAACTTTATCCTACATTACCGCCCGGCAGACAAGAACATTAAAGCCGACGCCTTGTCCCGATCCTTCCTGTCTTTCGATCAAGAGGAGGAGCCTATGCATATCATCGACCCCTCCAAAGTGATGAATGTGGCCCCCTTGGACCTGTCTCGTCTCCCACCCAGTAAGACGTTTGTAGCGGTTCCGGATCGTAAGAAGGTTCTTCACTGGGGTAATTCATCCAAACTAGCCGGCCATGCTGGCCAGAAGAAGACCTTCCTGCTCATTACCCGGCATTACTGGTGGCCTACCCTGTGCATGGATGTTGTAGACTTCGTCATGGCCTGTTCGTCCTGTGCCCGCAGCAAGGTTCCCAGACATCTTCCAGCCGGCCATCTCCTTCCTCTTCCCGTACCTGCTGCCCCGTGGCAACACATTGCTATGGACTTTATTACTGATCTTCCTGTTTCTGCCGGTTGTACGGTCATTTGGTTGGTCGCTGACCGCTTTTCTAAAATGGCCCACTTCATCCCTCTGCCTGGTCTCCCGTCTGCATCTGTGCTGGCTAAGGACTTCATCCATCACATCTTTCGTCCCCACGGCCTACCCCTCCACATTGTGTCTGATCGGGGGGTCCAGTTCACTTTGCGCTTCTGGAGAGCTACGTGTAACCTGCTGGATGTCACCCTGGATTTCTCCTCTGCTTACCATCTGCAGTCCAATGGCCAAGTGGAACGTATCAACCAGATCCTTACCAGCTTCCTCCGGCACTTCGTCAACGCTCACCATACCGATTGGGTGGAGCTCCAACCATGGGCCGAGTTCTCCTATAACAACCATGAGAGCAAATCTTCTTCCAAGTCCAACATCCCCGGATTCCGTTTCCCATTTTCCCTTCAGTGGATAACCCTGCCGCTGAGTCTCTGGTCAACGAATTTTCCACTATTTGGGAGGACACTAGATTCGCACTTCTTCAATCCTCTGAGAGGATGAAGAAACATGCTGATAAGAGACGTCTGGATCTGCCTCAATTCCGTCCGGGAGACAAGGTTTGGCTCTCCTCCAAACATCACATCGTCTCAAAATACCCTCCTATAAGTTGGGTCCACGGTTCATCGGTCCATTTGAAGTCCTCAAGCAAATCAACCCAGTAGCCTACAAGTTAAAACTCCCGGCCAATTTACGAATTCCCAACTCCTTCTGTGGCACCCCAGGGGTCTGGTTACCACAGTAATAGAAATATTACGTCTGAGAGCAAGTGGGAGGTTTCCTGGTCAGGAGCCCTTAAGCATGCAACACCTCCTGCCCAGACCTGGGAGGGGAGGAATCTGCCCTTATAAACTGGGTCTGGTGCGGGATTAGTTAGTCAGCGCCTGGAGTGAAGTTCCAGACACAGGGCGAGAAACAGCTAGAAGCTCTGTAGGAGCAGGAGCTGAGTGCCAGGGACTGGAAGCAGATATATTGCTCGTCCTGGCTGAAGAGACTACAACCGGACAACGGAGTCCGAGGCTGTGGGAACCTCTAAGTCCAGCAGCAGAAACCAGCCGGCAGGGGATTCCAGGTCCTCTGGCCATAGAAGCCCGGAGGCTCCGTCACAAGGAAGGGACCAGCACCGCCATCGAGGCAGCGGAGGCTATCAGAAGGCCCCAAGTCACCAGCCATACGGGTGAGCACCACACGGTATACTCAGGGACGTGGGCTACTTCCACTCGCTTACAGCAAGGTAGCCAGGAAGAGTGCAGATAGACGGGGAGGCCTACAACTCCACCTGGCCAGGGGAACTCCTGCTTGCTCGCAGACTGACCAGGCCCCTTATGCTAGCCAGTACTCACGGGAGGGTCTGCCTTAATATTATCAGTAAAGACCCTGAACTGCACTGCAAAGACTCTGAGTCGTTCCTGCTTTCTCACCGCATACAGCACTACTAGTACTGGGACGCCCGCGCACCATCACTCCCATCATCCATATTCCCTGCCCTGAGGCCATACTCTTCCCGTGGGGAGTTATCCCATCTTTAGCTGCGCACACCACACCAGCCTCAGTGTACTGCCTCGCAGCGGCGGTACACCCTGACCGCAATCCACGGGTGGCGTAGTGGGACATTAAACCACAAAAACCCTATAGAGACTGCCACTGGTTTGACCACCCTGAGCCACGGGACCGGGTCGTCGCTATGGAGACTACAACCCCCAGAGACCCGGCTCCGGGTAACCCACATACGTGCACACACATGGCCCAGGGGGCGCGTCAACTTTGGCGTAGTCGGCAGGATTTCGTGCCCGCAACCACCGGGTACTGCGTGAAGTTTCCCGCCATCCGCAGCTGTTTTCCCGCCATCCGCATTCGTTTTCCCGCCATTGGACGCCATCTTCGGGATGCCGAGCGGGAAAAAGGGGCGCAAGGTCCTGGAAGGGAGAGAGAGCGACGCTGACGTCACCAGGACGCGACGCAAGGTCATCGTCCGGAGCAGCACCAGCGGAGCCGCGGCCTACAGAAGAGGATCATCGGAAGGTAGGCCACACTTAACTAGGGGGGAGGAAGATGACGGACACGGAGGGACCCTCTACCACCAGCGCGGCCACTACCGCAGTAATGCCGTTCACAATGCCTTACATCCCCAGAGAGGCCTGGCTGCCCCAATACTCAGGGGAATCGCATACCCTAAGCGACTTTAAAGAGAGACTGTACAGCCTATTTAAGGTATACCCCCTGACGGAGGGACAGAAAGTGAGCATATTGATAGGCCAGCTAACCGGCGCAAGTAAAGTCCTGGTCAGTCCGGGACAAGGAGACCGTAAAGGAGATCTTGGCCCGTCTAAAGGACACTTTTGATACCCGCACCTCGGCCGAGATCAAAATGAGATTTTATGGGTGCAAGCAGCGGCCCCAAGACAGTATAAGAGACTATGCTTTGAGTTTGCAAGAGGCCCTGGGAGCCATTAAACAGGCAGACCCTGACAGTGTGCGGAATGCAGATGAACTGTTAACTGAGCAATTCATTGAGGGTCTGCTGTCCAACACCCACCAAACCCAGTTACGTGCAATGGCCTTGTAGAACCCTGGTTTAGACTTACCCAAGTTCAAAGACAGGGCCATCCGGGTGCTCAGACAACCGGCACCGGGTAGTGCTGTAACCCACCGGCGCCCTGCTATTACCTATCACCAGGAGGCGGCGCCCTTGTCTGCAGAGCCTATAGGAGCTGGTGCGCAGGCTTTGGACAACAACCCGGCTACAGACCTGCACCATCAGGTCCAAGAGCTAACTAAAAGCGTAGCCGCGCTAACCCGAACTGTGCAGTCTTTACAGGTCTTTCCTCCAGGAAGGATCAAGCTGGCCACCAGTCCGGAGGACGTCCCGTGGCACCGACAGAGGAGGATCCCATCGTCCAGAGGAAGACCCAGCGACAGATACAACGAAAACGGACAACCCATCTGCCCCTGCCGCAATCAACCCGGACATATGGCAAGGTACTGTCATTTAAATGGGCACAACCTGGGGCAGAGGGCCAACCCCCAGGCATAAGATCATCAGGCCCATCGAACTGGCGTGATAAATAAGTAGGGGGACGTCCGGTCTTGCCTGTGGTACTGGATGGCATTCCTATGAGTGCCCTACTAGACACTGGGTCACAGGTGACTACCATCCCGTACGTGCTCTTTAAGCGGTACTGGAATGACTCGGACATAACCCGCTACCCAGATGACGACCTGAGTATCGTCGTCAGCAATGGTCAGCCCGTGCCGCAGGTGGGGTTCAAAGAGGTGACCATTAAGATCGGTAAAGTCGAACTAGCGGCACAAGGACTGATTATTGTGGACATTGACCGTCATGAGAGTCACCCTAGAATAACCTTGGGAACTAATGTGATTGAAAATTGTCTTGCAGATGGGATTCTCATTTTATAGCAGGTTGCCAAGAACGCCAGTTCCAGCAAGCAGCGTGTCCTCCAAAAAGAGATCCGGGCACTGATGAAACGGCAACAGGTGGAATTATCTGGTGGTGAGATTGGTAGCGTGAGAATGTGTGACCCGTTCCCTATTGCCATGCCCCCGAAAAGTGAGATGATGATCTGGTGCCGGGCAGCTATTGGTCTGAGAGGTAGAGACTACCAAGCAATGGTAGAGCCCGTCTACTCAGACAGTAGGCCCACCATTTTGACAGCACGGGGAGTGGTCGATGTACGCCATGGGAGGGTACCTGTCCGCATCGTAAATATCGGGGAGAGAGAAGTTCACCTGCCCCGGTATGCCACGCTAGCCAAATTGTTCACCATAAACCAAAATTCTGTAAAGGCCGTAGAACCCTTGCCTCCACCTCAACCAGAGGAAGGTAACGGCTCTAAGAAACAAATGGAGGACTGGTGTCAGCAACTGCATTTGGGTACTGACTCCACTCCCTCACACCAAAAACAGGGAGTCTACCGGGTGGTTCAGGAGTACGAAAGAGTCTTTAGTAAACACCCGCTAGACTTCGGGCGAGTAAAGGGGGTAGAACATCACATCCCCACAGTAGACCATCCACCCATAAAGGAAAGATACCGACCTGTACCCCCGGCACACTATCAGCATGCAAAGGGGATGTTGCGGGACATGAAGGAGGCTGGGGTAATCAGGGACAGCTGTAGCCCCTGGGCAGCTCCACTAGTTCTAGTGAAAAAGAAGGACAACACAATGAGAATGTGTGTGGACTACAGAAAGGTCAACCGTATCACACACAAAGATGCGTACCCGTTACCTGGAATAGAAGAATCTTTAGCTGCATTAAAATCTGCTAACTTCTTTTCCACTTTGGATCTTACTAGCGGGTACTGGCAGGTTCCTGTAGCAGAGGCAGACAAGGAGAAGACTGCATTCACCACCCCGATGGGTCTCAGCGAATTCAACTGTATGCCGTTCGGGCTCTGCAACGCACCAGGGACCTTCCAGCGGTTGATGGAATGCTGTCTGGGACACCGGAATTTCGAGACGGTCTTGTTATACCTGGACGATGTCATCGTTTATTCCAAAACCTACGAGGACCATCTGAAACACCTGGCAGAAGTGTTTGACGCCCTGGCAAGCTACGGCCTAAAGGTGAAACCCTCCAAGTGTGACCTGCTGAAACCAAAGGTGCAGTACCTGGGACATGTGGTGAGTGCTGACGGAGTGGCTCCCGACCCCGATAAGATCACCGTGATTAAAGACTGGCCAAGACCCTCCAGCATAAAGGAAGTGCGGCAGTTCCTCGGGTTGGTAGGCTACTACCGAAGATTCATTTCCGGTTTCACCAAAATGGCAGCTCCTATGCAGGACCTCCTGATAGGTCAATCCAGGAAGGCCAAAAACCAGAAGCCGCCCTTCAGGTGGGAAAAGCTGGAAGAGGAGTCCTTCCGCCTGCTGAAGATGGCCCTCACGGGGGATGAAATACTGGTGTACCCTGACTACAGCCAGCCCTTTATCCTCCACACGGACGCGAGCAACATCGGGCTAGGAGCCGTACTGTCCCAGATCCAGCAGGGGAAAGAACGGGTAATCGCTTACGCCAGCCGAAAACTACGGCCCACTGAGAGAAACCCTGAGATTTATAGCTCATTCAAGCTAGAGTTCCTGGCAGTGGTGTGGGCAGTGACCGAACGTTTCAAGCATTACCTTGCCTCTTCCAAGTTCACCGTGTACACGGATAACAACCCGTTGACACACCTGGACACTGCAAGACTTGGTGCCCTGGAGCAGAGATGGATGGCCCGCCTGTCCAACTATGAATTCACCATCAAATAGCGGGCGGGATGCTCAAATGCCAACGCGGATGCCCTGTCCAGAATGCCAAACTTACCGGACGTAGGGGAAGATCCAGAAGAACTGGAAGAAGTCAAGCTCCCTGCGTTCCACCGTCATGGGATTACCCTGTATTCCCACCGTGTAAGGGACAGGCGCTCTGCTACATTCAATCCCTTACCCCACTACAGCTGGGCGGAGACACAAGACAGTGATCCCGCAGTCCGTCTGGTGAAGGAAATGCTGACACAGGCTGATGCCCGTCTTGACCCAGACGCTCCGGAGGAGACCAAGCAACTGTGGAAGGAGAAAAGTAGACTGTTTCTTTACAAGGAGAATGGTCAACTCTAGAACACATGAGCTGACCTGGCAGGTAGTGGTCCCAAGACGAGAAGCGGCTATGGTTATGGAGGCGTACCATGATGAAGCAGGACACTTCGGATGGAAGAAGCTGGAGTTCCTGTGCGTGGATGGTTCTACTGAGTAGGCATGAGAGGAGCCATCGAGAGGTGGTGTAGAGACTGTGGCCCGTGCAACCTAAGAAGGAAGGACCGCGCCAGCCAGAAGACTCCCCTGCAGCCCATCATCACAAGACAGCCACTGGAACTGGTAGCCCTGGACCATGTGAAACTGGCTCCAAGCAAATCTGCGTACGTCTACGCCCTCACAATCATAGATCACTACTCCCGGTTCCTGGAGGTGGTCCCTGTCAAGGACTTAATGGCTCAAACAGCAGCTAGAGCCTTCCAGCAGCACTTCTGCCGTCCACACGGGTATCCGGAGCAAGTGTTGACTGACCAAGGGCCAGCCTTCGAAGCTGAGGTCTTCCAAGAGTTCTGCAATCTGTATGGCTGCAGGAAGATAAGAACAACGCCCTATCACCCTCAGACCAACGGACTATGTGAGAAAATGAACCTGGTGGTGATAGACTTGCTAAAAACGTTGCCCCTGGAAGAACGCAGTCTCTGGCCTGAAAAACTGCCTGATCTGGTGGACTTATATAATCACATCCCTGTAGGTTCCACCAACTGTACCCCGGCTTGCCTAATGAGAGCAAGACCTGGTAAGCTGCCTATTGACCTGGATATGGGAGTCCTGACACCTGAGGACACCTCGCCAGAGGCAGACTGGGATACAGAACGGCAGCAGCAGTATCGGAAAGTACAGGAGAGCGTCGAGCGGAGTCTGTCTCAAGCAAGAGAAAGGCAAGAGAAGACTTATAACCAGCATGCTCCCGCTGTTCCCCTGGTACCTGGAGAGCAGGTCTTGAAGAGAAAGAGGCGGCTCCACAAGTTGGACGACCAGTAGGAGAAGGACCCGTACACAGTACTGCCTTCAAGTCATGGTAACCCAAAAGTCTGTGTAATCAGTAAGGATGGAGGAGAAACCACAGCCATTGTCTCCAGAGACCACCTGAAAAAGTGTCCCGAGCAGCTGCAAAGCCCTGACGAAGATCAAGAGAACCCTCAACCCGCAGAGGAAAGGGAAGAAATGATCAGTACCGTACTCTGAGACTTTCCCCGGTCCTGGACTCAAATCAACAATGCAGTCGTGGTACCCGTCCTCACCTTTCTCCAGCCAGCCCCTCAAGGGCCTACAGAAGAACAGGTAGTGTCAGAAGAGCAGCCGGCCCAAGAGGCAGAAGAATCCATGCCAGCAGCCCAGGAGAATCAACCCTCTGCTAGTAGTGAGCCTGCCGTGCCCCTAGTAAGCCAAAGAGTACGCAGAAAGCTGCCAGGAGCACTAGAGGACAGATGCCCGCTCGCTGGAGAGTCTAATGCCAAGTATATATTTACCTGTACATACGTAAATGCTGAAAAAGGTTTATGTTTTTGTTGCCTGTTCATTGATTATGTTTCTCTAGTTACCCTGCAGGTTTATTTGGACTGACAGGTTATGGACGCTGAGTAACCGGAACTACATTGTAGATAGTTGCACCTTGGTGCCTCTTGCGAAGATGGCCGCGGAAGAGAAAAACCTGTCTGGCGTGGCCTCCTTGTGGCCCAAAGTAGCTAGCCTCAGCCTTGCAGCCACGCCCAGGGCCAACCTTTGGGGTTTGCTTTGGACAGGTCCCATACTCTGTTCCAAGACTTCACCTTGTTGGGTGACATGGACACCAGGTTACGGACACGCTGTGACCTCTAAAGACTAAAGCTTCTTGTACACATGTTGTTGTATTATTGTTATACCCTGTATTTGTGTTTTCTTAAAAATGTGTTTAGTCCCGGAGTACTAAAATTTACTAGGGGGGAATGTGGCACCCCAGGGGTCTGGTTACCACAGTAATAGAAATATTACGTCTGAGAGCAAGTGGGAGGTTTCCTGGTCAGGAGTCCTTAAGCATGCAACACCTCCTGCCCAGACCTGGGAGGGGAGGAATCTGCCCTTATAAACTGGATCTGGGGCGGGATTAGTTAGTCAGAGCCTGGAGTGAAGTTCCAGACACAGGGCGAGAAACAGCTAGGAGCTCTGTAGGAGCAGGAGCTGAGTGCCAGGGACTGGAAGCAGATATATTGCTCGTCCTGGCTGAAGAGACTACGACCGGACAACGGAGTCCGAGGCTGTGGGAACCTCTAAGTCCAGCAGCAGAAACCAGCCGGCAGGGGATTCCAGGTCCTCTGGCCATAGAAGCCCGGAGGCTCAGTCACAAGGAAGGGACCAGCACCGCCATCGAGAAGCGGAGGCTGTCAGAAGGCCCCAAGTCACCAGCCATACGGGTGAGCACCACACGGTATACTCAGGGACGTGGGCTACTTCCACTCGCTTACAGCAAGGTAGCCAGGAAGAGTGCAGATAGACGGGGAGGCCTACAACTCCACCTGGCCAGGGGAACTCCTGCTTGCTCGCAGACTGACCAGGCCCCTTATGCTAGCCAGTACTCCCGGGAGGGTCTGCCTTAATATCATCAATAAAGACCCTGAACTGCACTGCAAAGACTCTGAGTCGTTCCTGCTTTCTCACCGCATACAGCACTACTAGTACTGGGACGCCCGCGCACCATCACTCCCATCATCCATATTCCCTGCCCTGAGGCCATACTCTTCCCGTGGGGAGTTATCCCATCTTTAGCTGCGCACACCACACCAGCCTCAGTGGACTGCCTCGCAGCGGCGGTACACCCTGACCGCAATCCACGGGTGGCGTAGTCAGACATTAAACCACAAAAACCCTATAGAGACTGCCACTGGTTTGACCACCCTGAGCCACGGGACCGGGTCGCCGCCATGGAGACTACAACCCCCAGAGACCCGGCTCCGGGTAACCCACATGCGTGCACACACACGGCCCAGGGGGCGCGTCACTTCCACGTATCTCTCCTCAAACCAGTTGTGCTAAATTCTTTTTCCGACAATCCAGGTACCTCCCCAGCTCCGGTCTCCACTGAGGTAGAGAACATTCTGGCTACCTAGAGGGTAAGAGGAAAATCCTTTTTTCTGGTGGATTGGAAGGGGTTTGGCCCCGAGGAGAGAACTTGGGAACCCAGGGAGAACATCCATGCCCCGCTTCTCCTTAAAAAAGGGACCTCTCATATAAAAGGCACCTCCTCCAAAATGGAAGTGCCCGTGCAACGTTGTAGCTTTGTGTGTTAACCTCTGCTTCAGCCCTCAGGTCCCGCTGCCAGCCTGACTACCAGTCCAGCCCACCAGCCTGACTACCAGTCCAGTCCGCCAGCCTGACTACCAGTCCTGTCCGCCAGCTTGTCTACTCTCCAGCCCGACAGTCTGTCTACAGTCCAGGCCGCCAGTCTGTCTATGGGCCTTGCCCGCCTGCTTACCTGGATGCACCTGCCTGTTACCTGCCGTGCCTACCAGCCAGCCTACCTGGAGGCTCCTGCTTGTTACCTGCCGTGTCTGCCAGTCTGTCTACCCGGATCACCCGTCAGCCTGCCTCCCGTGCTCATCTGCTGTACCGGTTAGTCCCTGCCTTCTGACCCGTGGGAGTCACCTGCTCTCATACAAGGTCGGTCCCAGAGTAGCACCTGGTCCCTCTGCTCGGTCTTTCCCTGGACACAGAGTCGATTGAGCCGCCATACGACCTTGGTCGGTCCGAGTTGAGACCTAGTTTAGCCCCTCTGGTCCCTCCTTGCACCGCAGCACAGAGGTTCCACCACCCGGATCCGTAACAGGAGAGATGACAAGTATGGTATAGACAACTCTCTTTTACCATTTCCCATATCATAGGGCAATTGGATAGTCAAGCGTAGGTTGTCAAGAGTTGGGAGACAGTTTGTGGACCACATTCCAAGTAACTTCAATGTAAAAAATGAACAATGGTGGAGATTAGTGTTGAGCGAACATGCTCGACACTGCTCGGTACTCGCCCGAGCATCACGCTACTCGGGATGTTCGGCGAGCACCGAGCATTTCCGGGTTACTCGGGCGGGAGCTCGGGTCTCCGCCCTGCATGTTTGGCGCTCTTTACAGAGCCAATGAACATGCAGGGATTGCCAGCCAGTCACTGTAATGCCGCAGCCATGTTGTTTGTGGGCATTACAGTGATTGGCTGGCCGCACAGCGTCACCTCGAGTATTTAAAACTGGGCGCCGCCATCTTGGACACAGTCGCTCCGGATCAGACAGTGTAGGGACAGCGCTGCTGATTTAGGGAGAGATATATCCTGCAAAATAGTTAGTGTAGGGTCTGTAAAGGCTGCCAGATCAAACAAACAGTCCTTCTTAGGACTAATATCCATCCCAGGTATATCAGGCAGGCAGGCAGGCTGTATAGGAGATGCAGTGGTTATACCAGCAAACGCTGCATTACAGTCCTGTGTGCTGCTCCTGTTTCTGAAATTGCTGGACTTAGCTCCAGGTCCCGGGGGCCAGGAAAAATCCTTTTTTTTAATCTAAATCCTCTTTTTTTTTTCCTCCTTCACAATGTACAAATACCCATCTTATTAACCTTTTGGTGCCCCCCCCAAAAAAAAGTGTGCCTCTGATTTTTCAGACACAAATATATCTGTTGAAAATAGTCTGGTGTAGGCCAGAGAAATAGAAGTGTGGTTTTGCAGTTCTATGGGCCATTTGTATCTAAAAAAAACAGTTTGAGTGTGTCGCTCACTGTTCAGCCGCAAATATATATATATTTTAAAAAGCCTGGTATACACCAGTAAATTATTACTGTGGTTTTGATGTTCCACGGTAAAACATCTCTATTATCCTGTTTTTGGCATTTTTTGCTGTATAAAAATAGTAAGTGTCTCCCTGATTTTTCAGACACAAATATATCTGTTGAAAATAGTCTGGTGTAGGCCAGAGAGACAGAAGTGTGCTTTTGCTGTTCCACGGTAAAAAATCTCTATTATCCTGCTTTTTGCATTTTTTGCTGTAAAAAAAAAAAAAATAGTGTCTCCCTGATTTTTCAGACACAAATATATCTGTTGAAAATAGTCTGGTGTAGGCCCGAGAAATCAAATGTGTGTTTTGCAGTTCCACGGTACAAACCTCTGTATTATCCACTTTTGGGCCATTGGTATCTAAAAAAAACTGTTTGAGTGTGTCGCTCACTGTTCAGCCGCAAATATATATATATTTTAAAAAGCCTGGTATACACCAGTAAATTATTACTGTGGTTTTGATGTTCCACGGTAAAACATCTCTATTATCCTGTTTTTGGCATTTTTTGCTGTATAAAAATAATAATAGTGTCTCCCTGATTTTTCAGACACAAATATATCTGTTGAAAATAGTCTGGTGTAGGCCAGAGAGACAGAAGCGTGCTTTTGCTGTTCCACGGTAAAAAATCTCTATTATCCTGATTTTTGCATTTTTTGCTGTAAAAAAAAAAAAAATAGTGTCTCCCTGATTTTTCAGACACAAATATATCTGTTGAAAATAGTCTGGTGTAGGCCTGAGAAATACAAGTGTGGTTTTGCAGTTCCACGGTACAAACCTCTGTATTATCCACTTTTGGACCATTTGTATCTAAAAAAAACAGTTTCAGTGTGTCGCTCACTGTTCAGCCGCAAATATATATATATTTTAAAAAGCCTGATATACACCAGTAAATTATTACTGTGGTTTTGATGTTCCACGGTAAAACATCTCTATTATCCTGTTTTTGGCATTTTTTGCTGTATAAAAATAATAATAGTGTCTCCCTGATTTTTCAGACACAAATATATCTGTTGAAAATAGTCTGGTGTAGGCCAGAGAGACAGAAGTGTGCTTTTGCTGTTCCACGGTAAAAAATCTCTATTATCCTGCTTTTTGCATTTTTTGCTGTAAAAAAAAAAAAAATAGTGTCTCCCTGATTTTTCAGACACAAATATATCTGTTGAAAATAGTCTGGTGTAGGCCCGAGAAATACAAGTGTGGTTTTGCAGTTCCACGGTACAAACCTCTGTATTATCCACTTTTGGGCCATTTGTTTTTAAAAAAAACAGTTTGAGTGTGTCGCTCACTGTTCAGCCACAAATATATATATATTTTAAAAAGCCTGGTATACACCAGTAAATTATAACTGTGGTTTTGATGTTCCACGGTAAAAAATCTCTATTATTCAGGTTTTGGTAGTTTTTTCCGTAAAGAAAATCAGTAGTGTCTCCTGACTGTTGTGACACAAAAACATATCTGTTGAAAATAGTCTTGTGTAGGCCCGACATCCCAGTGTGGTTTCGCAGTTCCACGGGTCAAATCGCTGTACTATCCAGTTTTGGGCCTTTGGTATCTAAAAAAAAGCAGTTTGAGTGTGTCGCTCACTGTTCAGACGCAAATATCTCTATTTAAAAAAGTGTGGTATACCCCAGTAAACAATAACTGTGGTTTTCCTCTTCCACGGTTCTAATCTACTCTTTATTACCCTTTTTCCATTGATAGTGCAAGTGTAAGCTATTTTACTTCATTTACAATGGGCAAGGCGCGTGGCAAGGGACGTGGAAGTGGACGTTCTGGTGATGGTTCGTGCAGAGGACGGGGCCGTGGCCAAGGTGAAAATGTGCCACAACCAACAGCCACATCTTCTCGCTCCTACTTCTTGACCGAATTACTAGGGAAGCACAGAACAACACCAGTATTGAGAACTGATCAGTGTGAACAGGTTATTAATTGGATAGCAGACAATACTTCCAGTTACCTGGGCACCACCACCTCCGATCTGTCTTCCACACGGTCAACTCTTAGTAGCCGTGAGTCTCGACCGCATACTCCTCCTCACCCTGATGCTCCTTCCTCCCACCATGCCGAGTGTCGTCAGACAGGAAGTGATCCCACACTTGGACACTCTGAAGAGCTGTTCACTGGTCCATTCCCATATTTGGGCCCCTCGCCTGATACGCTTGAAGTGGTGGAAGAGGAAAACCCATGTTGCGATGCCCAAATATTTGAACAGCCACGGCCACAGGAAGTCGACGTTGGCAATCTGTCACAAGAGGTGGACGATGACGAGACACAATTGAAAGGAAGTGAGGAGGAGGATCGTGGTGCGCAAGTGGAATAGGAGAAGGTGGTGGATGATCGAGTAACTGACCCAACGTGGAAGGAGGACATGCAGAGTTAGGCCAGCAGCACACAGGGGGAGGGAGGCAGAGTACCCCAACAGGCAGGAAGAAGCAGTGTGGTGGCCGGAGACAGAAGGCAGGCGACCGTTCCCCGTAACACCAACACGAGGGACGTTGCCAGTACAAGCGGTAGGTCTTCCAGAGTCTGGAATTTTTTTAAAGGCTCTGCTGATAACCCCAAAAAGGCCATATGTTCCACCTGCCATGCCAGCATCAGCAGGGGTGACAAAACTACCAGCCTGACCACCACCAGCATGATCAGGCACATGGCAGCAAAGCACCCGACTTTGTGGGGCGAAACCCAGGGTCCACGACCAGTGTCAGCGGGTGTCACCACTGCTTCTTCCACTGTTGTGCGTGCAATAGAACCCCCTGTTGTGTGTGCAAGGCAATCCCCTGTCCATACTGCATGTAAAGATGCCCCCTCCTCTCAGTCTTCACTTGTTATGGCAGCTTCTCAAGAAACAGCATCAACGTCCACGTCCACGTTCCACCGCAGCGTTCAATTGTCCATATCCCAGACCTTTGAACGAAAGCGGAAATTCGCAGCTAACGCCCCACAGGCCACAGTCCTAAATTCGCACATTTCACGACTGCTTGCATTGGAAATGCTGCCTTTTAGGCAGGTGGAGACGGAATCCTTCCGCAATCTTATGGCGGTGGCCGTCCCTTGGTACTCGGTCCCCAGCCGACACTATTTTGCCCGGTGTGCCATCCCCGCACTACACAAGCACGTGTCCCAAAACATCTGCCGTGCCCTCAACAACGCAGTTACTGGGAGAGTCCACCTGACAACGGACACGTGGACAAGTGCTTGTGGCCAGGGACGGTACATCTCTCTGACGGCACACTGGGTAAACATAGTGGAAGCCGGGACCCAGTCGGACCTTGGGACGGAACACATCCTCCCCACACCGAGGATTGCGGGCCCTATGTCAGTCAGAGTTGCCCCCACAGTGTACAGCTCCTGCGCATCCTCCTCCTCCTCCTCATGTTCAGCCTCCATCTCAGATATCACCACATCAGTTACAAGCTGGAAGCATTGCAGTACTGCCTCTGCCAAGCAGCAACAGGCTGTGCAGAAACTCATAAGCTTAGGTGATAAACCTCACACTGCTTGTGAGTTGTGGACAGCTGTGAAAGAGCAGGCAGATCTGTGGCTGAGACCGCTGAACCTACATCCCGGCATGGTCGTGTGTGACAATGGCCGTAACTTGGTGGCGGCTCTGAGGCGAGGTGAGATCACACACGTACCATGCCTGGCTCATGTGCTTAACCTCGTGGTTCAGCGGTTTCTTAAATCGTACCCCGAGTTGCCAGATCTGCTCGTGAAAGTACGCCGCCTGTCAGCTCATTTTCGCAAGTCGGCTACAGCTTCCGCCGCCCTTGCTGTGTTGCAGCAGCGTTTGCAGCTTCCGGCACACCGACAGGTGTGTGATGTCCCCACACGTTGGAACTCTACCCTCCACATGTTGCAAAGGATTTGTGAGCAGAAGAGAGCAGTTGTGGAGTACCAGCTGCAACAAGGCCGTCGATATTCAGGTCAGACTCCACACATAAGACCTCAGGAGTGGACCTGGATGTCTGACATATGTACCATCCTGACAAACTTTGAGGAGGCCACCAAGATGGTGAGTGGCGATGACGCCATCATTAGTGTCAGCATCCCACTTGTCTGTCTTTTGCAACGCTCTCTGCAGAGAATTAAAGAGGAGGCATTGCAGCCAGAGTATGATGAGATGGATCAAGAAGCCGTAGCGGGCGATTACACACAGCCGAGCCTCATCTCATCCCAACGTGCATTGGGGGACAATGAGGGAGAGGGGGAGGAGGAGGAGGAGGAGGAAGAACAGGAGCTGCTATTGTTATGTTCTGCTACCAGAGCTAAGGAAAGAGAGGAGATCTGTCCCTACGATAGAACTCAGCTAAATCCCTACGATGTAACAGGGGACCTGATCCTGCGATCAGACCTGCTAAAGTCCTAAGCTAGTCTGTACGGAGACCTATAGATGTGGGGAAGGAATCCCTACAAGTACTAAGGACTGGGAGGAATATGGGACACCTCCTAACAGAAATAGTAGCAGACAGACGAACAAACAAAATATATAGAACATAGAGGTCAGTAGACCAAGCAAACTAACAGAGCAAGACACAGAGCACAGGCTAGCTAGAAAGTAGATATACAATGAAGTCCAGCAAAGCCAGAAGGGCGGAGCAGGCTTAAATAGGCCAACAAGGTCATGTGACCAGCAAAGGAAAAAAAACCTAAGAGCAAGGTTCTAACAGTACCCCCCCCTTCTAAGAGGATCCTCCGGATCCCCTAGGACCAGGCTTATCAGGAAATCTCCTGTGAAACGCTCTGATAAGTCTGGACGCGGAAACATCATCCAACCTCACCCAAGAGTTATCCTCGGGTCCGAAACCTTTCCAGGCCACAAGATACTGCAAACTACCTCTATACAGTCTAGAGTTAAGGATGCGAGAAATTTCATATTCCCCGTCCTCCGCCACCGGAGGAACAGAGGCAGAGGCGTCACAATCCGATACAACAGCTTTTTTTAACAGAGAGACATGAAATACCGGATTAATTCTCCAGGAGGTAGGAACCTCCAACCTAACAGCAGATTGGTTGACAACCTGAAGCACCTTAAAGGGCCCTACAAACTTGGGACCCAATTTCTTAGAAGGAATCCTCAACCGCAGATTCCTAGAGGACAACCAAACCATGTCACCAACAGCGAACAAAACCTCCTGTCGTTTCCTATCAAAGTAGTCCTTAGATTTTCTGTTGGCCTCCTGAAGATTACCACGCACCTCCGTCCAAACTCTCTCCAAATCACCGGAAAAATTCTCCTCCTCAGGCACGGCAGATCCCAACTTGGAGAACGACCCAAACGACGGATGTCTCCCAGAACAACAAAAAAAAGGCGAACAACCAGCAGAAGAAGATGTATGATTGTTCAGAGCAAATTCAGCAAGTGGCAGAAACTCAGACCACCCCTCTTGATTGTCTGCCACAAAACAACGCAAGAACTGCTCAACATCCTGGTTTTTCCTTTCTGTCTGGCCATTAGATTCAGGATGATATCCGGACGAGAACGATAAATGAGCTCCCAACCTGTCACAAAAGGCACGCCAAAAACGAGCCACAAACTGAGGACCCCTATCAGAAACAATGTCAGTAGGAACGCCATGAAGTCTGACAATTTCCTTGACAAAGGCCTTAGCGAGAGTTTTAGCGCAGGGCAGTTTGACAAAGGGAACCAAGTGACACATCTTGCTAAAACGGTCCACGACCACCCAGATGACAGTAAAACCTTCAGAGGGGGGAAGGTCAGTTATAAAATCCATAGCCAAATGTGTCCAAGGAGCACTGGGAACCTCCAAAGGACAAAGCAACCCCGCAGCAGGAGTATGTGAGGACTTAGATCTAGCACATATAGTACATTGACGCACCCACTTAATGACTTCCTTCTGCCATCCAGGCCACCAAAAACTGCGACCCACCAGTCTCTTGGTCTCAGAGATTCCGGGATGACCTGCCAACCGAGATTCGTGACACTCAACAAACAAATCTCTCCTAAAGGTCCCAGGCACAAACAACCTCCCATGAGGAGTGTTAGAAGGGGCATTCTCCTGTGCTTTAAGAATCTCATTTTCCAAAACGGAGTCCAAAGCAGCTATCACAACACCTTCTTGTAAAATGTTCTCCTCTTTCTCAGCACCGACTATGGGAGAAAAACTGCGAGACAAGGCATCCGCCTTAACATTCTTAGTACCAGGGATGTAAGTAACGGAGAAATTAAACCGCGAGAAAAACAGTGCCCACCTAGCCTGACGGGCATTCAGGCGCTTGGCAGCATCAAGATATATCAGATTTTTATGATCCGTAAGAACCTGAACGGGAAATTCCGCACCTTCCAAGAAGTGGCGCCAGTGTTCAAATGCGAGTTTAATAGCCAATAATTCCCGATTACCAATATCGTAATTCAGTTCAGTCTCCGAAAATTTTTTTGAAAAAAAGGCACAGGGATGTAATCCATCCCCGTTATCCTGAGACAATACTGCGCCAACCCCCACAGAGGAAGCATCAACCTCAACCAAAAACGGCCTAGTAACATCAGGCTGCATAAGGATGGGAGCAGAGGTGAACCTCTCCTTGAGATACACAAAAGCTTCAATGGCCTCAGAAGACCACTGAACCGCATCAGCACCTTTCCTGGTGAGATCAGTCAGAGGTTTGACAATACTAGAAAAATTTTTTATGAATTTTCTGTAGTAATTGGCGAAACCCAAAAACCTCTGTATCGATTTCAAACCAATAGGCCTAGGCCATTCCTGCACAGCCTGAACCTTAACCGGATCCATCTCAAAACCTTTGCTGGAGATAATGTAGCCCAAAAAACTAATTCTCTGTACAGCGAACTCACATTTCTCCAGCTTAGCAAAAAGCGAATTGTCCATTAATAACTGTAATACCTCACGCACGCTCCGCCTATGAGACTCCAGATCCGGCGAATAAATCAAAATGTCATCCAAATACACAACCACATTTTTGCCGATCAAAGGTCTAAGGATGTCATTAATCAGATTCTGAAAAAATGCAGGAGCATTAGTAAGACCAAAAGGCATAACCAGATTCTCAAAATGACCCACAGGAGTGTTAAAAGCAGTCTTCCATTCGTCACCCTCCTTCATGCGCAACAGATTGTATGCCCCCTTAAGGTCAATTTTAGAGAACCACTTGGCCCCCATTAACTGGTTAAACAGATCAGGAATCAATGGCAGTGGGTAAGGATTGCGTACAGTAATTTTGTTAATCTCACGAAAATCCAGACAAGGACGTAAACCGCCGTCCTTTTTTTTTACAAAAAAAAATCCAACCGCCACAGGAGACTTAGAGGGCCTAATGTGACCGGCGGCCAAACTTGTCTGTATGTATTCCTCCAAAGCCTTCCTCTCAGGAATAGTAAGGTTAAATAAACGACTTTTAGGAAGAGTCGCTCCAGGGACAAATTCAATAGAACAATCATAGTCTCTATGGGGAGGCAAAACCTGCGATTCCTTCTCAGAAAAAACTCTCCAAAAATCCTGAATAGGAACAGGCAATTCTCCCCTATCCAAAGCTGCAATACGCCCGTTGCAACACTTGTCATAACATTTATGGCTCCAGGATTTAATTTCACTGGTAGACCAATCCAGTACAGGATTGTGAAATTTTAACCAGGGCAATCCCAATATTACTGGAGAAGGCAAGTTATTCAACACTACCAAATCCAATTTCTCATGGTGAACACCATTAATAGTGAGAGGAAATTCACAGACCTTGAGAGTAATATTCTTCAAAGGGGAACCATCCACAGAAACCACAGCAATGGGGGATGATAAAGGTTCAGGTTTTAAATTGAGTCTTTCCACGAATCCCCCATCAATTACATTCAGAGTAGACCCGCAATCAACAAACACCCGAAATTCCATTAATTTTTTCTGAGCAATCGTGGAAGCAGCTAAAAATATACCCTTGGAATTTAAACAGGCAATACGGGCGTGACTGACCATTTTTTTTTCTTTCTTCATACGAAGCTCACAGCCTTTAATCAAATGACCAGATTTTCCGCAATAGAAACACAAGCCTTCAAAAAATCGACGGTCTTTTTCTTGAGAGCGAGGTGCCACTGATCCAATCTCCATCGGTTCACCACTGTTAGTACACACATTCTCATAACCAGAAACTGACATAGCAGAGGATTTGCTCTCATTAACCCTTGCACGCAGTCTTCTATCCACCCGTATAGCTAATTGCATAGCCTGTTGCAAATCTTCAGGTGTAGGATAAGCAATTAGCAGGTCTTTAACCCTTTCACTGAGCCCAGCAAGAAATAGACTTTTCAGAGCAGAATCGTTCCACCCTGTTTGAGTAGACCAACGACGGAAATGAGTACAATATTTTTCCACATTACCTGATCCCTGTTTTAAACGTCTCAACTCAGTCTCAGCTGATGCGACACGGTCAGGATCATCATATAATAGTCCCAAAGCAGAAAAAAAACTATCCACTGAACTGAAGCATGTATCACTAGGTTGCAAAGAAAAGGCCCACTCCTGAGGCTCTTTGCGCAAAAGTGACATTATGAACCCTACGCGCTGGGATTCATCCCCAGAGGACTTAGGTCTCAAACGAAAATACAATAAGCAAGCATTTTTAAATGAAAAAAATTCTCGGTGTTCACCAAAAAATAAATCCGGCAAACATACCTTAGGCTCCAAGAAATGTGCTCCAGGACAGTTACTCACGTGCTGACGGAGCTCGGCCACCTCCAGAGAGAGTCCCTGCAGGCGATGAACCAAATCCTGAACCGACACCATGATGGAACAGAAAAATCTTTCCTTAGAGAATTTGCTGGCTGGACTTACTGTTATGTTCTGCTACCAGAGCTAAGGAAAGAGAGGAGATCTGTCCCTACGATAGAACTCAGCTAAATCCCTACGATGTAACAGGGGACCTGATCCTGCGATCAGAGCTGCTAAAGTCCTAAGCTAGTCTGTACGGAGACCTATAGATGTGGGGAAGGAATCCCTACAAGTACTAAGGACTGGGAGGAATATGGGACACCTCCTAACAGAAATAGTAGCAGACAGACGAACAAACAAAATATATAGAACATAGAGGTCAGTAGACCAAGCAAACTAACAGAGCAAGACACAGAGCACAGGCTAGCTAGAAAGTAGATATACAATGAAGTCCAGCAAAGCCAGAAGGGTGGAGCAGGCTTAAATAGGCCAACAAGGTCATGTGACCAGCAAAGGAAAAAAAACCTAAGAGCAAGGTTCTAACAGCTATCATGCGTTGTAGACGGTAGTACCTGTACAAGTGTCATACCGTCGGTTCAGCGTGGGTGGCCTGAGGACAGGGGGGAGGAGGAAGAGGAGGAGGAGGAGGAGGAGAGCATGGTCAGTCGTCATCTTGGTGAGGACACGGAAATCTTGCCCGTTACCAGTCTGGCACGCATGGCTGACTTTATGTTACGCTGCCTTAACCGTGACCCTCGCGTTGTCAAAATGTTGGGTGACAGTCATTACTGGTTGGTGACACTTGTAGACCCCCGCTACTAGGAGAACTTTCACTCTCTTATTCCTGAGGTGGAGAGGTCTACAAAAATGGGGTATTACCAGAAGGCCCTTGCTGCAGAACTCTTAAAAAAATTCCCATCTGAACACGCTAGCGGCAGAGGTCACAGTTCGTTGCCCAACCAAGGCGTACAGGCGAGAGAGATGCAACTCCAATCCAGCAGAGGCAGGGGAACACTGTCAACGTTCTGGGACAGTTTTCTGACACCCGCCCAGCTTACAGGCCCTGAGGCGCGGGGTAATCTCACAAGGAGTGGAAAGTTTCAAAAGATGGTGAGGGAGTACCTTGCCGATCGTACCAGCGTCCTCCGTGATTCCTCTGTGCCTTTTAATTATTGGGTATCCAAGCTGGACACTTGGAATGAACTCGCTCTGTACTCCTTGGAGGTCCTGGCCTGCCCTGCCGCTAGCGTGTTATTGGAGCGTGTTTTTAGTGCCGCTGGGGGAATTATAACTGATAAGCGCACTCGCCTGTCAACTGACAATGCTGACAAGCTGACCCTTATCAAAATGAACAAGGGCTGGATTGGGCCAGACTTCTCATTACCACCAAATGACAGCAGAGTAACATAAAGTCAAATCCACTGTGTTATTTCGGGAGGTGTATTCCCATGCATCGCTTCACACCCACACATGGGTATACGCTTCCTCATTTTGGCTGTTTTTTGCTCTTCTCCTTATCCTCAGCCTCCACGACCACTATACCACCAGGGTGACCGTGGTCCATGTTGCCAGCATTGCAAGTTCCTCTGTCCTAATTTTTGTCAGCTTTTGCTTGGAAGGCATAGGCAAAGACTATGGGAGACCCACTCCCCAATAATGGGAATAATGTTTTTAATATGCTGTACTGCATGGCTCTTGTAAGGGACATTGCAAGTTCACCCTTCCTAATTTTTGGCAGCTTTTGCTTGGAAGGCATAGGCAAAGACTATGGGAGACCCACTCCCCAATAATGGGAATAATGTTTTTAATATGCTGTACTGCATGGCTCTTGTAAGGGGCATTAAAATCGTCTTGTTAAGCTACTGTGACCTCCACGTCTCTTCCAAGGGTCGTTAATATTGTCTTTTTATTCCACTGCGACCTCCACCACTCTTCCAAGGGGCATTAAAAGCGTCTTGTTAAGCTACTGTGACCTCCACGTCTCTTCCACAGGGCGTTGATATTGTCTTTTTATTCCACTGTAACCTCCACCACTCTTCCAAGGGGCATTGATATTGTCTTTTTATTCCACTGCGACCTCCACCACTCTTTCAAGGGGCATTAAAACCGTCTTGTTAAGCTACTGTGACCTCCACGTCTCTTCCACGGGGCATTGATATTGTCTTTTTATTCCACTGTAACCTCCACCACTCTTCCAAGGGGCATTAAAACTGTCTTGTTAAACCACTCTGAACTCCACGTCTCTTAGAATCATAGAATCATAGAATCATAGAATGGTAGAGTTGGAAGGGACCTCCTGGGTCATCTGGTCCAACCCCCTGCTCAAAGCAGGATTCACTAGATCATCTCAGACAGATGTCTGTCCAGCCTCTGTTTGAAGACGTCCATTGAAGGGGAACTCACCACCTCTCGTGGCAGCCTGTTCCACTCATTAATCACCCTAACTGTCAAAAAGTTTTTTCTAATATCTAATCTGTGTCTCCTCCCATTTAGTTTCATCCCATTGCTTCTAGTCTTTCCTTGTGCAAATGAGAATAAAGATGATCCTTCTACAATGTGACAGCCCTTGACATATTTGTAGACAGCTATTAAGTCTCCTCTCAGTCTTCTTTTTTGCAAGCTAAACATTCCCAAATCCTGCAACCGTTCCTCATAGGACATGGTTTGCAGACCAGTCACCATTCTGGTCGCTCTTCTCTGAACTTGCTCCAGTTTGTCAATGTCTTTTTTAAAATGTGGTGCCCAAAACTGTACACAGTATTCCAGATGAGGTCTGACCAAAGAGGAGTAAAGACCGATAATGACTTCACGTGATCTAGACTGTATGCTTCTGTTAATACATCCCAGAATTGTATTTGCCTTTTTTGCTGCTGCATCACACTGTTGACTCATGTTCAGTCTATGATCTATTAGTATACCTAAGTCTTTTTCACATGTACTGTTGCTTAGCTCTATTCCTCCCATTCTGTATATGCGTTTTTCATTTTTATTGCCCAGATGTAGTACTTTGCATTTTTCCCTGTTAAAAACCATTCTGTTGGTTGCTGCCCACTGCTCCAGTTTATTTAGGTCTTTTTGAATCCTCTCTCTCTCTTCTCTAGTATTAGCTATCCCTCCTAGCTTTGTGTCATCAGCAAATTTAATCAGTTTACCCTCAATTCCTTCATCTAAATCATTGATAAAGATGTTGAACAATACAGGTCCCAGGACGGAGCCCTGTGGTACCCCACTTGAGACATTCATCCAGCTGGATGTGAAGCCATTTACAACCACCCTTTGAGTCCGATCACTAAGCCAGTTATGAATCCACCTAACAGTTGCCTGGTCCATTGCATACTTGGTCATTTTTTCAATAAGGATGATGTGAGATACTTTGTCAAATGCTTTGCTGAAGTCAAGATATACTATATCTACAGCATTTCCCTGATCCACCCAGTCAGTGATTCTGTCATAGAAGGAAATTAAGTTAGTCTGACATGACTTGTTAGTTACAAACCCATGCTGACTCTGGTTAATCACTTCATTCTTATCCATGTACTTACATACATGTTGTTTAATAATTTGTTCAAAGATCTTTCCTGGTATAGAAGTCAGACTCACCGGCCTATAGTTCCCTGGGTCCACCTTCTTCCCCTTTTTGAAGATAGGAACAACATTTGCTCTTCTCCAGTCTTCTGGGACTTCTCCTGTTCTCCAAGAATTTTCAAAGATTATGGAGAGTGGTTCTAAAATTTCTTCTACAATCTCCTTCAGTACTCTGGGGTGTAATTCATCTGGACCTGGAGACTTGAACTCATTTATGTTAGCTAAATATTCCCTCACAATCTTTCTGTTTACTGATAACTTGGATTCCTCTATTCCTTTAAAAGGACAGTGAAGATCAGTTGATGTTACATTTTCTTTCTGAGAGAAAACAGATGCAAAATAGGAATTAAAAAGTTCGGCCTTCTCAACATCCTCTCTTACCATTTCTCCATTTTCATCCTGTAAAAATCCTATAGCATCTTTGACTTTTCTTTTACTTTTGACATACCCCCAAAATCCTTTTTTATTGCTTTTGACATCTCTTGCAAGCCTTAATTCATTGTCAGCTTTAGCTAACCTGATACGTGCCCTGCAGGATCTGCAGACTGCATTATAATCTTCTTTAGATATGCCTCCCTCTTTCCATTTAATAAACATTTCTTTCTTTCTTTTTAGCATGTGTTTAAGTTTTGTGTTCATCCATCCTGGTTTCCTTAAATGCTTCCCATTCTTCCTACTTTTCGGGATTGTTAACGATTGTGCTTTGAGAATCTCATTTTTAAAAATTTCCCATCCTTCCTGGACATTTTTGTCCTTAAGGACATCCAGCCATTGGATCCCTCCTATTCTCTTTCTGAGTCTCTTAAAATCTGCCTTTCTAAAATCTAACCTTGAAGTTTGAGTCTTCACATGTCTTCCTCCTCTAGTTATCCAAAATTCTATAATAGCATGATCGCTGCCTCCTAGGGTCCCAGCCACCTTTACCTCCTCAACCATTTCCTCCCTGTTTATAAGGATTAGATCCAAAGTAGCAGATCCCCTTGTTTTCTCCCCTACCTTTTGGAAGATAAAGTTGTCAGCAAGAGAGGATAAGAATTTGCTTGACCTGTTAGTTTTACTTGAGAGAGATTCCCAACAAATGTCTGGATAGTTGAAATCTCCCATGACCACTACGTCATATTTTCTCTTCCAAGGGGCATTAAAACCATCTTGTTAAGCTACTGTGACCTCCACATCTCTTCCAAGGGGCATTAAAACTGTTTTGTTAAACCACTCTGAACTCCACGTCTCTTCTAAGGGGCATTAAAACCGTCTTGTTAAACCACTCTGAACTCCACAGCTCTTCCAAGGGGCATTGACATGTTGTTTTTAATTACCTCTAACCTCCACGACTCTTGCAACGGGCATTGCATTTCCTCCTAATTTTTGTCAGCTTTTGCTTTTCAATGCATAGGCGAACACTAAGGGAGACCCACTCCCCAATAATGGGTAGAAGGTTTTTAATACGCTGTAATCCACGTCTGTTTCAAGGAGCATTGCAGTGCCTAATAATTTTTGGAAAGCCTTCCATTCCCTCCTTAGGCCAACAGTGTACAGGAGACCCAGTTGCTATAAATGGAAAAAACGGTTTAGTTAAGGCCCTCTGACCTCCATGTCACTTCCAAGGGGCATTGGAGTGCCTCGAAATTTTTGGCAGGCATTGCATTCACTGTATGCCTTATAACTGTGTAGCTGAACCGCTCCTTTTGGTACAGAAACATATCCTACAAGACATGTGTGGTTGGCTGGCCTGATATTGATGTGAATGGTCCCTGTTCCTCCTGCTCTTTCTCCTTTGCCACCACCTCATCCATCATTCATCACCTGAAGCTTTGTTTTAACGGGAGTCATAGAACTGGGATAGTAGCAGGAAAACAACCAGCAAACCTCGAAGGAGGAAGAATATGCGCCAAAACGCTGACCACCTCAGGCCTAGCTGCTACTACATACATGTGCTTACATTCCAAGGAACAGAAAGCTAAGGAGGTGGATGGCCTCATGATCATGAATAATTTACTCGTTGTGTAGGAGGCCGACCACTGCTGCTGTCTACCTTCTGAACTTTGTGTTGAAGCCTGATTGACCCAGGACCCGCAATCCTCTATGTCTGGAGAACGTGTTGCATCCCAGTGTCCAACTGTGTCCCGGCTTCCACAATATTAACCCAGTGTGAAGGCGTCAGTGAGATGGACCATTCCTGGCCACATTCACTTGTCCACGTGTTTGTGGTTAGGCTGTCCTTCCCACTAAATGCACTGGGGAGGGCACAGGTAAAGTTTTGGTATGCGCGCTTGTGTATAAGGCGCACCGGGACAAATAGGGGCGGCTGGGGACCGTTTATGGACACCCGACCACCCCCACGCGGCTGGGGACTGTGTGTGGGCACCCGGCCGCGGGGCGGCTGGGGACTGAGTATGGACACCCGGCCGCCCCCTGGTGGCTGGGGACCAAGCGTGGACACCCGGCCGCCGGGCGGCTGGGGACTGAGTATCAATACCAGGCTACCGACGCGGCCATGACGTGGTGGCCAGATTCCACCTCCACATGCCTAAAAGGCCCAATTTCAAGTGCAAGCAAGCTAGCAGTATGGTATTGCAGCCTGGGGGTGGGTGGGTGGCAGGCTGCATACTTGCGCTTGTATTGCAAGTTATGGGGGAGGTACAATTGAACACTGTCCTGGGACAAGTACTTGCACGGGGATAGTTGCAAGTCTGCATCTTCTGATGCGGCAAGGATCACTTCTGATGGGCACACTTTTAGGCAGTGACCTGGGTGTCAGAGATGCTTCCAGGGGTCTTCCCCATGCTGTTCCCATGTCTTTTTAGCACTGTATGCTTGGTTATTTATTTTACCTTATACACAAGTCTTTACCCTGGAAAGGATGTTCCTTAACCCCTTTCCGACCTGGTCAGTAATAGTACGCACCAGGTCGGGAAGGCCGATTCAGCGGGGGCTCCGGCGGTGAGCCTGCACTGAAGCGAGCACATGTCAGCTGATTATTGGAATCGCAATCCACCCGCGGCTGTTAACATGTTAAATCTCTGACAGTGGCATTTAACTCGCGCTTCCGGAAGTCCTAAGCCCCGCCCATCAGTGACCCCGTCACGTGATCGCGGGTCACCAATGGGTGGGCATGACAACTCAAGGTCTGCAGCAGACGCCTGTGGTTGTCATGTCTCAATTGCTATGAGCGCCACCTAGTGGTCAGCGCTCATAGCCAGTGAGCATTTCTCCTGCATACAAGCGATCTGCTCATCGCTTGTATGCAGTAGAAGCAATCAGACAACTGCTGCTTCTAGTCTCCTCTGGAGACTATAGAAGCAAGCAGAAAGTGTAAAAAAAAAAGTTTTTAAAAAAATAAAAAAAATAAAAAATATATAAAAGTTTAAGTCACCCCCCTTTCGCCCCATTCAAAATAAAATATATATATATATAAAAAAAAAAACACATACACATACTTGGTATCGCCGCGTTCAGAATCGCCCGATCTATCAATATAAAAGAAGAATTAATACAATCAGTAAACGGCGTAACGAGAAAAAAAATTTAAACGCCAGAATTAAGTTTTTTTGGTCGCTACAACTTTGCAATAAAATGCAATAATGGGCGATCAAAACATCGGATCTACCCCAAAATGGTATCAATAAAAACGTCAGCCCGGCACGCAAAAAATAAGCCCTCACCTGTCCCCAGATCCCGAAAAATGGAAAAGCTAAGGGTCTCGGAAAATGGCGTCATTTTTTTTTGTTTTTTTAGCAAGCTTTGGATTTTTTTTTCACCACTTAAATAAAAAAGAACCTATACATGTTTGGTGTCTATGAACTCGTAACGACCTGGAAAATAATGATGGCAGGTCAGTTTTAGCAATCTGTGAACGTGGTAAAAAAAAGGACCCAAAAAACAACTGTGGAATTGCATTTTTTTTGCAGTTTCACTGCACTTGGATTTTTTTTCCCATTTTCCAGCACATGATATGGTAAAACCAGTGATGGTGTTTAAAAGTACAACTCGTCCCGCAAAAAATAAGCCCTCACATGGCCATATTGAATGAAAATTTAAAAAGTTCTGGCTCTGGGAAGAAGGGGAGCAAAAAAGGAAAACACAAAAACAGAAAGACCCATGGTCGTTAAGGGGTTAACATATTTCACAGGAAAGCACTTTCACTTTCATTTTTGAACGTTTTATTGTGAGCCTGTAAAAGTGGCTTAATACCTCTGACCACGTTGTTGACAGCAGTGACCTGGGGGTCAGAAATGCTTCCTGGGGTGATCCCCATGCTGTCCCCATGTCATTTGAGCACTGTCACTATCGTTTTGGGCACTTTTTAGGCTTTCTACAGACTGCCGGGGGAGCCGCCGCAAAAATGTTCGGGTCTCCCATAGACTAACATTGGGCTCGTTGCTCGGGTCGAGCACCCGAGTATCACAGTGAGCTCGGCCCGAGCTTCGAGCTCCCGAGCATTTTAGTGCTCGCTCAACACTAGTGGAGATTCTGGCACCCATGTTATAAACTTGTCCTAATTAGCACTTTTTTAGAGAAAGTAGTGGTGAATTGGGTGGTGACATCAACAATTGTCAGGAGACAGGTTGTCTTTGCTGTGTCAGTGTTGGGGCTGAAGCCAAGGGTTGGCATAAAACATCATATAGCAGACAGCCCTCTAAAAGAACATAGCATAGGAGAAAGGTTGGGTAGGTGGTTATGAGATGGCTTGAAGAACAGTTGTTGTAATTCTTAATAAAAAGATCAGTTGGCAACCCTGGTGTAACCCTTAGGCTATGTGCCTACGATGCAGAAATTATGCAGAAATTTTCCTGAGCGTTTCTGCATCTCCTTGGCAGAAAAAACGCATGCGGATTGTACATACGTTTTTCTGCAAGGGAGAAGCATTTTTGAAGCGTTTTTGCATGCATTTCCGCATGCGTTTTATCAAGCGCTTTTCCAAGCGATTTTGAGCATCACATGGAAAAGTGCTTGACAAGTTGGTACACAATATAAATCCATGCAACTGGCATGGATTTATATTGTGTGACCAGCTTACACTGCTTTAAATGCAGCATCAATAGTAAAAAAAAAGAATTAAAACGTAAAAAATAAAAAAAAACGTTATACTTACCTCTCCGGTGGCCCCCGGTCTCCTTCTCTGGTGGTATCCCCTGTCCTCTGCGTCCCACGGTGTTCTGTAAGGACATGCGCTGACGTCATTCAGTCAGCTGACAGGTCACGCGACCGCCGACGTCAGCGGTCGCGTGACCATCACATGACTAAATGACGTCAGTGCATGTCCCTTACAGAACACTGTGGAACGCAGAGGACAGGGGATACCACCGGAGAAGGAGACTGGGGGCCACCGGAGAGGTAAGTATAACGTTTTTCTTATATTTTTTACGTTTTAATTCTTTTTTTACTAATGGTACCCGGGTCGGATGAGAGTCTCCTCTTCTCCAGACCCGGGTACCATCAGCGCATTGAACCGCATAACATCTGCATGCATACATGTATGCATGCGGATATTATGCGATTCAATGCAAGTCAATGGCGGCGATTATGCCACGTTTCCGCAAAATTAATGGTACTGCTGCGGATTTTTCCACAATGATAATCCGCAGCAGAAATTTCCGCAGCATGTGCACAGCACATGGGGATTATCATTGGGGAACATTACAGACCTTGCACCAAGCATTTTTTAAGCGTTTCCGTGGTGGAAATAATGCAGCGGAAACGCATAAAAACCGCATCGTGGGCATGCAGCCTTATGCCTTGGACCTCTTTGGATGTGTAACCATTATGTTGCGTACCTTTTTCGATATGTACTTTCTTGGGGCAAGCCGTGTCCATTCTTATCGTCTGTCTAGAAGAATTTTTGAACCAAGATTTGGAGAAGTTTGGAAATTGAGGCTGCTCATTCGGCAATCACTCTTCTATTTACATATTAACTCATCTGGAAATTCTGGGTCCCCATTGGGCTTTTTAGTCTCTAAACAATGATGTACATTCATCACTTCAGTGAACCCAGCGCTCAACCTGAGACTTCATTAATCATTGTTCTAATTGTGACATTCCCCTTTATGTAAGCTCGGCAGAGCAGAGGATCTTTATTATCCGTGTCCCCGTCCGCAAACAAAAACCTTTCGACTCAACGTTCAGCTTTTTTTTAAGAGACCCGATCTCTAGAGTAAAGGCGACATTTATTGCGGCTTTACTGAAAACAATAAAACTTCGCCTTCCGTTCCTCATTTAACCTCTCTGCCCCAAGAGACAATGGCTACAAGATTCTCTGTTCCTTTCTATTCTCCATATCTCCATGTGGCGGAATCGAAAACACTTGCTAAATAATATCCAGAAATGTTTTCTTTTCACAGACATTTTAGCTTAAGGTTGATGCGCCACACTATGGATGAATAGATATACCACCTTGTATTGTTCCCCGTTCCGAGTTTGTTGAACCTTTTTCTTGATTTTTCATAAAACCAATGATGACAATTTAAGGATCAGCAGAATCATTCAGAACTTTGACTTTATGGGAGAAAGAACTGGTTCACTTGGGAGATACAGCAATCATTATATTCAGCATCACATCATGTAGGATTACAGGAAAGAATTGAAAGACAAGAAAACCCCAAAGGTCATACAGTACAGTGTCAACAAACTCCTAACAACACAACCCAATATTAAAAGCCTGAAGCTGTTGTATACTCCAATAAAAGCTGCATTCACACATACTAGAATCCACAACGGTATTACAGTTTGCAGCAAAGAGAATGAGACTCGAAGAAATTTCATCCATTTCTGATTGGTTGATATTAGTGATAAGCGGAATACTTGTAATCGCTATACTCATAACGAGTACTTTGTAATAATTGCGTATTCGTTCCGAATAGCGAGTATGTTATGCACACGCCCGGACTGACTGGCGTGTGCGGGAGTAGTGGTTCCACTGGACCATGAACCGGAGAGTGCCTGGAGGGGCGTGACTAAGTATCTGGCGGATCCGACCAAGGTGGCACGACGGCATACGACGCCAGTGCACCAGGGAGAAACCGGGCAGAGGGACCAGGTGCTACTCCAGGTCAAACTCCGGACACGGGGGTTGACCCACACAGGGATTACTGGAACAGGCAGGTTAGGCTGGCACAGACTGGTGGATATAAGCGAACACGGCAGGTATGCAGACGGGTGGATACAGGCGAGTATGCAGGCGGGGAGGTACTGGCCGAAAGGACGGGCTGGAGCACAGAGAGGACAAGACCCAGTACAGACTGGGTCACAGAAACAGAACCGCAGATGCGGTAGCCAAACACAGCAGAGAGGGAACGCCCGAAGCGGTGGGCAAGAGCAGAGCAGGACGGGACTGCCGGAGCAGCGAGCACAAGAAGAGCAGGACAGGACTGCCGGAGCAGCGAGCAGATGCAGAGCAGGACGGGGCTGCCGGAGCAGCGAGCAGAAGCAGAGCAGGACAGGACTGCCGGAGCAGCGAGCAGAAGCAGAGCAGGACAGGACTGCCGGAGCAGCGAGCAGATGCAGAGCAGAAACCGCAGGAGCGGCAAGCAAGGCAAGAGCAGAGTGGAAACCGCAAGAGCGGCAAGCTAAGCAGGAGCAGAGTGGAAACCGCAGAGCGGTAAACAAGGCAGGAGCAGGACGGAAACCGCAGAGCGGTAAACGAGGCAGGAGCAGAGCGGAAACCGCAGAGCGGTAAACAAGGCAGGAGCAGGACGGAAACCGCAGAGCGGTAAACAAGGCAGGAGCAGAGCGGAAACCGCAGAGCGGTAAACAAGGCAGGAGCAGAGCGGAAACCGCAGAGCGGCTAAGAAGGCAGGAGCAGAGCGGAAACCGCAGAGCGGCAAACAAGGCAGGAGCAGAGCGGAAACCGCAGAGCGGCAAACAAGGCAGGAGCAGAGCAGAAACCGCAGGAGTGGCAAGCAAGGCAAGAGCAGAGCAGAAACCGCAAGAGCGGCAAGCTAAGCAGGAGCGGAGCGGAAACCGCAGAGCGGTAAACAAGGCAGGAGCAGAGCGGAAACCGCAGAGCGGCTAAGAAGGCAGGAGCAGAGCGGAAACCGCAGAGCGGCAAACAAGGCAGGAGCAGAGCGGAAACCGCAGAGCGGCAAACAAAGCAGGAGCAGAGCAGAAACCGCCGGAGCGACAAACAAGGCAGAGCAGAGGGGACAGGTCTCTGTTCACACGGAACAGACAGGAAGAGAAAGGCAGAGCCAGATACCCACAGGGTACTTGCAGTGAAGTAGCGAGTGGACCACAAACTCACAAACGGGAGTACAGAGACAACAAGCAGGAGTTAGGTACGAGTTCAGACTCTGCAGAAAAAGGAAGGGAACGGACATAGAGGCAAAACAGGTAAAGGATAGGAGAGAGTTCAGACTGGAACTGAGTGTACGGAGGAGACCGACACTGCAGCGGGATGCAGGAGCGGGTCTGGGAATACGGCCCCCAGAGAGGCGGGACGAACAGGCAAGGAGCGTGTTCAGACAGGACAGACAAGATACAGGAGCGGGTCTATGTAATCGGCCCCTAGAAGGCGGGAGGAACAGGCTATGAGCGTGTTCAGACAGGCCTGGAAATACAGCCTCCAGGAGAGGCAGCAGGCAAGAGTACACAGACAGGACTCAGTTCAGACACGGGAACTGATACCACAAGGCAGGAGACAAAGACAGGACTCAGTTCAGACACGGGAACTGATACCGCAAGGCAGGAGACAAAGAACGGGACCTGGCACCTTCAGAGTGCAAACACACACTGAATGAAACACTATGCTCAGGCAGGGATAGATGGGAGCAGCTGAGCTATATACCAGGTGACAGACAGCAATAGGCTGAGGACGCACAAGGGGTGTGACCCACAGCAGGTACAAAAAGCAGGAAGTGATCGGGCGCCGCCCTTAAGCAGCAGAAACAGACACAAACAGACAGCATGGAGGGAAGCCAGAGAGACACTCTGGATTGGAGACCAAGTGCGCGCTCTTGCACAGTGGGAGATGGACCACCATGCAAGGACGCCGCCAGGTATGTTACAGTACCCCCCCTTACGCCCCCTCTTCTTCAGGCCTGCCAGAATCTTCCGCAGGGAATTCGAGGACCAGTCGTTCACTTCAAGGAGTTCACTTCCACTGTCCACAGGAAAAATTGATCCCATCTGGTTAGCTAGGATGCTACCTCCTATCCAGCCATCCTCAGCAACAGACGAAGCGGGTGGAGTACCAGGAACAGCACACAAGGAAGTCTCTCTCCACATATTTTCAGGTGGCACCCCAGAGGGTACAGGAGACAACTGGAAGTCCTTCACCGGGTTGGAAGGGGAGAGAGACTTGGGGGTAATCTCTGCTTCGAGGTCCATCTTGTCAAGCTCACAGGAAGAAATAGACGGGTTATCAGGTACATAATGAGAAAAAGTCACTGTCTCTTTGTGATCTGGTGGTACCCCGGAGAATTCAGGAAACAACTGGAGGTCCTCCGCTGGGTCAGAAGAGTGCAGAGGCTCAGAGAAAACATCTGCTTCAGAGTACACTAGGTCGGACTCACTGGAGGAAGCAGGCGAGGTATCGGGTACCGAGTATAGGAAAGTCTCTGTCCATTCACCACCAGGTGGCACCCCAAAGGGTTCTGGAGACAACTGAAGGTCCTCCGCCTGGTCAGAGGGGTGTGGAGACTCATGGGTATCCTCTGCTTCAGAGTACACTAGGTCGAACTCACTGAACGAAGCAAGCGATGTACCAGATCCAGGATATAGGAAAGTCTCTGTCCATTCACCACCAGGTGGCACCCCGAAGGGCTCTGGAGACAACTGGAGGTCCTCCGCCTGGTCGGAGGGGTGTAAAGACTCAGGAGTAACCTCTGCTTCGGAGTACACTAGGTTGGACTCACTGGACGAAGCGAGCGAGGTATCAGGTACAGAGTATAGGAGAGTCTCTGTCCTTTCGCTACCAGGTAGCACCCCGAAGGGTTCTGGAGACAACTGGAGGTCCTCCGCCTGGTCGGAGGGATGTAGAGACTCGGGGGTAACTACCACTTTGTGGTACCCATTGTCAGGCTCACAGGACGAAGCGGACAAAGTATTGAGTACCGAGTGTAGAGAAGTCTCTCTCCATTTGTCATCGAGTGGTATCCCGGAGGATTCAGGAGGCAACAGGGGGTCCTCCGCCAGGTAGTAGAGGTGCACAGACTCAGAGGTAACCACAGCTTTGGAGCATCCTTGGACATGCACACCGGTTAAAGTGGGTGAAACATCTGATGCCGGGTGCAGGAAGTTCTCCTGTGTGGAGTCTGGATGGGCAGAAGTCTCTTCGGGCAGGAGAACCGGTGCACTACTCACGCACATTACCCGTTGGGGCTTCTCCGGGATACAGGGAGATGAAGCTTCAATAGGGACTTCAAGGTTGGGGTCAGGAGGTCTCAGGGAGGACAGACCCTGGCGTGACGGCTTGCCTCTACGTCTAGCACGTCTGGACTGCCTCTTGAGGTTGGGAGAAGTATTCCGGAAAGCGTAGTCACCCTGTGAGGATTCTGGGTGGGCAGTAGTCTCATTGGGCTGGAGGACTATTGCGCTACCCACACACATTACCCATCGGGGCTGCTCCGGGATATTGGGAGGTGAAGCTTCAGCAGGAGCCTCCGGGTTAGGATCATCGAAGACCATTAGAAAGGCCACCAGGAAGGCCATTAGGTCCAGGAGGATCGGATCCTGTGTTTCATATAGGGGGTTGATCCATTCCAAGGCATCACCCGCCAGGTAAGACATAATGAATGCCACCTTAACCCGATCGGTGGGAAAACATAGAGGGTAGAACTTGAAGTGTAGCATGCATTGCTCCACAAATGCACGACTTTGTCTTGGATCCCCATAGTAACGTGGCGGATCCGCAGGAACGAGAGCAGATAGATCCATCTGGACGGGTGCGTAATTCGCCTGTAACTCAGCTGAGAAAAAAAAAAAATTATTTATTTATTTTTAATGCATGTATTCGCTGGAAAACTTCTCAGAGAGCGAAGGCCGTGGGGCTCAACGGGAACCATGGCCTGAGCATGCTGTTATGCACACGCCCGGACTGACTGGCGTGTGCGGGAGTAGTGGTTCCACTGGACCATGAACCGGAGAGTGCCTGGAGGGGCGTGACTAAGTATCTGGCCGATCCGACCAAGGTGGCACGACGGCATACGACGCCAGTGCACCAGGGAGAAACCGGGCAGAGGGACCAGGTGCTACTCCAGGTCAAACTCCGGACACGGGGGTTGATCCACACAGGGTTTACTGGAACAGGCAGGTTAGGCTGGCACAGACTGGTGGATATAAGCGAACACGGCAGGTATGCAGACGGGTGGATACAGGCGAGTATGCAGGCGGGGAGGTACTGGCCGAAAGGACGGGCTGGAGCACAGAGAGGACAAGACCCAGTACAGACTGGGTCACAGAAACTGAACCGCAGATGCAGTAGCCAAACACAGCAGAGAGGGAACGCCCGAAGCGGTGGGCAAGAGCAGAGCAGGACGGGACTGCCGGAGCAGCGAGCAGATGCAGAGCAGGACGGGGCTGCCGGAGCAGCGAGCAGAAGCAGAGCAGGACAGGACTGCCGGAGCAGCGAGCAGAAGCAGAGCAGGACAGGACTGCCGGAGCAGTGAGCAGATGCAGAGCAGAAACCGCAGGAGCAGCAAGCAAGGCAAGAGCAGAGTGGAAACCGCAAGAGCGGCAAGCTAAGCAGGAGCAGAGCGGAAACCGCAGAGCGGTAAACAAGGCAGGAGCAGGACGGAAACCGCAGAGCGGTAAACGAGGCAGGAGCAGAGCGGAAACCGCAGAGCGGTAAACAAGGCAGGAGCAGAGCGGAAACTGCAGAGCGGTAAACAAGGCAGGAGCAGAGCGGAAGCCGCAGAGCGGTAAACAAGGCAGGAGCAGAGCGGAAACCGCAGAGCGGCTAAGAAGGCAGGAGCAGAGCGGAAACCGCAGAGCGGCAAACAAGGCAGGAGCAGAGCGGAAACCGCAGAGCGGCAAACAAGGCAGGAGCAGAGCAGAAACCGCAGGAGTGGCAAGCAAGGCAAGAGCAGAGCAGAAACCGCAAGAGCGGCAAGCTAAGCAGGAGCGGAGCGGAAACTGCAGAGCGGTAAACAAGGCAGGAGCAGAGCGGAAACCGCAGAGCGGCTAAGAAGGCAGGAGCAGAGCGGAAACCGCAGAGTGGCAAACAAGGCAGGAGCAGAGCGGAAACCGCCGGAGCGACAAACAAGGCAGAGCAGAGGGGACAAGGCTCTGTTCACACGGAACAGACAGGAAGAGAAAGGCAGAGCCAGATACCCACAGGGTATTTGCAGTGAAGTAGCGAGTGGACCACAAACTCACAAACGGGAGTACAGAGACAACAAGCAGGAGTTAGGTACGAGTTCAGACTCTGCAGAAAAAGGAAGGGAACGGACATAGAGGCAAAACAGGTAAAGGATAGGAGAGAGTTCAGACTGGAACTGAGTGTACGGAGGAGACTGACACTGCAGCGGGATGCAGGAGCGGGTCTGGGAATACGGCCCACAGAGAGGCGGGACGAACAGGCAAGGAGCGTGTTCAGACAGGACAGACAAGATACAGGAGCGGGTCTAGGTAATCGGCCCCTAGATGGCGGGAGGAACAGGCTAGGAGCGTGTTCAGACAGGCCTGGAAATACAGCCTCCAGGAGAGGCAGCAGGCAAGAGTACACAGACAGGACTCAGTTCAGACACGGGAACTGATACCGCAAGGCAGGAGACAAAGACAGGACTCAGTTCAGACACGGGAACTGATACCGCAAGGCAGCAGACAAAGAACGGGACCTGGCACCTTCAGAGTGCAAGCACACACTGAATGAAACACTATGCTCAGGCAGGGATAGATGGGAGCAGCTGAGCTATATACCAGGTGACAGACAGCAATAGGCTGAGGACGCACAAGGGGTGTGACCCACAGCAGGTACAAAAAGCAGGAAGTGATCGGGCGCCGCCCTTAAGCAGCAGAAACAGACACAAACAGACAGCATGGAGGGAAGCCAGAGAGACATTCTGGACTGGAGATCAAGTGCGCGCTCTTGCACAGTGGGAGATGGACCACCATGCAAGGACGCCGCCAGGTATGTTACAGAGTACAATGTAACTCAATGGGAAATGCGAGTTATTTTCTGCTGGACCCTACAAATATTCTAGGGTCCCCACTCTATTATTTAACTCATTTAAGGGCAGAGACTACAGAGTAAAAGGCCAAGAGACATGGAAAACTAGAAGGTAGCAGTGAGTGCGGCCTGCCATCCTCAGGTTTGGCTGAACTCTGTGAACCGGAAAAATAAAGCTGCACAGGTCAACTGGATGACGAGCTCAAATATATCACTTATGCAAGTCAATGGCCAAAGGATATATGGTGCCCCCCTCCAGGATGGGTTGGAGAAGCTTCAACAAATGGCTCAGAGATTTTGATTGTCAATATTCCCCAGATTATATAGGAAGAGAAGACTTCTTGATACTGTACTACTTGGTCCAGTGCAGAATGTGCATCGTATTTCCAAAAATTACTCCTGGGGGCTTTGTCATAGGTGCAGGAAGATTCCATGACAAGGGTCTCCCTTGTCAAACATTATCTACGATGGAGTACTGTAGTAGTTGTGGCCCTCAATTCAAGTTTTCAGAGGGTCATCAGTCGGTCATCAACAGTCAGTGTAAATTTCTATTGAATATGTATCCCCTATCTCAGTCACAATCTGGCACAAGCCAGGCATGTTTTTTTTGCCAAATAGGGTGACTGACAGTACATTTCTAATGAATATGTATCCCCTATCTCAGTCACAATGTGGCACAACCTGTGACAAGGGCCTCCAATGACAAATATTAGTTTGGTAGGACCACTGTACATTCCAGATTTGTCCACTGCACAATGTGCATAGGGTTTGTAAAAATTAGCTCTATGGGCTAGTCATGGTTGACGCAGGAAGCCACCATCCCAAGGGCCTCCAATCACAAATAGTAGTTAGGCTGGAGTCGGAATACTGTCCTGCTTTGTCCACTGCACAATGTGCAGAGGGTTTGTAAAAATTAGCCTTATGGGCTGAGTCATGGTTGATGCAGGAAGCCACCATTCCAAGGGCCTCCAATCACAAATAATACTGTAGTTAGGCTGGAGTCGGAATACTGTCCTGGTTTGTCCACTGCACAATGTGCATAGGGTTTATAAAAATTAGCCCTATGGGCTGAGTCATGGTTGAAGAAGGAAGGAAACGGATTTTTATGGGAAGGGGGTGACGTTAACAGCAGTAGCATGAATCGTCATTTTTGGTGAATTTAGGTTGGCTTGCTGTCATCTGGAGGGATTACAAACTGTGGAGATATCCAGTCCTAGTTGAATTTAATCAGAGTAAGTCTGTCTACATTTTCCGTGGAGAGGCGTGTGCGCCTATCAGTGATGATTGCCCCAGCGGAACTGAAAACACGCTCTGCCACCACACTAGCAGCTGGGCAGGCCAGCACCTCCAAGGCATATAAGGAGAGGTTGGACCAAGTGTTCAGCTTAGACACCCGATAATTAAAGGGAACTGAAGCCTCAGAATATTGGCTGGGCTGGGAAGTATCACCCATTGGGTGAGACACAGCAGCGGGATGGTTACGCTGATAATAGCCTGATCACCGCTCACGAAGGTTGGTGCAGTACTCAAAGTTCTCAAGAACCTCACAAATGTCAGTGATCCACACCCACTCGACAGTAGTTATGTGTGGTGGCTGACTCTCAGTCTGACGGGTATGCTGAAGCTGGTATTCAACTACTGCCCTCTGCTGTTCACTAATCCTCGCCAACATATGATAGGTGGAGTTCCACTGCGTGGGCAGGTCGCAAATGAGTTGGTGACTTGGCAAATTCAAGCGTGTTTGCAGCGCTGTAAGAGCAGCAAAAGTGGTAGAGGAATGGCGGAAATGGGCGCTAAAACAGCACACCTTCTCAAGTAGGTACGGCAAGTCACGGTAAGTTTTCAGAAATTTCTGAACAACTAGGTTCAGCACTTGAGCCATGCATGGCACGTGTACCAGCTTGCCGACCTATAAAGCCGCCACCATGTTACGCCCATTATCGCAGATGACCAGACCGGGTTGGAGGTGCAGCGGGGAGAGCCACTGATCGGTCTGTTGTTTTAAAGCTTGCCACAGCTCTGCTGCAGTGTGTGCTTTCTGACCTAAACAGATCAGTTTCAGCAGAGCGTGTTGCCGCTTTGCCGATGCGCTGCTGCACGGGTCCCAGCTTGGCAGTGATGGGGAGGGTAATTCAGCAGAGGATGAGGAGCAGGAGGAGGGGAGTGAGGAAGTGGAATATGAAGATGCGGAAACCCTGACAGAAGTTGGGCCCCCTATTCTTGGCGTGGGTAGGATGTGTGATGTTCCAGTTTGCGCCTTTGCCCCACTCTCCACCAGGTTCACCGAGTGTGCCGTGACAGAAATGTATCGTCCCTGTCCACAACAACTTGTCCAGGTGTCTGTTGTTAGGTGGACCTTCCCGGTTACGGTGTTGGTGAGAGCACGGTTCAGATTGTTTAACACATGCTTGTGTAACGTAGGGACGGCACACCGGGCAAAATAGTGGTGACTGGGAACACTGTATCGTGGGGCAGCCACAGCCAAGAGATCACAGAAAGACTGTGTTCCCACAAGCCTAAACGGCAACATCTCCACAGCTAGCAATTTGGCAATGTGCGAGTTTAGTATTTGTGCCTGTGGGTGTGTGGCTGGGTATTTACGCTTTCTTTCCAAGCTCTCAGGCACGGACAACTGGATGCTTCACTGGGACAAGGAAGTGGATGTGGTTGATGTTTGTTGTGTGTGAGCAAACGCAACTTGTGGGCAGGAGGTATGAGCGCCTGCTTCCTGAACAGCAGATTCTGAAGGACATAGCCCAGGTGACATGGCATTGGTTTGACCCGCAGACACAGATTTGGTACCCTGGTGTTACGCCCACCTACTGGGTGCTTGGCTGCCATGTGGTTTTGCATACTGGTGGTGCTCAGGTTGCCTTTAAACTGGCCTCTGCTCAACTTGGTATGGCAGATTCTACAGACTACAATGTTTTTCTCTGAAGGAATTTCAGAAAAAAATTCCACACAGCAGGTGCTCTTGGGAACAGTTGACCCAGTTCTCACTCTGGGCAAGCCACGACCCCTTGGTGCCTGTGTTGGTGCTACATATCCATCTTCCTCAGTGTTGCTGTCATGTCTACGGATCCAGGTCGGATCAGTGGACTCATCATTGACCACCTCGTCTTCCATCTCATCCTCCTTCCCAGTTGACATTGTAAGCTGACCTGATAGCAACTGTGTCTCATCATCATCAGCCTCCACCTCTGGAGACAGTAAATGACGTTCCTCCAAGTGGCTTTCTTCTGATCGTAGGTCCTCAAATACTTGAGCATCGACGCACGCCACCTCCTCTTGTCCCTCTTCAATGCTGCACGTTGATAGGCCAGAGCCAACCACAGGATACGTACCAAACAGATCCTCGGAGTGGCCAAGCTTGGGGTCATGTGTAGCCCAGGGGATGGGGAGGACTCGGCGTCCGGGCCTCGTTGGTAGTTTCAGGGGATGTCGCGGTAGTCGGCTCCCGGGCCCGTACTCTGGGCCTCTCTTTTAAAAGGGTGCATAATTAGATAAAAGTTCGTGACACCACCTGTGGTGTCTGGTGAGGATCACCAGCGCTGTGGCAGCCCACTGAGGCCGGTGTTAGGGCAGCTTGCGTAATATAGCTCCCCACAGGTGGAGCTAGGCCTCAGGGCAGCGTAGGAGAAGGGATGCAGGACAGGTGGGACCCAGACGGGTCAGAGCAAGAACAGGGACAGACACGATAGTCACTTCAGTACCTTTTACTGATGGATGTTCAGGCACATTCCGGAGCACTGTAGGGTGAAGGGTGCATTTCAGGATCCTCCCCAGTGAGCGGGTGTAGGGCCTCCTGTTTCTTGCCTTTGTGTAGTAAGTTTCTGACCTGCCTGGAGCTAGGCCTAACTTGGTTTCTGTCCTGCACCGGCTGACTTTGTGGTAGGGCCTTCTTTTGGAGTACGCGCTCCCAGGTTGCGGGGCCTCCGTGACTCCCGACCCTGTTACGTATCAGCTCTTGGGTGATCCTGGGACCTGAAGTCTTCCAGGGGTCTCCGGTTGTGTCTACAGGGGGTATACGACCCTGTAGACGTGGACCCGGTGTCCGGTATATGTTTTCTGGGGTGAGCTGGTTAAGCTCCTCTGCCCCCAATGCTACTCACTCCTCTAGCCTTCGGCCTACTCGGGGCCCTCACTAGGCTATACACACTAGCGGCAGCTTGCCGCGCTTCACCGCTCTTATGGCATCGGCATGCCTTAAGCTCACTATGCTGAGCTACAACTGAGTCTGGACTGGGCTCCACTGCAGGCTGACCTCTCTCAGGCTTTACTACTGCAGGAACTCTCTCAACAGGCTTGACTCTCTGTCGACTCCAGACTATACTGAACTGCCTAGCTCCACCTTCCCTATTTATATCCCTGACGGGCTCCCTCTGGTGGTCTGAGGTGGAAGGTGGAAGTGTGTGTATGATATGGGGGCCTCTTGTGGAGGAATCCGTTCATACACCCCTCTAGGATCTGTGGCACTAATGCACAGCAGGGTGCCACAGTCATATCTCTCCTGTAACTGATAATGGCGGAGGAGGAGAACCAGCTTCAGGATTGGATGGGCCAGCCTTCTGTGTATCGACAGTAGACTGTGTGGTCGTGGAAGAATTGTTGCTGCTTTGCAAATGCGTAGAGGCCTTGTCTGCTATGTCTGTTTCTTAGGCATTCCTCACATGTATTAAAGCTGTCAAACAGTCACAAATCATGCACACGGAGTGAATGAAACATAACACCCGAGCACACTAAAGATACTCAGTGTTCGTCCGAGCAGGCTCACCGAAAGGGTTAACAGAACATTCTCACTCATCACTACAGGCAAGGAGTGTAGCGAGGAGCTGCCTAATATAACCCCTGCTAGCAGCGGAAAGGCCAGGGAAGTTAATCTCTGCAGGACACAGCAAGGCAAAGACTGGCCATGCCAGGTGGAGAAAGCAGGAAGATGCAACAGTGCTGGGGAGTGCTGTAAGAGGCAAACTCAGGGAGATGGCCTGACATGAGTGAAGTGACTGGAATCATTTGCTATACCATACACAACCCATGGACAGTGGTGGCACTGTTGTACTGTTATGCCAAGAAAGCAGTCATGTTTTTCTAATTCCGAACCTCTTTTAAATCATTCATTGTAATTATCAATAGTTGATTTTTGGCAAAACTCATGGTGAATTATGGAAATTTTAATTAGGATACACTAATGTTTTTACAAGTAAACATACAAGAGGTATGAGATAAATAGGATTATCCATTTCCTCCATCCTGAAAAAGGAGTTATGAAAAAAGAAGTAAAATCCAAGGGATTATTTTTTTAATTAAACAGAAACTTCATTAAGTAGAAATCCTTATGAACAGAGATAACTCCCAATAGCCATTTGAGACAATGTGATCTTCATAAAAATAACAAAACTTTGTAGAAACATTCCATACTCACTGTGGTACGATCAGGGTAGGCTGAGTTCACTAAAATCAATAGACAGACAGAGGGCCAGGGAAGTCAACAGATGGCAAACAAGTGATGGAGATGTCTCTTATGTTTATTGGTTCTGCTGGGCATTTGTTGGTAGAGGCAGTGCCAAAGGTCCCACTGGGAAGTGAGTGGTGAGGAGTTGTATTGTGTCCATGACTGTGCCCGGACTGAAAAAAGAAATCAGACAGATGAAGCCCATTGGGAGACAGGATCAATACGGGAAGCAGAGATGAGCATTGATGGCACAAAGTTCCTCCAGCATCCTCATCTCAGCAGCTTCCTCTAGTCCTAGATTTTTTTTGTGATGATTACTAAAACTCTAATGGCTGTATTTGAGAAAGAATGCAGATATGTTCAGAAAAGGCATGATCTTTCTGTGACTTTAGATAACCTAATTTATCTCTTAAGACCTTTACTTTCTAGAGAGATCCCAAGAACCTTATCGAGTTTGCTCTACACTTTCGAGGTCCCACTTTCGAAAAGCAACCATCCATTCTGTTGAGTCAATGCAGGTGAGATACTTAAAACTGTTATGATCTGCAACATGTACTAAGGAAAGAAAGGGGAAAGCTGTCCCTACAGTAAGACTAAGCTGAATCCCTATGATGTAGCGGGCTGCCTGTTCCTTGCGAACAGACCCGCCTTAGTCCTCGGCTAGTCTGAACGAAGACCTATAGCATAAGGGAGGGGTCCCTAAAAGAACTAAGGACTGGAACAAAAAAGGGACACCTCCTAAACAGGAACAGAACACAAAAGGATAAACTGACAAAAAGGTACTAGAGGTCCCAGAAGGACAAAGCGAATTGACTGAGAAAGGCACCGAAGCACCTGGCTAGCAAAACAGTCAAACACTGAAGTCCAGCACAGCCAAAAGGGGGGAGCTGGAATATAAAGGCAGATGGTCACGTGACCGCAAAACACAAGATAGAAAAAACAAACAGGAGGGTTCTAACAAAAACATTCCCATGAGTCAATTAGTCATCTCCAAAATTATCAGCAATGTACTGTGTCCTAATGGTCCCTTGTGATAGTAGTTGACTGAGAAACTGTCCCTATGTGGCTTTGCCAAGTCAACAAAACAAAAACAAATTTATGACCTCTTTTCCAGGATTACTACCCTCCCGAAAACTTATGTAGCTCCATAGACTCATCATTTCACCACAAACCTAAAAAAAACTTACAAAATGGATAATTTCTCTCACAAGGTGGTTCTTAGGAGGACATTGCACCCATTATATCATTAAAGAGCTAACAATTATAGTTACAAAAAAATGGACTATTTCTGTCCATAAATGGTAATTCTTAAGATCATTGACTACACTGGCCGATTGACATAGGATTGGCTTGTAGAGTCTCAAAGAAAAGTTACTGCCTACAGCACTCCATGAGTTCCAGCATGGTACTGCAAGTAAAGCTTATTAATATTTTTTGTTTATGCTTTAATACTTGATACTTCATTTGTAGAGATGAGTGGATCAGGCAAGAAAAAATTAAAATTTGCTTGTTCGCTCATTTTTTTTCCCCAGAAAATTCAATTTGTGTAATATATATTCTCCTCGAATTCAATATCCCTTATTATGCTCTTAGGTCTCTTCAGACCCCAGAGCATTATATATGTAATATGTAAAAAATATCCTTATAGTTATCTCACCGCTCTTGCCCCTCCGCTCTTCACCGTCACCCGTCCCGTCCTCATCCCATCTTCTGATCACCACCGCTTGCGTGGAAATCTCCGGTCCTCTTACGTTGAGTTGGGTCTTCCGGCACTGATGAGTGGAGGGGCTGAAGGGGTGAGCGGTGAGGTGAGTATAAGGTTTTTTATATTCATTTTTTCATATTATATTTATTATTCTCTGGGGTCTGGAGAAACTTCAATGCAATGGTCAGGGATTAAAAAAAGCGAGGACTGGATGGGTGACGGTGAAGAGCGGAGGGGCCGGAGAGGTGAGCGTTGAGGTTAACATAAGGATTTTTTCTGCTGAATCTGCATGTTACTGTATGATACAATTAACAGTAGGTGAGTGCAGCTCTACCCTATCTCAACATGTTTTTTTGCATATAAGTCAACAAGTTATTTTGATGGATTTCTTATATAAAGGTAACATCTCTCATCTCTATTAAAGGGAATCTGTCAGTAGGTTTTTGCTATAGCAATATTATATAATGGCAAAGAGCCTGATTCCAGAGTTGTGTCACTTACAGGAAAACTTTGTAAAGTTTTGATAAAATCCCTGTTTTTTTGTGTTGTAAATGTAGCAGTGCTATAAATTCTGAGCTGTGTATGAACTCGCAGACACACCTGATTGGCAGCTTCCTGTGCAAGCTGCCAATCAATGGTGGGCAGGATCGGATTGGGGCACCGGGACACCGGAGAATTCTCTGGTGGGCCCAGGTCCTCAGCAGGCTCCCAAGCAGGACGCACGGAGGCCCCTGGTTAACATGGCTGCCGGTGCTCCGCACTGCAAGGGCCCAGAGGGTTAGGAGGGCCCTTGCAGTGCGGCTGATGAGGGCAATCTGGCCTGCTTCTCGGACTCCCAGGCTCCGGGGGGCCCATGGCCAGATTGCCCTCATTCTGTGCGGCGGGCAGGGAGTGATCCCTCCAGCTCCGCTGCCGACAGGAGGAAAATGGCAGCAGAGCTGGAGGGATCCGTCCTCACCTCTACTTCCTGCAGAGGACGGTGCTGCGGGGGAGCGCGCTGAGAGATAAGTTTTTTTGTTTTTTTTTAGGGAGAGCAATGATAATTGAGGAGGTGGGGGAGATATAACATGGTGGGGGAAGATATGGCATGGCAATGTGCGACGAGGGGGGAGATATGACATGGTGGGGGAAGATATGGGATGGCAATGGGGGAGGTGGGGGGAGATATGCATGGCATGGTGATGGAGGAGGCAGGGGGAGATATGACATAGCATTAGTGATAGAGGAGGTGGGGAGATATGGCATTGATGATGGAGCAGGTGGGGGGAGATATGGCAATGATGATGGAGTAGGTGGGGGGAGATATGGCAATGTTGACGGAGCAGGTGGGGGGAGATATGGCAATGATGACAGAGCAGGTGGGGGGAGATATGGCAATGATGGAGGTGGTGGGGGGAGAAATGGCAATGATGATGGAGGTGGTGGGGGGAGATATGGCAATGATGGAGAAGGTGGGGGAGATATGACAACGTTGGAGAAGGTGGGGGAGAGCAATGATTGCGATGGGAGCAATGATGGAGGAGGTGGGGGGGAGCAATGATGGGGAATTATTTGGACGCTATATGCTGTTAACATCTGGTTTGGTTATGGCGTGGTGGTATTTCTCCCTTGTATGTAGTATTATTCGGTCACTATGGGGTGGTAATATCTGGTCTGGTCAAGGTGTGGTGGTATTTCTCCCTTGTATGTGGTCTTATTCGGTCACTATGTGGTGGTAATATCTGGTCTGTCATGGTGTGGTGGTATTTCTCCCTTGTATGTAGTATTATTCGGTCATTATGTGGTGGTAATATGTAGTCCAGTCATGATGTGGCAGTATTTCTCCCTTGTATGTGGTACTATTTGTGTTGGTACAGTGGATTATGTTGTGTATGGTGGTCATTTGTTCTCTCTGATATTAATTAGGAGAAGATTCTTTATTTCCATTAGTGATTAAATACTTGGAACAAGATGCACTTACAGGGGTTCTCCGATGAAAACAAGTAATCACCTCTCCGCAGGATAATTGATACATTATTAATTAGTGGGGGTCTGACTGCTGGGACCTGCACCGATTGGTAGAATGTGGAGCTTTTATCCCCATTAGACTGGAGCTCATGTGCGACTTGACCACTGATCCATTCATTCCCTCAGTGGCTGTTCTTGTTTTTTTTCTGGAAACCTCAAAGAGAATGTATGAGGCTGTGGTCAGACATCCCACCTACCGCAGCATTTTAAAATGGGGATAAGTGTCCTGACAGGGATAAAACTTCCCCATTTTTCCTATTGGTGTGGTTTCCAATGTTCGGACCCAAACGATCAGTAAGTTATCACCTATCCTGTGGAGCCCTTGCATTGGTGATAACTTGTTTTAACCAAAGAAGCCCTTTACTGCAAACTACCATAATTGTACATCCCAGTTATAGTGGCGCATAGTAGATGTGCAGGAGCCGCCTGTGATTTACAGCAGACGCTCCACTATAACGGGGATATCGGCTATCAGGTATTTGCATATAACTGTAGGGTGGGCCCCGAGGATCAATTCCTCCTGTGGGCCCTACACACCCCAGTCTGACACTGGTGGTTTGGGTGTGGTTGGACTAGGAAGCACGAGACATCTAGTCCTGCAATGATAATCTCCTGCTGATAAAACACTGATTGCATTATAACTGAATCAAGCTGATGAGGAAGTGATACATTCCTTGAATCAAGCTTTCTGCCCCTACATTATGCTGTTCACAGATTAAATAGAAAAAAACAAAATTACTAAAAATCCGCATTCGCCAAAATTCCATTCAAACTTATTTGCTCATCTCTAGTCAATTGTAATTATTCGACACAGCAATAAAATCACAAAATAATGAAAAAAAAATCTAATAGAAAGGAAATCGTTATTTTTCCTTCCCCCAAACACATTAGATTCATGACTATTTCCCTACATAAAACCAGGAGATGTGAATAAAAATATTAATTTTCGAATCTGCAAATGAAAAGGATCATATTAAGAACAAGTTATAGCGAGTAACATTATGACTAATTCATGGCGAATGATCTGACAAGTTTTACCGCAGGGTTTACTGTAGATAGTGCGCTGCTCATGGAGTTGAACCGAACGTGACGCATGGGATGCCACAAAGCAGATTAGGAGCGCTAGTCCCAGGTTCTCGGTTATATCTGCTAAGTCAATAATTATCTGCACAGGGCTGATACTTTCAGTGTTTGGTTTTACATTAATGGTGAGGAAGGCTATGAAATATTGATTTGTGGACAGCATGATGTATTTATGAAATTCTGCTCTTGGTGAATTACTGATGTGATTTATGATGAGTAGATGACAATTTCGGGAAGACTGTCGACACTAAAGCTGCTCACTCAAATTGCTTGTGACGCACCCCCTGGGCCATATTCTTTAGGGGGAATATCCGGAGCCGGATCAGATGGGAGTTGTAGTCTTCCGAGTGGCTGTGACCCGGTCCGTGCCCAGGGTGTCAAACTCAGTTGTATGTGGCAGTCCTACAGATGTTATTAAGTTCTTTATTGTCGACTACGCCACCCGTTGTATTGCGGTCACTATGGCCGCCGCTGCAGCAGGGTCCGCTGAGGCTGATGGTGTAGGTGCAGCTTGTGATGGTATAACCCCCAACGGGTGGGGTATAGCCTCAGGGGGTCAGGTGCAGAGGATGGGGGTTGTGGTGGTGCAGCATAGATGTTAAAGGAAGACAGAGTCGGGTTATGCAGTTAAGGGTATTTACTCACTGCTGATGTTCCGGTCACTCCAGCTTCAAGTGACCTCCCGAGCCGTGCTGCATCCACCAGGTCCGGGATCCAGCCAACCCCCAAGCGAGTCCGGAGCGTGACCCTGAGCTCTCCTTCTGTCCTTTCTCTGGCCGTCCCCACTATTGATCCACCCAGGTCCAGCTCCCTCGGGCCTTCTGTTGGGAGACCCTTGGCCTTGGGTTCCCTGACCCTCCACGTGGTATGCCTTCGTGGTGGATATGGTGGGTGGCCGTGGCAGACGCTGCCCACGGCCTCCGGTCTCTGGCTGGGGTGTGTTTTTGCCCCCACCAGCTTGGGTTCCGGTACCCTGATGCCGACTCTTCACCCGTGGATTGGATTTGGGGTCTTAGAGTCCTCTCTTCTGCTTCCCCCTCTGGGTCTCTCTTTCTTCTCCTCTCTCACTCTGGCTCAGGCTTCTCTGCTCCTCCTCTGCTTCTTACTCTGACAGACTGACTGACCCTGTTCTCTGATGGTGCCCACCTTATATACACCCTCTATGTGTGAGCTCAGGTGACCAGCACCCAATGAGCTCCTATCTTTACCCAGGCTGCTCCCCCTATCTGCCCCTACACTACTTGGGATGTACCACCCCCCTCCCACTCCAGCCAGGAACAGACTCGGTCGTACCTGCACATTTCTAAGTGGGAGTACCGTCGGTCTGCTCCTCGGAAATGGGATGTATGTAGTGCATGCAGCCTACCGAGCTCAGTTCCACGCTCCATCCTTACCCGGGAGTGGAATATCACACCTCTGGGTTGAGGTGCAATACCCCTGTAGCAGCCGAATCCTCAGGGTGCTACACTTGCCCCGGGCAGTCTAGAACTTGCTTCACTTTTAAATCCCACCATCCATTATTGATCACTGTGGTCTCCCATCTTACCCCATATCATGGTCCCATGATGTCATCATGTGAACTCCAGCGTTGTTGTGTTAGACCACTCGCTGTATCTCAAAGTTTCATTATGTCCTGACCCTCGTTCCACTCTTTCAGATTTATGAATGTTACACACACGCCGCCTAAGTTCAGATAGGGGCGAGACCGGTTACATGAATTCGTTTGAATCCTGGGGGAACTGTTACTCAGGGCGACCATAGGCTGCTGCTTCTCTCAGGCACACAATAGATTCAGTTGTTGACCAGACAAATCTGACAAGAGTCTTCATAAACGGTAGAACAGTAACATTTAATGAGGCACGGCCAGAGCAATGCAAATGTCTCTTTGTGCAAAAGGCTCCAGTAATAACAGTACAATCTCCTTTGCAGCACAGCCGTGCACAGTATATTATCCGGTAGCACAGTACAGCACAGTTTTAATGCATACACAACCACAGACTTTTCCTTCACAAGGACTCAATAGTAAACAGCATTCTTTATCCTGCATGGAGATGGAGGTGGGGAAGGGTGTGATGAGGGAGATGATCTCTATGACAGGCTTCCTTCCAGTCCTTATCTTCCTGGACAATAATACTCCACACTGTTAGCTCAGGGAGTCTAACTGACCTTTGTTTAGCTTCCCTCCTGACCTGAATTCTGTTCCCTTGCCTTCTGTGAGATACAGATCATAAGCCACCTTTCTCTTCGGCTCTGGCCAGATAGTTAACAGCTTCCCCACAATCCCCCTGGGTCTCTGCTAAAACACTCCCCTTCTCCTGTGACTGTTAACCCCTCTAGTTGCTTGATGCTTCTGGAGCACAACACTTCCTGTCTCATGTGCTTGTGTTACTTCTAATAGTTGCTGAATGGTTTTAAAGCAACAGCACTACTTCTGCATGTCACATGAATCGTATTTGATTAGAACTTTAGGAATTTACCAAACGCACATTTATTTTTTTAACCTTGAAAAAGGCACCAGTCTGGCACCGAAACACGTTGGTTGAATAAAACCCCTAATTTTACACCATCCAGGATTCTTCATTCCCGCAAGCGTAGTCCAGGTACCATGATATCACCACTAAAGTGAGCTACACATTTTTCGAAGAATGCATCAGCCAGAGAAAGATCAGATGAACTCAGATGTAGCCGGGCAGAAGCTTCACCTTAATGCCTTTCATCTGTCACATCACATGGTATAGCACAGCCAACCATTAGAGTCTATCATAGCCAGTATAAAATCGGAGGCCGGGAATGCAGCAGCCGCTTTGTCCTGATTGTGGATAGTGAGAGAAAGCCTAAAACACTGAAGAAACTGAACAGATAGCGTGTGACAGAACATCAGTGAAGAATATAATGTGTGAGGAAAAGATTATAATTCAGATGTATGTGATAAGGAGAGTGGTAGGAGAGTAACTTTGTTACTGGTTACCATTGAGAGGATGATAGGAGTTATACTTCACCCAAGACTACGATGTAAGACACAGATGAAGTTATTCTTCCCTTATCTGGACATTTGGACTGACGCCCAGAAATTAGATTGTAACTTGTTTTTAGCTGTCTCAGCAACCTTCTACTGCTATGAATTATCACTTTTCTGCTTATGAAACTTTCTTATCAACATTCCACTGTTATGAATCATCACTTCACTGCTTGTGAAACAAAGGCATTTTACTGCGCATGTGTGACAAAAAAACTATGATTATTAGTATAAATAAAGGGACAGCACCTATAGAGGCAGGCGCGCTCAGGGGCTTCCCAGTACTTGATTATACACTACGTGTCTGTGTATTTCTTGTTACGGGGATACCCCGACTCCAACAAGGACCCTCCATGGCTGAATGATCCTAACAATTCCTGGCGCCCGAACAGGGACCCGAGGTCTGCGTATTCCTTCAAGTTCATCGACCGGCACGAGTAACCGCTAAGATTGGGACATCGGAACAGCAGATGACAAACCTGGCCAGGTAAGAGACACTGTTAGTTCTCTTACATCTGCTCTGCGATAGTCCGTAAATTTCATGCATATCTTGTGTTGGGATTGAGGAACTAGTAGAGAAGGATACCTATAGCTCGGGTCATTCATGTATATATTGTAGGATCTGCCGAAGGAGAGGTCAGAGAAGGTTATGAAACGGATGGTATGAAAGAGATGTGGATGTCGGGAATAGCCTCATAAGCCGCACTAAGGTAGATGACATAAGTATTACGGAGATTGCCTAACTGAGTCATAAGGTTGTGTCCTTTCGGGGAAACCTTCGCTCACGCTTAACTCCCGAACCTTTGTCCTCCTTTTTGACGGATAAGAGATTGACAGAATGAGCCCATGGAAGTAATGATAATACTCCAGGGACACGATATATAATGGAGACTGTATGGTTCATTTTATGTATTGTTGGTCTTGCCCTTGTTGCCATATATATATGTGTTAGAATTACTCTACACTTCAGACAAAACGGTCCAGAGAAACCGTTTCAGATACTGGCTCCTTAGGACAGAATAGGTAACGAGGAAAGGTAAAATATAGAATATATTTTATCTAACCCAAAAAGCCTCCTAAGGTAGGAATAGTCAGGAAAAATGGGCAACAAACAGACTAAGACCACAAATGATGAACAAGATGTCTATACAATCGTGAAAGAAAGGTGTGGTGTAGAAGCAACTAAGAATTTAGGGAAAGTTTGCAAAACTTTTCAGGTAGCAAGGCATGACAGGTTCAACAGGAAACTATGGGAGGACATTCGGGTTAGAAAAGCAGGAGTGATAAGAGACAAAGGATGGCAGGAACAAGTAGAGGCCATGGTCGAACTATCAAAAACAGCAGAGACAGACCATTGGACTTTTAATAAAGACAATGGATTATGGAGAACTCCAGTCAGACAGGGTCCCATTGTACAAACAGAAAACAGTAAACAAATGAACCCATTGGCACCACCATATCAGCCCAGGTCAGAACCCACACTGTATCCTGATTTTCGGGGTCCGGGTGGATGGACATGTACAAACTGTGGACTCCAGAATCCAGACTGGAGAGACACATGTGCAGGATGTGGAGCACCACGACCACATGATATGTTGGCACCAGTGCGTATCCTCAGTCGACCATACAGAGAAGAAGATGGTGGCAATCCACCGCGTAGAGTAACTAGATACCATCAGACTAGACAATATTTTCCATGGACCCCCGCTGAGGGAATGTCCCTACTTCAGAATGCACCAGATCCAATACAATGCCCACTAAGATTTGCTACGTACATACAGCAGATAATACACACCCATAATGGAACATGGTCAGATGGGACAGAATTATGTAGAATGAAAATGACACCAGGGTTGTATCAGGAATTGATGACAGTTATAGAACCTCATAGACCTCAACCAGTAGATGGTGAGGATCCAAATACCGCACTGTCAGGACAGAATTTTATGATCAGACTTATGGAGTTTATGAGAACTAAACAACGAATGAGAGGGACTTCAGGAACTGTCTCCCAGAAGTCAGGACAGCCTGTAGATGAATACTACTTAGCGGTAGAAAACAGTTACAGAGACGAGGGAATGGACCTTACCAATGAAGGAGTCATTCGACTGATGACAAAAACTTTTATAGAGAATCTTAACCCAAAACTTAGGGAAAAGTTCAAGGCTGCAACTCCTGATTGGAGAACCTTAGATGATCCCCAGATAGTCAGACAAAAACTATTAGGGATAGAAATGGATATGCGTGAGGCAGCATCCAAACCCGTCAGAGTAGCAGCAAATAATAGTCTGGTCAATAAAAACAACCGATCAAATCAGACCTATGACAAAGGGAACTTGGATAAGAAAACTAATCCATGTCACTACTGTAAGAAACCAGGACATTGGATTAGAGAATGCAGGAAAAAAGCTAGGGATATAGAAGATGGTACCTATGTCCCAAGAGAATCACAAGAAAAGACAGTACAGGCTTCTGCTCCTGCAGCAAGCGAGTGACTAGACGTGATGCAAACCACTTTGACTGGAAGGCGCCCAATAATTCAGGTAAAAGTAGCAGGAAAACAATGCCCTTTTCTAATAGATACCGGAGCAACTTCCTCCGTCCTCAATGAAGACGCCTTACCAAATGCTGATTGTTTATCAGATGATGTAACCTATACCGAAGGGTATGATGGAGGAATCAGGCCACTCCCATATAGTATTCCCCTTGAAACAAAGATAGGATCTAAAATATTTTTTATCTAAATTTCTTTTTGTCAAAGGGGCACCTACTTGTCTTCTAGGTACAGACCTATTAAAGCAGACAGAAATGAATATCCAATTTTTGGAGGATGGTAGAGTCCAAATTTTGGTGCCTGATGACCAAGAGTCTCTAGAAAACATTGTAAAAGTCCAAGCCTTAGAGGATGAGAAAGATCCTGCCCCTACCCAAATTATTTTAGATCTTTCTGAGGTACCAGAAAAATTATGGGCACAACATGACACCGATGTAGGACTAATGCCAATAGCTCCAGTAAAAGTCACTCCTGTTCCAGGTGTGACACTACCCCAATTGAGACAGTATCCTATTAGTGCCCAACAAGAACACGCCATAGGAGAACAGATAAAAGATTATCTAAAAACTGGAGTACTGATAGAAGTAAAGTCACCAGCCAATACACCGTTGTACCCCGTAAAAAAGAAATCTACTGAGGGGTCAGCTGCTAGATACCGGATGGTACATGATTTAAGAGAGATAAATAAAATTTTGGAACCTATTACTCCTGTTGTGCCAAATCCACACACGTTGCTATCACAGATCCCAGCAACAGCACGAGTATTTTCTGTCATAGACTTATCAAATGCATTTTTTTCAGTACCATTACACCCAGACTATTTGTATATGGAGAGCTAGAGGTTACATGACAGCTTCAGGTCAACCAGTAAAACATGGACAAATGATTAGACAAATCCTAGAATCAGCTGCCTCAACCAAACAAGTAGCAGTAATAAAAGTACCTGCACATGTAAGACTCGACACCGAGATAGCTAGGGGTAATGACCGAGCCGACAAGGCTGCTAAGCGAGCTGCAGTAAAACCTCTGACAACTGACCACACTATTAGTGCAGTATCAGAATTTGACTTAATTACACGGCTCAAAGAAGCCCACCAGCAGGTGAGTAGAGAAGAAAAAGAAGAGTGGCAGAAACAGGGGGCAGAAGAAAAAGAAGGACTATGGAGAAAAGGAGATGAGCTTTGTCTCCCCCGAGCGTGGTACCCTGTTGTGGTCAGTGAAGCCCACGGACCTACACATGTGTCTGCAAACGGTATGATACAGAGGGTCAGACAGAAGTGGTTAGCCCCAGGGTTCGGCCAGGTAGCTCGAGCAAAATGTGGTTCTTGTGAAATCTGTTTAGCCCACAATCCAGGACAGACTGTTAAGACCCCCCAGAAGCACCATGTAAGACCACTATATCCGTTCCAGAGACTTCAGATCGATTACATCCAGATGCCTAAGCATGGACACTATGAGTATGTACTGGTATGTGTGGACATGTTTTCGGGGTGGCCAGAGGCTTATCCAGTTCATACAGCCACGGCTAAAGTCACTGCAGTAAAAATAGCACATGAACTGGTACCCCGTTATGGTATCCCAGAAGTGATCGAGTCAGACAGAGGTACACATTTTACTGGAGAGATCTTTCAGAATGTAATGAAAATGTTGTGTATAAAAAGTGAACTACACACCCCTTACCACCCACAGAGTTCTGGTAAGGTTGAGAGAATGAATGGAACACTTAAGTTAAAAATACAGAAAGCCATGGCAGAAACACAGAAACCATGGACTGAGTGTCTCCCAATAGCATTGTATTCAGTCAGAAACACCCCCCAGGGAAAGAGCAAACTCACCCCCCATGAAATATTGTTTGGTAGAGTTGCCAATACAGGATTGTATTTCCCACAGACTTTAATGTTAGAAACTGAAAGCTTAACTGCTTATGTACAAAATTTATGTAAGCATGTGTCTAAAATACACTCTTTAGTGTTCTCTTCCATTCCAGATCCTGATTCCATTGAGGGAACGCACAAGCTGCAACCAGGAGACGAAGTTTACGTAAAAAGACATAACAGAAGAACGCTAGAACCCAGATTTGAGGGTCCATATCAGGTGTTATTGACAACTCCAACTGCAGTAAAATTGGAAGGAAAATCAGCATGGGTACATGCAAGCCATTGCAAAAAGAAATAGTGGTGATTGTACTTGTGTTAGCTATAACGATAGATCAGGGAGACCTGTGGGATAAACTAAGTTCCCCAAAACCTGCAGATAATAAATTTATAAAACATCATGAGACATTGGTAAACGGGCTGCTCGATGGCGGACAGAAAATAGCAGACTGTTGGATTTGTACGCATTCTCCAATATCAGCCACGAGCATACCCTTCCTGGCCGTACCCATGACCCCTGAGGAAGTGTTTACATGGACTAATTGCTCAGACAAATTAGCAAATAACCAAACCGTTAATTCTAGATTATGGAACACCACTGTTGCCATCCCAGTTGTGGGGTGGGTGGGATTTCCCTGGTGGCAAGGTAATATGACCGGAAAAATAAACAACTTACAATATTTAGCGTTTAAAGGAGGTGTATGGGTTCCTAGAAATAAGACGGGACTAACAGACTTAGGGTTAATTCCTACAGAAAATATACAACTCAGTTTTAGTAGCACAGTATCTTCTTCTCAACCTTTTAAACCTGATATAGTAGAAAAATACATACACAATAATGGTTGGAAATATTCACAATTATTCCCCGATGGAAACAATGATACATGTTCAAAGATACCAGGTAATATATTATGTAATGAGTCAAGTGCATATGACCCAGGTACACCGACTTGTGAAAATCCAGATGCAGGATACTGTAGTCCATTAGGTCAAAAACCCCCTTGGTGTATACTTCAGAATGTATCTAAATTTTTAGATTTGGTACATAGGTTGGTGCTCCAACACTCTGCAATATGGGATCTGCCTGAAGGAACCTTCTGGATTTGTGGAAATGGAGCATACAAATGGCTCCCAGTAGGAATAAAAGGTGCATGTACTCTAGGACGCTTAACACCGGCCACATTTATAGTTCAGAATCAGCAGGTAGATATGCAAGCAGTACCTAAACACACACTATACAAAAGAGCAGCCGACAACTCGCCTAGACCTTCAGGTAGGCCACATGTGGTCCAAATGGGAATTCCTAATAAAATATTCAGCACTTTCTTTGTGTATCCAATGTTGATGCAGATGTGGGATAAATTAGTTCAGGCCACCGACTATCTAGATGATCAGATATGGGATATTATGGATATACTTAATACTAGTATAGCTGTCCAAAATCAACTTATAATTGTTACTAATCAACATACTGTAGTGTTAGACTACCTAACTGCGGCCCAGGGAGGAATGTGTCAAATTATTGGTCCAACCTGTTGTCATTACATAGATCCAAACAGTACAATGAGTATGAGGTTCAAGCTGGCAGATATACAACGATTACGGGATGAATATGACAGACACAATGACCAAAATAAAGATAGCTGGTGGTCAGACACCTTCTCCTTTCTCAACCCAAAGAACTGGTTTAAGGGTATTGGAGGTTGGGTGGCTGGAATTCTGCAAGGTATATTACAGATTGTGCTAATTATAGTAGTCATATATGTAGTGTTTAAAATAGGATTAAAAATTATTTTAATATGCATAAATAAGCTTTGTAACACGGACTCAAGAATATGAAAGAAAAGAACTCCCGGACCAGGTTTTCTACCAAAAGTCCATAAGGAAGAATCAAAGGGGGGACTGAGAGGATGATAGGAGTTATACTTCACCCAAGACTACGATGTAAGACACAGATGAAGTTATTCTTCCCTTATCTGGACATTTGGACTGACGCCCAGAAATTAGATTGTAACTTGTTTTTAGCTGTCTCAGCAACCTTCTACTGCTATGAATTATCACTTTTCTGCTTATGAAACTTTCTTATCAACATTCCACTGTTATGAATCATCACTTCACTGCTTGTGAAACAAAGGCATTTTACTGCGCATGTGTGACAAAAAAACTATGATTATTAGTATAAATAAAGGGACAGCACCTATAGAGGCAGGCGCGCTCAGGGGCTTCCCAGTACTTGATTATACACTACGTGTCTGTGTATTTCTTGTTACGGGGATACCCCGACTCCAACAAGGACCCTCCATGGCTGAATGATCCTAACACCATCCATTTACCAGTAGCCATATATGTTGAGCAGGGATGAGCGGACCAGGGTTCATCCGGTTTGAGAGAACTCTACCCAAACTTGAACCCAAACTCGAACCTCATAAAAGTCAATGGGGACCTCAATGTCACGGGTGTATCAGAGGTGACAGACAGTCTCCCTGCAGTTGGTTGCAGGAGATCTCTACGTTTGGCATTACAGACATTTTCTTAGATGAGAGGCTGTCTCTAGGACCTGTCGTCTACCTCCCTCTGGTAATTAGCTCCCTGGCCTGGGTGTATATATACCTGGTGTGTCTGAGAGGGAGGTGCCGGTGATATTCATTTCTACTTGTGAAGGCTTAGCAAGAACAGCACTTCGTCCTTTCTTGAGCTTGAGGTCGAGTTCGCATTTGTCTGGAGTCGTCTAAAGCTAAGCTGACCAACTGGTGCTGGATTTTAGTAGACATTTCATTTCATATATATTTATCTCTGCCTCGGGATAGCACGCATGCTGGGTCACGCGTGCAATAGATTTTAAGTGCAATAGTTAAAAGTGCAGTTATACAATGGCAGTTGGACAGGGCAGGATACAGGTAAGGTGCATAAGATATTCATACAAACATGCTTCTCGGTCAGTCATACTGCATTATGCATTAGTCTTATCAATCTGCTTTTTATTTGTTTTCACTTCTGCTTTCTCACAACTCGCCCGCCCTTTAACACATTCTGTGCGCTCTCTCTATATCAACCCCTCCCTTCTCCCCTCTCCCATGTATAACTCTGAGGCTCTACTGACATTCCTCACCCACTGCATACCATCCTCTACCTCCATACAGCACTCAAAACGTTCATACAAATCATTGCACCACCTGCTCTTTCTCTTCTTTCTCCTTTTACTAGTCGCAGGCGACATCTCCCCCAACCCTGGGCCCCCCTTCACTAGCATACATTACTCTCCTCCAGCTGCATATAGAAACCCTGCTAATCTTATTAACGTTCAGTGCATGCCCTCTCCTATCGATTTCCATTGTGCTCTCTGGAACGCATGGTCTGTGTGTAACAAACTAACTTACATCCATGATTTTTTCCTCTCTAATTCCCTTAACCTTCTGGCTATCTCAGAAACCTGGATTCAGCAGCCAGACACTACCGCTGCTGCTGCTCTCTCGTTTGGTGGGCTGAAATTTTCACATAACGCCAGACCTGGCAACAGACAGGGTTGGTTTGCTCCTTTCCTCACAATGTCCTTTCCAGGTCATCCCCCGGTTCCCTCACTTATGTTTCCCTCCTTTGAAGTCCACACCATCAGACTCTTTAAACCATTCTCCCTGCGAGTGGCAGTTGTGTATCGCGCTCCAGGCTCCTCCCACCAGTTCTTGGATCACTTTGCCACCTGGCTTCCTCACTTTCTATCCTGTTACATCCCCACCCTCATCATGGGCAACTTTAACATCCCCATCAATGATCCCCTCTCCCAATCTGCCTCTCATCTACTTTCTCTAACCTCTTCATTCCGTCTCTCATAGTTTACTAATTCTCCTACCCATGAAGATGGGAATACTCTGGACCTGTTTTTTTCCAGTCTCTGCTCGCTGGATGACTTTACCAACTCCCCTCTCCCGCTCTTGGACCACAACCTTCTTTCCTTCTCTGTCAAGAATTGTCTCCTCACCTGGGACGAATACACGTACCATTAATACCCAGCAGCTTATGGACAATCTCCACACATCTTTAACCCCCATCTCCTCCTTCTCCTTTCCAGACTTAGCATTGTCACACTACAATAATACACTGAAGAGAGCCCTAGATGAAGCAGCTCCTTCTACTCGCAGAAAGACCCGACACAGACAACGGCAGCCCTGGCACACGATGCAAACACGTTTTCTTCAACGTTGCTCAAGGTGCGCTGAGCGTCAGTGGAGAAAATCTCTTTTAGCAGAGGACTTCATCCACTATAAATTCATGCTCAAAACCTATAACTCTGCCCTTCATCTGGCCAAACAATCCTACTTCACCACCCTCATCACTTCAATGTCCAACAATCCAAAACGACTTTTCGAAACCTTAAACTCCCTCCTGAAACCTAAAGCACAGGCCCCCACCACCAACCTCAGCGGGGAGGATCGGGCCTCTTATTTCTTTGAAAAAATCAACCACATCCATCAGGACATCTCAACCCAATCTCCTCAGTGCCTGGATCCCCTTCCCTGTCGCACTTCAAGCTCACTTGCCATTGTGGCGCCCTGCTGCGCATGGTGCCACAGAACCCAGAAGGGTGCATGGATGGATTTCTACACAAGAGGCACTCACTACATACAAACACCTCCACCTTCCACCTCATACCAGCAGAGGGAGCCCTGATAGGGATATATATAGGGAAGGTGGAGCTAGGCAGCTCAGTTAGTCTTCAGTCTTCAGTTAGTTAGTCAGTGTGAAGTTTGTGCTCAGTCAGAGTCAGAGCAGCACACGGGCTGCTGTGTGAGGCAAACTAGGCCTCCAGCAGCACTGAAGCCTAGTGAGGGCCCCGAGCGTGGCCGAAGGCAAGAGGAAGGAAGGAGTGATTGAGGGGGCAGAAGAGCACAACAAGCTCCCCCGATATATATATACCGGACACCGGGTCCGAGCCTACAGGGACCCTTTACACCCAGTACGGTTAACCGGAATCCCAGGAGGACTACAAGTCCCTGGCAAACCTGAAGCTAGATACATACAGGACCAGGAACCACGAAGGCCCCGACGTTCAGGGAAAGTGGTTACCAACCGGAGGTCCTACTTCAGAGCAACAGGTGGAGTAAAAGCAGGACACATAAGCTAGGCCCAGTTGCAGGCTGGCCAGGAGCTTACACAGAGGCAGACACGGATCAGGAGGCCTTATACCCACTCCCTGGGGAGAAGTCCAAAAGTGCGCCCTTCACCTGGAGTACCCTGGACCGTATCTAACAGCTGTACCAGTAAAGGTAACGAAGCAAAACCCCCTGTCTCTGTCCGTTACTCCTGCGGCGCCATCGTTCTCTCATTGCACCACAACGCCCAGCGCACCATCCATCTATCCACACTGCCCTGAGGCCCGCTCCGGCTGTGGGGAGCTGTACCATCTTTAGCTGCTCTGACATCTGCCTCAGAGGACTGTTGCAGCACTGGTGATCCTCACCAGACACCACAGGTGGCGTCACAAACTCTTTGAACTTTTACTAATAAGTGATACCCCTTTTGTGCACTGACCGCCCTGGGCCAGCCACTGTGATATACCCCCCAAACAGTACACCCAAGGCCCTCGGGGGCGAGTCACCATCTTTGAGCCTGTTACAGAAGAAGAAGTTACCCAGCTCCTCTCTTCTTCTCGGCCTACAACCTGCAACAGTGACCCCATTCCTTCACATCTCCTGCAGTCCCTCTCACTGGTGGTCACCACTCACCTAACTAAAATATTTAACCTCTCTCTTTCTTCGGGTGTCTTTCCCTCCTCATTTAAACATGCCATCATAACCCCTTTACTTAAAAAGCCATCCCTGGACCAGAACTGCACTGCTAACTACAGACCGGTCTCTAATCTTCCCTTCATCTCTAAACTCTTGGAACGCTTGGTCCACTCCCGTTTAATCCGCTATCTCTCAGATAACTCTCTCCTCGACCCTCTACAATCTGGTTTACGCTCCTTACACTCCACTGAAACTGCCCTTACTAAAGTCTCTAATGATCTACTAACAGTCAAATCCAAAGGTCACTGCTCCCTGCTGATTCTCCTGGATCTCTCTGCCGCATTTGACACTGTGGATCACCAGCTCCTCCTCACTATGCTCCGCTCTATAGGCCTCAAGGAAACCGTTCTCTCCTGGTTCTCCTCCTGGTTCTCCTCCTACCTCTCTGACCGCTCCTTCGCTGTATCTTTTGCCGGCAAATCTTCCCCTCCTCATCCCTTTACTATCGGGGTTCCGCAGGGCTCAGTCCTAGGCCCCCTCCTCTTCTCTCTATACACTGCCCCTATTGGACAAACAATCAGCAGATTTGGGTTCCAGTATCATCTCTATGTTGACAACACCCAATTATACACTTCTCCCCCTGACATCACCCCTACCCTAATACAAAATACCAAGGATTGTTTGTCTGCTGTGTCTAACATCATGTCCTCCCTCTATCTTAAACTGAATCTCTCCAAAACTGAACTTCTTGTGTTTCCCCCCTCTACTAACCTAACTCTACCTAACATCGAAATTACCTTGGAGGGTTCAACCATAACTCCCAAGCAGCACGCCCGCTGCCTTGGGGTCATATTCGACACTAACCTTTCCTTTACTCCCTATATCCAATCACTCACTCGCTCTTGTCACCTGCATCTTAAAAACATCTCCAGAATCCGATCTTTTCCCACTTTTGAAACTGCTAAAACTCTTACTGTCGCTCTTATTCACTCTCGTCTGGACTACCGCAACTCTCTTCTGATCGGTCTCCCTCTTACCAAAATTTCCCTTCTCCAATCTGTCCTGAATGCGGCAGCCAGGGTCGTATTTCTCTCCAGCTGCTTCACCGATGCCTCCACCTTGTGCCAGTCATTACACTGGTTACCCATTCGCTACAGGGTCCAATATAAACTCATTGCTCTCACCCACAAAGCTCTCCACAGTTCTGCACCACCTTATATCTCCTCTCTCATCTCAGTCTATCGTCCTACACGTGCCCTCCGTTCCACAAATGACCTACGACTAACATCCCCATAAGCCGAACCTCGCACCTCCGTCTCCAAGACTTCACTCGTGCTGCGCCAGTTCTCTGGAATGCTCTACCCCAGACAATCCGATTGATGCTTAGCCCCGATGTCTTCAAGCGCGCTTTAAAAACCCATCTCTTTAAACAAGCCTACCACCTCAAATACCCAGTAAACTAACTTTCCCCTGTTCCCTCCTAAATACTATTCAGAATCTGCTCCCTACTGTTCATCTGTCTCTACACCCTCCATGCACACGATAACTGCACTCGGTAATTGAGTATTGCACTTGAACATACAGGCTGATGACCGGATCATACAGCTTTATATGATAATCCCTATTTATTCTAATTGCCAGACCTGAAATAACAAGAACTTTCCACCTATTGTGTTCCCCCATTTCTTTGTAGAATGTAAGCTTGCGAGCAGGGACCTCACTCCTAATGTAACTGTTTAAACTGTCTCACCTTGTATTGAATTTATTGTCTATACATGTCCCCGCTTAATTGTAAAGTGCTGCGGAATATGTTGGCGCTATATAAATAAAAATAATTATTATTAATTATTATTATTACCCTTGTTGTCTACAGAGTTTATTGGAGATCGACTAGTGCTCATCTCCTCCCATCCCTAGCCTCTAGCCTTAGCCATACGCCAGGGAAATACAGGACGAGGCACGCTTGCAGCGATTGCTGAAGAGGCAAAATAGAGACGATAGTTGAGACAGGGTGACACTAGACCAGACTAGGAGGTCTCCACTTCCCCCTTTCCCTAGTGTCTGGGCTCCCTTTCCCTTTGTGTTGCACTAAGTCTTTCCCTCACCTAGCGTGACACTGAATTTTTTTGCTGTATATGCAAATTGAAATTCCTGTTGGAATTTGGCAAAACTGCTGAATTTGAACTTGAAAAGGTTGGCTCATTACTAAATTACCACTGTCACCTTACTAGGTGTACTTTCTAATTTTGACCTTGGCTCCATCTTCTGGTCATGTCTCAGATCCACCTTGGGTTGATCATTGCTTAGTCTGCCCTGATCATCAGTATAATCACCATAAGGTTGCCTGACATCTTCAGCACCACATCTGTGACCCTCGATCGCTACTCTGGGGCTGCGACCGGTTCCTCTAATAGGAAATTTGTACTTTCATGGGATGAGGGAGGGGGTTTAAGGTGATGAATATGAAGGTAATTTTGATGGCATATTCTGGTTAGTCAGCGCACAACTGGTTGCAGTAGTAATGCTTCACACTAATAGGTGAAACTTGCTATTTTTCAGCGCTCCATTTCTACAGCAGTCTTATCCAGTACAAGTAGCAGAAATAATGACTTTCTGTTTGTTTGTTCTTCTACCTGACTTCTCCAGCCTTTGCTGCTGCCCCCACACTCAATAAGATTCATCGTATACGGAAAGATTTGGCAAAACTTCAATGTTTGACTTCTGGAGAGATTTCATTTCCCAAACGATTGTTATGTCTGCAAAGTAAAAAATTCGGGCCAATTATTGTAACAAATAGTGTAATTAAATGGAGTTGCATTCGTAACATTGCAAAATGAGTTTATCCTTCGCCATTTGCCAGGTGGTCCCTCCAGATCCTCGAAAGAAAAAATAACAATTCATTACTGTTTTGGGGTTTTTTTTGCTTTTTTTAAAAAATTTCATCTTATTTTTTTTTTCCATTTTGCTGTACTGTGAGATGTGTCTGAATGTTCTGATGGTTGCCATTACAAGAGCAAATATTCACTGAATCTTCCCCAAAATTTGATTTGCAGCGAACTGATTGGCAGCAAATCTCAAACACAGTAAAGCCTTTAATTATCCTAAAATGAGGTGTGACATCTCCTAGGACGGTATTGAACACTTTTCAAGCTCCTTAACGGAAACATAGCCTTAGTAATGTTCTAGTGACCTCATCATATATGGAAAATGGTCAATGGATGGTCACCAGTCTTCCCTGCTGCGCTGTCACACACTATCTGTAATGTTTATTCAGTGTTTTATGACTTTCTATCTCTATTATTAAGCTGTGAGATTTGAGGTATTCTCACTATCCAATTTCACTAGAAAAACATCTGCTGCATTCCCTGCTTCTGCTTTTATACTGGCCATGATAGTCCCGCTTGTTATTCTCACTATCTAGATTCACTACAAAAACATCTGCTGTATTCCCTGCTTCTGCTTTTATACTGTCCATGATAATCCATCCTGTTATTCTCACTATCCAGATTCACTACAAAAACATCTGCGGTATTCCCTGACTCTGCTTTTATACTGTCCATGATAATCTATCCTGCTATTCTCACTATCCAGATTCACTACAAAAACATCTGCTGTATTCCCTGCTTCTGCATTTATACTGGCCATGATAGTCGTACCTGTTATTCTCACAATCCAGATTCACTACAAAAACATCTTCTGCATTCCCTGCCTCTGCTTTTATACTGCCCATGATAGTCCCTCCTGTTATTCTCACTATCCAGATTCACTAGAAAAACATCTGCTGCATTCCCTGACTCTGCTTTTATACTGGCCATGATAGTCCCTCCTATTTGGCTGTGCTATACCATTTGATGTGATAGCTGCAAAGCATTATGGGGAAGTCAGCACTGTTGCACTTGAGGTCATATAAGCCTTCTCTAGCAGTAGAAATCTTCTGCTGTGGGAAATATGGCAGGGTGAAATTTTTGGCGTTTTGGGAAAATTGAAATACAAATTGTTCAATTGGATGTTGCGAATATCCTAAAATTCAACGCAAATTAGACATGATTCTTTCATCTCTAATATATACTCTTTACATATATTTACATATTACACAGGTGACATATTTTCCTGTAATAACTGGGAAAAAAATCAGCATGTGTGAATATACCCTAAAATGGAGAGAGGCAGCTGTATGCCGCAAAGTTTGTAATTTAACCTCATTACTGATTGAAATTTAGATTTTTGTTCAGACGACCAGAAAAATATTTTTGTTTTTACCTCTCCTCATCCAAAGCTATAACTTTTTTTTACTTTTTGATAAGCTTTGCTATGTGAGGTTTTGTTTTTGTGAACAAGTAGTAGTTATTATAGGTGCCATGTTACCATATATTTTTATTATGCATTAAATGGAGAAAAAGTACAATTGCACCATTTTTATTTCCTCAATGCCATTTACCAATTGCCATAAATAATACGGAAAAATAAAATATTGTGCTGCTTGTCCATGTCCATATTAGTTTTACTGATTTGAGATGTGTCAGATGACTCACAGCGATGACACCGGGGAGATCACGCAATATCTCACCATGCTGTCACTATGTCACTGATTTCGTCAGGAATTCACGAGCACACGATCCAGACTATTCACTACTTAGGTATCGGCAAGCGACCAGTAAGCGTATGGTGTCACACCTCTGGATTCCAACGCATGGAATATGTGTTTATGCCCTTCGTATGGTCACTGTCAGCTTCACGATAGTCCAGTTATTAATATTATTCGCTGCCACCACCGGCCGAGTTTGAAATATAATACAGGCCTGGCCGGATGCCTGCGCTCCGGTAGCATATATGGCTTCGGGGGAGGGAACGATTACAGGACAAAAGAAACAGAACTATTAAATTTTATATTTAATCCAAAAGGGAGGCAGTGTTTAGGAAAATATACAAAAGATTTTACAATACAGAATAGACAGTTACACAAAATAAAACAGGATTAAAGAAGACTTACTATACGATCGCTGAGACGATTCAATATAGGTGGAGGAGAGACACTCCGCTTGATTTGAGCGTTATCGAATGCGATCCTTCGCTGCAATAAACATATACTCCCGGGCAAAGAATGTTCCTCTATCCTCAGTGGATTCTCTTATACCTAAGGGGAGATCTGCCCACCCACCCCTGTGGTGATATCATGTGGGCTCGGGCTCCACCCTTCATGTTTTTATTAAAATAACTAACTTCCGCGATAACTTATCCCTGGTTGCTCACAGAAACTTGCAAGCAACTCCATTTTTTCCGTTATGAATTTGCTTTTCCATAGAGACCACGCATGACTTAGTTGCAATCTGCTATTTTATTACTTTTGCGCCAGAGCCCCCTGGAGGGGCTTACAGCTATGGAAAAATAAGCATATTGTCCCTTGGCTGACCCTGCCACCAAAAATATAGGCCCCATTATTATCGGAATTATGGAATTTACAATATTCCATATTCCGTTTCAGTGATTGCCTGTCTATAGATTTCCTTTTGAAGTTCGGGAGTACATTTTCCTCATCTCACTGTAAATTATCATAGGCCTGCATCAGTGGGAAATACATTTGCATTTTAATTAGGCTGGTAGCACTTCTTGGCTGGCATCTGCCTTCAAGCCATTTCTCAGGCGTGTGTTCATTACATACAGACAGAGCTCTCAGCTCTTCTTTTGTGACAAATGGTGGATAAGGGAGGGGTGACGAGGGGCTTGGGATAAATGGTTAATATTTTCTTAATATCTCCCTGACAAGATGTTTATTTTAAAAAGTATATAAATGTCTTTTTGGACAATTATATTTAGTAACTTTATGAATAAAAAATCTCTGACTTAGTTTTTAGCTTTTTTTTTATCTCTAATTTACTGTTCTATAGAGATGCATCTCTATATACATTATGCCTGTAAAGAAGAAGAATACCATTTAGATCTTATTATGCCTGTAAAGAAGAATGCCATTTAGATCTTATTATACCTGCAAAGAAGAATACTATTTAGATCTTATTATGCCTGTAAAGAAGAATACTATTTAGATCTTATTATGCCTATAAAGAAGAAGAATACCATTTAGATCTTATTATGCCTGTAAAGACGAAGAATACTATTTAGATCTTATTATGCCTGTAAAGAAAAATGCCATTTAGATCTTATTATACCTGCAAAGAAGAATACCATTTAGATCTTATTTTGCCTGTAAAGAAGAAGAATACTGTTTAGATCTTATTATGCCTGTAAAGAAGTAGAATACCATTTAGATCTTATTATGCCTGTAAATAACAATACCATATAGATCTTTTTATAATTGTAAAGAAGAATACAGTTTATATCTTATTATGCCTGTAAAGAAGAATACCATTAAGATCTTATTATGCCTGTAAAAAAGAATACCATTTAGATCTTATTATGTCTGTAAAGAAGAAGAATATTGTTTAGATCTTATTATGTCTGTAAAGAAGAATACCATTTAGATCTTATCTACTATATAATTGTCTTATCCCGTCTGTCTGTCTGTCTGTCTGTCTATCTGTCTGTCTGTCTGTCTGTCTGTCTGTCCAGGAAATCCCGCGTCGCTCATTGGTCCGGCAGCGGCCAATCAGCGCCGTGGGATTTCAGAAAAAAGATGGCGGCCGTTAGCGGCTCATCTGCGGGACGGAGCTCAGCGGCGTTGCAGCCGGGAGATGAGCGCCGCGAGGCGCTCATCTCCCGGCCGGTACCAGCAGAAGGACCCCGACCGCCGGACCCATCTGCTTGACGGAGATGCAGCCGGGAGATAAGCGGCGCGAGGCGCTCATGTCCCGGCCGGTAGCTGCAGAAGGACCGCCGGCGTCGCTGACATCCATGCGGAAGGGAGGACCGGGGACCGGCGCTGCGGGTCGGGATACTTCTGCTGCGAGCGCCCGCTCATGTCTCGGGTTCTCGCAGCGGAAGTAGCCGCACAGGCAGCGCCGCTCCCCGGTCCTCACCCAGACGATTCGATGATTGGTCGTGGTCTTCGGACCCGACCAATCACTGATCTTAGCGCAAAAGTTAAATACCGCTGTGCTGATTGGCCGCGACCAATCACCGATCTTGGCTCCACATTTAAACACCGCTGTACTGATTGGTCGCGGACGCTATTTAAATGTGGCGCCAAAATCGGTGATTGGTCGCGCCCATCGTCGGCGATCAATCAGCACAGCGGTGTTTAAATGTGGAGCCAAGATCGGTGATTGGTCGCGGCCGATATTTAAATTGGGCGCCCAAATCGGTGATTGGTCGCGGGCAGCGCCAGCGACCAATCAGCGATTTTTAAAACAAATGTCCGGATCTTTGTAACACCATGCAGATACTGTGGGGACATCAGCGGCTAGGGTGGGAAGGGAGGACCGGGGAGCGGCGCTGCGGGTCGGGATACTTCTGCTGCGAGCGCCCGCTCATGTCCCGGGTTCTCGCAGCGGAAGTATCCGCACAGGCAGCGCCGCTGACATCCATGCGCCTAGGGTGTGAAGGGAGGATCGGGGAGCGGCGCTGACATCCAATTGGTTGCGGCCGCTATTTAAATGTGCCGCACAAATCGGTGATTGGTCGCGGTCTTGGCCCGCGACCAATCACTGATCTTGCGGCTAAAGTTAACCACTACTATGCTGATTGGTCGTGGCCGACATTTTAAATTTGGCGCCCAAATCGGTGATTGGTCGCGACCAATCAGCACAGCTGTATTTAACTTTTGCGCTAAGATCAGTGATTGGTCAGGTCCGAAGACTGCGACCAATCATCGCATCGTCTTGGTGAGGACTGGGGAGCGGCGCTGCCTGTGCGGCTACTTCCGCTGCGAGAACCCGGGACATAAGCGGGCGCTCGCAGCAGAAGTATCCCGACCCGCAGCGCCGCTCCCCGGTCCTCCCTTCCGCATGGATGTCAGCGACGCCGGCGGTCCTTCTGCAGCTACCGGCCGGGACATGAGCGCCTCGCGCCGCTTATCTCCCGGCTGCATCTCCGTCAAGCAGATGGGTCCGGCGGTCGGGGTCCTTCTGCTGGTACCGGCCGGGAGATGAGCGCCTCGCGGCGCTCATCTCCCGGCTGCAAGGCCGCTGAGCTCCGTCCCACAGATGAGCCGCTAACGGCCGCCATCTTTTTTCTGAAATCCCGCGGCGCTGATTGACCGCTGCCGGACCAATGAGCGACGCGGGATTTCCTGGACAGACAGACAGACAGACAGACAGATAGACAGACAGACAGACAGACAGACAGGATAAGACAATTATATAGTAGACTAGACGGTGGCCCGATTCTAACGCATCGGGTATTCTAGAATAGGTATGCGGCCGACGGGGCGCAATTAGCAGAGCGGAGTTTAAATTTGGCGCCCAAATCGCTGATTGGTCGCGTTAGGCAACCGCGACCAATCAGCAAAGCGGTGTTTAAATTTGGCGGCAATATCGGTGATTGGTCGCGGGCGGCGGTCGCGACCAATCTGCGAACCGTGTTAGTGAGGACTGGGGAGCGTGTTTAAATTTGGCACCAAAATCGCTGATTAGTCGCGACCAATCAGCAGAGCGGTGTTTAAATTTGGCGCCAATACTGCTGATTGGTCGCGGCCGCCGACCGCGACCAATCAGCGATTTTGGCGCAAAATTTAAACAACGCTCTGCTGATTTGTCGCGGCCGTCAGACGCGACTAATCAGCGACTTTGGGGCCAAATTTAAACCCCGCTCTGCATCGCTCTACTGATTGGTCGAGGCCGGCGACCGCGACCAATCAGCAGAGCGTTGTTTAAATTTGGCGCCAATCTCGCTGATTGGTCGCGGATGGCGGCCGCGACCAATCAGCAGAGCGGTGTTTAAATTTGGCGCCAAAATCGCTGATTGGTCGCGGGCGGCGGCCCCGACCAATCAGCGAACCGTGTTAGTGAGGAATGGAGAGAGTGTTTAAATTTGGAACCAAAATCGCTGATTAGTCGCGACCGCGACCAATCATCAAAGAGGTGTTTAAATTTGGCGACAATACTGCTGATTGGTCGCGGCCGGCGACTGCGACCAATCAGCAGAGCGATGCAGAGCGGGGTTTAAATTTGGCGCCAAAATCGCTGATTGGTCACCGGCCGCGACCAATCAGCAGAGCGGTGTTTAAATTTGGCGCCAATACTGCTGATTGATCTCGGCCAGCGACCGCGATCAATCAGCAGAGCGTTGTTTAAATTTGGTGCCAATCTCGCTGATTGGATGCGTCTGGGGTCCGCGACCAATCAGCAGATCGTTGTTTAAATTTGGCGCCAGGCTCGCTGATTGGTCGCGGCTAGCGTCCGCGACCAATTAGCACAGCAGTGTTTAAATGTGGTGGCAAGATCGGTGATTGGTCGCGGCCGCTATTTAAATGTGGCGCCCAAATTGGTGATTGGTTGCGGGCAGCGGCCGCGACCAATCAGCAGAGCGGTGTTTAACTTTAGCGCCAAGATCACTGATTGGTCGCGTGCGGAGAGCGCGACCAATCAGCGAATCGTATTGGTGAGGAGCGGGGAGCGGAATCGTATTAGTGAGGACTGGGGAGCGCCGCTGCCTGTGCGGCTACTTCCGCTGCGAGAACCCGGGACATGAGCGGGCGCTCGCAGCAGAAGTATCCCGACCCGCAGCGCCGCTCTCCGTTCTTCCCTTCACACCCTAGCCGCTGATGTCCCCACAGTATCCGCATGGTGTTACAAAGGTCCGGACATTTGTGTTAAAAATCGCTGATTGGTCGCAGGCGCTGCCCGCGACCAATCACCGATTTGGGCGCCAAATTTAAATATCGGCCGCGACCAATCACCGATCTTGGCTCCACATTTAATCACCGCTGTGCTGATTGGTCGCCGACGCTGGGCGCGACCAATCACCGATTTTGGCGCCACATTTAAATAGCGTCCGCCACCAATCAGTACAGCGGTGTTTAAATGTGGAGCCAAAATCGGTGATTGGTCACGGCCGATATTTAAATTTGGCGCCCAAATCGGTGATTGGTCGCGGGCGGCGCCCGCGACCAATCAGCGATTTTTAAAACAAATGTCCGGACCTTACTAACACCATGCGGATACTGTGGGGACATCAGCGGCTAGGGTGTGAAGGGAGGACCGGGGAGCGGTGCTGCGGGTCGGGATACTTCTGCTGCGAGCGCTCGCTCATGTCCCTGGTTCTCGCAGCAGAAGTGTCCGCACAGGCAGCGCCGCTCCCCGGTCCTCCCTTCACACCCTAGCCGCTGATGTCCCCACAGTATCCGCATGGTGTTACTAAGGTCCGGACATTTGTGTTAAAAATCGCTGATTGGTCGCGGGCGCTGCCCGCGACCAATCACCAATTTGGGCGCCAAATTTAAATATCGGACGCGACCAATCACCGATCTTGGCTCCAGATTTAAACACCGCTGTGCTGATTGGTCGCGGCCGCTATTTAAATTTGGCGCCCAAATCGGTGATTGGTCACGGGCAGCACCAGCGACCAATCAGCGATTTTTAACACAAATGTCCAGACCTTTGTAACACCATGCGGATACTGTGGGGACATCAGCGGCTAGGGTGTGAAGGGAGGACCGGGGAGCGGCGCTGCAGGTCGGGATACTTCTGCTGCGAGCAGTCGCTCATCTCCAGGCTTCTCATAGTGGAAGTATCCGCACAGGCAGCGGCGCTCCCCGGTCCTCACTAATACGATTCCGCTCCCCGCTCCTCACCAATACGATTCGCTGATTGGTCGCGCTCTCCGCACGCGACCAATCAGTGATCTTGGCGCTAAAGTTAAACACCGCTCTGCTGATTGGTCGCGGCCGCTGCCCGCGACCAATCACCTATTTGGGCGCAACATTTAAATAACGGCCGCGACCAATCAGTACAGCGGTGTTTAAATGTGGAGCCAAGATCGGTGATTGGTCGCGGCCGATATTTAAATTTTTCGCCCAAATCGGTGATTGGTCGCGGGCATCGCATGCGACCAATCAGCGATTTTTAACACAAATGTCCGGATCTTTGTAACACCATGCGGATACTGTGGGGACATCAGCGGCTAGTGTGTGAAGGGAGGACCGGGGAGCGGCGCTGCGGGTCGGGATACTTCTGCTGCGAGCGCCCGCTCATGTCCCGGGTTCTCGCAGCGGAAGTATCCGCACAGGCAGCGCCGCTGACATCCATGCGGCAAGGGTGTGAAGGGAGGACCGGGGAGCGGCGCTGACATCCAATTGGTCCCGGCCGCTATTTAAATGTGCCGCACAAATCGGTGATTGGTCGCGGTCTTGGCCCGCGACCAATCACTGATCTTGTGGCTAAAGTTAACCACTACTGTGCTGATTGGTCGCGGCCTATATTTAAATTTGGCGCCCAAATCGGTGCTTGGTTGCGGGCAGCGTCCGCGACCAATCAGCACAGCGGTATTTAACTTTTGCGCTAAGATCAGTGATTGGTCGGGTCCGAAGACCGCGACCAATCATCGAATCGTCTTGGTGAGGACCGGGGAGCGGCGCTGCCTGTGCGGCTACTTCCGCTGCGAGAACCCGGAACATGAGCGGGCGCTCGCAGCAGAAGTATCCCGACCCGCAGCGCCGCTCCCCGGTCCTCCCTTCTGCATGGATGTCAGCGACGCCGGCGGTCCTTCCGAAGCTACCGGCCGGGACATGAGCGCCTCGCGCCGCTCATCTCCCGGCTGCATCTCCGTCCCGCAGATGGGTCCGGCGGTCGAGGTCCTTCTGCTGGTGCCGGCCAAGAGATGAGCGCCTCGCGGCGCTCATCTCCCGGCTGCAACGCCGTTGAGCTCCGCACCCGCAGATGAGCCGCTAACGGCTGCCATCTTTTTTCTGAAATCCCGCGGCGCTGATTGGCCGCTGCCGTACCAATGAGCGACGCGAGATTTCCTGGACAGACAGACAGACAGACAGACAGACAGACAGATAGACAGACAGACAGACAGACAGACAGACAGACGGGATAAGACAATTATATATATAGATAGTATCACTCTCTCGCAGGCAATGAGTATGGGGACTATATAGGAGGCTCCGTTAGTCTGACAGTATACCGTATATGGGGGCATTCTTTAACTGGCACTGAATGTATGGGTAGTCTGAGAATGGGACACATTCCGGCTAATCTTGTATGCAAATACATTTCAGTTTAACACTTTGTAGAAGGTACTTTCTGCCTGGCATTTTAAATTGGGACAATATTACTGACATTGAACATAGGGCAGTCTGTGTAGGCACTGAATATGGGGCACTCTGATATATAAGGGTACTCTGATATGTTACACAACCGAGAAAAAAGCAGATTGCATTCAGATTAAGAGTAAATGAAGATGTCCGATTGTCTTTTTTACAAAGACATTTTTCCTGAATTTTTGCATGTTTTCCAATCCAGGAAAATGTCATTATCTACTGTATTTCTAATTTTGCACTTGAATTAATTGGTGCAAGACATGAATGAAAATCATAAGAGAAACATGAATCAAAGCTCATATCCATCAGAGTCGCGGCCGCCAGTCCCCTTTATTATCACACTTCACCGGGAATCTAGGGCAGTGCGTCCTCCACTACAGTCCTGGATCTCGCTACAGAAGAAATGAGAATATTTTACTGATCTCATAACAAAGAGAAATGTCTAACGGATAATAATAAATCATCTTACTGCAGAACGACATAACATATCCAATGATGACAAGTATGGCGATCTATCTATTATCTATCTATTATCTATCTATCTATTATCTATCTATCATCTATCTGTTATCTATCTATTATCTATCTATTATCTATCATCTATTATCTATCATCTATCTATCATCTATCTATCATCTATCTATTATCTATCATCTATCTATTATCTATCTATCTATCTATCTATTATCTATCTATTATCTATCTATTATCTATCATCTATCTATCTATCATCTATCTATCTATTATCTATTATCTATCTGTCTATCATCTATCTATCATATATCTATTATCTATCTATTATCTATCTATCATCCATCTATTATCTATCTATTATCTATCTATCTATTATCTATATATTATCTATCTATCTATTATCTATCTATTATCTATCTATTATCAATCTATCATCTATCTATTATCTATATATTATCTATTATCTATCTATTATCTATCATCTATCTATTCTCTATCTATTATATATCTATTATCTATCATCTATCTATCATCTATCTATCATCTATCTATTATCTATCTATTATCTATCATCTATCTATTATCTATCATCTATCTATTATTTATCTATTATCTATTATCTATCTATCATCTATCTATCATCTATCTATTATCTTTCTATTATCTATCATCTATCCATTATCTATCATCTATCTATCTATTATCTATCTATCATCTATCTATTATCTATCATCTATCATCTATCTATTATCTATCTATCATCTATCTATTATCTATTATCTATCTATTATCTATCTATCATCTATCTATTATCTATCTATTATCTATTATCTATCTATTATCTATCTATCATCTATCTATTATCTATCATCTATCTATTATCTATCATCTATCTATCATTTATCTATTATCTATCTATCATCTATCTATCATCTATCTATTATCTATCTAGTATCTATCATCTATCTATTATCTATCTATTATCTATCATCTATCTATTATCTATGTATTATCTATCATCTATCTATCATCTATCTATTATCTATCTATCATCTATCTATTATCTATCTATTATCTATCTATCATCTATCTATTATCTATCTATTATCTATCATCTATTATCTATCTATCATCTATTATCTATCTATCATCTATCTATTATCTATCATCTATCTATTATCTATCATCTATCTATTATCTATCTATCATCTATCTATCATCTATCTATTATCTATCTATCATCTATCTATTATCTATCATCTATCTATCATCTATTATCTATCTATTATCTATCTATCATCTATCTATTATCTATCTATCTATTATCTATCTATTATCTATCTATCATCTATTATCTATTATCTATCATCTATCTATTATCTATTATCTATCTATTATCTATCTATCATCTATCTATTATCTATCATCTATCTATTTATCTATCTCTAACATCTATCCTTTCTTTCTTTCATTTGTTGCGTCCTTTGTCTCTTTCCTTCTTTCTTTAATTTGTTTCTTTCTTTGTCTCTTTGCTTCTTTCTATCTTTCTTTCTTTGTCTCTCTTTTCTTTCTTTTACTTTCTTTCCTTCTTTATTTCTTTCATTTGTTTATTTCATTGTCTCTTTCCTTTTTTCCTTCTATCCTACTTTCATTTGTCTCTTTCTTTCTTTCTCTCTTTCTTTTGTTTCTTTCTATCTTTCTTTTCTTTGTCTCTTTTTTTCCTTCTTTCTATCTTTCTTTCTTTCGTTCTTTCCTTCTTTCATTCTTCTTTCCTCGTTATTCTTCCCTCAGACTCTGTAGCTCCATGTGTGCTGTAGACCTCGCTGTAGTTCCTAGGAAACCATTCTCAGGAGACCATTGTGCCTTAAATTATTTGTATGAGGACAAATATTTGTCTGGCACATGACTACCTCCAGCACATCACACATCACAAATCACATCATCACAACGCACGCGCTCTCCTCGTCCCAGCAGAACAGGCACAACAAATAAATGGGGAAAAATAATGTTTTTCTTTCCTTCAAATTGTAAAACAAGTGACAACAAATGAAGCCAAACATGAGCCGAATATTTATTTTATGGACGTTGTGATGACCCCCTTGAGATATCCACTTCCCGATTTCACTCTATACATTTCTGAAGCTGGAAGCAAACACAGTCCTTGTACTGTTTCATACGTGGGTCATGGTTGTGTCCCCAAAGATTTCACTGCTGGATGAAGAATAAAAAGTGGTTAAGGATTTAAAGGGAATGTCTGGTTCAGAAAACCTACTTCAAACATTCAATTAGGGCATTCTGAGACAATAGAGAGGGTCTCCCGTTCCCTCATCTATTACTAATAGTGAAAAGTGGCTGCAAAGAGTGATTTCAGGCTTGGAGGACTCAACTGTGTAATACCTTATTTCACCTGTGGAGGTGCTGCAGGGAAACTGAAAAGATTCTTTTAGATTCTCTTACAGGTTACAGTTGATCTTTGGGGTTGATAGCAAAGAAAACTCTGTGTTTAGTGTATGGCCTAAAAAAAGGCATCCGCTTTTAGATAAAAATTGGATCCAGTTCTCGGTGACCTTCATAAGGGCTCTCAAAACATCATGTGTTTAACACCACAGATCTGTATTATTGGAACTGAAAACAATGCACCCATTGGAGAATGAAAAAGTGTATTTGTTTTTCATCTCTCTACACCACAGGGTCATCTCTAACACCTTAAGGACGGGCGATTTTGTGTTTTCGTTTTTTTCTCCCCTTATTTTAAGCGCTGTAACTTTTTTATTTTCACATCATGAATTTTTGTTTTTTTTGCACTCTGAGTTGTAGATTTTATTGATTCGATTTTAGGGTACAAGGTTTTTGTTACATTTTTTGGAGGAAAAATTGTAATACTGTTTTCTCAATTGTTTTCTTTTTGCAGTTCAACATCTGGCTTAAATAATATTGTATTCTGATAGATCAGACTGTAAAGGAATCGGCAATACTGAATGTGGTTTTTTAATATGTTGATGGTAATTTAAACATTTAAATATTTTTTTTGTTTTTAAAACATCTTTAATATTTACTTTATTTTTTTATCAAATTGACATTCTCCTATGAAGCCCAGGTGACAAGTTAACCCATTGGCTCCCTGCACTAGGGTCGCGCGGATCCGATGAGAGTTGGTTTATGCATGCAGCGGCAACCAGTACATTGACAGTGGTATTTATATGGTTAAACAGCAGCGACTGGGGCTAGTTCAGCTGTTACAGGCAAATGGCGCCATATGCCCGGAATGGAGCAGGCTAACTTCCCGAGAATGCTCCATACAATCCTTACACGATCTCTGATGAAAATATTTGTCACAGCTTATTAAGGGGTTAAGGTTCCTCCCCCATTTGTTAGAAAAAAGCCTTCAGAAAACCCATTAGATTTTACCTAAAATGGCAATAAGGAGCCTTGCGTCCTCTCGATGATCCAGGATAGTCATAAATTATTGATATTAATCAAAAATGTGCAATGCTTCACTTCCCCTGTGGAGGAGCTGCAGGGAAATTTTACACTTCAAAGCACAGATTGCAGCCAATAATTAAGGGTTGTAGATCATTCTATCATTAGGGTACCCTTCCGTAAAAAAAAAAATAATGATTTGGCCAAAGTATACCAATACTTTAAGAATTTAAAAAAAAAAAAGAAATGTTCTGACCTTTCATCCAATGTGACATTTATAATATTGGAATCTTCTCGTAGTAGAAGGACCTTTAGATCCTTCATGCAGCTTAGCCCAAGTGTTACCATGAAGCCCTCCAGGTGTGATCCTTCTAGGAAGTCTCTCCCAGTAATAGGTCTTCTATAGTCGCCGGTCCACACTTATCAGACCTATATACAGCAAGTTAAGAAGGTCATGTGCTTCCCATCTTCTGAATATACATGTCGTATGTAGAAGTTTATGGGTTCGGAGATTATCTACAGTCAGAACCATCTGAGGAACTGCCTCAGGAGATCTCCCACCGCACAACTGTCTATTGATTTCCGTCTTGTTAACTGTTTTATGTATTATCAGATCAAAGTGGAGGAGGCCCCCAACATAGCCCTGAAACCACCACAGGAGGCCATAACACATCTATTTAGGTCACCTATGTTTAATAATTCGTGGGGCACATCAATAATTCAGATTGACATGAGATTCTTCATAGATGAGCTTTAATATAAGAACCGATTTAACGTCTTCATTTCCGGATTCACCACTGCATCCTCTATGGTCTACAGTATAAAAGGAAAGAACGAAACAAGGATGACTGTAGGACTTCCTCAACCGGCACTCGAAGCCTCTTGTGATTACCAGGCCCCTGCAACTTCATGTCACCTCAGGGGTCTAGTAATCACAAGAGACGTACATGTTGCTAGAACTTGAGTACCAGCTATGGAAGTTCACACTGTCTTGTTCCAGCTGCTACTTAGTTCCGAAATGGACGTTGGACTTAGGTGGTGTGAATCTTTTTATTAATGCCTACACATCATAATATGGTGATTAGATTGAGCAGATCGATTTGCTAGACTATGATCCATCAGCTAAGTTTGTAGTCTCTGGCTGTTGATTAAGAGGCTCGCCAATCTCTTACCTTCCGGGATCACCAATGCCGCGCGGTTTTGATTAGCCAGGCTGGCGCAACATCATCTTTACGGCATAATGCACAGATGACGTCAAGCCATTGGTCATGATCAGCGGGTAAACAGAATCAAATTAAGGTTCCAAAAAAGTTTATGCACTCTGTATTATCCATAGATGTAGGGGTACCATTCAGATGGGTTACTTGTCTCACATGTTCCATTACATTTTTTCTTTTCTTTTTTTTAAGTTCATAGTCTCCTTTAAGACCACACTCTTTCAAGCCCCATCTACGCCTCTATCAGGCCCCTCATGTACCCTCAATATGCACGCATGCAACCTTCAGGAGGCTCTGATAGTGGCCAGGAAATTTGCCAACACTTCTAGGAGTCTTCCTTCATCCTGGGAGCCTCCCAAATGTTATGAGACAGCTGGTAAGTTTTGTATAACCTGCACATTTTTTCTATACTTGAGAATAGACAACTTTGAATAATGTATTAAAAAACTCCAAAACGTTTTGAAATTGACCTTATTCTTTTTTTGCAATTTTTTTAAAATTCATGTTAAAAATCAGAAATGTTCAGATTAGTACCCAGGACATTTGTTAACAATTGTAGGGGTTTTACCAGTGGCTTAACTAGAGTCCAGTGGGCCCCAGTGCAAAATTTGGACCTAGAGCCCTAGAAAAACATATTTGTTGCTTCCGCCATAGTGTAATAATGTTCCCCATTCTGTACTAATGTCACCCAGCCTGGACCCCTTCCTAGTATAATGTTCTTTTATCCCTTTTGGTAATAATGTTCCTCATCATGTGCCCCTTCTAGTAAAAATGTGCCCCATCCTGGGCACCTTGAGGTAATAATGTCCAACATCCTGTGCCCGTTTCATTTTGAATGTTCACCATCCTGGGCCCCTTCCAGTAATAATGTCCAATTTCCTAGGCCCTTTCCTGGTATAATGTTTCCCATTCTAGCCCCCTTCCTGATATAATGTCCCCCATCTTGAGCCCCTTCCAGCTATAATGTCCCCCATCCTGGGCTCTTTCCTGTAATAATGTACCCCAGCTTGAGCTCTTTCCTGTAACAATGTCCGTATCCTGATCCCTTCCTGGTATAATGTCCCCCATCCTGGGCTTTTTCCAGTAATACTGTCCTCCATCCTAGGCCCCTTCCTTGTATAATGTCCCGCATCTTGGACCCCTTCCAGTAATAATATGTCCCCCATCTTGGGCCCCTTCCTGGTGTAATGTCCCAGCTCCTGGGCCCATCCTGTAATAATGTTCCTCCTTCTGTAACTGTTCTCTAACACACTTAAAAAGAGAAAAATAATCTTTTCACCTTCCCCTTTTCCAAAGACGTGCGGCGTCCTCTTCTACAGCTGGTGCAGAGGCCGGCAGCTGATTTCGGCGTGCCTGCTGCAGGTGATGTATGACATCACTGTTATGCTCCACCTGTGACTGGCACACCAACATCAGCTACCGGCCTTTGACTCACAGCAAGAAGAAATAGGCGCTGACGTCAGCGCCCTCCTCCCTCATGGGTCTGGTCGCGATTGCACCCTCCGCACCGGAGCTTCGTCATGAGAGCTAGCACTTCAGTAATACACACGAAAAAACCTTCTGGAAATGTGCAGATTTTGGGAGACTTTGTTGGAAATTTGCCAAGACTATAGGGGTCTTCCCTCGTTCTGGAAGCCTCACAGATGTTCTGGGAGAGTTGTCAATGTTGGAGCATCTTGCACATCTGGCCTAAATCTGAGCAAAGCCACTTCCGACTATTTTAAGGAACAATGAAAACTTTTCGAAATTAAACCTTTTATTTTGCTATGATTTTTTTTTATATCCCTTAGAAGAATCAGAAATGTTCTGTAGGGAATATTTCATCTGACACATTTCGTCTGACATAATTGGTGCTATCCTTTTTATACGATGTTATATTACTAAAGATATAGATCTCAGCCCCCGTAAAGTTTGAAAGTGGTCAGGTGTCGAAATGAGAAACGACAGGTTGGATTATCACTTTCCAGCTCGTAACGCGCCATAGAACATTCTTGAAGTCAGCAGATGAAAAAAACGGTTGGGTTTGAAGTAATTAGGTTTTTTCTAGATTTTATTCCGTGCTTCTGTTTAATATAACTTACATTTGTGGTCTGGTAAAATCATCCTCAACGCTGAAAGAGAAAAGCAGAGGAAATCTGCAGGGAAATTATTGGCTTGCAGCATTTTGAATTTCCATTATGTTTTCGCTTTGTAAGTCCGGGTCAGCTGCGCGGTATAATCAAAGTGTATTTTTATAAGGTGCGTTATGGGACGACGCTTGTCTTGAACAATTTGACAATTTCCTTTTGATTTTCCTTTATTGATAAGAGGGAAAGGGGATAAAAATCTATCACCTCTCCACATATGTGAATATATTCGCCAACTCGCTGTGTGTTGGAACATCTGTGACAAAAAAAGGGATACCTGAATTCAAGGAATTGTTCACAAGAGACTTCCACTGTCTCTTGGAAAGAATCCCTTTAACCCTTTCGCAACTCTGAGATTTTCCGTTTTTGCATTTTCGTTTTTTGCTTCCCTTGTTCCCAGAGCCATAGCGTTTTTATTTTTTGGTCAATATGGCCGAGTGAGGGCTTATTTTTTGCGGGACGAGTTTTACTTTTCAACGCCATTACTAGTTTCACCATATCGTGTATGGGAAAATGGGAAAAAAATTCCAAATGCGGTGAAATTGCAAAAAAAGTGCAATACCACAGATGTTTTTTTTTTAATATTTTTTACCACGTTCACTGAATGCTAAAACTGACCTGCCATTATTATTCTCCAGGTCATTACGAGTTCGTAGACGCCAAACATGTATAGGTTCTTTTATATTTAAGTGGTGAAAAAAAAATCCAAAGTTTGCTAAAAAAAAAATGGCGCCATTTTCCAAGACCCCTAGTGTCTCCATTTTTCGGGATCTGGGACTGGTTGAGGGCTCATTTTTTGCGCGCCAAGCTGAAGTTTTTATTGATAACATTTTGGGGTAGATCCGATATTTTGATCGCCCGTTATTGCATTTTATTGCAATGTTGCGGCGACCAAAAACCGGAATTTTGACGTTTAGAATTTTTTTCTCGCTACACCGAACGGATTAATTCTTTTTTTATATTGATAGATCGGGCGATTCTGAACGCGGCGATACCAAATATGTGTATGTGTTTTTTTATTATTACTATTTTATTTTGAATGGGGCGAAAGGGGGGTGATTTAAACTTTTATATTTTTTTAATTTTTATAATATTTTTTAAAACATTTTTTTTTTCACTTTTCGCTTGCTTCTATAGTCTCCATAGGAGACTAGAAGCAGCACTTGTCTGATCGCCTCTGCTACATAGAGATGATCAGCAGATCACCTCTGTGTAGCAGAAATGGTCCTGTGCTATCAGCGCCGACCACTAGATGGCGCTCATAGCGACCAGCTCATGACAACCACTGGAGTCTGCTGCAGACCCAGGGTTGTTATGCCCACCCATCGGTGACCCGCGATCATGTGACAGGGCATTTAACATGCTAACAGCCGTGGGTGGATCGCGATTCCACCTGCGGCTGTTGCAGGCACATGTCAGCTGTAATAATCAGCTGACATGTGCCCGGTTCAGTGCGGGCTCAGCACTGGAGCCCTCACTGAACCGGGGGTTACAACCTTGTGCATATAAATACGGCACAGGCTGTAAAGGGGTTAAGAACCCCACCGTCCAAATGCACAATAAAGGAATTTTGTCAGCAGGTGTTTGCTGTGCAATCTGAGAGCATCATGATGTAGGGGCAGAGACCCTGATTCCAGCAATGTGTCACTTGCTGGGCTATGTTTTGCTGTTTCAATAAAATCAGTATTTTGTCAGTAGGAGATTATCACTTCAGGACTAGGTGTCTTGTGCCTCCTAGTCCAATCCCGCCCCCATGACTGATTGGTAGATTTCTGTCAATACACAGTATACACAGAAAGTGGTGTGGGCGGAGCTTCACATTCCAAGGGTTCAACATTCCAAGCTCAATATTCCAAGGGCTCAAGATTCCGAGGGTTCAAGATTCCGAGGGTTCAAGATTCCGAGGGTTCAAGATTCCGTGCTCTGATAGATCTGGAGCAGAGAAAACTCTGATTTAATCACAACTACTGTCACAACTGAATAAAGGGTTGTTCCTTCATTCCTTCCGTGACAGTCATCTGATGAGAAGGTGAAATGGTAGTTCTTCTATAGACTTTGGACATAATATATATTGTATTTAAAGTAGATCTCTTATCAGATTTGACATTGCATCTATATATATAATCGTCTTATCCCGTCTGTCTGTCTGTCTGTCTGTCTGTCCTGGAAATCCCGCGTCGCTCATTGGTCCGGCAGCGACCAATCAACGCCATGGGATTTCTGAAAAAAGATGGCGGCCGTTAGCGGCTCATCTGTGGGACGGAGCCCAGCAGCGATGCAGCCGGGAGATGACCGGCGCGAGGCGCTCATCTCCCGACCGCCGGCGACGCTGACCTCCATGCGGCTAGGGTGTCAAGGGAGGACCGGGGAGCGGCGCTGCGGGTCGGGATACTTCTGCTGCGAGTGCCTGCTCATGTCCCGGGTTCTCGCAGCGGAAGTAGCCGCACAGGCAGCGGCGCTCCCCGGTCCTCACCAATACGATTCCGCTCCCCGGTCCTCACCAATACGATTCAATGATTGGTCGCGATCTCTCGCCGCGACCAATCACTGATATTGGCCCAAAAGTTAAACACCGCTGTGCTGATTGGTCGCGGCCGCTGCCCGCGACCAATCAGCGATTTGGGCGCCACATTTAAACACTGCAGTGTTTAAATGTGGCGCCCAAATCGGTGATTGGTCGCGGACGCTGCCCGCGACCAATCACCGATTTGGGCACCACCTTTAAATAACGCCTGCGACTAATCACCAATCTTGCAGACACATTTAAACACCACTGTGCTGATTGGTCGCGGACGCTATTTAAATGTGGCGCCCAAATCGGTGATTGGTCGCGAGCAGCGTCGGCGACCAATCAGCACAGCGGTGTTTAAATGTCTCTGCAAGATCGGTGATTGGTCGCGGCCGCTATTTAAATGTGGCGCCCAAATCGGTGATTGGTCGCGGGCAGCGTCTGCGACCAATCACCGATTTGGGCGCCACATTTAAACACTGCTGTGCTGATTGGTCGCGGACTCTGCCCGCGACCAATCACCGATTTGGGCGCCACATTTAAATAGCGGCCGCGACCAATCACCGATCTTGCAGACACATTTAAACACCGCTGTGCTGATTGGTGTCAAATTTAAACCTCTCTCTGCTGATTAGTCGCAACCACCGGCCGTGACCAATCAGCGATATTGGCGACAAATTTAAACACCGCTTCGTTGATTGGTCGCGGTGGCCGGCCGCGACCAATCAGCAATTTTGGTGCCAAATTTAAACAAAGCTCTGATGATTGGTCGCGGTCGCCGGCCACGACCAATCAGCAGTATTGGCGCCAAATTAAACACTGCTCTGCTGATTAGTCGCGGTCGCCGGCCGCGACCAATCAGCAATATTGGCGCCAAATTTAAACACCGCTCTGCTGATTGGTCGCAGTCGCCGGCCGCGACCAATCAGCAGTATTGGCGCCAAATTTAAACCTCGCTCTGCTGATTAGTCGCAACCACCGGCCGTGACCAATCAGCGATATTGGCGACAAATTTAAACACCGCTTCGTTGATTGGTCGCGGTGGCCGGCCGCGACCAATCAGCAATTTTGGTGCCAAATTTAAACAAAGCTCTGATGATTGTTCGCGGTCGCCGGCCACGACCAATCAGCAGTATTGGCGCCAAATTAAACACTGCTCTGCTGATTAGTCGCGGTCGACGGCCGCGACCAATCAGCAATATTGGCGCCAAATTTAAACACCGCTCTGCTGATTGGTCGCGGTCGCCGGCCGCGACCAATCAGCAGTATTGGCGCCAAATTTAAACCTCGCTCTGCTGATTAGTCGCAACCACCGGCCGTGACCAATCAGCGATATTGGCGACAAATTTAAACACCGCTTCGTTGATTGGTCGCGGTGGCCGGCCGCAACCAATCAGCAATTTTGGTGCCAAATTTAAACAAAGCTCTGATGATTGGTCGCGGTCGCCGGCCACGACCAATCAGCAGTATTGGCGCCAAATTAAACACTGCTCTGCTGATTAGTCGCGGTCGCCGGCCGCGACCAATCAGCAATATTGGCGCCAAATTTAAACACCGCTCTGCTGATTGGTCGCGGTCGCCGGCCGCGACCAATCAGCAGTATTGGCGCCAAATTTAAACCTCGCTCTGCTGATTAGTCGCAACCACCGGCCGTGACCAATCAGCGATATTGGCGACAAATTTAAACACCGCTTTGCTGATTGGTCGCGGTAGCCGGCCGCGACCAATCAGCGATATTGCCTCCAAATTTAAACACCGCTCTGCTGATTGGTCGCGGCCGTGACCAATCACCATTATTGGCGCCAAATTTAAATACCGCTCTGCTGATTGGTCGCGACCGCCGGCCGCAACCAATCAGCATTATTGGCGCCAAATTTAAACACCGCTCTGCTGATTGCGCCCGGTCGGCCGCATACATATTCTAGAATACCCGATGCGCTAGAATCGGGCCACCATCTAGTACATTAATAAAAATATGAGACTGGTATACTTACTTACTTTGAAACTCTAGAATGGCAGTAAATTTGTTACAGCAAAATTAGCATTTTTCGACTTAAACTCTCTTAGACTTTAACTGGACTCATAAAATATTCATGTTACAGTTGTGCTCAAAAGTTTACATACCCCGGCAGAAAAGGTAATTTGGAGTGATGAGGCCAAAATTGAACTTTTTGGCTACAAACATAAATGTTACATTTGGAGAGAAGTCAACAAGGCCTATGATGAAAGGAACACCATTCCTACAGTAAAGCATGGAGGTGGATCGCTGATGTTTTGGGGATGTGTGAGCTACAAAGGCATAGGAAACTTGGTAACAGTTGAAGGAAAGATGAATGCAGCACGTTATCAGAAAATACTGGAGGCAAATTTGCACTCATCAGCCCGGAAGCTGCGCATGGGACGTACTTGGACGTTCCAACATGACAACGATCCAAAACACAAGGCCAAGTCAACCTACCATTGGCTACAGCAGAACAAAGTGAAGGTTCTGGAGTGGCCATCTCAGTCTCCTGACCTCAATATCATTGAGCCACTCTGGGTAGATCTCAAGCGCGCAGTTCATGCTAGACAGCCCCGGAATTTACAGGAACTGGAGGCTTTTTGCCAATAAGAATGGGCAGCTTTACCATCTGAGAAAATAAAGAACCTCATCCATAACTACCACAAAAGACTTCAAGCTGTCATTGATGTTAGAGGGGGCAATACACGGTATTAAGAACTGGGGTATGTGAACTTTTGATCAGGGTCATTTGGATGTTTTTGGTTGTCATTAAGATTTAAAAAGAGAAAACACAGTAGTTTGACAATAAATGGCTTCACCCAACCAATAACCATGAGTGGAGAAAAAAAAAAATTTGTTATCATTCATATTCTCTGAAACAAGACCAAGAAAGGAAAAATTCTGCCGGGGTATGTAAACTTTTGATCACAACTGTAATGTCAAATTTATAAGGCCATTCTATGTGTGGATTTCAAAGCAAGCACACTAGCCTTATCAGGTCCAAAAGCTCTATTTAGTAATATACAGTACACAGTTCTATCCTTCACAGAAACCACAGGACATACTAGGTATTAGAGTCTTTCACGATTTTTTTTTACTAAATGTAACCTTTCTAGATGTCCTGTGTGTGATCTGGTCTTACTATCCTGCATTAAACACTTGTGTTACTTTCAGCTTATATCCCAAGAATCACAAAATCACCAACTTCATGTCAACAAAGTGAACAGTATAAATTGCATTTCCATGTAACGTCCTCCCACCTCGAAAGAAATAGAATTAATTCTGCATTCCTCCAGGAGATCGCATCAACACCCCGTTATTACATGTAACAAACCCAATGGTTGTCTCGCATTCCACTTCTGACACTGTTCTCATTGATCTGGTAGTTACACAGTACGAGTTATAAGGCTCTGACATCCAATGTGTTCCCAACATCTTCAGGCCTTCACAGTGGGGCTTCTGTCTCATCTTGTAAAGAAATCAGTCATGGGAGGACAACTTAGTAGAAGGTTTTTCTGAGATAAGAAAAAATACAGTCAAGCTGAAACCCTACGCCGACACCCTACAGAAGTTCCCCTTAACTTACCACCCAAGAAAATTCTTAACAGCAAGACTGTCACGCCAGATGTTACAGCAACACAGGGGGGAAAGGTAAAGGGAGCCCAGACACTAGGGAAAGGGGAAGTGGTGACCTCCAAAACTGGACTAGCGTCACCCTGACTTCCCCTACTGTCCCTATACAGCCTCCGCAGCTGTCGCCGATCACGTGCCTCGCCCTACTATCCCTGGCTTAAGGCTATAGCTGGGGATGGAAGGAGATGAGCACTAGTCAACCTCCGCTAGCACTCTAAAGACAAAAGGGGAAGACAACACAAGGGAATAACAACTTAGATTTTAAAAGAAACTCCAACATTGCACACGGCCTCAAGACTCCAAAGAGGACGTGATGCTGCTTCAGCCAAGATTCAAAGTAGAAATGCATATAACCGGCGACGCCCACCTGAAGAGACCAGGTATATATACACCCAGGCCAGAGGGAGGTAGTCGCTGGGTTCTAAAGACAACCTCCTATCTAGGAAGCTGTCTGCAATGACAAATGTGGAGATCTCCTATAGGCCACTGCAGGGCGACTGTCTGTCACCTCCGACACACCCGTGACAAAGACACCAATTAGGGCTCAAATGGTGAGATGGAGCAACTAAACCATAGGTAAGGGTGAATACACGGACTGAGGGTGATGGCACAGCAGCAAGGACCTGGACAACGGGCAAGCAAGCAGGCGGATCAGTACACAACTGAAGCCTAAGAACGAGGAGTGTGGACAAACACAGGAGAGACAAGGTTATCAGAATGAATGAACCAGTTTATAGATGCAGGTCATACAAACCACAGAAAATAACAGCAGTGATGATAGCAATGTATTCTGAACAGTCTCAAAGAAGTTGTACAGCAGACGAAGAGCTAATCAGCAGACAGCAAATGGTGGGTTAATCAGCAGGTCTGAGAATCAATAGGTGTACTTTGTAGAAATCTCATGACTTTGGAAAGATGAATGCAGTATAGTCCGAATTGTTAGAACCCTTCTGTTCGTTTTTGCTATCTTGTGTTTTGCGGTCACGTGACCAGCTGCCTATATATTCCAGCTCCGCCCTTATGGCTTTGCTGGACTTCAGTGTTTTTGCCTGTCTCTCTAGCCAGGTGCTTCAGTGCCTATCTCTGTCTAGTTTGCTTGGTCCTCTGGGACCTCTAGTACTTTTTGTCAGTTTGTCTTTTTGCTCTGCAACAACTTCTGTTAGGAGGTGTCCCATTTTTGTCCCAGTCCTTAGTTCTTTCAGTGACCCCTCCCTTTATTCTATAGGTCTCCGTTCAGACTAGCCGAGGACGAAGGCGGGTCTGTTCACAAGGAACAGGCTGCCCGCTACATTGTAGGGATTCAGCTTAGTATTACTGTAGGGACAGCTTTTCCCATTCTTTCCTTAGTTTATGTTGAAGATCCTAACAGTAAGTCCAGCCCAAAAAAAACTAAAAGGAAAGAAATTCGGGGATCAATATGGTTTCCGTCCAGGAGTTGGCTCAACGCCTGCAGGGATTGTCTCTGGAGGTGGCCGAGCTTCAGCAACACGTGAGTAGCTCTACTGGAGCGCATTTTGTGGAACCGAAGGTAGGACTGCCTGATATTTTTTATGGTAAACAGAAAGATTTTTTTTTCCTTTAAAAATGCTTGTTTGTTATATTTTCGTTTGAGACTGAGGTCCTCTGGGAATGAATCACAGCGCATTGGGGTGGGCCTTTCTCTCCAACCTAATAATCCGTGTTTAAGGTCTGTTGAGGAATTTTTTTCTGCTATGGGGCTATTATATGACGATCCTGATTGAATTTTTAGTCTACTTAACTTTATTCCATTCTCTAGTTTTTGCACATGGTCTCCAATCTTGTCCAGTGAAAATATGTCCACAAGATGGGTGATAACTTATTGATTGGTGGGTGTTCCTCACCGATCTGCAATGGAGCTGGTAGTGCGCGTGATCTTCCGTCACTCCACAATTTTCTATAAAGGGAAAAAGTCGAAGAGATCTCAATCTCTTCATTCTTTGGATTGATGGAGGTTCCCAATGGCTGGATCCCGACCAACCTTAATGTTATGGACTATTCTGGTGATATGAATTCACCCCCTTAATGCAAGAACATATCGCCCATGAGAGCCATGTGTAATTTTACTCCAAGCAGCACTTACTGGCTATAATCTACTGATGATCTTTACTTCTCATATCTGTGATGTAGAATACTCAGAAGAGCTAACGTAGATGTATTTTGCGTGGTACGCTGGCTATTGCAAAATATTGCAAATGTTCACGACTCAGCATGAAAAGATCCTGAGCTTATTATCTCAGCCATCAACGCAGTGTGAGAAATTGTTTGCTTACCGTTCAGCGCTTACGTTCAATAGAACAAAGACAAACAGCCTTTTCCGGGAACGTATAAAGTGTCATTTACAAAACTGCACAACTGCAGCACCATGGAGCTCGCCCAGTCTGTGCTTGTTTATATGGTGGTGGAAATGGCGGTGCCAGTGGGGGGTCTACATACCAGTCATTCTCCATGGGAAAACTTTGTTGCAAGCAAAATGTTGGAAAATCACCAGTTCTATATTTTCTTGTAAAAAAACAAGACTTTAAATTGAATTTTCAACTACCTTTTGTTATAGTCATGTTTGTACTGACTGGGAGAGCACTAGAGAAGAAGCCGACTGCATGAATGCTGCTTCCATAGAGCCTACCATGTATTCAAGGGGTTTTTCATTATAGAAGTGTAGTCAGGTGACTGGAAAGGGAAGCAATCCGGGGCAAGTCCAATGACATACTGTTTCAGTCACCTGACCGCTGCAGTCAATCACAGGTTTTTGTAGTCGTGTATCTGAAGAATGGGATGTCACTACTTCTTGTCTCAATGAAGACCTTTGGAAGAGTCAGCACTGGATCCACAAGAGCAGGTGAGTATGTCTCATTTTATTGTTTTGAGGACATGACACAGGTACCTAAATTCTGGCAATCATGGGATCACTAACATGGTCCCTAAAAAACTACAGCAGCAAAACTACAGCAGCAGCAGAGGCATTATTGCTTCTCAGTTGTTAAACGTTATGGACATGGACTTTTGACACCTTCAGGAACTCAGAACTTTATGTTCCTCATATTTGCTGTGGCAGTATGGTTTCTACTTTACTATATTGCAGCAAGTTTAGATTGTCCTCTCCGTGACACATTTTTACCAACAAAAATAAGAAAAAAAAATCACTTTTTCTCATCTAGGAACCAGGTCTGTCTGATCAAGTAGGAAACCCAAATTGGTGACTTCTTTGTGACATTACAGGTGGTTGGATCTTGTCTAGAATCCATGGATGCCTAATTATATCAGCTGATGTCATCAATGTCTTGATTAGGACCTGCTGGAAACTGAGGTTGATAACCTCATGATGGTTGCCATTGGGACATCAATGGTGTAGAATCTTGTTTCTTGTCTAGGATACAGCACCTATTACTCATAGAGGAAACCTGTTCTGATGATGTCATCCTTGTTCCTTTTATGACATCACAGGAGGGAGTTTATGGTCATTGTTTAAGACCTTGGGATGCCCAATCATGTGGGAAACCCTAGTTGAAAATGTCACCTTGTTTTCCTCTATGATATGAAGTGTTCCCTGTGTATTGTCTAGGATCCGACAACAAAACTCTGGTTGATGATGTCATCATACTTCCTTCTGTGATGTCACTGGGCTGTTCACTGGATCTTGAAAGCTGCTTGATCATGCTTTAAACACCAGTTAATCAGGTCACCTTGTTCATTTTTACCTCTGTGACATCACTGAGTAGTGCTGAGGATCCAGAGACTTTGATAGTGTCACCGTACTTTCTTCTGTGATGTCAATTGGGTATTATTTCCTGGGTGTTGTAGAAGACCCATGGCTGCTTGATCATGTGGTCAGACCTGGTTGATCATTTTCCTCTGTGACGTCATAGATGATATTCCCTGTTGAGTTTCTAGGATCCAGAGACCTCAATTGATGATGTCACCTTTCTTTCTTCTGAGATGTCGCTGGGGTATTCTCTGGGTGTTATAGAACAGGGTTCCCCAACTCCAGTCCTCAAGGGCCACCAACAGGTCATGTTTTCAGGATTTCCTTAGTATTGCCAAGGTTATAATTGCATCACCTGTACAGGCAATAATTCCATCACCTGTGCAATACTAATGAAATCCTGAAAACATGATCAGTTGGTGGGTCTTGAGAACTGGAGTTGGAGAACCCTGGTTCTAGAAGACCCAGGGCTGCTTGATCATGCGGTAAAACCCAGCTGATCATCTCACCATTGTATTCTGTGATATAACTGATGATATTCCCTGGTTTAGTATCTAGAACCACAAGAGCTTGATTGTGATGTCACTGAAGTATTCCTTGGGTTTTGTATAAGACCCAAAGCTTATTGATCATGCAGTAAGACCTGGTTGATCATGTCACCATTTTACTCTGTGACATCACTGATAATATTTCCTAGTGAGCATCTAGGAGACCTTGATTGATGATGTCACCTTTCTTCTGTGATGTCACTGGGGTTGTAGAAGACCCAGGACCGCTTGTTCATGTGGTAAGACCAAGCTGATCACATCACCATTTTACTCTGTGACATTACTGATGATATTCCGTAGTGAATATCTAGGATGCAGAGATCGTGATTGATGATGTCACCTTTCTTTCTTTTGTGATGTCACTGGAGTATTCTTTTTGTTTTGTATAAGACCTTGAGCTGCTTGATTATGTTACCCTGTTTACCTCTATGACATCACTGGCAATATGATCTGTGTATTACCCAGGATCCAGAGACTTTGATTGATGATGTCACCTTTCTTTCTCTTAGCTGGTTATTAAAAATAGAGGGGACACCGAGTCATTTTTTTAGGGACCCCCATCTATCTATATAATCGTCTTATCCCGTCTGTCTGTCTGTCTGTCTTTCTGTCTGTCTGTCTGTCCAGGAAATCCCGTGTCGCTCATTGGTCCGGCAGCAGCCAATCAGCGTCGCGGGATTTCTGAAAAAAGATGGCGGCTGTTAGTGGCTCATCTGCGGGACGGAGCTCAGCAGCGATGCAGCCGGGAGATGAGCGCCGCGAGGCGCTCATCTCCCGGCCGGTACCAGCAGAAGGACCTCGACCTCCGGACCCATCTGCAGGACGGAGATGCAGCCGGGAGATGACCGGCGCAAGGCACTCATCTCCCGGCCGGTAGCAGCGGAAGGACCGCCGGCGTCGCTGACCTCCATGCGGAAGAGAGGACCGGGGAGCGCCGCTGCGGGTCGGGATACTTCTGCTGCGAGCGCCCGCTCATGTCCCGGGTTCTCGCAGCAGAAGTACCCGCACAGGCAGCGCCGCTCCCCGGTGCTCACCAAGACGATTCGATGATTGGTCGCGGTCTTCGGGTCCGACCAATCACTGATCTTAGCGCAAAAGTTAAACATCGCTGTGCTGATTGCTCGCGGACGCTGCCCGCGACCAATCACCGATTTTGGCGCCACATTTAAATATCGGCGGCGACCAATCAGCACAGCGGTGTTTAAATGTGGAGCCAAGATCGGTGATTGGTTGCGGCCGACATTTAAATTTGGCGCCCAAATCGGTGATTGGTCGCGGGCAGCGTCCGCGAACAATCAGCACAGTAGTCTTTAACTTTGGCGGCAAGATCAGTGATTGGTCGCGGGCCAAGACGGTGACCAATCACCGATTTGTGCGGCACATTTAAATAGCGGCCGCGACCAATTGGATGTCAGCGCCGCTCCCCGGTTCTCCCTTCACACCCTAGCCGCATAGATGTCAGCGCCGCTGCCTGTGCGGATAGTTCCGCTGCGAGAACCCGGGACATGAGCGGGCGCTCGCAGCATAAGTATCCCGACCCGCAGCGCCGCTCCCCGGTCCTCCCTTCACACCCTAGCCGCTGATGTCCCCACAGTATCCGCATGGTGTTGCAAAGGTCTGGACATTTGTGTTAAAAATTGCTGATTGGTCGCTGGCGCTGCCCGCGATCAATCACCGATTTGGGCGCCAAATTTAAATATCGGCCGCGACCAATCACCGATCTTGGCTCCAAATTAAACACCGCTGTACTGATTGGTCGCGGACGCTATTTAAATGTGGCGGCAAAATCGGTGATTGGTCGCGACCAACGTCGGCGACCAATCAGCACAGCGGTATTTAAATGTGGAGCCAAGATCGGTGATTGGTCACGGCCGATATTTAAATTTGGCGCCCAAATCGGTGATTGGTCGCGGGCAGCGCCAGCGACCAATCAGCGATTTTTAACACAAATGTCCGGACCTTTGTAACACCATGCAGATACTGTGGGGACATCAGCGGCTAGGGTGTGAAGGGAGGACCGGGGAGCGGCGCTGCGGGTCGGGATACTTCTGCTGCGAGCAGTCGCTCATGTCCCGGCTTCTCACAGCGGAAGTAGCGGTACAGGCAGCGGCGCTCCCCGGTCCTCAATAATACGATTCCACTCCCCTCTCCTCACCAATGCGATTCGCTGATTGGTCGCGCTCTCCGCACGCCACTAATCAGTGATCTTGGCGCTAAAGTTAAACACCGCTCTGCTGATTGGTCGCGGCCGCTGCCCTCGACCAATCACTGATTTGGGTGCCACATTTAAATAGCGGCCGCGACCAATCACCAATTTTGACGCCACATTTAAACACTGCTGTGCTAATTGGTCGCGGACAATAGCCGCGACCAATCAGCGAGCTTGGCGCCAAATTTAAACAACGCTCTGCTGATTGGTCACGGACGCCAGATGCGTCCAATCTGCGAGATTGGCGCCAAATTTAAACAACGCTCTGCTGATTGGTCGCGGTGGCCGGCCGCGACCAATGAGCGAGATGGGCGGCAAATTTAAACGCCGCTCTGCTGATTAATCACGGCCGGCCACCGCGACCAATCAGCGAGATTGGCGGCAAATTTAAACGCCGCTGTGCTGATTGGTCACGGTGGCCGGCCGCGACCAATCAGCGAGATGGCCGGCAAATTTAAACGCCGCTCTGCTGATTGGTCGCGGTGGCCGGCCGCGACCAATCAGCGAGATGGGCGGCACATTTAGACGCAGCTCTGCTGATTGGTCGCGATGGCCGGCCGCGACCAATCAGCGATATAGGCTGCAAATTTAAACGCCGCTCTGCTGATTGGTCGCGGCCGCCGGCCGACCGCGACCAATCAGCGAGATGGCGACAAATTTAAACGCCGCTCTGCTGATTGGTCGCGGTGGCCGGCCGCGACCAATCAGCGAGATGGGCGGCACATTTAGACGCAGCTCTGCTGATTGGTCGCGGCCACCGGCCGACCGCGACCAATCAGCGAGATTGACGCCAAATGTAAACACCGCTGTGCTGATTGGTCGCGGCCGTCAGCGACCGCGACCAATCAGCGATTTTGGCGCTAAATTTAAACACCGCTCTGCTCATTGGTCCCGGCCACCGGCCGGCCGTGACCAATCAGCGAGATTGCTGCCAAATTTAAATAACGCTCTGCTGATTGGTCGATTTTATCGCCAAATTTAAACAAGCTCTCCGGTCCTCACTAACACAGTTCGCTGATTGGTCGCGGCCGCCACCCATGACCAATCACCGATCTTGCCGCCAAATTTAAACACCGCTCTGCTGATTGCGCCCGGTCGGCCGCATACCTATTCTAGAATACCCGATGCATTAGAATCGGGCCACCATCTAGTTTTTAATAACCAGCAAAGACAAAGCAGGCAGCTTAGGGCTGATATTAATAGGCTGGGAAGGGCCATTAATATTGGCCCCTTCCCAGTATAATAAGACCAGCTCGCAGCTGTCTGCTTTCCCTTGGTTGGTTATAAAAATAGGAGGGACCACACCTCAAACAGTAACACGGACGTGCAAAAAGAAGTCCATGTTCGGGGTTTAGTATCGGACACTAGGTGTCCGGTACGAACCCGGAACTTTACAGTTCAGGTTCTCTCATCACATAGTAACATAGTTTGTAAAGCCGAATAAAGACTTGCGTCCATCAAGTTCGACCTGTTAGTTCTGTAATTGCTAAAGTTGATCCAGAGGAGGGCAAAAACCCCAAATGATTTAGCCAATCTTCACCTGAGGAAAAATTCCCTCCCGACTCTGAAACCAGCAGTCAGAATAAATCCCTGTATCAACCTACTATTTTATTCTATTTTTAAGTATATGCTGAAATCTGCCTGGTATCTAGAAATGCATCCAGTCCCCGCTTGAACTGGTGTAGTGAATCCGACATTACCGTCTCCTCACTCAGTGAATTCCATATTCTCACTGCTCTTACCGTAAAGAACCCCTTCCTATGCTGGTGCTGAAACCTTTTCTCTTCCAGTCTTAGTGAGTGCCCTCTTGTTACCGTAATATCCCTCCTTTTGAACAAATCCCGGGCAAGGTCTCTATACTGTCCCCTAACATATTTGTACACATTTATTATGTCCCCCCTCAACCTTCTCTTTTCCAGGCTGAATAGTCCTAGTTTTGCCAACCTCTCTGGGTATTGCAGTCCCTCCATTCCCCTTATTAATTTTGTTGCCCTCCTTTGTACCTTTTCAAGCTCATTTATATCCTTTCTATATATTGGGGCCCATAACTGAGCACAGTATTCCAAGTGTGGTCTGACCAGTGCTTTGTACAGTGGAAGAACAATGTTCTCCTCCTTTGCAGCTATACCTCTTCTGATACATCCCATTACCCTGTTTGCCCTTACAGCAGCGGCCTGACTTTGGGCACTCCAATTTAGTTTGCTATCAATCAAGATGCCCAAGTCCTTCTCCATCTCTGAATTCCCCAATGATTTCCCATTCAGTGAGTACTGGTGACTTCCATTTTTCCTTCCCATATGTATGACCTTACATTTCTCCTCGTTAAACCTCATTTGCCATTTAATGCTCCACCTACCCAGCTTATCCAAATCCCTCTGTAGGTCTGCACTGTCCTCTTTTGTATTAATTGTTTTACATAACTTTGTGTCATCTGCAAATATTGATATTTTACTATTTATCCTGTTGACTATGTCGTTAATAAAGATATTAAATAACATTGGGCCTAGTACAGACCCCTGTGGTACCCCACTAGTGACGCTTACCCAATCTGAGTATATTCCATTTATAACCACCCTCTGCCTTCTATCCTTTAGCCAGTTAGCTACCCACTTGCAGACATTTTCCCCCAGCCCCATCATTCTCATTTTGTATACCAACCTATTATGTGGCACGCTATCGAACGCTTTTGAGAAGTCGAGATACACGACATCCACTGGTTCCCCCTGATCTACTCGAGAGCTAACCTCCTCGTAGAAGTCAATCAGGTTTGTTTGGCAAGAGCGATTCCTCATGAATCCATGTTGGTTCGGGATTAAAAGATTATTAGCATCAAGATGCTCCGTAATTGCCTCTTTAATGAAGCTTTCAAAAATTTTGCCCACAACGGACGTCAGACTCACCGGCCGATAGTTTCCGGCGTCACTTTTCGCTCCCTTTTTGAATATTGGCACTACATTCACCTGTCGCCAATCAAGTGGTACAGACCCAGTCTCAACAGAGTCCTTAAATATAAGATATAACGGTCTGTCTATCACATTACTTAGTTCCCTTAGTACCCGTGGGTGTATGCCATCAGGTCCTGGTGATTTGTTTATTTTAATGTTACTGAGGCGTTTCTGTACCCCAGCTTGGGTTAGATTTGTCATACTTAGTGGAGGATTAAGTTTGTCACTTCTCATTTCTCCTGTTAGTTCGATTTCCTTTGTGAAAGTTGTCGAAAAAAAATTATTTAATAGATTAGCTTTATCCTCATCTTTCTCTATGATTTTGCCTTCCTCACTTTTTATCGGTCCAATATTATCCGATTTAATCCTTTTACTATTTATATACGTAAAGAACAGTTTGGGATTTGATCTACTTTCCCTAGCAATACGTTTCTCTGTTTCCTCCTTTGCTATTTTTATTTGTTTTTTACAGGTTCTTGTTTTTTCCTTGTAACACATTAGTGCCTCCTTGCTGTTTTCCTGTTTTAATCTCTTGAATGCCTCTTTTTTGCTATTTAACGCCCCTTTTACGTTCTTGTTCAACCATATTGGTTTCCTCTTATTTCTGGCCCTTTTATTCCCATACGGTATATACCTCTCGCACTGAGTATTCAGAATTCTTTTGAAGGTTTCCCATTTACTATTCGTATTCCTTTGATTAAGAACTTTGTCCCAGTCAATAAGTTGAAGGTTTTCTATCAGCTGATCAAACTTCGCCCTCCTAAAGTTTAATGTTTTAGTTGTTCCCTTATTGATAACCCTACTGAAGGGCATTTTGAAGTCGATAATATTATGGTCGCTATTACCTAGGTGCCCCCCTATCTGTACCTCAGTTATTCTATCAGGCCTATTAGTCAATATTAAGTCCAACACGGCCTTCCCTCTCGTTGGTTCCTGCACTAGTTGGGAGAGATAATTATCCTTAATATTTGTCAAGAACCTTTTTCCTTTCTGAGATCTACAGGTTTCTGTTTCCCAGTCAATATCCGGGTAGTTGAAATCCCCCATTACAATCACTTCATTATGTTTTGCTACTTTGTCTATTTGTCCTAATAGCAGTTTCTCATTCTCCTCTGTTATATTGGGTGGCTTATAGCAGACCCCCAGTAATATTTTATTATTATTTTTAGTTCCCTCTATCTCTACCCACATGGACTCGACCCCCTCTTCTCCCTCTCCTATATCTTCCCTTAGTCTGGGTTTTAGACATGACTTTACATATAAGCAGACTCCTCCGCCCTTCCCCTGTTTCCGGTCCCTTCTAAATAAACTATAATCTAATAAATTTACCGCCCAGTCGTAGCTATCGTCTAGCCAAGTCTCTGTTATACCTACAATGTCATACCTCTCCTCCGATATAAGCGCCTGCAGCTCATCCGCCTTATTGGTCAGGCTTCTTGCGTTGGTCAGCATTCAAGATAAAACTTTGGGGTTATTTAGCATCCTATTCTTCTCTAACGATCTAACTGTACTATCCCCACCCCCCTCTCCACCCTCATTATATTCACTTCTCCCCTTCCCCCTTGCTTGCCTCACATCCCACCTATTTCCTTGGTCCCCCCCCCCCCCGTCTCTAGTTTAAAAACTCCTAGTCACGATAGTTCATTTTGCGGATTTAAGGGGTAAAGTTTCTCCTTGTGGACAGCACTAAATTGGGATTAGGGAGATTTATTGGCCATCGAAATAACCTCTTTATTGAAGAAGAGGGGTCACTTCTATGACATTAATTGGCAAACCTCCTTGATGGACACTGCAGTTAATACCTATGGTGTTCCTATACCCAAAGTGTTCCTGTACCCAAATGGTACATATGGTGTTCCTGTACCCAAAGGTTATAGATTAAAATGAAAGACCAGTGAACCTGTGGCTCAACAATCTTTTATTCCATTATGCTGCTTCGCCTTTAAGAGACCTTTGTCACCGAAGGGAAATACACATTTCGTCCTTTCTTATTAGAACCAGTTACAATCTCAGTGTAATCTCTGCAGTAGCAGTCAACTATATCATTTCCTAAAATTAAATCATAACTGGCGACATTTGGGAATTTATCTCCATAGATCTCTAAATACTTTAAGCCAAGATTTCATCTTCTGTAATAAAATGGTAGCACAAGGAGGAATTGCATAATCAATGTAATGAATTCATGTTTGATGGGAACTGACAGTAGATGCTCCATATAATTCCGTAGACCTGGCCGCCTGGTAACATTCTCCGCATACGCTCTTTTCATTTAGTTGATAACTGGGACAAAAAGACATATGGATATAGAATGAAAAAAAAAATACTGCAACATTGATGGTCAATGTACAGTATATCTGATCCGTGAGGGTCTGATTTCCTGCACTCCACCATTTTTACCAAGCACAGCACCATATATCTGGGTGCCGCTCACAGCAGCTCAGTCCTATTCAAGAGCTGTCATTTACTAGTTTGTGACATTCATATGCAAAATGTAATTCTTATACATTTTTGCACCATTATCTTTTAGTAACCTTAAGGAAAATAGTTTTCAGCTTTTTTTTTTCTTTATCTACAATGTGGTATATAATTATGTGTATACAAGCAGATCATGCCGTAAAAAAAAAGAAATATTTTGATTTTTAGGCAGAGAAAATTCTCCCATACATAACAGTGCAGGTTGTGGCTCACTGTTCATGTTTCTGTCTTCCATACCACAGGTAGTGCGTTTGAATCCCAGCAACAACAATGTGCAAGAAGAATAGAAGAAATAATAAAATGTATGGAGTAGACTTTTTCCAGAAGCCAAATTTTTACCAATTTGAGTCAAGCCAGTAATCTGGCAGCTCACATAGATTTTCAATCTTGATTCCTTAATTCAGAATTTGGACACGTTGAAAGCTCTGAATGAGCTGAAACGTGTCCAGGTTCTGAATAAAAGAATCAAGATGGAAAATCTATGTGAGTGCTGGGAGTCATTCAATTCTATATAATTGTTTTCCACATGCACCACCATCTACAGCGTAGTGCCGATCATCACTTGGATTTCTTAGTGGATTTCTCCCCCAGACAAAGCTATATGGGAAACGCGCGTTGTGGTACTGGGCAGTGTTGATTCCTGGCATCAAGGCACATGGTGGGTATGGGTGTCTGCTATTTGATTTTTACTATAAGGGCAGCTTTGCAGGGGGTCTGGTTACCAACTTTGGTGTTGATTTTTAGTTACCTATATACACTGCTCAAAAAAATAAAGGGAACACTCAAATAACATATCCTAGATCTGAATTAATGAAATATTCTCATTGAATACTTTGTTCTGTACAAAGTTGAATGTGCTGACAACAAAATCACACAAAATCATCAATGGAAATCAAATTTATTAACCAATGGAGGCCTGGATTTGGAGTCACCCCCAAAATTAAAGTGGAAAAACATACTACAGGTTGATCCAACTTTGATGTCCTTAAAACAAGTCAAAATGAGTCTCAGTATTGTGTGTGGCCTCCACGTGCCTGTATGACCTCCCTACAATGCCTGGGCATGCTCCTGATGAGGTTGCGGATGGTCTCCGGTGGGATCTCCTCCCAGACCTGGACTAAAGCACCCGCCAACTCCTGGACAGTCTGTGGTGCAACGTGACATTGGTGGATGGAGCGAGACATGATGTCCCAGATGTGCTCAATCGGATTCAGGTCTGGGGAACGGGCGGGCCAGTCCATAGCTTCAATACCTTCATCTTGCAGGAACTGCTGACACACTCCAGCCACATGATGTCTGGCATTGTCCTGCATTAGGAGGAACCCAGGGCCAACCGCACCAGCATATGGTCTCACAAGAGGCCTGAGGATCTCATCTCGGTACCAAATGTCAGTCAGGCTACCTATGGCGAGCACATGGAGGGCTGTGTGGCCCTCCAAAGAAATGCCACCCCACACCATTACTGACCTACTGCCAAACCGGTCATGCTGAAGGATGTTGCAGGCAGCAGATCACTCTCCACGGCGTCTCCAGACTCTGTCACGTTTGTCACATGTGCTCAGTGTGAACCTGCTTTCATCTGTGAAGAGCACAGGGCGCCAGTGGCGACTTTGCCAAACCTGGTGTTCTGTGACAAATGCCAAGCGTCCTGCATGGTGTTGGGCTGTGAGCACAACCCCCATCTGTGGACGTCGGGCCCTCATACCACCCTCATGGAGTCGGTTTCTAACCGTTTGTGCAGGCACATGCACATTTGTGGCCTGCTGGAGGTCATTTTGCAGGGCTCTGGCAGTGCTCCTCCTGTTCCCCCTTGCACAAAGGAGGAGGTAACGGTCCTGCTGCTGGCTCGTTGCCCTCCTATGGCTCCCCCCCACATCTCCTGGTATCTGCTCCATGCTCTGGACACTGTGCTGACAGACACAGCTACCCTTCTTGCCACAGATCGCACTGATGTGCCATCCTGGATGAGCTGCACTACCTGAGCAACTTCTGTGGGTTGTACTGTAGACACCGCCTCATGCTACTGTACCTCTAGGGGTGAGAGCAATGGCAAAATGAAAAAGTGACCAAAACAACAGCCAAAAAGGATGAGAACAGAGAAATGGTCTGTGGTCACCTCTTGCAGAACCACTCCTTTATAGGGGGTATCTTGCTAATTGCCGATCATTTCTACCAGTTGTCTGTTCCATTTGCACAACAGCAGGAGAAATTGATTCACAATCGGTGTTGCTTCATAACTGGACAGGTAGATTTCACAGAAGTGTTATTGACTTGGAGTTATATTGTGTTATTTAAGTGTTCCCTTTATTTTTTTGAGCAGTGTATATAGCATTGCATGTCCATATGTCTTATAGAACTATATGTACCCCACTGCCCTATCTGACTATTACCATTTATCATGCTAGTTTCTATCTTACCACACTGCCCTTTGTGGTTTTTATGGGGTTCTTTTAATGTTTTTTGTCTTCTGTATATTGTGGTTTTTAGTTGTTGTTAATAAAGCTATAGAATTTTGATATACAAACTTGTGTAATTTATTATATCATATTGGGTGGTCATTAATGGATTTCTTAATAAACTGGCAGATGGACCAGTCCTCCATTTTATTGGACTCAAAAGGGCTGGGAGTGGGGTTAAAAAATATATATACCCTTGTCTTCTTTAGTACAGCCACTGGTGGGATCTTCACTGGTCCTTCTTCTGGTGCTCCGCATCTTTGGTGTCTCTTGAGCTGACCATACTGCAATGTCATTCCATGCATCACGTGATGTTGTAAAGTCTTGGGTTAGTCAATTCATGAGATGCCAAAAATGTCGGGAACCCAGAGACACCAAAGATGATGGTTTCTAGAAGATGCTGAAGATGGCCCAGTAAAAACTGCACCGCTGTTTGGGGCAAAGACGGCTGGTCCGGAGTTGAGCCGCGAGGTGGAACAGATATGTTCCTAATGATTTTCATACGTTTTGAATTTTTTTACATATGCTTACTGTGTTCTGGAGATATCTGAACATAATAATGTGCATTTGATTTGCATCAAATAAATTTGATGCAAATCAAATTTCCTGGGCAAATTCAAGCTAACTACCAAATTGTAATTTCCGGAGCTTCGCTCATCACTAATATGGAGGCGTCCTCCCATAATCTTCCATGCATAGCCACTCCTTTACGTGGCTTGTATATGGACTCAGCTAGACCAGGTTTCATTGGTGGGACGGAACCCTAACCAAATTTTTGCTGGAAGACCTCCACTAGCCCCAATCCAGTCTAGTTAGTTTCCTGCTCTGGCTCTATAATAAATACCTGAATTGGTAAATGTCCTCCTCCCCCATAGTAATTGTCATCAGTTTATCTTGTAGATATTCTTGGCTCCATTTTAATTTCTAAGATGCAAAATAGATTCTCCTAGCGTGAGATAATAAATCAAACTGGAACCTTTAATATCTGAGAACGTATTTATAAACTTTAATCGTATTAGCAGATTATTCCCGGCCTCATAACTTAAGGCGGCGAGTCGCTGATGCCTCCCCTGTAGGAGGAAGCTCCAGGCAGAAGTAAGAATTCTTCAGATATAATGAATCCCATCAGAGTCACTAAAGACACTTCTATTTTCCGTCCTCTCTATGTTTGTGAGTCCCTCATTAATCATTTTCTATAGTTCTGAAGGTCAGATCGTACAGAGATTTTCCCATATAGTGATATTGCTATCGTACTTAGCGCGAAGAATATTCAAGGTAATTCTGAATTTTTTGCGCCACTTGAAATATGTAATTACACTACCATGAACAAAGGGTATTTCATCTCTACAGTGTGACAACGGCTTCCCGTATGATAAAAACAAATGGTTGTCACAGCTCAATATGATTCTTATGCATGTAGCTGTTCAAAACATCATCCCCTGAATATTGAAATATCGCGTCAAGCAAACATTCTGTAGGAAGAGTTGGGACCTTTTGCCCTGAGAATGCTCACTTTGGGGGGGGGGGGATTTTCATAAGTCCCTTTCCTTTTCGGGTGAGTTTGAAGGTTGTGTACCTCTTTGGATATGTAACAACTATGCTGTGTCCCTATTTGGATGTGTAACCATTATGCTGTGGACGTCTTCGGATGTGTTAACCATTATGCTCTGTCCTTCATTGGATGTGCAACCATTATGCTGTGTCCCTCTTTGGATGTGTAACCATTATGCTCTGTCCTTCTTTAGATGTGTAACCATTATGCTCTGTCCTTCATTGGATGTGTAACCATTATGCTCTGTCCTTCTTTGAATTTGTAACCATTATGCTCTGTCCTTCATTGGATGTGTAACCATTATGCTGTGTCCCTCTTTGGATTTGTAACCATTATGCTGTGTCCCTCTTTGGATGTGTAACCATTATGCTATGTCCCTCTTCGGATGTGTAACCATTATGCTCCGTCCCTCTTTGGATTTGTAACCATTATGCTGTGTCCCTCATTGGATGTGTAACCATTATGCTCTGTCCTTCATTGGATGTGTAACCATTATGCTGTGTCCCTCTTTGGATGTGTAACCATCATGCTGTGTCCCTCTTTGGATGTGTAACCATTATCCTGTGTCCCTCTTTGGATGAGTAACCATTATGGTGTGTCCCTCTTCGGATGTGTAACCATTATACTGTGTCCTTCTTTGGATGTGTAACCATTATGCTGTGTCCTTCTTTGGATGTGTAACCATTATGCTGTGTCCCTCATTGGATGTGTAACCATTATGCTCTGTCCTTCATTGGATGTGTAACCATTATGCTGTGTCCCTCTTTGGATGTGTAACCATTATGCTGTGTCCCTCTTTGGATGTGTAACCATTATCCTGTGTCCCTCTTTGGATGTGTAACCATTATGCTCTGTCCTTCTTTGGATGTGTAACCATTATGCTGTGTCCTTCTTTGGATGTGTAACCATTATCCTGTGTCCCTCTTTGGATGTGTAACCATTATGCTGTGTCCTTCTTTGGATGTGTAACCATTATCCTGTGTCCCTCTTTGGATGTGTAACCATTATGCTGTGTCCCTCTTTGGATGTGTAACCATTATCCTGTGTCCCTCTTTGGATGAGTAACCACTATGGTGTGTCCCTCTTTGGATGTGTAACCATTATGCTATGTCCCTCTTCGGATGTGTAACCATTATGCTCCGTTCCTCTTTGGATTTGTAACCATTATGCTGTGTCCTTCATTGGATGTGTAACCAATATGCTCCGTCCCTCTCCGGATGTGTAACCATTATGCTGTGTACCTCTTCAGATGTGTAACCATTATGCTGTGTACCTCTTCGGATGTGTAACCATTATGCTGTGTACCTCTTCAGATGTGTAACTATTATGCTGTGTACCTCTTCGGATGTGTAACCAGTATGCTCCGTCCCTCTTTGGATGTGTAACCATTATTCTGTGTCCCTCTTTGGATGTGTAACCGTTATGCTGTGTCCCTCTTTGGACGTGTAACCATTATGCTGTGTCCTTCTTTGGATGTGTAACTGTGACGCTCGCAGCCCTGCCCTGGGAAGATGGGGGATACTCGGAGCCGGGTCAGATGTTGAGGGGGATGCAGCCGTGGCCTGGACCCGTTCTGTGCCCAGGGCCGTCACATTAAAAAGGATGTAAGGGCTTTCAGGGTTGAGTGGTATTTGTCGACTACGCCACCTGTGGTGTCTGGTGAAGGACCACCAGCGCCGCTAGCAGTCCGCTGAGGCCCGGTGTCATGGCGGCTAGAGTTCTCACTGCTCCCCACAGGCGGAGCGTGGCCTCAGGGCAGGCAAGACAGGATGAAGGGGGGTAGCAGAAGCGCGGGAGAGTACGGGCACCGCGTCGCGTGGTATGGCACGTAATGAACAGTCCGGAGGCCATAGGGGTGAACTTCCAAGGCTTTTACTCACTCAGAGATGTTAGCAGGAAGGTGACTCCCTGCTCCCCGCGGAGTCCTGCGGCCACCAGGGACGGGGGTCCGACTACCTCCGAGGAAGTCCAGCGTTTGGTAGCGGCCCTGCACCAGAGTGTTCCTGCACTACAGACTTCACCCTTTCCCGTCTGTGCGTGTGTGGATAGGCCGGGTCTCCCTCTGAGCTACTCTCAGGTTTAGGGCTCGGATGGCAATTCCTCTCCATCCGACGCCCGGCGGGATCCTCAGGGCCTAACCGGGCTTTCCTGTCCTGGACGTAGAGTACGAGGTCGGGTGCCGGGGGCCGGTACCCCTCTTTCAGCCGGAATCCCTCTGAATAGATAAGGTAGGCGAGGACAGGTGGCGTGCTCCACTCCGTCTGCATCCTCCCTGGGACCCATTTGCTAGGGAGCCACACTCTAAAGCTCCCGGGCCTTCTTGATCCTGTTCCTCGGCCGGGTTGAGACATTCCTTGTCTGCAACCCTCCTCTCGTCCCAAAGATCGGGGTACGAGGGCTGTGTCCCATGCCGGTGCAGGCCCACACAGGATCTGCGCTCCCGGAGGGAAGTCACATTACACACAGTATTTTGACAGCACAGTGACAGCCGACACACTAGCAAAGGCTAGACCAAATAGAACCAGCAGAAAGACCAGAAAAGACCAAGATCAAAGATGGCATTCTATTAAGTATGAAATTAGAAGTGTAACTAACTAACTGTTCCTTCACCCACACCCACTAACTGGTTCCTACCACTTTGTGTTCCCCAGTCTCCCTGTAACCAGGGGAGCAGCACCTAGTGCATACCAGCTCCCTCTGGTGGAAATGTGGTGTTGGATGCAAAAGGCTAGGTCACTACCATCACATCGGCCTTACCTCAGAGGAGGAACACCACACTCCATAGAAGAAGTGCAGAATTCCTGTGGCGGTCGAACCCTCAGGGGCGCCACATAACCATTATGCTGTGTCCTTCTTCGGATGTGTACCCATTATGCTCCGTTCCTCTTTGGATGTGTAACCATTATGCTGTGTCCCTCTTTGGATGTGTACCCATTATGCTCCGTTCCTCTTTGGATGTGTAACCATTATGCTGTGTCCCTCTTTGGATGTGTACCCATTATGCTCCGTCCCTCTTTGGATGTGTAACCATTATGCTGTGTCCCTCTTTGGATGTGTACCCATTATGCTCCGTTCCTCTTTGGATGTGTAACCATTATGCTGTGTCCCTCTTTGGATGTGTACCCATTATGCTCCGTTCCTCTTTGGATGTGTAACCATTATGCTGTGTCCCTCTTCGGATGTGTACCCATTATGCTCCGTCCCTCTTTGGATGTGTAACCATTATGCTGTGTCCCTCTTTGGATGTGTACCCATTATGCTCCGTTCCTCTTTGGATGTGTAACCATTATGCTGTGTCCCTCTTCGGATGTGTACCCATTATGCTCCGTTCCTCTTTGGATGTGTAACCATTATGCTGTGTCCCTCTTCGGATGTGTACCCATTATGCTTCGTTCCTCTTTGGATGTGTAACCATTATGCTGTGTCCCTCTTTGGATGTGTACCCATTATGCTCCGTTCCTCTTTGGATGTGTACCCATTATGCTCCGTCCCTCTTTGGATGTGTACCCATTATGCTCCGTCCCTCTTTGGACGTGTAACCATTATGCTGTGTCCCTCTTCGGATGTGTAACCATTATGTTGTCTCCACCTGTAACCATTCACTTTTTTCTCTCAAGGAAAATAAACTGGAATATTTTAGGGTCCATTATATACAGGAGCTATTGCATGACCATATACCAGTACTTTAATCCTAGAATACGTCTGCCTCTCCATTTTTTATTTGTTCGTCCGTCCCCCAGTGATCAGCACTGAATGGGTTGTTTTTCTTTTTTTTCTTGATTTATGGATTAATTAGTCGGCTTCTGTTTAGCGTAAAATATCCTTTCAGATAATCACGGGACTCTGTAGATCCCTCGGCCTGTGAAATTGAAATTGCACTTAATGACCCATAGATTTTATAGCATTAGGCCCCATTCCAATATTTACAGACCTCCGATCTCGGAGCATTAATCTGTTTTAAAATCAAAGCGAGTGTAAACATTCATAATTGCAAACAACTCCGGGAAATGTCTGGGAAATGATGTCAATGGGGTTTTTCTTCGCGTCCCATCAGAATTAAAACAGAACGCTGTGAACCGGAAGTTTCCACATCATTTAATAACAAACAAAAATTCCTCAAATTTTCATATTTAAGTTTTTTTTTTTCTTTCTAAATATAATACTCTGAATAATCTTCAGCTTTAACGTTGGATTATTTTGCAGCTTTGGTAAGGAATAGAGCATATTTAATTGCTCTAAAAGTTGTAAAAGTTTTTTTTTTTTCTTATACTGTTAGTTAAATCTTTTTACCAAACCCCTTGAAATTTTTCTGGGACTTTAATATTGCTGATCTTACGATATCATACTGGTGTGAGTTCCTTCACCGATCAAATGATTGAGGGTGATGGAGCGCACTGGAAGTTGAACAGCGCCGTACATTGCATAGTGGCCATGCATGGTACTGCAAGCCGTTACGAATTCACTTGTATGAGAGCTTGCACTGTCATTTAGAGGCCGCTAAAAAAATATACAAAACTGTTGCACTTCTGATGCCACACTTTCATTAAACTGATTAATGGGGAGCCGGAAAATGCATCTTGAATAGGGATGAGTTGCAATACCGCATACAGCCACTGGATAAGGGTGGTGCTGGTATAATTTTTTTTTTTGCTAATTTCACATAACCCCTTTGCAAGAAGTCACAGGACAAATTGTTGATTGTCTTTATCTGAATCATTTTCTCATGTCCTTTGGTGTAGAACATCAGATTTCCTGCCAATTGATGTCAGCGCTGGTCTGGTAATGGGAAAATTGCTATTTCCGTCTGATACATTTACAAGCAATCCCCCTACCTCCAAAGTTTTCTAGACATTTTTCTTGTATGATTACTTTCTGATTATTTGCTCATATCACTTTAGAAATATGGAAGTGATATGAGAGAGATAGTGATGGTACAACACAGTGGATCCAGATGAGGATGAAACGCCGCTCGGGGCAATCATCGTAAGAGTTTGTCCTCCTAGAAAATTCCAACTTAAAGGTGAAAAAGAACAATTGTACTGCAGGAATAAGAAACATGATCCTAAATATGGGGTAGTTTACAAAATCTCTTGTTTTTGAAGTACTGTTAAGTTCATTAGGTCAATAGGAACTGAGCGAATACTGATCAAAGTGGATACCTTATTTGTGTCATGGACTCTTCAACGTGGACCTTCAGGCAGTAGGTAATAGCGCAGGAGAAGCCGAATAGACTGATATATGATTTTATGGGAAAATATTATGTGTCACTTGTGATTTAACAATTTGTATGCCTGATGACTCTGAGCTCATGAGTCCAGTGGGCATGAAAGGCTGCAACATTACCATCAGCATTGTATTCCCTGCCCTTGATAGGCCACCCCTCTACTAGATTCCTAATGTTTTTCTTCTTTATTGAAAAACACTAACAAAAATGATAGAAAAGCAGGTCTTGTGGGGTGTTCCTGGTATACGGCAGGTCTTGTGGGGTGTTCCTGGTATACGGCAGGTCTTGTGGAGAGTTCCTGCTATACTGCAGGTCTTGTGGGGTGTTCCCGGTATACAGCAGGTCTTGTGGGGTGTTCCCGGTATACAGCAGGTCTTGTGTGGTGTTACCATTATACAGTGGGTCTTGTGGGGTGTTCCCGGTATACGGCAGGTCTTGTGGGGTGTTCCCGGTATACGGCAGGTCTTGTGGGGTGTTCCCGGTATACAGCAGGTCTTGTGGGGTGTTCCCGGTATACAGCAGGTCTTGTGGGGTGTTCACGGTATACAGCAGGTCTTGTGGGGTGTTCCCGGTATACAGCAGGTCATGTGGGGTGTTCACGGTATACGGCAGGTCTTGTGTGGTGTTACCATTATACAGTGGGTCTTGTGGGGTGTTCCCGGTATACGGCAGGTCTTGTGGGGTGTTCCCGGTATACAGCAGGCCTTGTGGGGTGTTCACGGTATACAGCAGGTCTTGTGGGGTGTTACTGGTATACGGCAGGTCTTGTGGAGAATTCCTGGTATACGGCAGGTCTTGTGGGGTGTTCCCGGTATACGGCAGGTCTTGTGGGGTGTTCCCGGCATACGGCAGGTCTTGTCGAGAGTTCCTGGTATACAGCAGGTCTTGTGGGGTGTTCCCGGTATACGGCAGGTCTTGTGGGGTATTCCTGATATACGGCCGGTCTTGTGGGGTGTTTCTGGTATACGGCAGGTCTTGTGGGGTATTCCCAGTATATGGCAGGTCTTGTGGGGTGTTCTCGGTATACGACAGGTCTTGTGGGGTGCTCCCGGTATACGGCAGATCTTGTGGAAAGTTCCTGGTATACGGCAGGTCTTGTGGGGTGTTCCCAGTATACGGCAGGTCTTGAGGGGTGTTCCCGGTATACGGCAGGTCTTGTGGGGTGTTCCTGGTATACGGCAGGTCTTGTGGAGAGTTCCTGGTATACGGCAGGTCTTGTGGGGTGTTCCCGGTATACGGCAGGTCTTGTGGGGTGTTCCCGGTATACGGCAGGTCTTGTGGGGTGTTCCCGGTATACGGCCGGTCTTGTGGGGTGTTTCCGGTATATGGCAGGTCTTGTGGGTTTTTCCCGGTATATGGCAGGTCTTGTGGGGTGTTCTCGGTATACAACAGGTCTTGTGGGATGTTCCCGGTATACGGCAGATCTTGTGGAAAGTTCCTGGTATACGGCAGGTCTTGTGGGGTGTTCCAGGTATATGACAGATCTTGTGGGGTGTTCCCGGTATACGGCGGGTCTTGTGAGGTGTTCCCGGTATACGGCGGGTCTTGTGAGGTGTTCCCGGTATATGGCGGGTCTTGTCTGGTGTTCCCAGTATACAGCAGGTCTTGTGGGGTGTTCCCGGTCTGCGGCAGGTCTTGTGGGATGTTCCTGGTATGCGGCAGGTCTTGTGGATTGTTCCAGATATACGGCAAGTCTTGTAGGATGTTTCTTGGTATATGGCAGGTCTTGTGAGGTGTTTCGGTATAAGCAGGTGTTGTGGGATGTTTCTGGTATAAGGCGGGTCTTGTGGGGTGTACCCGGTATATGGCAGGTCTTGTTGGGTGTTCCCGGTATACGGCAGGTCTTGTGGGGTGTTCCCGGTATACGACAGATCTTGTGGGGTGTACCCAGTATACGGCAGGTCTTGTGGGGTGTTCCCGGTATACGGCCGGTCTTGTGGGGTGTTTCCGGTATATGGCAGGTCTTGTGGGGTTTCCTCGGTATATGGCAGGTCTTGTGGGGTGTTCTCGGTATACAACAGGTCTTGTGGGATGTTCCCAGTATACGGCAGATCTTGTGGAAAGTTCCTGGTATACGGCAGGTCTTGTGGGGTGTTCCAGGTATATGGCAGATCTTGTGGGGTGTTCCCGGTATACGGCGGGTCTTGTGAGGTGTTCCCGGTATACGGCGGGTCTTGTGAGGTGTTCCCGGTATACGGCGGGTCTTGTGAGGTGTTCCCGGTATATGGCGGGTCTTGTAGGGTGTTCCCAGTATACAGCAGGTCTTGTGGGGTGTTCCCGGTCTGCGGCAGGTCTTGTGGGATGTTCCTGGTATGCGGCAGGTCTTGTGGATTGTTCCCGATATACGGCAGGTCTTGTAGGATGTTTCTTGGTATATGGCAGGTCTTGTGAGGTGTTTCGGTATAAGCAGGTGTTGTGGGATGTTTCTGGTATAAGGCGGGTCTTGTGGGGTGTACCCGGTATATGGCAGGTCTTGTTGGGTGTTCCCGGTATACGGCAGGTCTTGTGGGGTGTTCCCGGTATACGACAGATCTTGTGGGGTGTACCCAGTATACGGCAGGTCTTGTGGGGTGTTCCCGGTATACGGCCGGTCTTGTGGGGTGTTTCCGGTATATGGCAGGTCTTGTGGGGTTTCCCCGGTATATGGCAGGTCTTGTGGGGTGTTCTCGGTATACAACAGGTCTTGTGGGATGTTCCCGGTATACGGCAGATCTTGTGGAAAGTTCCTGGTATACGGCAGGTCTTGTGGGGTGTTCCAGGTATATGGCAGATCTTGTGGGGTGTTCCCGGTATAAGGCGGGTCTTGTGAGGTGTTCCCGGTATACGGTGGGTCTTGTGAGGTGTTCCCGGTATATGGCGGGTCTTGTGGGGTGTTCCCGGTCTGTGGCAGGTCTTGTGGGATGTTCCTGGTATGCGGCAGGTCTTGTGGATTGTTCCCGATATACGGCAGGTCTTGTGGGGTGTTTCTTGGTATATGGCAGGTCTTGTGAGGTGTTTCGGTATAAGCAGGTGTTGTGGGATGTTTCTGGTATAAGGCGGGTCTTGTGGGGTGTACCCGGTATACGGCAGGTCTTGTTGGGTGTTCCCGGTATACAGCAGGTCTTGTGGGGTGTTCCCGGTATACGACAGATCTTGTGGGGTGTACCCAGTATACGGCAGGTCTTGTGGGGTGTCCCAGTATATGGCAGGTCTTGTGGTGTGTTCCCGATATGCGGCAGGTCTTGTGGAATGTTCTGAGTATACGGCAGGTCTTGTGGGGTGTTCCCGGTATACGACAGATCTTGTAGGGTGTACCCGGTATACGGCAGGTCTTTGTGGGGTGTTCCCGGTATATGGCAGGTCTTGTGGTGTGTTCCCGGTATGCGGCAGGTCTTGTGGAATGTTCTCAGTATACGGCAGGTCTTGTGGGGTGTTCCTGGTATACGACAGATCTTGTGGGGTGTACCCGGTATACGGCAGGTCTTGTGGGGTGTTCCCGGTATATGGCAGGTCTTGTGGTATGTTCTCAGTATACGGCAGGTCTTGTGGGGTGTTTCTGGTATATAGCAGGTCTTGTGAAGTGTTTCGGTATAAGCAGGTGTTGTGGGATGTTTCTGTTATAAGGCAGGTCTTGTGGGGTGTTCCCAGTATACAGCAGGTCTTGTGGGGTGTTCCCGGTATACGACAGGTCTTGTGGGGTGTACCCGGTATACGGCAGGTCTTGTGGGGTGTTCCCGGTATACGGCAGGTCTTGTGGGGTGTTCCCAGTATATGGCAGGTCTTGTGGGGTGTTCCCGGTATACGGCAGGTCTTGGGGAGTGTTCTCGGTGAGTCCAAAAAAGAGAGGTTGGACTCAGAAAACCAATCGAGTTCTCTGTGATGTCAACAGCTTCCCTGGAGAGCAGTGGACTCCTATGGATCAGGCTGTAAGACGCTGAGAATTAGTGCAGGGTCATAGATTTATGTACTAAGTAAGTATAAGCTGAATGAATGAGCTGAACATATGTCCTTGTACCACTCTAGTGACCAAATTGCTGCAAGATGAAGAAACAAGGTTCTAATATAAGGGACTGCGGACAGCCAGGACTCTAGGAATGTTTGTGGTCAGGGTCAGGACCTGCATCAGTAGGGGACCAGGGGTGCATATTAAATATCAATTGATGCCATGTCTTTCAGTACTTGTATAGGTCTATTGGTGACACATAAGCATTACAGTAATAATAAATTATTATAATGCTGTCATCACTCACCCCATTAAGTTGTAACTATATCCTAACGTAGGGAACGATGTTCTCCGACTGGAAGTCCAGAAAAGGAAAATCTGATATGAGTAACGGACAAGAACATGAAGATATTTATGAAGAATGTCCATTAGTATCATGAAGATAAGAAGTCATATATCATATGCACAGAACTCAGTAACTTAGCTCAGACTTCCAGGATATCGGGTGATATTCTGTTCAAGACTATTATTAATCCAGTATGAAAAGTCCTGTGAGAGACATTGTCATGAGTACACCCAGCAATATCCCATCTCCATAGACGTAGACATAGATATTTGAAAAGAAGCAAATACAGGTAGTGAGTGAAACACAATTTCCGAAAATTGTGGAAATTGGAATCAAAATCTTTGAGATGTTGTGTGAGGACCGTGAAAGAGGAAAGCATAGAAGGAGATCTTCCAAGGACCAAAGGTTACAAGTGGACAGGTAGCAGGAGATGGGGTCAGATATTTATGGACCAAAAACGATGTACTTGGAGGTAACAAGAGATGTGTTCAGAGATAGTGTGGACTGGTTATGGACAGCTTTGTGAGTTATTTTATTTTCTTGAAGTGCAATATCTGGGCAGTGGGTAGCCAGTGAAGGAATTAGCAGAGCTGAGAGAGGTATCTGAGAAATAAGGACAGAGATGGTAAAAAAGAAAGATTTTCATAGTTGGGATGCCATAGAGGTGGATGTTGTAGTAGACAAGGTGGGAGATGATCAGGGCATGTGCTAGTGACTCGCCCTCTGGACCGTGGGGCACTCGGAACCGGACTTCAGGGCAATGCTGGGAGTAGTAGTGGCAACCCGGTTCCTTGGCTCAGGGTGGTCAGACCAGTGGTAGTCTGCTATGTGCTGTAGGTAATGTTCGACTACGCCACCCGTGGATTGTGGTCAGGGCTAACCGCCGCTGCAGTGCAGACCGCTGGGGCTGATATAAATGTGCAGCACTGAATAGTTCAACTCACCACGGGAGGAGTATGGCCCCAGGGCAGAATATATAATGGATGATGGAGGGGATGATTCCGACCGCGATAGCCAGGAAACGGAGGCCTCTTAAACAGTTCAGGGTCTTTATTAGAACAGGTAATATGACCCAGAAACAGGCCCGGCTAGGAGGGGGCCTGGATGTCTGAGAGCAAGTGGGAAGCTGGCCCTGGTCAGGGTGAGGGTGTAGGCCTACCGTGCTCTCTGTGCTCCTTCTGGCTATTTCCCTCCTTGTAGTGTAACAGCCCACGTTCCCGAGCTCACCGTGTCCTCTCGCCCGTATGGCTTGCAACTTGGGTCCCTTTCTACTCCCGGCCTGGTACGGCTTTGCTGGTCCCTTCTGCTGTGGCGGAGCCTCCGGGCTTCTTAGGCCAAGGAACATACAGTCCCCTGCGGACTGGTTATCTGCTGTAGGACGTAGAATCCTCACAGCCTCAGACACCAAAGTCTGGTAGATTAGTCTCTTCGTCTGCCAGGACAGGCGCACTTCGCCTCTTGTCCCTGGCTCGTGGCTCTCCTACTGCCACACGTCCTCTTAGGCTGCAACACAACTGTCTGTCCCTGCTCTGGGACACTTCTCTATCCAGAGACAGGTTGTCCAGTTCTCCCTAACCCTGCCCCCAGCTCCAGCTTTTATAGAGGCAGCCTGCTCCCCCTACTGGTCTGGGACAGGAGGTGCTGCATGCTAATGATCCTTGACTAGAGGACCTCCCCCTTGCTCTCAGACACAGCTTTATTATATTTGTGGCATCCAGGCCAGGGTGACACACTAGCATTTCACTAATTGAAAGATGAAACATGAAGGATTTTGAGAAAAGTTTTTGAGTTTAAGGCGGCAGGAGGAGGTAGGAACCTAATTATGTGGTTTAATTGACAGGACAGAGTCAAAAGATACAACAAGTGTGGAAAGTGTGGAGTCATTAACATGGATTAATAGCTCTGAAGTTGAGTGAAATGGTAGAATGATAATGAATTCAGTTTTCTCCATGATGACTTGTAGAAAGCAATCAGAGAAGAAGAAGGATATATTCGATAGACGCTCTTGGATTCTGGACAGCAGAGATGTGACATCTGAGCCGGAGGGGTAAATCTGATTGTCATCTGCATAAAAGTGGCGGAATCCATGGGACTTTATGAGTTGCCCCAGGACATATGCATGGATGGAGAAGTCTAGGGGTTCCAGAACCTTAAGGGACACCAACAGAGAGAGCAGGATGAGGAGGTTATGTAAGAATAGGTGACCCTTAATTAATTAATGTATGGATGATGTGGTAGGAGAAGATCCAGAATAGGGTCAAGTCTGTAATGATAATGGATGAGAGAGTTTGTAAGAGAAGAGCGGTTAACTGCGTTGAGGGCAGAGCACAGGTCTAGAAGGAGGAGCATGGAGTAATATTCTGATACTTTGGCGCTCAGGAGGTCAATACTAACTTTGGTTTTCAGTAGTGTGGTAGGTTCGGAAGTCAGATTTAATAGAGTTGGATGAGTGGTGGGGTAGACAAGCTGTTCCAGGAGTTTAGAGGCAAAAGTAAGTAACAAGATGGGCAAGGAGTGCCAATGGATGGCTTCTTAAGTATGGTTGTGATGGCTACATCCTGAAAGGAAGAAAGAAAAATGTCAGTGGTGAATGACAAGTTGAGGAGGTGGGTTAGGCTTGGGATAAACACTGTTGTAATTTTGGGGATGAGGTGAGATCAGATGGGATGGAGATAAATGCACTAATGTTGAGGCCTGCTTTGCAGAGTAGGTCAGAAAGCTTATTTTTGGTAATGGCATAGTAGCAGGTTATGGGTGGAAAGGACTAATGTTTAAAAACAAGAAATGTCCTGCTTTATATTTGGGACCATAGCTCATGGATGTGAGGTACATTAGGTCCATGTCTGTGCCCCTTAATTATTCTTTTAAGGTTGTATCCTAGGTGGGTGCCTACCTCTGCTTACTCCTCATCCCAAACCTGGTTCAAAGGCACATGCAAGGTCAGTAATTGGGATGAGATGGGGCGTAGCTTGCCAGAATGGGCTATGGTTATGCAAACATGCACATCTGCCACCATCCGGAGGAGGGAGCCTTGGGAAACCCAGTTCCAACTGTAAGACTATGAAATGTTTAGGATTACCCCAATCACCCCTGACAGTAGATAACTGTATAAATAATGACTGTGATGTATTTGTTTTGTGTTAGTCATGGACTAGTGTAGAGGGCAACAATACTTCGGGGTGGGGTTATTGCAACTTTCCGTTGAAGCTATGCATGGCCATTGATAGTGGTTCCATCCAATCTGTTCTTTATTATTTTTTATGCAGTAAACAGGTTATTTGTATACAAGTAATTTTACTATGTGGCGGTAACTTTATAGGGTACAGGAAGAAGAATGGCCTGGTATGTTTGCACCTGGGGCACGTTTCATCACATACTGTGCATTCAGAAAATAAAATATAACAAAACATTGAACTACACATGTAGAGCAGAGTCTGGTAACCATTAACCTGACTTTCACGACTAAAAGCTCGAAAGGTCTGCACCTCCTGCTTGTGCCTCTAGAGGTGCGGGACTGTTTCAAATTTGGTTGTTTTTCCCTTAGGAACAAATTTGGAAGTGAGAATTAGACGATAGTTTATGAAGGGACCCTCCAGATTTGAGCTGTGAAACAAGATTATAACTGTATGTGGCAGAGACTGATATATCGGTCTGCACTGGGGGTTACAGTGATGGCCGTGCAGTTATTGCGGTTGTCATATATGTCTATGAATTGTTCCTTTCAGTCTACGTGTTTTTTCAGACTTGTCTGGAAAGAAAACCAAAGGTGGTCATATGTACTTAGAGTGATACTTTGTATTAATGGGAAAAAAAAAATCTTCCATATAAATAAAGTCAAGGACCCCAAAGTCCCCTCACATTTGCACTACATCTCCCAACCAGGTTTGTCAACTTTTGGCAATGTTTGACCAGAAGGTAAACAGAGAATTTTCCCCATAACTACTCCCCTTCTCTGGTCATCCCATTTTTCCTTTCCACAAACTTCTCTACAACCTATTTCCTGCTCCCTGAATTTGTGTTTGGCTCTTGGCCCGGCATTACGCTCAAGAAGCCTTCTGAAAGTACTATTTTTGGCAGTTTTCGGGAGTCTTAGGCAAACTCTTTCAAGAGTCCGGGAGGTCTTCCGTTTATGGGTGTTACAAGAGAGATGACACTATGTTGTCAACAGAGCAGAGAAATGTGAAGGCCCTCCCTGAGAAATGGGGTTTACTCGGAGCCGGGTCGGTGTAAGGGTAGTGGGGGATGCAGTCATGGCCTGGACCCGGTCCGTGCCCAGGGAGGTCACATAAAAGAGTTGATGGGCTTTCAAGTAAGAGTGGTATTTTTCGACTACGCCACCTACGGTTTCCGGTGATGAGCACCAGCAGGGTGTGAAGTCATCCAGGGTTTTTTACTCACATTCAGATGAACTTTAGCCGCAAAGCTTCCCTCTGCTCCTCACGACGTACTACGGCCACCGGGAAGGGGGATCAGCACTTTCCAGGTAGATCAGGAGCACCTGTCGAGACCCCTCTGGTGTGTGTTCCTCTCCTTGGTGAGTTCTCCCACTAAGTCTCCACCTGACTGTGTGTGGTTAGAACAAGGTGTAAGGCCAAGTCCCACTGGATGAACGCAGTGTAAGAGATACAGGTAGCGTAGGCCGCTCCGTCCGCATCCCCCTGGGATCCACTAAGCCTCCGGGCTTTTCTGACTGAGACGTGAAGTGACAAAGTCAGATATCGGGGGCCGGTCACCCCTCTTGCAGCAGGAATCCCTCTGACTAGGCCAGAGTGAAGAATGCAGGTGACGTATGCCGCTTCGTCTGTATCCCCCTGGGATCCTTTTGCCTGTGGAGCTTGTCTCCTCTGCTCCCCTCCAGGCCTTCTTAGGTCAGGACCTTGACAGGGTAGAGACAGTGGTTAACTCTGACCCGCTCCTCATCTCAAGGCCAGAGAACGAGGACCGTGTATCTTCAGTCAGCTGCAGACTCTAGCAGAGGACCACAATCAAAGACGAAGATCACAATCAAAAGACCTTGAACTTAAGATGGCCATAGATTAAATATGAATTAGAGTTTCCTGAAAGTGTGTCCTCCACCCTCACCCACTACATGGTTCCCCCTATCTTTGGTTCCCCCATCTCCTCTATCCCGGGCCGGGGCAGCACCCTGGTGAATTTAGGCCCCCTACAGGACAGGAGTGGTGTAGTGTTGAGTGGTGAAGTGGGGTCCTGAGTGATGCTCCATCCTTACCTGGAAGAGGAGATACCACACCTCGAGCTGAGGTGCAGTACCCTTGTGGCGACTGAACCCTCAGGGGCGCCACAGAAACAGCCCAAATAAAAAACTCCCAATAAAATCAGTCCTTTTAGCAAAACGGCACCAATTGTCTACTCACTGTGTCCGATGGTACGTGGTCTTGGAAAGACTCTTCTTTCCTCCTAGCTTTGTCTATCAGCTATTTTCAGCCTTGGTACTCCTTTTAATAGGGTTGAAAATTAGTCTGTCACTCGCTTACAAATATTATGGACTTCTGTTACCTGAACCTGAGTTGTTCAGAACTGTAAAAATTATATATGCTATATGTCACCCAGTGTGATACATTATATCATTTGGTATATCTGTGCAACACTAAATGTGACATCTAGAGAAGCACCATATGTCTCATGAGAGGGATTAGTGATTTATCAGCCAATACATTATTTGGAAGGAACGCCCTTGATCTAACATTCACAGACAGGATACCACTGAGTTTCAGTACTGAGGTCTGAAATGCTGAATGTACAGCATAAAGAGTTAACGCACTGAGCTGCTGTGTAAAATACTGAGTCGTGGGGAGTAGCGGCTTGTATTAGCATGCATGTCCTTGCCCCTTGAGTGTATACAAAAAGCATAGAAGCTTCTATATTCCGTCCTAGAGTGATACATGCAGACTAGCAGTCTGGCAGAAGGAGCAGAGGAGAGAGGCCCAGAAGAAGAACATAGAAAGCTAGAAAGAGGTAAGAAGGAAGTAACATTTTCCAATTGGTATGCCACTCCATTGGTTTGGGCCAAAGGGAAGCATGTATGCCGCTCCAGCCTGTTATGATATTGGTTTAGATTGTCCAAAGGGAAAGAGACCATCCCAATTGCATGAGGGTACTGCCATTACTGGGAAAGGGTAAGGATTGATCGCCATCACAGAGAGGAGAATAGTAACTCCTGAAAGGAAATCTATCAGCAGGTTTTTGCTGTTTAATCTGAGAGCAGCATGACGTAAAAGCAGAGACTCTAATTCCATCTATGTGTCACTTACTAGCCTGTGTTTTGCTGTTTCAATAAAATCAGTGTTTTATTAGCAGGAGATTATAACTACAGGACTAGTTGTCTCATGCCTTCTAGTCTAACCACACCTCCAGCACTAATTGGCTGGTTTCTGTCAATATACAATGTACACAAAAAGCTGCCAGTGTTGTGGGCGGGGTTATATACAGCTCATCATTCAGAGAACTGCTAGATCTGCAGCAGAGAAAACTTTGATCCTATCACAACTGTTGTACCCAGTAAACTAAGTGATACATCGCTTGAATCAGAGTCTCTGTCCCTATATCATTCTCCTGTCAGATTACATGGAAAAAAACTGCTGACAAATTCGCTTGAACTATACTATATGAGGGAAGGTTTTCCCCTCAAGAGATAAGAGAATAGACTCATTGCCGGGTATGTAAGACAAGAGCTACTGCAGGGCACTGCTGCCCCAAGAAGTGACTATGAAGAGGGACCATGAGTCCATGACCAATACTGTGAGTCTTTGCTATTTAGCATTTTAGGCACAGAGACTGTACCGGAGTGAGGGAGGTGATACTGCAGCCTGTAAAAAATATAGGTTGTGTTGCCAGTGTCCCTCTATACCAACTGTTCAAGCCTCTTCTCTACCCAAGAACTGTAACAAAACACTAGTTGCCTCTGTACCATATAACTTAAAATCTCAAGATAATTGCCTCCCAGTGACCAAATTCTTTTTGAACCGTTGCCGATGTTTTCCTTCATTCTTTATTCCACCCAAGTGAGGAAACAACTCGGTCCACCAAGAGCCAGTATTTCCACCAAATGAGGCATACCTCTTACATTTCCCTAGTGGTCAGAATGGGGTACTACATGCCAGAGCTTACTGTCGCTGGGATACCGCGACAGAGAAGGGCCAGAAAGAAGATTGTGGCTTCTGGTTACACGAACTCCTGCACTGATTAAAACTGCTTTGCCATCCTATTAAAGAGTACAGGTTTTTCCTAGCTCTGTCCTTGCAAAGGTTAATCAGTTCAGTTGATCTCCTGGAGCTCTCCATCTTGAATTGTCTCAGCTGTTCTGTGTTGGCCACTCCCCTCTGGTATATATGCTTGCCACTGGCAGTTGGGAATTGCCAGTGATAGTTCATTCCGCCTGGTTTGGTGTTAAATGTTTAGAGTAGGCAGTTGGAGAGTTGTTCAGGAGATTTCTGAGTGGTGTTGGTTTGCAAGTTTATCCTCATCCTCTCAAATTTGGTTTCTCCTTCCTCTTTCTCCCCTGTTTTCTACTCTGTTGTTTTGTGAGTGTATTTTGATGACTGTAGTTTTCTTTTATTCCTGTCTCTCTACCCCTGTCAGTCTGGTTAGTGTAATCCTATACACTTCAGCCTCACACCTCCCTGGTTGGGGGAGGGAACAGATAAGAGTTAAGATAGGAGCACAGCAAGGTAGGAGACCCTTGCATCTCCACCTTACTGAGTAATTCAGGGAACAGGGATAGCCTAGGGCGCTTCCTAGTTTGAGGAATCGGGTAGGTGCCGACAGTCCATAGTCACTACGTGACACTTACTCTACTGGTCGGAACGTGCTACTACTTTCTAATTCGAAGACCACCCTTTAAGTTACATGATTCAATATGACAGCTTATACATATAACCCTCTTTCAGGAGATCAAGCAAAAAGTATCAGGTTCCATCTTGGCTTGCTTGACCTGAGATAGTCTTCTTGTGCACATGACCCTGGCGTGTCAGTTCTCTTTGGAACCATTGCCCACTACCTTGACCTTCCTTACTTTACTATCTTTGAACCCTGGCTTGTGACCCTGGACTAGGCTTTATTTGATGTCACTTTTGGATCTCAATTTGGCTGCCTCTTCATACCAACTTGTGTCTATCTCTAAGTAGCTATGCCAAGGAGGTTGTTAAAGGTCCACAACCTGCAATGTCCCCACCATACTTAGTCCTTGATGAAAACTAGGGAATTTGTTAGAGTCTACATTTTGAAATTGCCAAAACTAACCCTATATCTGATAGGTTCTTAACAATAATAAGTTCGACCCCAACTATGGAGGGATCTAGGTGATCACCCACAAATTTGCCCATTTCCATATAGAACATTACTCCTCTGAACATGACATGATCACTCACTCTGATCATAATGCAATTCAATTATTCTTCTTAGAGACATAGGATACTGCATCTCCCAACATCACCTGACTACTGGATATACTTTTTGAACTTTTATTTCCTAACTACAGAATAAATGTTAGATTCTAAAAAAAAAAAAGATGAAGATTCTGATGTTGGAATATTCCAAGATAAACTCAGCAGTTTAGGAAATGTGTATCTTTTGAAAAGCTACGCGCGTCGGTCAAGGAAGAACTGACCTTGAAAACCCCCCCAGGGTAAAACATTACAAAAAAAAAATAGGATGTGAAGATCTGGTTCTTCATGAGTCAAGTGCTGATATGTAACATTCAGGAGAGAATGAAATGACCTTGTGATCCGAGTTCTGATGGCGGCTGATACGTCTTTAACAAATAACTCAGTCTGAGGATAGATTCCTAACACAAAGAAGAAAATGTTCTGAAGAATGTTTTTATTTCATAGATAGAAGTTTTGTCTTCCGTGTATATTACCTACATATTTTCTTTCAAGGTTTCAGACTCGAACGGGATTTCCCATCAAGACTGGAGGATTCGGGAATAACCCTCCTGAGCTTGTTCAAGGGTTCATCTCACTTTTCACATGGCATTAGTAATAAATAATAATTGTTTGTACCTGACATACTTTATCCACTAATTTGTACTGTGGTTAATATGTTTTATGGCAAAAATTAGATTTTTATTATGTGACCAAAAGTGGTCCTTTTAGTGGTTTCTTGTTTGGATGGGTGACATGGCACCTAGGAGAATCAGCTCTGGTGCCATGTCGCTGGGAACTACTGTCACAAGATCATATGAGTCATGGAGGTGGGCACCACTGCATGAGGCTTGGATTTGTATAAGGGTAACTTTATTGCAAGCTTGATGACTTGGGCATTAGCCTAAAAGTCAAATTGACCCCCTTGCTGATAGAAGCGTCTGTCAAAGTTAAAGATGATGCCAGAACTTCCTAAGAAATGCTGAAACTACGACTAGAGTGGCGGCAAAAAAATCCAAGGAATAGCATGTCCAGAGCAAGAGGCTCCATGCTAGTCATTGGCTGTTGGAGTATGACTCGTGAGCCTTCATGGGTGGAGAACAGAGTCTCCTACGTTGCAAAGAGTGAGAGAAATGCACAATTAGGTTAGGTGAATAGAACGGACTTAGGGGTAGAGCTCACTCCATACCGGGAAGATGCCGGCTGTGTCGTACAGCCAGCAACTGATTGTAACAGCAGCAACCAGAGCCTGCAGCCGTCAATCATTGATGGAGCGATTGCTTGTTCACATGCGCACTGGTTGTTGTCCTCAAGCCCGCGACGAGAAACAAGAAGCTGGGGAACAGCCATGCAGGGGTGGAGAAGTATTTTATGTCGGTCAAAGGATGAAATGTTGAAAAAAAAACCGCAAATCCTCCATTGTTTTTTGATGATTCTCCAGATCAGAACGATTACGGCATTGACTGCCTCTATGATACGTGTGATCCTCAACAGAACGTAATTTATGCAGACTTGAAGATACCGAGTTGGACAAGTTCCATTTTAATTTTGGAAGACCTTTGAGACACATTCATGTTTTTTTAAGTGAACATACAAGAGGTATTTTGTTGGCCCATTCCAACCCTTTCTGTAAGGATTAGGCATCCTTGGATTATAATGCTCATTAAAATAACGGGATGAAGGATTCAAAAGCCTCGCAACAAGCTTCAAGAAGACGACCACCATGTACCTCCTACGCGTTGTCCAGTTCCCGGATGCATTGAGATGAATGCGGTAAATTGCTTTTGACTCTTTTGTAATTAATACATTTCATCTTGAGGCATCCAGTAAAGGATTATTAGAATTTCGCTCTAAGAAATAATGTAAAACATCTGTTTCTTTCAGGGTGAGGATTAATGGAGACAAAACACTTGGCCCGTACGTTTTCCATTAACTTCCGGCTGAGATAATGATAGAACGTACTGCAATGTACAAATGGTTATTGAATGTGTAGTAAATCAGATGTATGCCAAGTGCAATACTGAAGGAAAATCTTTAGATTACACCTGCAAATAAAGAAATAAAATGAATGCCCAGAATGGAAATGAGAATGGCATAATGTAATATATGTAAACTCCGTTATTATTTTACAAAGATTTGGTAAAATTATTTAATCCAGGATTAGAAAATAATAACTGATCCAAAAACTGCACCACACCATGGACTGCGTTAGGTATTGCAGCTCAGCTCTGTTGAGGCAATAGGGCTGGAGTGCAATACAGCAAATAACCTGTGGACAGGCGTGACACTTTCTTTTCAAGACAACAGCAATGTTTTTAGAATCCTGTTATTAGGCTCAACTGGTGAGGTGGATCATCTAAGGTGTGTGTCTTGGTAGGTTATATACAGGCCCAGGTGGATGATAACGATGGGATCACGCTGGGCCATCTGCAAAGCCAGACATAAAGGACAACAGAGTATAGCAGACTGGGGTAAAGGAAGTGAGGCCCATATCTGGGACAGATGCGTAACACCTGTACAACCCCTTTAACTACTATCACTTGCTTAAGAGAAACCTTTTGTGCACCCAGTGACCTTCTTCTAGGCTTCTGGAAGGTGTCACATTACACAAATGCTATGCCACGCTTAGTGACTTTTGAGGAGTCTTGTCCAGGTGGGCATGCAGATTTTGGCATCCAAAACATAGATTTTTTTTACCACTCCTTTTCCTTTTTACTCTCCCCTCCACATGTCATCTGTCCCCAAAATGTGTGGTTGGACGTCGGTGCTCTAAATTATGGATAGAGCATCTAAACTCCCAAGATCAAACACAAGAAACTTTCAGAAAATTCTTCTTTTTGGGAGACTTTGGTAATGCCTGGAAGTTTTGCCAACTCTTCCAGGAGTCCAAGGGTTTCCTCTTTTACAATGTGACTTCTTAACGATCATGGATAGTTGGCAAAAATTCTCCTTTTCGGGAGACTTTGGTGATACCTGGAAGTTTTACCAACTCTTCCAGGAATCCAAGGGTTTCCTCATTTTCCAGGAGCCTTCTTAACGATCATGGAGAGTTGGTAAATATTCTTTTTTTCGGGAGACTTTGGTGATGCCTGGAAGCTTTGCCAACTCTTCCAGGAGTCCAAGGGTTTCCTCATTTTCCAGGAGTCTTCTTAACTTTCATGGAGAGTTGGTAAATATTCTCTTTTTCGGGAGACTTCGGTGATGCCTGGAAGTTTTGCCAACTCTTCCAGGAGTCCAAGGGTTTCTTTGTTTTCCAGGAGCCTTCTTAATGTTCATGGAGAGTTGATAAATATTCTCTTTTTCAGGAGACTTCGGTGATGCTTGGAAGTTTTGCCAACTCTTCCAGGAGTCCAAGGGTTTCCTCGTTTTCCAGGAACCTTCTTAACGTTCATGGAGAGTTGGCAAATATAGTGCATAATCTAAATCAATAGTCTTCAACCCTTGGCTATTGCAAAGCTACAACTTCCAACATGCCTTGATAGCCATTGGCTATGATGTAATTTTGCCAAAATTAGGAAGTTATGGATCAGGGTCTGGTAAATTAGGTCAAGTGATGGCTGCAAGTCCCTTTTTTTGAGGGGGAGGAGAAGCAAAAAGCACCAGTCATGTTATAAGCATGGTATAGTGAGAAAAAAATGACACCAGGAGCAGGTTCAATTAAAGCCTTGCTATAGGGTCAACCAATGGCTTGAGTAGCGGACCAACGTTAACAAACACTGACAACATCTTATAGATGAACAAACTGTAAAAGAATTGGATATTTTTCCCCTTTAAGAGCAAACCGTTCCCCTTCCCGAATAGATTGCCTATGTATTCATTTGCTGATTATAGTGTTAAATAATAAGCGGTTGTACATATATTTACATACTAAATGCTAACGTACGGAGCCGACAGCAGCTGCGCTGGAAAATGGGGTTTATCGCAATTTCTTGGCACAGATTAAAAAAAAAGAAATTTCTTGGAGGAATATTAATACTTAATGTGTTCTCCTCTAATCAAATAACTGGTGTAAAAAAACTGTGAAGATCATGACGACCTGGTAAGAGCTAATATTACGGCAGCTAATGTTCCAGAGGTGTGAAAATTTGTATTTATATTGAGCCGCATCCACGGCTCGTAATGAACTATTATCAAATATATCTGCTAATTACCATTCAGACCTCGAGTCATCATCTTAAAATTAGCCAACGTATAATACAAAGCATGACTAACCCAAGATTTATTACAACCCAATTAATGAGAGCAGAACAGGAATTTATCGGAGCTTCACAGGTGATGTTCATGTTAAAGGAGAAAACTAAGGGTGCATGGGTCATAGATGGGGCCGCTAAGGGGACAAGTGGTCAGGGGGCAGCTCAGTGCTTCCAATGGCGTTATCTATGAAAGTATGTCTATCTAGGTATGAGAAAAAAAGGAAACATGTTTTGGCTAACTGGTCTGTCTTTAGTGAGCTCATGGTCCAAGAGTATATATATTATAGCGGGAACCCTTAAGGTTGGAAGGCCATGGGTGTTTCGAATGGAATTGACTTTGGTGGTTGGAATCCTAATCAAGGCTAAGAGACAAAAAAGGTAGAGGAACTAACTGAAACTTACTTTGATGGTCTCTCCTATGGTTAGAAGGAGGGCACAAGCATACACCGATCAGCCATGCCATCAAAACAATGAGCAACATTAATTACCTGGTGACAAAGGCTCCTGTCATGTGTGGGAAATATTAGGAAGCATACGGCATACGGCAAGTCTTGTTGGGTATTTTTTCGGAAATGGCACATCTTGTAGGGGGTGTTACCAGTGTACAGCAGGTCTTGTGGAGTGTTCTTGGTATACATCAGGTCTTATGGGGCATTCCCAGTATGCAACAGGTCTTGAAGGGTGTTTCCAGTAGGCGACAGGTCTTGTGGGGTGTTCCTGGTAGGCAGTAGGTCTCGTGGGGTGTTCCCAGTATGCAGCAGGTCTTGTAGGTTGTTCTCCATATACATCAGCTCTTGTGGGGTGTTCCTGCAAGACAGTAGGTCTTGTGAAGTGTTTGTCGTATATGTCAGGTTTTGTGGGGTGTTCCTGGTACACAACAGGTTTTGTGGAGTATTGCCAGTATATGGCAGTTCTTGTGGGGTGTTCCTAGTATATAGTAGGACTTGTGGGGTGTTCTCGATATATGGCAGATTTTGCGGGTGATCTTAATATATAGTAGATCTTGTGAGGTGTTCCTGGTATACTTCAAGTCTTGTGGGTTGTTCTTATTATACAACAGGTCTTGTTGGGTGTTTTTTTGTAGGTCTTGTTGGATGTTCCCAGTACACAGCAAGTTTTATGGAGTGTCCCTGGTATACAGCAGGTCTCAAGGAGTGTACACGGTATAAGGAGGGTCTTGTGGGGTTTTCTTGATATACAACAAGTCTTGTGGGGTGTTTCTGGTTTACAGCAGGTCTTATGGGGTGTTCACGGAAAACAGCGGATCTTATTGGGCCTTCCTAGTATATGGAAGATCTCATGGGCTGTTCCAGATGTACAGCAGGTCTTGTGAGGTTTTCTCTGTATACAACAGGCTTTGTGGGGTGTTTCCAGTTTACGACAGTTCTTATTGGGCGCTCCTGGTATATGACAGATCTTGTGGGGTGTTTCTGGTATTTGGCAGATCTTGTGTAATGTTTCCGGTTCATGGTAGATCTAATGGTGTGTTTCCAGTATACCTCAAATCTTGTTATGGGTTTCTCAGTACACAAAGGTTCCTGTAATGGGTTTCCCGTGTACGGTAGTTCTTGTGGGTATTTACAATATGCAGTGGTGAGTATTTACCAAAATTGGTCCAAGGAAGGATAACTTGTGCACCGATGACATGGTCATTAATGCCCATGGCTCATTGATGTCTAAAGAGACTGAAGGATAGCCCATCTGGCAATCCTACAGAATAGCTACTGGTAGACCTGCTGTCTACCAGGATCACCCAACAAGACCTGCCGAAAAAGTCAATTTTGGCTATGAAAGCATCACAGCGTTCTGTGTATGGGTGGTTGTGTAGCTTCAGGGCAGTCAGTGCCCATCCTGCCTACAATGGGCATGTGTGAGAAGGTGGCTTGGTCTGATGAATCACATTTTCTCAACAACCCTGGTCTTATAATTAATTGTCTAACAATAATTAAAAAGGTTTTATTATAAAGCCATCTACTACAAAACCGAAGTTGTAATTAGGACCTCTGCTTACCCTACAACATCCGTGCCCGCCTCCTTGTAAATATTTCCAGCTTATCGGGCACTGCCAGGCAAGTTTATGCCACTTAGCACTGACTTTTTGGCTCATTAAAACTCTGCAGGATAAACGATTTAATTGTCCCTTAATTCTGCCAGTCATTTCCGATATGACTATAGACAATCCCTCCCAGTGTGAACTCCTAACTGGGAACTGCCTCTAACTAAGCCAAATAACCAAAGAATAAATAGTCATTTCACTTTCACTAATTAGACCCTGAAGCATTTAGATGTGAAATATGAATTAAGATCTGAGATGTCACGCCAGGCAATTACGCTGCCGAGAATACGACGGCACATGGAGTTTACCCTACCACAAGCGACACCATTCATTACAGACAATTCCAGCCAGGTTTTTTCAGGAAATATTTCTTCCAGTCTATCACACAAGGGTTCATGATATTTCACTGATACCTTTAAAACATGTTCAATATTCAGCCCTAAAGATTAATTTGGCCATGAAAATGTCTCAGTCTCCAGAGCTGCACTCGATATTCTGCTGTAAAACTCTTTAGTCCCTCATTGGTTTAGGTCTCAATATAGCAAGTTCTTCAGTTCTGTACTTGGTGGACAGTAGACAAGGAGTAGCAGGGAAGTCCAAGGGCATGCAGAGGTTGAAGTTGCGCCAAGTTCTTGAGGTGGGTGCATCAACCGATGTTCTACACCAAAGTTACAGGAGAACATGTATTAAAGGGGTGTTCTTAGCTTTAGAAGTTATCACCTATTCACAGGATAGGGAATAACTGTCTGATTGCTGGGGGTCCTACCAACGTGGCTCCCTACGATTCCGTAATCAGAGACTCTGAATAGCCATGGCTGAATGAAGCGGAGGTCAGTCATGTGGCCTACCGCTCCATTCATTCTTAGCGTCAGAGATTACCCAGCGCAATGCTCGACTGATCTTCGGAAATCAAGCAGTAGACATGATTGAATGATTGAACACTCCATTCAGAGGAGCCCAGGTTCTCGGGATCTGTTGTTCCGTGATTGGAAAGTAATCCCCAGATAACTTTTAAGCCCTTGAGAGACTATCTTTTCATGTTTGTAGGTCCAATGGTAGTCTTTCCTTTTCCTGGATGAAACCCACCCATTCTCAATTTTCTTGCCAGAGCATGTTGGAAACTTTTCTAGATAGTCCAGGAGCTTCACGTTATGCCTATGTAAGGTAGTCGTGGGCGAGCTGTAGCCCCTGCTCGCTCTGGCACCCTACAGACAATACGTGTCCTCCCTCTGAAGTGTGGCTGTGTATGTGGTGCTCTCCACTTACTTCAAGCCATCCTATCGCGGCTGTCTCCAGTCATTTCTCTTCTGGGACCAGGGCAGCAATAAATTCAGAGGACACGATGTTCATAACCATAACTGTGACTTTACTTGGGGAAGAGGAATATGTACAATATTTACAGGCAGATATAATGGATAAGGCCTGACAGGTTATTATCTCCCTCACAGGCGCTGGCAACATCTTCAGCCCTGGTTCCCTCTTTAAGTGAAGCATCTCTGTGACTCTATCTCTAGCCCAAGAGACTCTTCTGTAATACCAACAGTGTTCCGGCTCTGATATCTCCCCCACGTCTTAGCCTGGAGTCCTATTTATCTTCCTCTGCTACCTGCAGACTAGAAGTGCCCCGGGTCCTCAATATCTCCGTTGAGTTTCTCCGGCCGGCTAACAGGACTCTTGCGCAGGGAGACCTTTGCACTGGTGATCCCACTGTCTGAGGGTATGGAGCTCCCATCTACCCTAGCAGCCACCATATAGTCAGGCTGCCCGTACAGTTCACTGTCCTATCTCTTACTACTCATCACTTCCTGCTTCTGGAAACTAAACAGGGATTTTCCTAAAGTGCCCACCCTCTGTGGACTGTCATCACACAGCATTAACCCCATCACTGTCTGTAACACTGCTAGCAGACTCATCCTGACATCTGCACCCAGGACAGTGACATCTTGTGGCTGATTACAAGGACTGCAGCCCACTAGGAATTATGCCAGGAATAAGCTCTATAACTTTCAAGGCTTGATCAGGGCACTAAGTTCCCCCTCTACTCTACTGACTGGACCACTGAAGCTAGCCCCTTAGCTTGGCCTACCAACAGTTCAGAGAGGTCTAACTACAGGGACACTTCATTTAACTACTTCAGTGCCAAGGGAAGGCTACGTCCTTCCCCACTATTACATTCCCCCACACTTTAATGTTGGTCGTCCCCGACCACACTAAACAATCAATACATATCAGCAGCTATGACATCATATCACATTGCTACATTTACTAAAACATTTTAGTACACGACTGGTCCTGAAGTCTTCTTCTTGAGTAGGAGGCCGGCCCTTCTCGGTTAAGGGCCCCGGAACTGCAATTCAGGAGAGTCCATTATCAACTTTCAAACTTCTCAAAAGTAACGGTCCTTCTCGGTAAGGACCCTGGAAACACAATGTACATGTCCATATTTTTAAGACAGGTCACACACCAATAGCCCTCAATCTCCTTTGAAGGCTGCATTCTGAGGCACACGGTTACAGGGAGCACTCTGTGAGTCACTTTCTTCTTGGCCCTAGTGGGGGTCACCGGTTCCTCCCGCTAGGCCGCAAATCTCTTAGATTTAGAGGACAGTCATCCTCACAGCGTGCCTCAGTGTTTCAAATTCCAGCAGAAAAAGGCGCAAATAGCGCAACAAAAATAAAGACAGAAGTAAAAACAAAAAGAGCAGCTCCCTTGGGCACACAACTTTAGTGCTGCCTAAGGCCTTCCTGGCCTGGGAGGCAGAGGGACAGTCCTGCAATTTTTTCTTTTTCTCAACTTAATTCAACATGGGGCACTCCGCCCCCATTGTGAAACAGTCCCAGAAGTAAGACCACAGCTGGTGGGTCCTAGCAAAGGAAGAGGTGAAAGGTCAACGGACCTTTTAGCCAGCTATCTCACTTCTTCCGGGCCTCCCTACGCTCCTTCATGAAGGCGGCCCATGCTGTGGATGAAGGTGGCTTCTTCCACCTCCAAGGCTGGTCAGGGTACCGGCTGGACCCCGGGGCCTCATCCGAGGATGTGGCACTGCCACAGCCAACCTGGGTAGGGCCGTAGCTGGTAACTGTGAAATTGAGGACGATATTGCTGGCGCCAGCCTGAAATCTTCCAGCAGCTCCCCGCTCAACTGCCTCAGCCCCTCCTGGGTATTTAATTGCTGAATCAGCATCAGGCGTCTCACTGGGAGAGTCGGCTCTACTGCAGCTCATGAAGTCTTCCTCCTCTTCACTTACAATGTCTCCCCACTGTTGTTTCCTTGATTCGTCCTCTTGCAGGACACCGGCCTTGGGAGGGGGCAAGAATCCTTTAGGGGCTTCTCTAGCCCAGCGCTGCAGGGCCTCTCTCTTAGACCTCCTCGTCCTTCTCAAGGACATCTTCCCACTTATAAGGTCGGGTGAGTGCAGCCGCATACCACCCTCTAGAGCATTCACACTTTACAAAGTGTACGATGTCTCCCACATGCAGGTTGTGGAGACGGTCGGGCAGATAGTCCCGCTTAATCACTTCACGGGCCACGAACACCTCGTGCCCGGTCCACTCCTCTTCCAAAAATCCATACCCCTCACGGATACGGAACTCCTTGACCCGCCCCCGGGTCTGGGAAGCTTCCACCGACTCCCTCCGCGCCAGCCTCTCAGGAAGGTGTCAGTCCACCGCCGCTGTTCCCGTGGCTTCATCGGGGGGTTGCGGGTAGTCCACCTCAGACTACCGAGCTCGGCATAATGCTTCGCCGAGGGGGCATTTAGGGCCTCTAGTGCCAACTGCCAAAAATCTTCCCGCGCGGCCTTCCTTCTAGGAGGCCTCGCCTCCGCATCAGCTCCTTCAGGCCTAGGGGCCTCCTCCACTGCCCTAGAAGTTGCCATCAGTGGCTCCGCAAGCGGGACCAGCCACCGAGGTATGGGCCGCTCACCTTCACCAGGCCATGCTGTGGCAGCTGCTTCGACCCCACCGGGATGTCCTTCGCCCTCCGCCGAGGAGGAAGCATCTTCCGGCATCCGGCTTCAACTCCACACATGCAATTCATGGATGAGCAGACCCATCTCCGGGTCAGGCCTAGTAGACCACTGGACGGCCACTGGTGGTAAGGGCAAGGACTCACGGGCAGCACCCGTGGGTGAGTGGCTTTCGGCCGCGGCCCCTGGGGTGGTGAGCTTCAGGAGTTCCTCCTCACCGCTCGTCTCGGGCATGTCTCCAGATCCTCTGGCTGCCATCTTCCTAGAGTGTCCACTGCAGTACCTCCTTCCTCTCGCGCGCTTGGACAGAAAATGGCGCTGGTCGCTTATCGGTGACGTGCGTCCTGTGCATCCAACTCCTCCTCTTTCTGGGCTGGCCTTCTGACGCGACAGCCGCGTCACTCGTAACTCTCGGCAGCTCCGACTTCAGCCGCGCCCTTTCTCTGTGCGCGCTGATACTCACTGGGCCGGACTTCACTTTGCGCCGCGCCCTCTTCCTCACTGGACGTCCCATCCTGAGACGCATCTTCACTGCTGGGCCCATCCTTCTTTGGGCCGGAACTCGTAGGGGCTGGACTTCTTTTCGCGCTCTCCTGCGCCGTCCACTCCCACGAAAGGCGGTTCTTCTCCTAGACTTTACCGCCACTGTCACCATCTTGGAATCCATGCTTCGGGCCGCCATTTTGGGCCACATGACTTCCAATACTTTCTCTTCAGTGTTCTGCGTCGGCTCTTTCCCGTTTTCTTCATGCGAGGAGCCTTCCGACTACGCCAAATGTAAGGTGCCCCAGCGAGGTAGTCGTGGGCAAGCTGTAGCCCCTGCTCGCTCTGGCACCCTATGTTAGAACCCTCCTGTTAGTTTCTGCTATCTTGTGTTTTGCGGTCACGTGACCAGCTGCCTATATATTCCAGCTCCGCCCTTCTGGCTTTCCTGGACTTCAGTGTTATTTGCCTGTCTCTCTAGCCAGGTGCTTTTGTGCCTATCTCTGTCTAGTTTGCTTGGTCCTCTGGGACCTCTAGTACTTTTTGTCAGCTTGTCTTTTTGCTCTGCAACAACTTATGTTAGGAGGTGTCCCATTTTTGTCCCAGTCCTTAGTTCTTTTAGGGACCCTCCCTTTATTCTATAGGTCTTCGTTCAGACTAGCCAAGGACGAAGGCGGGTCTGTTCACAAGGAACAGGCTGCCCACTACATCGTAGGGATTCAGCTTAGTCTTACTGTAGGGACAGCTTTTCCCATTCTTTCCTTAGTTCTTGTTGCAGATCATAACAGTAAGTCCAGCCCAAAAAAACTAAAAGGAAAGAAATTCGGGGTTCAATATGGTTTCCGTCCAGGAGTTGGCTCAACGCCTGCAGGGATTGTCTCTGGAGGTGGCCGAGCTTCAGCAACACGTGAGTAGCTCTACTGGAGCGCATTTTGTGGAACTGAAAGTAGGACTGCCTGATATTTTTTATGGTAAACAGCAAGATTTTTTTTCCTTTAAAAATGCTTGTTTGTTATATTTTCGTTTGAGACCGAGGTCCTCTGGGAATGAATCACAGCGCATTGGTTTTATTATGTCACTTTTGCGCAAAGAACCACAGGGGTGGGCCTTTTCTCTCCAACCTAATGATCCGTGTTTAAGTTCTGTTGAGGAATTTTTTTCTGCTATGGGGCTATTATATGACGATCCTGATCGAATCTCATCTGCTGAATCAGAACTTACACGTTTGAATCAGGGGTCAGATGATGTTGAAATTTATTGCACACACTTCAGGAGATGGGCTTCAGTAGTTAAGTGGAATGATTCGGCGCTGAAAAGTTTATTTCTTGCTGGTCTGAGTGAAAGGGTTAAGTATTTGCTAATTGCATTCCTGCACCTGAGACTCTGCAAGAAGCTATGCAGTTAGCTGTTCGTGTGGACAGGAGAATAAGGTCCAGGGTCCATGATGTAAAAACTCCTGTAACTTCAGGTCCTAGTTTCCAGAAAATCTGCTCTGACAGCGGAGGGCCGGTGGAGGTTGGGGCGATGTCACTGCGCTCTCAAGAAAGAGATCGGAGGTTCGCCGAGGGTTTGTGTCTTTATTGTGGTAAAGCTGATCATTTGATTAAGTATTGTGAGCGTCGTTTAAGTAAAGAAAAAAAAAAGGTCAGTTACGCCCGTATAGCTTGTTTACGCTCTGCAGGAGTGTTCCTTTCTGGGTGTACTACTCTGCAGGGAGATTTGATTGAATTTCAGGTATTTGTGGATTGTGGTTCAACACTTAATGTGATTGATAAAGGGTTTTTGGAAAAACTTAAATTGAAATCCAAACCTTTGTCATCTCCTATTTCTGTGGTTGCAATTGATAACACTCCTTTGAAATGTACTACTCACAAGACTGCTGCATTTCCTCTCACTATCAATGGTGTTCACCAAGAAATTTTGGACTTGGTTGTTTTGGATAATTTTCCCTCTCCAGTTGTTCTAGGATTGCCTTAGTTAAAACTGCACAATCCTTTGTTGGACTGGTCTACTAATGTGATTAAGTCTTGGAGTCCGAAGTGCTATGATAAATGTTGTAATGGTCGCATTGCAACTGTGAAAAAAGGGAAATTACCGGTACCTATTCAAGATTTTTGGAGGGTTTTTTCGGAGGAGGAGTCTCAAGTTTTACCTCCTCATAGGGATTATGATTGCGCCATTGAGTTTGTTCCAGGTGCTACTCTTCCCAAAAGTCGCTTGTTTAATCTGACTATCCCTGAAAGAAAGGGATAAACAAGAGACTAGCCTGGCTGCTGGTCACATTAGACCTTCTAAGTCGCCTGTGGCAGTCGGATTCTTCTTTGTTAAAAAATAAGACGGCCGTTTACGTCCATGTCTGGATTTTCGTGAAATTAATAAGATTACCGTACGCAATTCCTACCCATTGCCATTAATTCCTGACTTGTTTAACCAGTTAGTGGGGGCCAACTGGTTCTCAAAAATTGATCTCCGAGGGGCATACAATTTGTTACAAGTGAAGGAAGGTGATGAATGGAAAACTGCTTTTAACACTCCTGTGGGTCATTTTGAGAATCTGGTGATGCCTTTTGGTCTTACCAATGCACCTGCATTTTTTCAGAACCTTATTAATGACATCCTGAGACCTTTGATTGGTAAGAATGTGGTTGTGTATTTCGATGACATTTTGATTTATTCGCCAGATATGGAGTCCCATTGGCAGAGTGTACGTGAAGTTTTGCAGTTATTGAGTGATAATTCACTCTTTGCTAAGCTGGAGAAATGTGAGTTCACTGTGCAGAAAATTAGTTTTTTAGGCTACATTGTCTCCAGTGAGGGCTTTGAGATGGACCCTGTGAAGGTTCAGACTGTGCAGGAATGGCCTAGGCCTATTGGTTTGCAATCTATACAGAGGTTTTTGGGTTTTGCCAATTATTACAGGAAATTCATTAAGAATTTTTCTGCAATTGTTAAACCTCTAACCGATCTCACCAGGAAAGGTGCAAATACGACCCAGTGAACTACTGAGGCCATTGAAGCGTTTGAGTATCTCAAAGAGAGGTTCAGTTCTGCCCCTATCCTTATGCAGCCTGATGAGACCAAGCCTTTTTTGGTCGAGGTCGATGCTTCATCGGTGGGGGTCGGAGCAGTTTTGTCTCAGGAGAACAAGGGTGGAGTACATCCTTGTGCCTTCTTTTCAAAAAAAAAATTCGGAAAACCGAACTGAATTATGATGTTGGAAATCGGGAGTTGCTGGCTATTAAACTTGCGTTTGAACATTGGCGTCATTTTTTGGAAGGCGCAAGATTTCCTATTCAGGTTTTCACAGATCATAAGAATTTGATCTATCTGGATGCTGCCAAGCGCTTGAATGCCCGTCAAGCTAGGTGGGCACTAGAGATGAGCGTTGTTCTACTCGAACTGTTCGCCAATCTCAAATTCGAGCTGTTTTGGGCGGTGTTCGAGCCGGTCGGCGAACACGAACAATTTGAGAAAAATTCGGCTGTTCGAGGTTATGTTCGATAACTGTTCGTGCACCAAAATCATAACTGGATTTTTTCTCAGTAATGATGAAAATTAATGTTAATACGCAGTTTGAGTGTACAGCGGGGTGGGGGGAGGGGCAGGGGATGGATCTCTGCAGGAACAATGAAGATCTCCATTTTTTTTTCTCTTTCCCGCATTTGCAGTGGGGAGGTGCAATCTGTCAGCCTATCAGCAGCGCACACACGGAGCGAACTGCTTTTTTTCACACAAGCAAGGGCATGTGTGATTGGCAGTGTATGTCACATGTCCTTGCCCTATAAGACCAAGCCATTTTCCCCGTCGCCACCATTTTCTCACTGCTGCAGCTGCGTGTTAGACAGCACCGCTGTTGCTGTGTGCGCTATACCTTGTTAATTTCAAGCCAATTTTCGCACAAATATACAGATAGCTTGGGAGTAGGGAATAGTTGTGATTGCAGTCCTTTTAAGGACTAGGTTACAGCATTTCCTACAACTTTTATCAGGCAGGTCTGTGCTCTTAAATAGATAGATTGTGGGAGTAAAGACTAATTGTAATTGGAGTCCTTTTCAGGACTAGGTTACATCAGTTCCTATCAGTTTTTGCCAGGCAGGTCTGTGCCAGTGCTGTGCAAGTTTTTTTCACAGCATTTGGCTGAATCTAGCAAAGCTAATCCTTTTTGGCCTATTGCAGAGTGTGTTAGTCAGTGGAGTAGCCTATCTGTGTTGCAAGATATACCACCTGTGTATAGAATACCAATTTTTTTACTGCACCTAGTGAAGTAAAATCTTTTGGGCATAGCATCATTCTATTAGTCCATCTATACTGACCTCCATCAGGTTGCAAACTGAATATAATTTTTTTCTGCATCTAGCTCTGAAAAAATATTTGGGCTTCTAGCAGTGTGTGGGACTTGGTCTATTAGTCCATCTATACTGACCTCCATCAGGTTGCAAATTAAAAATAATTTTTTTCTTCATTTAGCTCTGAAAAAATATTTGGGCTTCTAGCAGTGTGTGGGACTTGTTCTATTAGTCCTTCTATACTGACCTCCAGCAGGTTGCAAATTGAATATAATTTTTTTCTGCATCTAGCTCTGAAAAAATATTTGGGCTTCTAGCGGTGTGTGGGACTTGGTCTATTAGTCCATCTATACTGACCTCCATCAGGTTGCAAATTAAAAATAATTTTTTTCTGCATCTAGCTCTGAAAAAATATTTGGGCTTCTAGCAGTGTGTGGGACTTGGTCTATTAGTCCATCTATACTGACCTCCATCAGGTTGCAAATTAAAAATAATTTTTTTCTTCATTTATCTCTGAAAAAATATTTGGGCTTCTAGCAGCGTGTGGGACTTGTTCTATTAGTCCATCTATACTGACCTCCATCAGGTTGCAAATTAAAAATAATTTTTTTCTGCATCTAGCTCTGAAAAAATATTTGGGCTTCTAGCAGTGTGTGGGACTTGGTCTATTAGTCCATCTATACTGACCTCCATCAGGTTGCAAATTAAAAATAATTTTTTTCTGCATCTAGCTCTGAAAAAATATTTGGGCTTCTAGCAGTGTGTGGGACTTGGTCTATTAGTCCATCTATACTGACCTCCATCAGGTTGCAAATTGAATAAAAAAATTTTCTGCATCTAGCTCTGAAAAAATATTTGGGCTTCTAGCGGTGTGTGGGACTTGGTCTATTAGTCCATCTATACTGACCTCCATCAGGTTGCAAATTAAAAATAATTTTTTTCTGCATCTAGCTCTGAAAAAATATTTGGGCTTCTAGCAGTGTGTGGGACTTGGTCTATTAGTCCATCTATACTGACCTCCATCAGGTTGCAAATTAAAAATAATTTTTTTCTTCATTTAGCTCTGAAAAAATATTTGGGCTTCTAGCAGTGTGTGGGACTTGTTCTATTAGTCCTTCTATACTGACGTCCAGCAGGTTGCAAATTGAATATAATTTTTTTCTGCATCTAGCTCTGAAAAAATATTTGGGCTTCTAGCGGTGTGTGGGACTTGGTCTATTAGTCCATTTATACTGACCTCCATCAGGTTGCAAATTAAAAATAATTTTTTTCTGCATCTAGCTCTGAAAAAATATTTGGGCTTCTAGCAGTGTGTGGGACTTGGTCTATTAGTCCATCTATACTGACCTCCATCAGGTTGCAAATTAAAAATAATTTTTTTCTGCATCTAGCTCTGAAAAAATATTTGGGCTTCTAGCAGTGTGTGGGACTTGGTCTATTAGTCCATCTATACTGACCTCCATCAGGTTGCAAATTGAATAAAAAAATTTTCTGCATCTAGCTCTGAAAAAATATTTGGGCTTCTAGCGGTGTGTGGGACTTGGTCTATTAGTCCATCTATACTGACCTCCATCAGGTTGCAAATTAAAAATATTTTTTTTCTGCATCTAACCCAGCCAATAGTTTTGGCCTAATACCACAGTTTGGCCACTCAGCTCTGCTCGGTTACCATCCATTGTTTTTTTGTGCAAACAACTCCAGAGTTGTGAATTAGTTAACCACCAAAATGAGTGGAAAAAGGCCTGCTGCTGGTGGAAAGGGGAATAGGCGTGTTGGGAAGGGGAAAAAAGGTTGTGTCCGTGGGGTAGGTGCAGAAGAAAGACCATCTTCCAGCCAAACTAAAATGTCTACTTCTTTTAGCGGACAATGTGATAAGATCCCTTTCTTACGGCCACGCCAATCGCTACAAATTCCAGATGAGGCACAAAAACAGCAGGTGCTTCAACGGATATCAAGTGCTCCTTTAAGTGGGCTCTCCTCCACATCAACTTCAACATCACAAATACTCCAGTCCTCAAAGGTGTCACCCAAATCGCACTTGCTTCCTCACAGCTCCCAAATCTCCAGCTGCCCGTCTGAGTATGAGGTAGAACAGATGGTTGAGTCTGCAGAGCTGTTTACTCATACTATAGTCTGGGAATCAGAGGTCGACTCCAGCGCTTCTGTGAATCCAGACGAGGAAATGATCTGCACTGATGCCCAGAATCTTTATGAGTCGGATCCAGGACCAGACGCAGAAGGTTCTGACCATAATGTAGACCCTCATTCCCAAACTGTAACTCCTGTTGGTGGAGACAATGAGGAAGATGATGATAAGACTCAAATACCTGATTGGAGCGACAACTTTAGTTTTTTGTCAGGGCAGGAACAGGTTGGCTCTGAGGACGACGGGTGTGATAACGCACAGGGTGATGATGATGAGGTCGGAGATCCCACTTACTGTCAACCCACAGTCAGCCAAGAGATGAGGTCAGCAGAGGAGGTGGAGGAAGATGCTAGTGACAACGAGGTCAGGTTGCGCCTTCCTGGACAGAGACGTAGTACTGGAAGCACGTCAACAACTGCATCCTCAAACACAACTCTGCCTCTCACCACAAGTCGTGGTGGCTCTTCAGGTCGCATGGGTGCTAAGCCTTGCATAGCCTGGGCATTTTTTCAGATCGATAAAGATGACCCAACTCGTGTTATCTGTAACATTTGTCAGCAAAAGCTAAGTAGAGGCCAAAAAATACATAGTTTGAGTACTTCATGCATGAACCGGCACATGGACATGAAGCATAAGTTGCAGTGGGAAGCTCAGTGTGCTACAATGCGGTCTAGCCGGCCGGGCCAACCACCGTCTGCCATATCTTGTGCATCCGCGGCCTCTTCATCCTCTGTGACTGGGGGGACAGCAGTCACACCTGTTTTGGGGCGCAGACCTGCCACCTCTTTACCCGCAACAGCCAGCGTGATTGGCAGGTCATCATTTTCTTTGGAGGTGGTAACACCAGCTGGTCTTGAGCGCTGTCCGACATCGATAGCACCACCTTTGGATCAAGGCAACCTAACATGTCCGCCTGCATCTTCCTCACAGACCGGCAGTTTGCCGGGGACACCCTTATCAACCCCGTCTAAGCACAATAGCCAGCCCTCGGTCCCTCAGATGTGGACAAGTAAAAGACCATTTCCTCCTAGCCATGAGAAAGCTAAGAGGTTGAATTTGACCATCTGCAAGCTCTTGGCTACAGAAATGCTGCCTTTCCGCCTGGTGGACACAGAGGATTTTCGAGACCTTATGTCCGTCGCAGTGCCCCAGTACCAGATGCCCAGTCGGCACTACTTCTCAAAGAAAGGTGTGCCTGCGCTCAACCAGCATGTCGCACACAACATCACCGCTTCTTTGAGAAACTCTGTGTGTGACAGGGTGCATTTCACCACAGACACTTGGACGAGTAGGCATGGACAGGGGCGTTACATGTCGCTGACTGGGCACTGGGTAACTATGGTGACAGCAGGACAAGGGGCTGCTGTCCAAGTCTTGCCGTCCCCACGAGTTGTGCGTCAATCCTCTTTATGTCATTTTTCCTCCACTGCTTCTGCCTCCTCAACCTCCTCTCGGTCTTCCACCTGCACCCAAAGCCTGTCTGGTCATGCCACAAGCTTTCTAACTGCGCAGAAGGGATCCTGCACACCTCCTTACTATGCTGGCAGTAGGGCTCAACGTCATCAGGCGGTTTTTACATTGAAATGTCTGGGAAATGTGAGTCACACAGCTGAGGAGTTGTGGTCAGCTCTGGAGAACCAATTTCATGAATGGTTGTCTCCACTGGACCTGAAACCAGGGAAGGCCGTGTGCGACAATGCTGCAAACCTGGGTGCGGCCCTTCGCCGGGGCAATGTCACACACGTGCCTTGTATGGCTCACGTGTTGAACCTGGTTGTCCAGCAATTTTTAGCCCACTATCCCAGACTAGATGGCCTTCTGCAGAGGGCACGGTCGCTGTGTGCTCACTTCCGCCGTTCGCATCCCGCAGCTCAGCGACTTACATCTTTACAGAAGTCGTTGGGCCTGCCACTTCACCGGCTAAAATGCGATGTGCCTACCCGGTGGAATTCAACTCTGCACATGTTGCAGCGACTGTGGCAGCACCGACAAGCCCTGGTGCAATACGTTCTGACGTATAGCCTGGGCCAACGAGATTCAGAGGTGGGGCAAATCACGCTGGAGGAGTGGTCTCAGATCAGGGACCTATGCACCCTTCTGCACAGTTTTGAAATGGCGACGAAGATGTTTAGTGCTGACGATGCCATTATCAGCATGACTATTCCGGTGATTTACATGCTGGAGCACATGTTAAACAGAATTCGGAGTCAGGTGGTGGCACAAGAGGAGGTGGAGGAAGTAGAGGAGGAGGAGTTGTATGCGGAAGGGCTAACATCTGCAAGGTCCAGACGGTCGGCAGCACCAAGGCGGCAGGCATGTGAGGGTGGGGGAGATGATTTTACCAGGGCGCATGGTAGCAGCCAAACTAGTGAGGAAGGTGCAGGAGCCCAGGAAGAAGTGGAGGACGAACTGATGGAAGACTCATCAGATGAGGGAGACCTTGATCACATTTCTGTTGTGCGAGGTTGGGGGGAGAGGACAGAGGAAGGAAGCATGATTGCTACCTCGCCACCAAAACAACAGGGACTTGGTGCTCCTGGATGCGCAACACACATGAGTGCCTTCTTGCTGCACTACCTGCAACATGACCCTCGAATTGTGAGAATTAGAAATAATCCTGACTACTGGGTTGCCACACTGTTAGATCCCCGGTACAAAAGTAAATTTGCAGAAATTATTCCTGCCATAGAAAGGGATGCACGCATGCAGGAGTATCAGCAGAGACTGTTGCAGAATCTTACATGTGCTTTTCCACAAAATACCAGTGGTGCACGTAGTGAATCTCACAGTTCCAACTTGCCAACCGTGGGACCGTCAAGTGTTTAGCACTCAAACCGTAACAGAACCACAGTATCTGCTGGTAACATCAATTTTGCGGAATCATTTCACCACTTTTTTAGCCCATCCTTTGCAAGGCCACAGGAGACAAGAAGTCTGACACATAGTCAACGCCTAGAGACGATGGTACAGGAGTATCTCCAAGTAAACATTGAAGCCACGACTGTGTCACTGGACCCTTGCTCTTTTTGGGCTTCCAATCTGGATAAATGGCCGGAGCTAGCCACTTACGCCTTGGAGATCTTGTCATGCCCCGCAGCCAGCGTTCTGTCTGAACGTGTGTTCAGCGCTGCTGGTGGTGTGCTGACAGATAAGTGACGCGCCCCCTGGGCCATATTCTTTAGGGGAATACCCGGAGCCGGATCAGATAGGGGTTGTAGTCTCCGAGTGGCTGTGACCCGGTCCGTGCCCAGGGTGTCAAGCTCAGAGTATGTGGCAGTCCTACAGATGTTACAAAGTTCGTTATGTCGACTACGCCACCCGTTGGATTGCGGTCACTACGGCCGCCGCTGCAGCAGGGTCCGCTGAGGCTGATGGTGTTGGTGCAGCTTTAGATAGTATAACCCCCAACGGGAGGGGTATGGCCTCAGGGGGTCAGGTGCAGAGGATGGGGGTTGTGGTGGTGCAGCGTAGATGATAAGTAAAGACAGAGTCGGGTTGTGCAGTTCAGGGTGTTTACTTACTGCAGGTATTCCGGTCACTCCGGCCTTGAGTGACCATCCGAGCCGTGCTGCGTCCACCAGGTCCTGGATTCAGCCAACCCCCAAGTAAGTCCGGAGCGTGTCCCTGAGCCCTCCTTCTTGTCCTTTCTTCTGGCCGTCCCCACCAGGGATCCACCTAGGTCCAGCTCCCTCGGGCCTTCTGTTGGGAGACCCTTGGCCTTGGGTTCCCTGACCCTACACGTGGTTTGCCTTCAGGGTGGATGTGGTGGGTGGCCGTGGCAGATCCTGCCCACGGCCTCCGGTCTCTGGCTGAGGTATGCTTTAGCCCCCACCAGTTTGGGATCCGGTACCCTCTTGCCAACTCTTCACCCTAGGGTTGTACTTGGGTTCTCAGAGTTCCTTCTGTTTCCCCCTCTGGGTCTTTCTTGCTCCACTCTCACTCTCTCTGGGGCTTGGAGCTGCTCTTCTGCTCTCTTCCTCTGGCTTCTCTGCAAAAGGCTGACTTCTCTCAGACTGACTGACCTCTCACAGACTGACTCTGATCTTAGATGGTGCCCACCTTAAATACTCCCTCTATGTGTGAGCTCAGGTGACCAGCACCCAATGAGCTCCTATCTTTACCCAGGCTGCTCCCCCTATCTGCCCCTACACTACTGGGATGTACCACCCCCCTCCCACTCCAGCCAGGAACAGACTCGGTCGTACCTGCACATTTCTAAGTGGGAGTACCGTTGGTCTGTTCCTCGGAAATGGGATGTGTGTAGTGCATGCAGCTATCTGAGCTCAGTTCCACACTCCATCCTTACCCGGGAGTGGAATACCACACCTCTGGGTTGAGGTGCAATACCCCTGTAGCAGCCGAATCCTCAGGGTGCTACATTCCCCCCTGGTAAATCACAGCACGTCCTCGGGCTGTAAAAGAATAAACACCACAAACATACAATTTTTGCATAAACATATAAAACATCATATAAAACATTATATATATATATATCAATAAAACTTTTCATATAAAACATTCTTGTAGACTTTTCCTCGCTTCTAGCTTCTCCTCCGGACACTGTGCAACGTGTGCCCGGGAAAAGTGCAACAGTTTCTCTAGAAAAATGGTTTTCCTATAAAACCGGTAGGGGGCGCTTTAGGAAGCGCAACTATATACAAGGGATATGGCCGCTCTCAGTCCTCGGCCAGGTATTAGGAAAGGGGTGACCGCTCTCAGTCCTCGGTCAGAGGGATTAAGGGAAATACGGGTAACAGTTCAATTCTCTGGTCCCAACGGGGACTATATTAGCAACAGTTCACTGTGCCCCGACGGGCAACTATATACAGCTTGTACTCTGCTGTGCTCAACGACGACGTCCTCCTGCTCTTTCTTTGTGATTCACTTTAGCTTCAGACCCGTTCGGGCACGTATGCTGGGCGAACAGATCTTCTCCCAGATGCGGCACTCTTGGTTTTATGGGCGCGGTGGTGGTGGCGCCCGGGTTGCCCAGGCCTTGCGGCCAGGCCTGAGGCACCTGGAAAGTGAAGGGCACCGTAAGGACGGCGGCGCCCTGGGCTACTTGGCCCTGCGACCAGGCCGGTGGCTCCGCGGAGGTAGGGGGCGCTGTTGGTATTGCGGCGCCCGGGGGTACTAGGCCTTGCGACCAGGCTGGTGGTACTTCCTGCTTGGTCACGCTCGGGGTCGAGGCGTGTGACATCACAGGGGTCGCGGATGCGGCTTCCGGTTGAGGCCTAGTCTGTGGCGGTGACGTTGCGGTTACGGGCACGGCAGGGGGTACTTCGGGCTCTGCGACGGGGAGCTGGGGCAGGTACGCGGTTTCCCGGTTTGGGGTAGAGACGTCCCCTTTACCTGCCTCCTTTCGTTCGGCTCCCTTCTCGGCGCCGTCTCCGGCCTTCAGTCCTCCTGCGCCATCCTCAGAGGCGGTCTGTCTCCTCGTCTCGGGTGGCGTGCTCCGCTGACGAGTTCTTGTCTGCTGGGCCATCTCACGGCTCCACTCCGCCAACGTCTCTCGCTGCACCCGGGCCATCCTCCGTGCGAGGCCCTCCAGCGCAGTCTGTGCACACTCCCGATCTCGGGGGAGCTGTGCCAGGACCTCCACTAAGCCTAGTGGGGTCGTTGCTTCTAGCAGGCTCCTGACCAACGGGTCGGTGCTGCTCTGCTCTCCTCTCGTTGTCTCCAGCAGGCTCCTGGCCAGCGGGCCGGTGCTGCTCTGCTCTTCTTCCATCTCCGGGTAAGCTTCTTCTCGACTCAGCTCTAGGCTTCTTGTCTCCGGGTGCGCTCTCTCCAGACTGCTCCAGGCGACACCCATCTTTGTTCTCTTCTTCTCAGTCCTCCCACTTCGAGGGCGGTCCCGGGGCCACTTGGTGATTGTCAGCTCCAGGGGCAGTTCTTTCACGCTGACAGACACCTCTAGCATCACAGTCTCTGTTGGTGGGGGCGGTTTCCACTTTTGGCGCCATTCTCGGTCCTGGCCCACGATGGGAGGCGGCCTCTTGCCACCCTCTGGCACGCCCATAATGGCGTCCGCTCTTCCAAGGCGGGAAATCTTCGGAAATGGCGGGAATCGTCTCCCAGTGGCGGGAAACTCTGCAGATGGGGGGAAAAAGCTGTTAATGGCGGACAACCGGCGGGAATCGACCTGTGATGGAGTCCGATGGCGGGGACCCTCCGGAACCGGCAGGAGACTTCTTTTTGAGGTAAACTTGTTCTTTTCTTCAGGCACGCAGTACCCGGGTGTTGCGGGCACGTAATCCTGCCGACTACGCCAAAGTTGACGCGCCCCCTGGGCCATATTCTTTAGGGGAATACCCGGAGCCGGATCAGATGGGGGTTGTAGTCTCCGAGTGGCTGTGACCCGGTCCGTGCCCAGGGTGTCAAGCTCAGAGTATGTGGCAGTCCTACAGATGTTACAAAGTTCGTTATGTCGACTACGCCACCCGTTGGATTGCGGTCACTACGGCCGCCGCTGCAGCAGGGTCCGCTGAGGCTGATGGTGTTGGTGCAGCTTTAGATAGTATAACCCCCAACGGGAGGGGTATGGCCTCAGGGGGTCAGGTGCAGAGGATGGGGGTTGTGGTGGTGCAGCGTAGATGATAAGTAAAGACAGAGTCGGGTTGTGCAGTTCAGGGTGTTTACTTACTGCAGGTATTCCGGTCACTCCGGCCTTGAGTGACCACCCGAGCCGTGCTGCGTCCACCAGGTCCTGGATTCAGCCAACCCCCAAGTAAGTCCGGAGCGTGTCCCTGAGCCCTCCTTCTTGTCCTTTCTTCTGGCCATCCCCACCAGGGATCCACCTAGGTCCAGCTCCCTCGGGCCTTCTGTTGGGAGACCCTTGGCCTTGGGTTCCCTGACCCTACACGTGGTTTGCCTTCAGGGTGGATGTGGTGGGTGGCCGTGGCAGATCCTGCCCACGGCCTCCAGTCTCTGGCTGAGGTATGCTTTAGCCCCCACCAGTTTGGGATCCGGTACCCTCTTGCCAACTCTTCACCCTAGGGTTGTACTTGGGTTCTCAGAGTTCCTTCTGTTTCCCCCTCTGGGTCTTTCTTGCTCCACTCTCACTCTCTCTGGGGCTTGGAGCTGCTCTTCTGCTCTCTTCCTCTGGCTTCTCTGCAAAAGGCTGACTTCTCTCAGACTGACTGACCTCTCACAGACTGACTCTGATCTTAGATGGTGCCCACCTTAAATACTCCCTCTGTGTGAGCTCAGGTGACCAGCACCCAATGAGCTCCTATCTTTACCCAGGCTGCTCCCCCTATCTGCCCCTACACTACTGGGATGTACCACCCCCCTCCCACTCCAGCCAGGAACAGACTCGGTCGTACCTGCACATTTCTAAGTGGGAGTACCGTTGGTCTGTTCCTCGGAAATGGGATGTGTGTAGTGCATGCAGCTATCTGAGCTCAATTCCACACTCCATCCTTACCCGGGAGTGGAATACCACACCTCTGGGTTGAGGTGCAATACCCCTGTAGCAGCCGAATCCTCAGGGTGCTACATAAGCGCACGCGGCTCTCCACTGATAATGTAGACAGACTCACGTTCATAAAGATGAACAAATCATGGATCCGAAACGACTTTTCTACCCCTGTGTCATCCTGGGGAGAGTAAAAGCTTGATGATTGGTCAAAATCACCCTACCAACCGTTTTAAGCTTTCAAATTACTAATCATGTTTATCTGTATCTTGACTGGAAAATAATTTGGGCTTTGTAGCAGTGTGCAGCACTGATCCTATTAGGCCATCTATAATAAGCTTCACCAGATTTAAAATTAAAAATAATTTTTAGCTGCATCTAGCCCGGAAAATAATTTTGGGGCTCCGAGATGCGCAAGACACATAAGTGCCTTCTTGCTGCACTACCTGCAGCATGACCCTCATATTGTCAGAATTCGAAGTAATCATGACTACTGGGTTGCCACACTCTTAGATCCCCCAAACTTTTCGATCAACCTTTTCATTTTAATAAAGACCAAAAAAATGGTCATTTTTGAAATTATAAGCATTAGCAGGTTGTTAGAAACTGAAATCAAACAGTTTTCAACTCAAAACTTTATTCTAGGTGATGTTACATTTTCACATAGGACCCCTTGTTCGAAAGGAGCTTCTGAACTCTCTCGTCCATTGAATTTGTCAGGTTTTGGATGGTTTCTGCTTCAATTGTTTTGCATGAGGACAGAATACCCTCCCAGAGCTGTTGCTTAGATGTGAACTGCCTCCCGCCATCATAGACACTCCTTTTAATGATGCTCCAAAGGTTCTGAATGGGGTAGAGGTCAGGGGAGCATGGGGGTCACACCATAAGTTTGTCCCCTTTTATGCCCATATCAGCCAGAGATGCAGATGTTTTATGTGCAGCATGAGATGGTGCATTATCATGCAGAAAAATGATCTTGCTGTGAAATACACGGTTCTTCTTCTTGAACCATGGCAGGAAGTGCTGTTTGAGAAAATCCACATACATTATGGAGTTCATCTTTAGCGCCTTCAGGGATCCTAAAGGGGCCGACAATCTCTCTCCCCATGATTCCAGCCCAAAACATTACTCCACCTCCTCCTTGTTGGCGCTGTAGCCGTGTTTGCGTGGGGTGTCCATCAACCAGCCATCCTCCACTCCATTCATCTGGACCATCGAGCGCTGCACGGCACTCATCCGTGAACAAAACAGTTTTGAAATCAGTCTTCATGTAATGTTTGGCCCACTGGAGCCGTTTCTGCTTGTGTGAAGTGGATAGAGGAGGTCGACAGGATGGCATATGCACAGCTGCAAACCTCTGAAGGACCCTGCATCTTGTTGTTCGGGGGACGTTGGAGGCACAAGCAGCTTCAAAAACTTGTCTGCTGCTATGACAAGGCTTTTTTGCCGCTGCTGTTTCAACCTGACGTAATTGCCTGTAGGAAAGAGTCCTCAATTTGCCCTTATCAGCACGCACACGTGTGTACTGTGAATCAGCTACATACTTCTTGATTGCCAAGACACTTCATCCTGATCATCGCACAATGTTGATTGTAGTCATGCCTTGACCTAAACACTCCACAATTTGTTGCTTCTCAGCAGCCGACACATCCTTTTTCTTTCCCATTTTGGCAGAAAATGTAGGCTGCTTAATAATGTGAGAGAGCCTTCTTAAGTAGTCTTGCCTTTCATTGGACACACCTGCCAAACTAATTAGCACAGGTGTCTGCAATTGCTTACAGTGATATAAAGAGCCCTGACACACATCACCATCAATGAGTTTAACTGACAAACAAACAAATTCTTCCCTTATCACTCCTAAACACTTTTTGCATAATAATTTGGAACGCGGTGTACATGTGCTTTTCCACAAAACACCAGTGGTTCACGTAGTGAATCTTACAGTTCTAACTTGCCAACCGTGGTCTGTATGGAATTGTTCAATAAAGGGCCCAAAATTAAGATAACATAGATGGGAGAGGTCTCTATGAATAGGAATTCCTAAGTATTTGATACCCTGTGAGGGCCAGGCAAAGGGAAAGTTGGACTGGATGGAATCCTATATGGATTTAGGGAGGGAGACATCGAGGGCCTCAGACTTCGCTGCATTGATTTTAAAATTTTACCATGTAACAAAGTGATCTATTTCAGCCATAACAGCAGGGATGGATATATGTGATTGAGTGATATATACTAGGACATCATCAGCAAATAGAGAGCACTTGTACTCGGTGCCTCCCACCTCAATCCACCTAATATTGGGGTTATGGCGAATTGATGAGAGCAGGTGCTCCGTCACTAGGATGTATAAGAGAGGGGACAGAGGACATCCCTGCCTTGTCCCATTGGTGATTGTGAAAGGTGATGAAAATGTTCTGACGCACCCCCTGGGCCTTGGGACACCCGGAGCCGGACCCTTTTTGGTGGATGCTGGTGGTTGTAGTCTTCGTGGCAGCGATCCGGTTCCGTGGCTCAGGGCGGTCAAACCAGTGGCGGAACTATTTATGTGGTTTTGATGTTTAAATGTCCGACTACGCCACCCGTGGATTGCGGTCAGAGTGAACCGCCGCTACAGGGCAGACCGCTAAGGCTGGTGTTGTGGGTGCAGCAGAGCGTAGCATAACTCCCCACGGGAGGAGTATAGCCTCAGGGCAGTGTATGCGGAGGATGGGGGTGATGGTGCAGGGCAGCAGCAGTAACGACACGGAGTCAGTGATGCAGTTCAGGGCCTTTACTCACAGTTCTTATTATCCAGACCACGTCTGCAGGTAACGGCTGCCCACGTCGTACTGTGCTCACCAGGTGAGGGGCTCAGACAACTCCCAGATAACTTTGGAGCGCTTCACAGGACCCCCTTTGTGTGTCCTTTGTCTGGCCTTTCTTACCAACACTTCTGTCCGGCTGCCTCGGGCCTCCTCTTGGTAAACTTGGCGCCAGTTTCCCTGACCCTATGTGGTGCCTTCCTAGCGGGTGGAGCAAGGGGCTGCGCCACATAAAATGTCAGAGCCTCCGGTTTCTAGCTGAGGGTCGTTTCCTGCCTCCACTAGTTCGGGGACCGGTCTCCCCCTTTGGCCTGACCCCTCCACGCAGGTGGATTCGGGCGTGCGGTGGCGACTCGCCCGTCCGCACCCCTGGGATCCCTTCATTCCTCGTTCCTGGAGCCTTCTCCGCTCCTCTTCCTTCCTTCTCCCTCTTGCAGGCCTGGGCCTCTGTTACTAGGCCCGCCTCCAGAGCAGAGCTCATGCAGAGCCCCTGCTCCCTGCCACTTCTGCTCAGACTTCTCTGCACTGAACTAAGATGGTGCCCACCTTTTATACTCCCTTCTCAATGCACCCAGGAACTGCTTCCTCCCTGCTCCTGCACTGCAGGGTTCCCCTTCCTCAGTGTTCCCTCCCCCCACTCCAGCCAGGGACAGGGACTGTCGTGCCCATCTCAGGGGCATATTGGTCGCCCTGCCCCACGGCAATGTGGTGTAATGCATGCAGGTGTCGGGTTCTGATCCACACTCCATCCTTATCTGAGAGTGAGATATCACACCTCTGGGTGAGGTGCAATACGTCTGTAGCAACCGAGCCCTCGGTGCTACAGTTCCATTTATCTTCAGCCTAGGTGACGTATTGTGATACAGGGCCGTGATTTTGGCTATAAAAGGGTCCCCTAGACCCCTACCCCAAGCTTTTTAAGAGAATCATATATGGCGTGCCAGGAGACTCTATGGAATGCTTTCTCAGCATCCAACGAGAGTATCTACTTACAAATTTTTAACTGCATCTAGCCCAGGAAATACTTTGTGCCTAGTAGCAGTGTCTGCTAGTCAGCGGATTATCCCGGCTGTTAAGCAAGCTACACCACCTGTAGTTTGGACACTTAATTTTTTCAAAGGAAATGCTTCGGGACCACGGGATACTTAGTGAAGAGCATCAGGAGGCACCCCAAGGCATAGGGGCTGGGACTGGCACTAGGATGCCTTGCGGTGGACAGCCGAGCTCAATCCTTATAAAAGCTTTTTAACTGCAGCAGCTTTAGTGGACGCTACTGGAGCTGGAATTACGCGGCTGCTGGCATGAGACTTGCCCTCCAATAGATCCTTGTAAATGGATTTAAAGTGTATTCATTCAAATTAGAGGGACAATTTAAATTAAAAAGCTTAGAGCTGCCTCCACCACAGGGGGGCTCTCTCGACCCACCAGCGGACAGGCACCAGTATTGGGAGAGGGGGGCTGGCCGTCAGGGTTCACCGCGGCTCTGGCACAAACCCGGCGACACGGAGGTGGCACGGGCAGGAGCGGACTGGCCGTCTCGGCTTCTCACTTTTTGGATTTTAGAAGGGCATGACATGCCTATATCTGTGTCTCCCCCTCCTTTTACTCCTCCACCTCTTTTCTTTTCGCATGACTATATGTACTTGTCACTTTTCCATGTGTTAGTTGTGTCTTCTGAGCAGTTTGTCAGCTTTTGGACACCTTTGAAGGTGTTTTCTATGTGTTTCTATGTGTTTTTGTTTGCCTGCCATTGGTTTTAACGGTGTTCGAAGGTGTTCGACGAACAGTTCGACGAACAGTTCGGCGAACACACGGGTGTTCGACGAACCGAACCGAACTCGAACACTACGGGGGTGGCTCAACACTAGTGGGCACTTTTTTTTTCTCGGTTTCATTTTTCTGTTACCTTTATCCCTGGTACTAAGAATGTTAAAGCCGATGCTTTATCTCGCAGCTTCTCTCCTATGGTCGGTGCCGAGGAGGAGGAGAGCATTTTGCAGAAAGGAGTTGTGGTCGCGGCATTGGACTCCGATTTGGAGAATGGGATTCTGAATGCTCAAGATGATGCTCCATCTAACAATCCCCATGGGAGGTTGTTCGTGCCTAGAGCCTTTTGGAGAGATTTGTTTGTGGAGTGTCATGAGTCTCGGTTGGCAGGTCATCCAGGAGTTTCGGAGACTAAGAGACTTATCAGTCGCAGTTTTTGGTGGCCTGGATGGCAGAAGGAAGTCATCAAGTGGGTGCATCAGTGTACTGTGTGTGCTAGGTCAAAGGCTTCACATAATCCTGCTGCGGGGTTGCTTCGCCCTCTGGAGGTTCCTAGTGCGCCTTGGACGCATCTCTCTATGGATTTTATTACTGATCTTCCTGTGTCTGAGGGTTTTACTGTCATCTGGGTGGTCGTAGACCGTTTTAGTAAGATGTGTCATTTGGTTCCGTTCATTAAGTTGCCCTGCGCCAAGACACTCGCTAAGGCGTTTGTTAAGGACATTGTCAAGCTCCATGGTGTTCCCATGGATATTGTTTCTGATAGAGGACCTCAGTTTGTGGCTTGCTCTTGGCGTGCTTTTTGTGACAGGTTGGGAGTCCATTTGTCATTTTCGTCTGGTGATCATCCTGAGTCTAATGGACAGACTGAAAGAAAGAACCAGGATGTAGAACAGTTTTTGCGTTGTTTTGAGGCGGACAATCAAGAGGTGTGGTCTGAGTTTCTGCCTCTCGCAGAATTTGCTCTTAACAATCATACATCCTCCTCTGCTGGGTGTTCTCCATTTTTTGTTGCACTGGGAGACTTCCGTCTTTTGGTTCGTTCTCCAAATTGGGGTCGGCAGTGCCTGAGGAGGAGAATTTTTCCGGTGATTTGGAGAGAGTTTGGACTAATGTACGTTGTAACCTGCAAAAGGCTAAGAAGAAGTCCAAGAAGTATTTTGACAGGAAACGTAAGAGGTTTTGTTTACTGTGGGTGACATGGTTTGGTTGTCCTCGAAGAACTTGCGGTTGAGGATTCCCTCTAAAAAACTGGGTCCTAAGTTTGTGGGTCCATTTAAGGTGCTTCAGGTTGTTAACCCGTCTGCTGGTAGGTTGGATGTTCCTACTTCCTGGAAGATTAATTCTGTGTTTCATGTTTCCTTGTTGAAAAAGGCTGACATTTCTAATAGGGACGCCACTGTCACAGTTCCTCCTGTGGTGGAAGACGGTGAATATGAAATTTCTCGTATTTTGAATTCAAGATGGCATAGAGGGATATTACAGTATCTTGTCTCCTGGAAGGGTTTCGGTCCCGAGGATAACTCCTGGGTAGAGGCGGATGATGTCTCTGCCCCTAGACTTGCCAGAGCTTTCCACAGGAGGTTTCCTGATAGGCCTGCGCCTGGAGGATCCGGAGGATCCTCATAGAAGAGGGGGTACTGTTAGAACCCTCCTGTTAGTTTTTTTACATAGTTTATAAGTTACATAGTTTATAAGGCCGAAAAAAGACAAGCGTCCATCCAGTTCAGCCTATTTCTTGTGCACTGCAGCTATTCCGCAGCCTTGATCCAGGGGAAGGCAAAAAAAAGCCATGCGGTATAGGCCAATTTACATCACTGAGGAAAAATTCACTTCCCGACTCCAATCTGACAGTCAGATTTAATCCCTGGATTAATTAACTATCACTAAGCATAAGATGTAATATTGTTCTCAAGAAAGGCGTCCAGGCCTCTCTTGAACTCATTAAGTGAGTTGGACATCACCACTTCCTCTCCCAGAGAGTTCCAGAGTCTCACGGCTCTGACCGTAAAGAATCCCCTTCTATGCTGGTGCAGGAACCTCCTTTCCTCCAGACGCATAGTGTGCCCCCTCGTCTTTGTCACCATCCTTGGTATGAACAGGTCATGGGAGAGATCTCTGTACTGCCCCCTGATGTATTTATACATGTTTATGAGGTCTCCCCTAAGCCTTCTCTTTTCCAACGTAAATAGGCCTAATTTTGACAACCTCTCTGGGTATTCTAGTCCCTCCATTCCCTTTATTACCTTAGTCGCCCTCCTTTGTACCCTCTCTAGCTCCAATATGTCTTTCCTGAGCACCGGAGCCCAGAACTGTGCACAATATTCTAAGTGCTGCCTTACCAGCGCTTTATACAGAGGAAGAACAATGTTCTCATCATATGCCCCTATTCCTCTTCTGATGCATGCCATGACTCTATTTGCCTTCGCAGCTGCTGCCTGACACTGGGCACTCCAATTTAATTTGCTATTAACCAAGACGCCCAGGTCTTGGTTAATAGCAAATTAAATTGGAGTGCCCAGTGTCAGCTATCTTGTGTTTTGCGGTCACGTGACCAGCTGCCTATATATTCCAGCTCCGCCCTTCTGGCTTTGCTGGACTTCAGTGTTATTTGCCTGTCTCTCTAGCCAGGTGCTTTTGTGCCTATCTCTGTCTAGTTTGCTTGGTCCTCTGGGACCTCTAGTACTTTTTGTCAGTTTGTCTTTTTGCTCTGCAACAACTTCTGTTAGGAAGTGTCCCATTTTTGTCCCAGTCCTTAGTTCTTTTTCGGACCCCTCCCTTTATTCTATAGGTCTCCGTTCAGACTAGCCGAGGACGAAGGCGGGTCTGTTCACAAGGAACAGGCTGCCCGCTACATCGTAGGGATTCAGCTTAGTCTTACTGTAGGGACAGCTTTTCCCATTCTTTCGTTAGTTTATGTTGCAGATCATAACACCCTACAGACAATACGTGTCCTCCCTCTGATGTGTGGCTATGTATGTGGTGCTCTCCACTTACTTCAAGCCATCTGATTGCGGCTGTCTCCAGGCATCTCTCTTCTGGGACCAGGGCAGCAATAAATTCAGAGGACACGATGTTCATAACCATAACTGTGACTTTACTTGGGGAAGAGGAATATGTACAATATTTACAGGCAGATATAATGGATAAGGCCCGACAGGTTATTATCTCCCTCACAGGTGCTGGCAACATCTTCAGCCCTGGTTCCCTCTTTAAGTGAAGCATCTCTGTGACTCTATCTCTAGCCCAAGAGACTCTTCTGTAATACCAACAGTGTTCCGGATCTGATATCTCCCCCACATCTTAGCCTGGAGTTCTATTTATCTTCCTCTGCTACCTGCAAACTAGAAGTGCTCCGGGTCCTCAATATCTCCGTTGAGTTTCTCCAGCCGGCTAACAGGACTCTTGCGCAGGGAGACCTTTGCACTGGTGATCCCACTGTCTGAGGGTATCCCGTCTACCCTAGCAGCCACCATATAGTCAGGCTGCCCATACAGTTCACTGTCCTATCTCTTACTACTCATCACTTCCTGCTTCTGGAAACTAAACAGGGATTTTCGTAAAGTGCCCACCCTCTGTGGACTGTCATCACACAGCATTAACCCCATCACTGTCTGTAACACTGCTAGCAGACTCATCCTGACATCTGCACCCAGGACAGTGACATCTTGTGGCTGATTACAAGTACTGCAGCCCACTAGGAATTATGCCAGGAACAAGCTCTATAACTCTCAAGGCTTGATCAGGGCACTAAGTTCCCCCTCTACTCTACTGACTGGACCACTGAAGCTAACTCCTTAGCTTGGCCTACCAACAGTTCAGAGAGGTCTAACTACAGGGACACTTCCTTTAACTACTTCAGTGCCAAGGGAAGGCTACGTCCTTCCCAAATATTACACCTATGGGCACAGCCAAAGACCCAAAGCTATAGCGTGGCTAAGTGGCGTAGTATATACCTGAGACATAGTAAGTATTGTGCCAACTAACCAAGTAATAATGCCCTCCGAGTACCTCCTTATGGAAATAATGCCCTTAGAAAATATCAAGTCCTCCTCAAAAATTAATGATGCCCCCTGAGTTCCTCCTTCACAAGCAATAATGCCCACAACAAAATAAAATATATGCTCACCTAATCTGTCTTCGTCCCTGCAAATGGAACAGTCCGGTGGCTGCATGGTGAAGAATGGATGAAAAATGTGAAAGGAAATTTTACAATGACTTATTTAATTACCCCCTGTGCAATTCCACAGTTGTTTTTTGCTTTTGTTTTTTTACCATATTCACTAAATTCTAAAACTGACCTGCTAAAATATGATTCCCCAGGTCAGTACGAGTTTGCAGACACCAAACATGTATAGGATATTTTTTATTTAAGTGGTGAAAAAAAAATCCAATGTTTGTAAGGAAAAAAAAATGCAGCCATTTTCTGCGAATTGTAGAGTCTCCATTTTTCGTGATCTGGCTTATTTTTTGCGCCCTGAGCTGATGTTTTTATTATTGCGTTTTATTGCAATGTTTTGGCGACCCCAAAACAACATAATTATGGCGTTTCGATATTTTTTCTTGTTACGTCGTTTACCGATCGGAGTCATTTACTTTATATTTTGATAGATTGGACATTTCTGAATGCAGCCATACCAAATATGTGTATTTTTTTATTGTTTTATTTTGAATGGGGCTAAAGAGGGGTGATTTGAACTTTTTTTGTATTCATTTTTGTAATATTTTTTAAAACTTTTTTTTAAAATTTTAACATGCTTCAATAGTCTCCTTAGTAGGCTTGAAGCTGCGATCTTCTGATCGCCTGTGCTACACATAGCAGGGTTTCAGGCCTGCTATGTGTAGCATAAATCATGATTTCCTATGAACGCCAGCCGCGGGCCATCGTTCATAGGAGATTTACAATGACAGTCACGGGGGTCCTCTGGCTGTCATGACAACCTATCGGCGCCTCGCGATCACCTGACAGGGGCGCTCATGGGCTCATCTTATGACACGCTTCCAGCTCATGCGAGTTAAATAATGCTGTCAGGGATTGGGTGGTCCTTTTCAAGATTTTGTATTGGGGCCCAGCATCTTCAAATTATGCCTTATACATTATCTCTGTTCCTCTTGATTGCCATCTTTCCCCCTTCAAAGTTTGTAATATATGAAAAGCAATGTACTTCACTAATATTAATCCATAATTTGTGCCCATCCCATGTTATGCCCAAAGGCAGCTGCCTGCTCCACCAACCCTATGTCTCAACTCTATAATGACTTATACATACTAGAATTTTTTTTCTTTTTTGGAGGGGTAGCATAATCACTTTGGCTATTAATGACAGTAATGAAGTGTCAGTCCACCATTAATCCTACAATATTAATGATCTATCCTTCACTCCCATCTGCTGTTATCTGGGATAACATTCATCTGGACCTCCGAGGGTTGAGATGGCCATCTGTTCCATCACATCCACAGCTTTTTTTTTTTCAATATTTTCAGACGTTTTCTGACAGATGAGATAATATAAAGGTGCGTACTATGGATCACAAACTATATTTCACAGGAATATTTATTTTACGGTTAGTCCTGGCATTTTCTTTCGCCTCAGTCAAATGTTGGCCAAGGAGACCTCTTGTTGACCTGACGTCAAACCTTTGCTGCTTCTCGTCTTTTCCCATTAACGCTGCCTGCCATCAATTTCCTTTTGAATGTTCTTCTAAAGTCTTTCTATTTCTTTTCTGCCGGTTTTGTGGTCATATTTGTGCTTCGTGACTGCCCGTCATCCACACTCAACTAATCAGATAAACAGTATATAATCATCCTGTTGTACGTCAAGAGCTTTATATTAAAACCACCTACATTCTCTATGGCATGTGCTGAACATGAATGTTGAATATGTATGTGGAACATGCTTGACTGAGTGCGGAAATTGCTGTCTATATGCATGAGACCACCTCTGGTGCATCAGATTGGGCTAAAGAACAAGACCTTCTATGTTCTTCCTTGTAGACAAATAAAATATATGTATAAAATATTTGTGACCTGTCACTTTCCATAAATATGTAATTTTATTTGACCCAGTGTAAATGCTTCTGTTCTCCTGAATCCGGCGATGTTTTTCTTTTGTTTCTGCGCCTCTCTGTTCCTGAGATATGGCCCCTTTTCCCTAGATATAAAGATTGTTTTTTTAAACCAAGTGGGCGTAGTAATAAATTGTTCTTTGTGGGTGTCTTCTTGAGGACCTCGCCCAGTTGGCTAACAAGACTAGATTTATATCCAGGGAAGAAAGGACAATATCTCAGGAACGGAGAGGCGAAGGAACAAAAGAAAGACATTGCCGGATTCAGGAGAACAGCGGCATTAACACCAGGTAAGAAAATTACATATATATGCCAAATGACAGGTCCTTTTTCGATTAAAACTTAACACACATAACTATGTTGGTTACTAATACTTGCCTTCCTTGCTTTTACTTAGGTTCACCTAGTACCTAGCCACTTCTTTATCTTGGGAAAATCTAATGGCGCTCTCTGTTTGTCACAGAGTCACCCAGAGATCAAAGAAATGCATAGTCCCTGCTGTCCCCTCCATTTGTGCCTCACAAGGTCTCTGTTTAAGCCATGAACACAATGAAAATATTTCAGCACAGTATGCTGAAAAATCACTGTGCGTCATGTCTGCATCTGTGTACATGGCTATAGAGAAGACACATACACAGTACCGAGTCCCTAAAGTTCTCATTAGCCTTTACTTTATCATTTCGCCTATGAGACATGGTAATTTTTGACATTTCTTCCCAGTCTCTTTTATTTCTTCTGGGATCTTTTACAATAATATTTTATAATAGTTTTTTTAGACTGACTTTGCAGAGCATGACCTTTTGTCTATTGTCTATGCTGAAAGTTAATGAATGCCAGTCCATTCACATCATCTGCACTCCGGCTGTCAATTCAATGTGTTTTTACAATGGGGATCAATGGAACCAAATTTGAAAAAGGGCAATTCGATACCTCCTGTGGTTTTATATGACAATTACTTTAGCTAAATAGACTAAATTGTGTGTCCATACCTGGTTATTGGCTGTGTCCTAAAGCTTTATAGACTAACTGGAGTTAGATTTTGCAATCAAAAGTTGGATCTAGACAGTAATTTACCTGATGCCAGGTGTACAACTGACTAGTTGGCAGCCTAAGAGTAAGTTCACACCACGTTTTTTTTCAGGCGGGTTTGGAGCCCGTCTGCTCCGAAACCCACCGAAAAAAGTGCTAATAAAACCCTCAAAACCATGAACATCTGCATTTCTATGCAAAAAATGACTTGCTGTTCATATGTTCAAGCTTTTATATTTGGAAGTGGAAAAAACTATTTCTTTAAATTTATAAAAAAATGTTACACTTTTTTTTGTTATAGAAACTTGGATCTGAGCGAATAGATCTAAATTAATTGAGCTTGCTACAAATTTCTAGAAAAAGAATATGAATTTTGGGCAACTTTTCTTGGGAAAATCCAGCAAAATGTTAGCAAAGGATGGGAAGGGGTAAAAATCAATAAGATGTTCTATTTATCTATCCTGTGGTAAAGCGGCTTGCTCAGCTGTACACGGAGGTAGCCACGGAACACTGTCTCTTTAAGTTTTGGGTTTGTTTATTGAAAAATGTCATAAACCACCCTGGAATCCATAAAGTAAACACAGCCCATTCGGCATAATGGCAAAACAAAATAAAAAGTTACAGCACAGTCCATATATCGGCCGTGGTCCGGCCACTCAGGGTTCACTACACACGGTTCACGACAACACATGCAAGCTCCTCTCTGGGGCAAGCCTTTCCAGATACTGACTCACACCTGAGTCACAAGGCTGGCTATTTACAGCCCAGATCACACCCTGGGGTGGAGATAAGGTGAATGGCCTCCTGCCCATACTATGGACATTCACAACAAAACATGCCCTTTTAAATATGGCTGATTAACCCTCTCTACATCTACCATGCAGGAGAAGACTTCCACATTTCACATTACTGAAGCTGATAGCCTCAGTGAAACATATCTCCCCTCCAGTATTCTGCCAGTGACTTTATCACAATCCCCATACACCGCCAGTCCCCACCTAGTTCTCCGAATATCTCCCCTTCCTTCTTTTCTCTCCATGTCTTCTTGTTGGCGGCGCCGTTGACCAGAACGTATTCAGTCAAGAGGGGTGCAGTGCACGTCAATGAGAAAGAGAATAGCTAATAAGTGTACTGCATTGGGAGTGTCGAAAGGAAAGCAATAGGGAGGACCAAGAAGAGGTGAGTAAAAAAGTAAAAAAAATGTAACGCCTTCCCGGCAGATTCGATTTGTACCAACTTTATTCGATGAGAGTAAAAACTCTCTCCCTGAACTGCCCAAAATTCAATTTTGAGAACTTCTGTCAACTCTAAGAACTTCTGACCTTCTCTGTCCCTTTTGTGCCCTTCTATTCAGCAACGTCTTGGTAGTCATTTGACATTTATTACTTGTTTTGCACCCCTTCTGTCACAGAAAGGCACTAAAGAAGCAATAACTGGCAACTAGCCAAAAAGGGGGCACTTAGCAGTAAGACACTAAAGGGGTGAAAAATGGCAACTGGGTACAGAATTATTGACCTCCTTAGTGCCCATTTGACATTCCCTTCCCTTTTAGTGTCTTTCTGTTCAGCTCCCTCTGGCTGCCTATTTGGCACTTGCACCTTTTAGCACCTTCTTTTTTAGAAGACTCCTAAAAATGCAATTAAAAAAAGGGCACTAAAGAGGCAAGAAACAGAAGTGCATGAAAGAGGCAAGAAATGTCAAAAATTTCCTAACGAGTAGATTGGAAGGACCACCTGTTGAAGCGGCTTTGAACTGTGAGCTATGTAGATTTCTTCAAAATGTCTAATAGGGAGGCCCACCCATCATTGAAAACCCCTAAGTCTAAACAAATCACTCTTCCATGATAAATCCATCAGAATGAGTTAAGTTATGAAGGGCCAAGGAACATTTCATGCACTTATTTTTTCTCCAGTCTTGAGCACTTCAGACAGATTTATTTTATGCCCGCCTATATAAATAGGCTGCAAAGCATGAGTAATTGGAGAACCCCCAGTTTCCAAATTTAGTCTCCGTCTGTAATCAAAACTTAACAACCTTCTGCATTACTCACGAGCACTTTCATCCGACATCTGGGTCCATTGGAAGTGTTGGAATCTGTGTCGCTTTCTCAAGATCGATGGTCGTCACAATAATTCCTTCTCGGGAAGGGACATAATACGGCAAATGCAGCGGGAACAAATTCATTGTTTGGAAATTGGGGTCAAATCCATTTACTGGAAAGCTGTTACCAGTTATAACACAATGCTTTTTTTATGTCTTTTTGACGACTGGTTGGGTTTGATGTATTTAATCTTTGCATAATTACACTTTAATTTTCTATTGTGTGTAAGAAAACTAATTACTCCCTGAAAATGAGTTCAGCATCTTATCTTGTATAGTTTATCGGTGATTTTTTTGTTGTTGTTGCGCAAAGCTATAGCTAGCAATTATTTTAAAAAGTTCAAATATATTCTGAAACTAATACATTTTGATAATTTAGCATGTCAAGGTGATGGCTCGTAGGACATTTCAGACATCACAGATTCCTGGTCATTTCTAATGAGTATTGCTACTAGCTTTTTTCCACCTGTGACATCTACGTTATTGACACCCTTGATGCTGACACTATGGCCTTGGATGAACCTGTGCAACCTTTCTGAATGTGATCTATAATAACTGGGTGATAGCGTATTCCTAGAAATGATTAAAATACTGTTCATTTACCTCTGTGATAATACAATCCACAAACTGCAATGTATTTTTTTCATCAGTGACATGTCCATTTCTGACATCTCTGAAAATTTATATCAACCCAGTCCAACCATGCCCGTAACCTATTTTGCCAGTGTCATATAAATCCAGTGTAATTGGATATGCCCTAGGTAATACTTAGACACCAGCCACTTGTCAGGCTAACTAGGTCAGGCTCCTTGTCAGGCTCATTAGGTCAGGTTCCTTGTCACACTCACTAGGTGAGGTTGCCCCTCAAACACCAAGGTCCGTTAGGCACACGGCCATTGGTGTCGGTGCAGTAGGCAGATGAAGCATGCGGGAAAAAGCTAGCAGAAGCACTAGAAGCTGCAGGCAGACCGTGAATTTCCTTGAGACCGCAGATAGGTAACAGAGGTACTGGAAGCCCCAGGCAAATAGGAGACTTCCTGGAGATCGCAGACAGGCAGGAGAGGTACTGAAAACCAAAAACAAGTAGTAGAGGCACTGGAAGCCGCAAGCAGACCGGAGACGTCTGGGAGCACACAGACAGGTAACAGAAGTATTGGAAGCCGCAGGCAGACAGGAAACATCCTGGAGACCGCAGACAGGCAGAAGAGGTAATGGAAACAACAAACAGGTAGCAGAGGCACTGGAAGCCGCAAGAAGATCGAAGATGTCCGGGAGACCACAGACGGACAGCAGAGGTTCTGGATGCCACAGGCAGACAGGAGACATCCTGGAGAACACAGACAGGCAGAAGAGGTACTGAAAACAATAAACAGGTAGTAGAGGCACTGGAAGCCGCAAGCAGACAGGAGACATCCTGGAGACCACAGGCAGACAGCAGAGGTAATGGAAAGTGCAAACAGGTCAACGTGTACTAGCAAACTAAGAGACTATATATAAAGACGTAGGTGTGTTTCTTGGTAGACCTTGTATAGGCCTAGATAGATGATCACATGGGAGTACGTCAGGCTACTTGCAAATGAAGACGTGGAGCACAAGAACGTTTAGTGGACCAGGGTGAAGGGAGCAGAGCTCAGACCTGGAACAGGTTTGGAACGCTCCTGTTTGTTAGCCCCCTACTGCCACCTCTGACACTTTCACTATGGCTTTCCGGTTGCCAAGCTTTATATAATATATATATATATATGAATTTATACCTATAAAGGATACAGGACGTTTGAAGAATTACTAAGCTACTGTCCACTTCTTGCCACGATGCTTGTTTTTTTCACCAGTGACATCTCCATTTTTCCTCCAGTGACATCTCATTTTCTAACAACCACTCTGGCCCTCTGTTTGGCCTATAAAAGTCATGTTAATGAGATACGACCCAGGAATTAAGATACTAATCATGTTATACCATAAATATCTAAAGCAGCAAGCTTTTCTCATTCACCATGGCCTTTTTATATTAGAAAATAACAGGATCATATTATATTTTATTTAAAGCCATGAAAACTAAAATCTGTAGAGAAAGCTTCATAGACTGTTATTCCTGCAGTGGTTATAAATGTTAATGATCAGTAAATGTTCCCAGATGTCCAGTGACAGATCAGCTCTGCGGCTGCATTTAGCTTCATTATGTTACATGACACATGCTCCTTCCACCAGGCACATATGTGGGGAGTATTCAGCATCCCATCCCTCAATACTATTAGATATTTATAGCAAAATGAGACTTTTGCCTTCAAAGAAGTCTCATGTGTTTAACTTAACTGGGCCAAAAAATCAAAAGGATGTGACAAATATGGCTTGGGAAATATGTTTTTTTACTAAGACCACTTTAGACGACATGCATGGAAGGAGTAATCTAAGCACAATAGTGGGCCTGCCAAAAAGTATCTGATTAATCCCTATGTACCCAGCTGAGCAGTTGAGGATTGTTTCCAGCATAGTCTTATACCAACGAATGGTGGAACTTTAGTCTCATTATTCCCTGCCATTCTAGTCTGACCTGGGTCTAAAGTGAGCCCTACATACCATAAGTTATTTCTGCAACCAGCAAGCTGATAACCCTTTTCAGAGGGTAACACCAAAGCTGTGTGCCATGTATTGCAACCACCAAGCTGTGCACCATTTCTGACTGTAACTGTGGATTTCATCCAGCGCATTCTTGTACCAAAGAAATGTTGATGTCTCATCATTCCTCACCATACTAATCTGACTTGAACATACAGTGAGTCCAATGCACTATGGGTTGCTCTGTAACCAGCAAGCTATTTACCTATTTAAGACTGAAACTGCAAAGCTGTGTGCCATATATTATAACTGTTAAACTGTATACCCATTTGAGGCTATAACCATCAAGCTGTGTACCCACTTGAGACTGTAACTGCAAAGCTGTGAGTCATGTATTGTAACTGCTGTAAAGCTGTATACCCATTTGAGACTGTAACCACCAATTTGTTTAGCTATTTGAGACTGAAACAGCAAAGATGTGTCATATATTGTACACACCAAGCTGTGAACCCACATGAGACTGTAACTACAAAGCTGTATGTCATATATTGTAACTGCTGTAAAGCTGTATACCCATTTGAGACTGTAACCACCAATTTGTTTAGCTATTTGAGACTGAAACAGCAAAGATGTGTCATATATTGTACACACCAAGCTGTGAACCCACATGAGACTGTAACTACAAAGCTGTATGTCATATATTGTAACTGCTGTAAAGCTGTATACACATTTGAGACTGTAACCACCAATTTGTTTACCTATTTGAGACTGAAACTGCAAAGATGTGTGTCATATATTGTACACACCAAGCTGTGAACCTACACGAGACTGTAACTGCAAAGCTGTGTGCCATATATTATAACAGTAAAGCTGTATACCCATTTGAGACTAGGACCACCAAGCTGTGTACCCACTTGAGACTGTAACTGCAAAGCTGTGTGTCATATATTGTAACTGCTGCAAAGATGTATACCCATTTGAGACAGTAACCACCAAGCCGTGTATCCACTTGAAACAGTAAACGCAAAGCTGTGTACAATATATTGTAACTGCTGTGAAACTATATACCAATTTGAGACTGTAACCACCAAACAGTGTACTCACTTGAGACCGTAACTGTAAAGCTGTGTGCTACATATTGCAACCCTCAAGTTGTATATTCATTTGAGACTTAATTGCCAAGCAGTCTACCCACTTGAAACTGTAAATGCAAAGCTGCATACCATATATTGTAACTGCTGTAAAGCTGTATAACAATTTCAGACTGTAACCACCAAGCAGTGTACCCACTTGAAACTATAATTTCAATGCTGTGAGCTAGATATCGTAACACCCAAGTTGTTAACCCATTTGCAACTGTAATCACCAAGCTGTCTACCCACTTTGAAACTGGAAATGGAAAGCTGTGTATCATATATTGTAACCGATGTGAAGCTGTATACCAATTTGAGACTGTAACTAATAATCAGTGTACCCACTTGAGACTCTAACTGCAAAGCTGTGTGCCATAAATTGACCAAGTATGCAATGGACCAGGCAACTGTTAGGTGGATTCATAACTGGCTTAGTGATCGGACTCAAAGGGTGGTTGTAAATGGCTTCACATCCAGCTGGATGAATGTCTCAAGTGGGGTACCACAGGGCTCCGTCCTGGGACCTGTATTGTTCAACATCTTTATCAATGATTTAGATGAAGGAATTGAGGGTAAACTGATTAAATTTGCTGATGACACAAAGCTAGGAGGGATAGCTAATACTAGAGAAGAGAGAGAGAGGATTCAAAAAGACCTAAATAAACTGGAGCAGTGGGCAGCAACCAACAGAATGGTTTTTAACAGGGAAAAATGCAAAGTACTACATCTGGGCAATAAAAATGAAAAAAGCATATACAGAATGGGAGGAATAGAGCTAAGCAACAGTACATGTGAAAAAGACTTAGGTATACTAATAGATCATAGACTGAACATGAGTCAACAGTGTGATGCAGCAGCAAAAAAGGCAAATACAATTCTGGGATGTATTAACAGAAGCATACAGTCTAGATCACGTGAAGTCATTATCGGTCTTTACTCCTCTTTGGTCAGACCTCATCTGGAATACTGTGTACAGTTTTGGGCACCACATTTTAAAAAAGACATAGACAAACTGGAGCAAGTTCAGAGAAGAGCGACCAGAATGGTGACTGGTCTGCAAACCATGTCCTATGAGGAACGGTTGCAGGATTTGGGAATGTTTAGCTTGCAAAAAAGAAGACTGAGAGGAGACTTAATAGCTGTCTACAAATATGTCAAGGGCTGTCACATTGTAGAAGGATCATCTTTATTCTCATTTGCACAAGGAAAGACTAGAAGCAATGGGATGAAACTAAATGGGAGGAGACACAGATTAGATATTAGAAAAAAAATTTTGACAGTTAGGGTGATTAATGAGTGGAACAGGCTGCCACGAGAGGTGGTGAGTTCCCCTTCAATGGACGTCTTCAAACAGAGGCTGGACAGACATCTGTCTGAGATGATCTAGTGAATCCTGCTTTGAGCAGGGGGTTGGACCAGATGACCCAGGAGGTCCCTTCCAACTCTACCATTCTATGATTCTATGATTCTATGATTCTATGATTCTATGAAATTGTAACGGCCAATCTATGTTCCCAATTGAAACTATAAATACAAAGCTGTGTGCTATATATTGTAACCACTGTAAAGCTTTATACCAGTTTGAGACTGTAACAACCAAGCTGTGTATCCACTTGAGACTGTAACTGCAAAGCTGTGTGCCACACATTGTAACCTCCAAGTTGTATACCCATTTGAGACTGTAACTACAAAGCTGTCTTCCCACTTGAAATTGTAACTGCAAAGCTGTGTAACCTCCAAGTTGTGTAACTATTTGAGACTGTAACCTTCAAGCTAATTGCTATTGTTTTTAGATATCACGCTTTATGCTCCAGCTGGAGTAAAGTTGCATTTGGTTGAACTGTACTGAGTCCACCATAATTTTTGTTCCCTCCTCCAGTAGTAGAGTTGAAGTATACAACAATACTCTTACATGTATATTGTTATCAATTTTGTTTTATAAATCCAAAGCATTTTAAATTTTGCAAAGACTTGTGTATTCAGCTCCTATATAGAAGTATGGATCTCCAAGGTAACAGACTACAAAACAAACTCTGTCTCATCTGATTCTGCAGCTATACCTCCTTTCATCTGTTCAGGAGAATAACAACAGGACCAGACTACACAGTGATGGTTTGTAGTCTGTTACCATGGAGACACATAGGAAATTTAGAATAAAGGCTTTTTTCGAAAATCCTTTATTCATTTACTGATGCATTATTAAAATTGGTTAGCTAAAAGTGATTATATGTACAGTAATAGCAAATACACTTCCCAAAAGCAACCATGAAGGTCACGATAGAGGAATAATAAATGCACCCCTTCCCATTATAAATGACATTGTTGTCACATGACTGATGCTTTCAAGCCCCACAACTCCACTTTCATACACTCGTAATTGGCTTGTATATTCACAAGTAGATACATTAATAAGTAATGATTGATGTATCAGGAGCTGATATAGGACATTGCGTGTCGGGTCGTTAGCTGATATTTAATTTCATAAAGATTATAAAGAGTTAAAGCAGTGAACAAGTCATTCATCTGATATTAATACATGTTGTAATAATAGGGGGAACATAAGATAATATGTATCTCACACAGTAATTATTATAAAGGGGCATCACCACATTCTAGTCGTGAGGACGGATATTTAATTATAAGTAATTATGTTTTATTAAATAATCAAAACAATATTAATAGACAATAATATTCTACTATAATAAATAACTGTAATCTAATTATTTACTGTATTCGCTCTTTTTATTAGTCTACGGCGCTAATACTAAACAGACGTGACTTCTTTTAAGAGCCCATGAACATGGTGGAAAATAACAATTAGGGACAAAAGTATTTCATACAACTATAGTTTCAGGAACTTTTCTGACTTCCCCCTCTACATCCATAGACATTAATATGGAATCAGCCCATCTGCAGATATAACGGCTTCTGCTCTTCCGGGAAACATTTCTACAAGATTATGGAGGCGTGTGTGGGGATTTTTACCCCTTCATCCACAAGATCATTTGTGAGGTCAGACCCTGATGTTAGGGAGAGGCCGGGCTCACAACCTCCGTTATAGGTGTTGGATGAGGTTGGAGTCTGGGCTCTGTGTGGCTGTTCTTCTACCAAACTCCCCCTCCATGTCTGTATAGACCTTGGGCACTGGGCACAGTCATGGGGAACAGAAAAAGGCCTTCCCCAAACTGTTCCCACAAAGCCAGAAGCTACAATTGTCCACAATGTTTTGTGCTGAAGCATTAAGATTTCCCTTCACTGGAACTAAGAGCCCAAGGCCGACCCCTGATAACAAGCCAATAGCATTATCCTCCTCCACCATGTTTAGGATGGAATACCCCTTTTAAAAGGTGTCTGATTTAGAAAACTCATTTTAGTTTAAAGAATTCATTCCCCCAAGTGCCTCTGAATCTGGAGTGTCCAATAACTGCGTAATGCCTCTTTAGCCCTGTGGGGGTGCTGCAGAAAAATAGAACACATATTACAGAAGGTCCTGGTATTAAGATAATATAAAATCAGCTGAATGTGGGAGAAAAAATCTTATTCCAAAGCAGAAAAGCTCCAGGATCTCAATACAAAAGAAATCTTCATAATGGCAGCAGGAGACCTAAAACCCTAGTGGCAATTGGAGCTCCAAATGGGTTTATCGTTTATTGTACCTTCGGGTTTATTACTGTGCCTGTCGGAGGTTATGCTACTTTTGCTGACTGACTGTTGGTCTTCCATGCTCAGACGTAAAAGGAATTAAAGTAAAAACAAAGCATAAAAATACTAAATATTCAGTTCTATTAAGGGACAAGAGAAGTGAATAGATGTCAAATTTAGAGGATATTTACGAGAACAGACGAGACTAAACCTGGAGAAGACATTTACCTTCCGCCTTCCTTAGAGAATACTTTCAGGGCCTCTTTGCCTTGACTGACTGTAATTTTTGGTCCCTCTGCCATCCACTGTTGACAATAGCCTATCTACTTGTGATACATTAACTTGTCAGCTACAAGGAGGGGGGGAGCTAGAAAGGCAGTTCACTTGTCAGAAGCCATTGAGAGGCCTATTCTTCAGCATTGTTTCCAGAAGGCCCCATGAAATCAGCCTTGTCTAAATGATTAGACAAGATCTTTTATAAAGCCAGAAAGCGGGATGGAGATTTCATCTTTTTTTTCCCATTGATCAAAGTCAAAGAATAACACGATCTCTCTGGAACCTGCTGCAAACAGTCGCAGACGTTTACGTTCAAGACAGAACCCGTCAATTAGTTTGGAATGAAACTGCACCGTTAATAAGGATGGATTCGTTATTAGGAGATTTCTGGCATAGCAGGACAGTTTTGACAGCTTGTCCTCAAAATAACAATAAGTTACAAAAGTTTCCAAAAAGTTTTATGTCATACATCTCCAAAAAGTTACAGATGTGTGCAAAGCAATTATTATACCTATATCATATGAAAGGGCTTGTACGATGGCACCGTGATTAGTAGGAGTAATGCACAATTGATTAGTGCTACTACTAGGAGTAACTCATTTTCAAAAATGTGAAAACTTTTTTTAGTTTGCCCATTCTATTGGCCTGATTAACAAGGTAAATGGCTAGCCCTCAACAATGTCTATTCCGATGCGCGTGAAAGGATCATAGGATCCACTTATACCTCAAAGGTAGTAATCACTGCACACGATACTGGATAATTTTGCTTCAAGTGAAAATAATTTATTCCAATACAATATAGTCAAAGACGTGAACTAAACGACAAGGTGGAAGCTGACGTTTCGACCACCGCATGGCCTTGAAATGAATGAAAACAATCAAAATAAATACATACAAAGAATCCATTTGCTATTTACAATATTTGCATATATTTTGTGAACCTATGTCAAATGCTCGCTTTAATAGAGAGATCTAAAAATATATAGATGTTCATCAGGTCAACTATCCCTCAGTGATCTAAATGAGAGTAGTTCAAAGTTATAAAGAAACTACATGTGGGTTATTGTGTGGAAAATTTTATTTGAAATAGGTGTTTGCAAATATTGTAAATAGCAAATGGATTCTTTGTATGTATTTATTTTGATTGTTTTCATTCATTTCAAGGCCATGCGGTGGTCGAAACGTCAGCTTCCGCCTTGTCGTTTAGTTCACGTCTTTGACTATATTGTATTGGAATAAATTATTTTCACTTGAAGCAAAATTATCCAGTACCGTGTGCAGTGATTACTACCTTTGACATTCTATTGGCCTGAGCGGAGAGTCTCAAAGGGTGTAAAATTACTGTACTGTAATATCACTGTGTGCATTATACCTTTACTTTGACATCACTATGTGCACTATGAGACATCACTGTGTGCATTTTTCCTGTACTGTGACATCACTATGTGCACTATGAGACATCACTGTGTGCATTTTTCCTGTACTGTGACATCACTATGTGAGCTGTTTCTGTACTGTGACATCACTGTGTGATTTATCCCTGAACTGTGACATTTCAGTGTACATAATCCCTGTACTTTGACATCACTGTGTGCATTATCCCTGTACTGTGACATCACTGTGTGTATTATCTCTGTACTGTGACATCACTGTGTGTATTATCCCTGTACTGTGACATCACTGTGTTTATTATCCCTGTACTGTGACATGACTGTCTATATTATCCCTGTACTGTGACATCACTGTGTATTATCCCTGTACTGCGACATCACTGTGTGCATTATCCCTGTACTGTGACCTCACTGTGTGCATTATTCTTGTACTGGGCCATCACTATGCACTATTTCTGTACTGTCTCATCGGTAAAAGCATTGTCCCTGAACTGTGACATTACAGTGTGCATTATCCCTATAATGTGACATCACTGTGCATTATCGTTGTACTGTGACATCACTGTGCGCATTATTCATGTACTGTGATATCACTGTGTACATTATTCCTGTACTGTGTTATCTCTGTGTTCACTTTTTCTTTACTATGTTATCACTGTGTGTATTATCCCTGTACTGTGTCATCACTGTGTGCATTATCCCTGTACTGTGACATCACTGTCCACAATATTTTTGTACTGTGACGTCACTGATTGCATAATCCCTATACTGTGACATCAGTGTGTGCATTACTTGTATACTGTGATAACATGTGACATGCAGAAGTAGTGCTGTTGCAGAGTGTGACATGCAGAAGTAGTGCTGTTGCTTTGAAAGCATTCAGCAACTATTAGAAGTAACACAAGCACATGAGACAAGAAGTGTTGTGCTCCAGAATCATCCAGCAACTAGAGGGGTTAACACAGTCACAGGAGAAGGGAGTGTTTTAGCAGAGCCCCAGGGGGATTGTGGGGAAGTTGTTTACTGTCAGGCTGGAGAAAGGTGGTGTGTGTGTTCTGTATCTCACAGAAGCGCCCCTGCAAGTGAAAAGGATTCAAGTTAGGAGTGAAGCTAAGCACAGGTCAGGTAGAGTTCCTGAACTAATAGTGCAGAGTATTGTCAGGCAGAAAGATAAGGACTGTAAGAAATGGTGTCACAGGGATCATCTCCCTCAGCAAACCATCCCCCTCACCTCCATCTCACTGTGCTATAAAGAATGCTGTGTTCATTAATGTGCCTTTGCATTAGAACTGTGCTGTCTTATACTACTGGGAAGACTGTGATGTGCTGCTAAGGAAACAGTACTGTTTGTCACTGGAGCCTGTTGCTCATAAGACTTAACTTGCACTGGCTGTGCGGCTTCTTATTAAATGCTACTGTTCTACCGTTTATGAGGACTCTTGTCAAGTGTGTCTGGTCAGCAAGTGAAACAACCTACGTGTCTGTGCCTGAGGGTCAATACCCCTGTGTGCCTGAGAGAAGCTGCAGCACATGGTCTATGGTCGCCCTGAGTAACAGTTCCCCCAGGATTCCAAAGAATTCATGTAACCTGTCTCGCCCCTATCTGAACCTAAGGGCGTACGTGTAACAAACACTGTGTGTATTATTCCTGTACTGTAACATCACTGTGTGCAGTTTGCACTAGTCCTGTAGTGTGATATCACTGTTTGAATAATCCCTGTACTGTGACATCACTGTGTGTAATAATGTGCACTATTTCTGCACTGTGACCATACTATGTGCATTACCCCTATACTGTAACATCACTACTGACGTCACTGTATGCATTATCCCTGTACTGTAACATCGCTGTGTGCATTATCCCTGTACTGTGACATCACTATGTGGATTAGCTCCATAGTGTGACATCACTGTGTGCATTATCCCCGTAATGTGACATCACTGTGTGCATTATACCTGTACTTTAACATCACTGTGTGCATTATACATGTACTGCGACATCACTGTGCACATTACTCCTCTATTTTGATATCCATATGTGCGTTATTTATGCACTTTAATATTACTAGGCACATTATTCCCATCCTGTTACATCACTGTTTGCATTACTCCTGTACTATGATATTACTGTATTTTCCCTATACTGTGAAATAACTGTGTTTTCTCTGTACTGTGACATCCAGGTCCACATGTTATTTATATGCTGTAACATTAGTATGTGCATTATTCCTATCCTGTGACATCACTGTATGCATTACTCCTGTACTCTGACATCACTGTGCACATTATTCCACTATTATGACATCCATATACCCTTCATTTCTGTACTGTGCTATTACTGTGCACATTATTTCTGTACTGTGACATCACAGTGTATGTGACAATGTGGCGCCCCTGAGGGTTCGACCGCCACAGGGATGCTGCACCTCTGTCATGGGGTGTAGTGTTCCTCCTTTGAGGTAAGAACAGTGTGATGGTCAGGACCAAACCTCCACATCCAACACCACACTTCTCCCACCAGAGGGGGCTAGAACGCACCAGGTGCTGCCCCTCCTGGTACTTGGGAGACAGGGGAACCAAGAGATAGGGGAACCAGATTAGTGGGTGAGGGTGGAGGATTCACATTTACTGACACTTTAGATTTCATATTTAATAAGCTGCCATCTTGGTTCTTGGTCGTCTTTTGATTGTGATCTCCCTCCCTGAGCGTGAATCCTGTGTGGACCTGCAGAGGATGGAGGCACGGCCCTCGTACCCTGGCCTTGGGTCGAGGGGCAGGTTGCAGATAATGAATGTCTCAGCCCGGTCAAGGACCATGACCAAGAAGGCCATGGAACTTAGGAGTGTAGCTCCACCGCAAATGGATCCCAGGAAGGATGCAGACGGAGCGGTATACGCCACCTGTCCTCGCCTAGCTAATCTATTCAGAGGGATTCCAGCTGCAAGAGGGGTACCGGCCCCCGACACCTGACCTTGCTTCTCTACGTCCTGGTCAGGAAAGCCCGGTAGGCCCAGAGGATCCCAACGGGTAACGGAAAGAGCAGAGCTGCCACACGTACCCTTTTTCTGAGTGAAGTTCAGAGGGAGACCCGGCCTATCTACACACACAGACAGGAAAGGACCCGGTCTGAAGTTTAGGAACACTCTGGTGTGGGGTCCGACTCCTGATTTAACACTTGACTTACTCGGAGGTTGTCGGACCCCCGTTCCTGGTGACCGCAGAACTCCGCGAGGAGCAGGGAGAAGCCTTGCAGCTGTACTCTCCACCGTGAGTAAAAAAAACCTGGAAGTTAACTCCTATGGCCTCCGGACTCTTATTCTTCACTACACCGCACTACGCAGCAAAAGACCTCCTAGACTACTACCCCCTCCATCCTGTCTCTCTTCCCTGAGGCCCTGCTCCGCCTGTGGGGAGTAGTAACAATGACGGCTGCCATAACATCCCGCCTCAGAGGACTGCAGCAGCGCTGGTGGCCTTCACCAGGTGCCACAGGTGGCGTAGTCGATAGCAACCACTCAACCCTGATAGCCCATTACATCCCTTTTAATGTGACGGCTCTGGGCACGGAGCGGGTCCGGGCCATGGCTGCACCCCATCTACCATACAGGACCCGTCTCTGAGTACCTCATCTTCCCAGGGTAGGGCTTCCAGAGTACGTCACACCTTGGCGTAGTCGGCAGGATCGCGTGCCCGCAGCAAAGGAAAGAATTACCCATTGCTACCCCAGGTACTGTGTGTCTTACACCTTGGACTGTCGATTCCACTTAAAATGGCGCCCGCCCAAGAAGAACAGGCGCCATAGTGTATCAGAAAGATGGTCTTCTAACACCTCCTATCGTGGGCCAGGCTCCCACATGGCGCCAAAACTGCGGACCGACCCTTCCATCAGAGACTGTCCGTGGGGTAATGTCCGTCAAAATGGATGGGCTGGACGAAGGCGGGCCAGTCAGCAGACCGCCCTGGAGCCGCCCCGAAAGAGGAGGAAAAAGAAAAACAACAAGGTGCGGCCATTGCAGTTGGAGTTTGGCAACCTTCAGGAGAGGACATGGACGCTGCTGGAGCGCAACAAACGGAGCCTTCCGATCCCGGTCCAGGTCCTTCCACCGGCAGGGAGCGAAGCGGCACCAGACTCACAGCGGGAGATATAGCATTTCTCCACCAGGAAGCCCCGGGTCTGGCACGGAGACTGGATGAGGCCCAGAAGGCGGCGTCTGCTGCGTGGCGGGAGGAGCTGCTATGTATCCAGACCCACTGCCAAGGAGCTGGAGCTCGGGGAGAAGAGGTGACAGAGGTCGCGAGCGGCCTAGAGGCGGGTTAGTGTGCTACCCCTGCCCCGGCTGCTGAGCCTACCGTACCTGTACTGGACCTCATGACCGAGTATCTCCTGCCCGGCGCGGTCACCTGGGAGCAGGTCTTTGCCCCAGAGCTGCAAGCTTCAGCTATAGGCGGAGATATGCAATGCTGCCCAACTCCCGAATCGGAAGCGCCTGAGGCTGCTGGGGTGTCCACCAACCCCAACCCGGACTGGTCCGCACTTACAGAGGACTAGCAGCAAACCCCGTTGACACCGCTACCCGCACCGACAGTCACCTGTCCGGCAGCTGAGGAGTGGGCCTGGGACAACCAGGTGGTGGACCTGATGGGCTTCCCCCGGGAGACCTGGGCTGAAGCGCAGAGGAGGAGCGAGCGGTGCCATGAGCAGATTCTCCAACTCACACGGGAGCAACGCCAGAGGGAGAATTGCTGCGAGCGCCTCGAGGTGCGGGCCAAGGCTGCCAAGTCCCGGGCCCGACAGGAAGAGGCAACCCGTCCAAGTCCCCGTGTGGAAGGGCAAGTAGTCCGCTTCCACCACGGGGTGGGGGTTCATAAGGAGTCCTCAGTATCAGGACGACGTCTTCTTCAGCAGGCAAGACGTCGAACCGCGGCTGAAAAAGGGACACCCTGGCCGGAACCTCTCCCCGGGTTACGTAGTCACATACACCCGCCACCATGGGGTGCGAGGGTGGTACACCTTGGATGTCCACAAGGTGTCCGGGAGCGATGCCCCCTCGCGCTCAGCTTCAGAGGACCGGTCAGCCTCTGTCGGGAGGATTGAGCCTTTTCCCAGGAGGGAACCCGAGAGTTAAGCAGCCCCGGCGGCTGTAAATTGTTTAAAAGTTGTACTGTTTATATTATGTTTTAGTTTAAATCCCGATTTGTATAACCATGATTGCTATCTCCTCTTGGGGTCAGAAATAATGTTGTTTCCTAATATCCTAATTGTACTAAAAGTCAGATGAATGTTGATTTAAAGATCCCACTGTATACCAACTATGTATATTGATTATCTCAAACAATGAGAGCTGAGCCATGTGAGGCTGCCCTCCAAAAACCCCTTGACCTGTGGATGTGTATTTAAAAAGATGTGCTTCTGTAGCAGTCAGTCTTGGGACAATGAATCATAAAGACTTTAGAAGGACAATGAGAGACATTCTTCGGGACAGCAGATGGATTGCATGGCATCCAAAGAGACACAGATTTGAATTCTATATGATTCTAGCCTAAGGGTACTGGCCCTGACAGGAAAGATTCGGATCTGGTCCATTAACCATCACAGAGGCATGGATACAATTTGGGAAGTCCAGGAGTGAACGAAAAGTCACCTGGCCCATGGATATGTTGTTTTGGGGTTTCTAGGAGGGACCCACCAGTCGCCTGGTCACATGGAAACTCTCGGAGAGGCCAGGTTAGGACCCTTGGGTCTCCTGGCCTTGTACCTCGATGGACTGCTAGCTTCCCAAGCTTGCCGCTACCTTCTATCTGTTGGGGCCAGCCAGAAGCGGCGGGCCACTGGTTGATGTAGTCAGCCCTGGAAGTCTCAAAGTCACAGCTGTTCTATCCCAGGCGGGCAGAGAAGGAATGGTGAGACTGTGTAATGTTGTAACATCTTGGGTATTTGCTGGGACTGTTCTGTGCGTGTATTGTCCGCTTTGTGGTTCAATAAAGTATTGCCACGCTGTTTTACCCTCACCCTGTGTTGTTTTAGTAGCGTTACGCCCACAGAAGACCCCGGGTCTTCACATATTGGTGGCAAGAGTGGGATACTACTCAGCCCAGCAGATCTGGGGGAGTTGCAGGGGACTGGTGTTCGTACACACTGTCCAAAGGGCTCCAAAACTAGGGAGGCATATAGACAGACCCATCAGTCCATAGGTGAGGTGTGCACAACGGGTTTCGGATGCTACCATGTCCAACCCCACCAGCCCGGCCTTGGGAGGAAGACTGGAGAGGATATACAGCAGCAACAAGAAACGGCAACTACAGGAGCTGTGCCAGCTTCAACGGATTGAATACCAGCCAACGACACTCATTGAATTTAATTCAGGAACCACAGGACAGCATAAGTGGACACAATGGATACCAGTCTGTTTTCTTCAATTACGTTACATAGTGTTGAGCGAGTATGTTCTATTAACCCTTTCGCCGAGTATGCTCGGGCCGAGCTCCGAGTATTTATAGCTGCTCGGTGATAAGGTTAAATCGCTCCCGTGTGCATGATTTGCAACTGTTTGACAGTTTTATTACATGTGAGGAATGTCTATTTCTTACACATTCCTCACATGTAATAAAGCTGTCAAACAGTTGCAAATCATGCACACAGGAGCGATTTAACCTTATCACCGAGCAGCTGTAAATACTCGGAGCTCGGCCCGAGCATACTCAGACAGAACATACTCGCTCAATACTAATACGTATGGAATTTATTCACAAGGAAGACATGGAATATGCTCTGAGAAAACTGGATAATGCAATGGTTTTTTTTCTCATGAAGGTGAGACCACCTGTGCTTAAAGACGTGTTGATGGACTGTCTCCAATAAGTGGAGAAGGATGTTAGGATCCTATTATGTCTGGCTAATTAAGATTGGGGGAGCAATGTGACAATACAGCCTAAAATCTTAATAAGCCAGACGATTAGATTTGTTAATCCAAGAGAAATACATTATTGTGTTTACATTGACTTGTACAACCACTGGCAAAAATTAAGGAATCACCAAGCCCGGAGGATGTTCATTCAGTTGTTTAATGTTGTTGAAAAAAAGCAGATCACAGACATGGCACAAAACTAAAGTCATTTCAAATGGCAACTTTATTGCTTTAAGAAACACTAAAAGAAATCAAGATGAAAAATGTGGTACTCAGTAAGGGTAATTTTTTTCAGACCAAGCAGAGGGAAAAAATTATGGAATCACTCTATTCTGAGGAAAACATTATGGAATCATGAAAAACAAACACACAAAAGAACACTCCAATACATCACTAGTATTTTGTTGCACCACCTCTGGCTTTAATAACAGCTTGCAGTCTCTGAGGCATGGACTTAATGAGTGACAAACAGTACTCTTCATCAATCTGGCTCCAACTTTCTCTGATTGCTGTTGCCAGATCAGCTTTGCAGGTTGGAGCCTTGTCATGGACCATTTTCTTCAACTTCCACCAAAGATTTTCAATTGGATTGAGATCCGGACTATTTGCAGGCCATGACATTGAGCTTATGTGTCTTCTTTCAAAGAATGTTTTCACAGTTTTTGCTCTATGGCAGGATGAATTATCTGTTAGAACCCTCCTGTTAGTTTTTTCTATCTTGTGTTTTGCGGTCACGTGACCATCTGCCTATATATTCCAGCTCCGCCCTTCTGGCTTTGCTGGACTTCAGTGTTGTTTGACTGTTTTGCTAGCCTGGTGCTTCGGTGCCTATCTCTGTCAGTTTGCTTGGTCCTCTGGGACCTCTAGTACATTTTGTCAGTTTGTCTTTTGTGTTCTACAACAATTTCTGTTTAGGAGGTGTCCCATTTTTGTCCCAGTCCTTAGTTCTTTTAGGGACCCCTCCCTTAATTCTATAGGTCTTCGTTCAGACTAGCCGAGGACGAAGGCGGGTCTGTTGACTAGGAACAGGCAGCCCGCTACATCGTAGGGATTCAGCTTAGTCTTACTGTAGGGACAGCTTTCCCCTATCTTTCCTTAGTACATGTTGCAGATCATAACAGTAAGTCCAGCCCAAAAAACTTAAAGGAAAGAAATTCGGGGATCAGTATGGTTTCCGTCCAGGATTTGGCTCAACGCCTGCAGGGATTGTCTCTGGAGGTGGCCGAGCTTCAGCAACACGTGAGTAGCTGTCCTGGAGCGCATTTTGTCGAACCGAAGGTAGGATTGCCTGATGTTTTTTATGGTAAACAGCAAGATTATTTTTCCTTTAAAAATGCTTGTTTGTTATATTTTCGCTTGAGACCAAGATCCTCTGGGAATGAATCACAGCACATTGGTTTTATTATGTCACTTTTGAGCAAAGAACCACAGGGTTGGGTCTTTTCTCTCCAACCTAATGATCCGTGTTTAAGTTCTGTTGAATAATTTTTTTCTGCTATGGGGCTATTATATGACGATCCTGATCAAATCTCATCTGCTGAATCAGAACTTAGACGTTTGAATCAGGGGTCTGATGATGTTGAAAATTATTGCACACACTTCAGGAGATGGGCCTCAGAAGTTAAGTGGAATAATTCGGCGCTGAGATGCTTATTTCTTGCTGGTCTGAGTGAAAGGGTTAAGGATTTGCTAATTGCATTCCCTGCACCTGAGACTCTGCAGGAAGCTATGCAGTTAGCTGTTCGTGTGGACAGGAGACTGAGGTCCAGGGTGAATGATGTAAAAACTCAAAAACTCCTGTAACGTCAGGTCCTAGTTCCCAGAAAAAATGCTCTGACAGCGGAGAACCAATGGAGGTGGGGGCAATGTCACTCCGCTCTCAGGGAAGAGATCGGAGATTCGCCGAGGGTTTATGTCTTTATTGTGGTAAAGGTGATTATTTGATTAAGTATTGTGAGCGTCGTTTAAGTAAAGAAAAAAAAAGGTCAGTTACGCCCGTATAGCTTGTTTACGCTCTGCAGGACTATTTCTTTCTGGGAGTATTACTCTGCAGGGAGATTTGATTGAATTTCAGGTATTTGTGGATTGTGGTTCAACACTTAATGTGATTGATAAAGGGTTTTTGGAAAACCTTAAATTGAAATCCAAACCTTTGTCATCACCTATTTCTGTAGTTGCAATCCCTGAAAGAAAGGCTTTGGAGGAGTACATAGAGACTAGCCTGGCTGCTGGTCACATTAGACCTTCTAAGTCACCTGTGGCAGTTGGATTCTTCTTTGTTAAAAAAAAAGACGGCGGTTTACGTCCATGTCTGGATTTTCGTTAAATTAATAAGATTACCGTACGCAATTCCTACCCATTACCGTTAATTCCTGACTTGTTTAACCAGTTAGTGGGAGCCATGTGGTTCTCCAAAATTGATCTTCGGGTGGCATACAATTTGTTACGTGTGAAGGAGGGTGATGAATGGAAAACTGCTTTTAACACTCCGGTAGGTCATTTTGCGAATCTGGTGATGCCTTTTGGTCTTACCAATGCACCTGCATTTTTTCAGAACCTTATTAATGACATCCTGAGACCTTTGATTGGTAAGAATGTGGTTGTGTATTTGGATGACATTTTGATTTATTCACCAGATCTGGAGTCCCATTGGCAGAGTGTATGTGAAGTTTTGCAGTTATTGAGTGATAATTCACTCTTTGCTAAACTGGAGAAATGTGAGTTCGCTGTGCAGAAAATTAGTTTTTTGGGCTACATTGTCTCCAGCTAGGGCTTTGAGATAGACCCTGTGAAGGTTCAGGCTGTGCAGGAATGGCCTAGGTCTATTGGTTTGAAATCTATACAGAGATTTTTGGGTTTTGCCAATTATTACAGGAAATTCATTCAGAATTTTTCTGTAATTGTTAAACCTCTAACCGATCTCACCAAGAAAGGTGCGAATACGGCCCAGTGGACTACTGAGGGCATTGAAGCGTTTGAGCATCTCAAAAAGAGAGGTTCAGTTCTGCCCCTATCCTTATGCAGCCTGATGAGACCAAGCCTTTTTTAGTCGAGGTCGATGCTTCATCGGTGGGGGTCGGAGCAGTTTTGTCTCAGGAGAACAAGGGTGGAGTACATCCTTGTGCCTTCTTTTCGAGGAAATTTTCGGAAACCGAACTGAATTACGATGTTGGAAATCGAGAGTTGCTGGCTATTAAACATGCGTTTGAACATTGGCGTCATTTTTTGGAAGGCGCTAGATTTCCTATTCAGGTTTTCACAGATCATAAGAATTTGATCTATCTGGATGCTGCCAAGCGCTTGAATGCCCGTCAAGCTAGGTGTTCACTTTTTTTTTCTCGGTTTCATTTTTCTGTTACCTATATCCCTGGTACTAAGAATGTTAAAGCCGATGCTTTATCTCGCAGCTTCTCTCCTACGGTCGGTACCGAGGAGGAGGAGAGCATTTTACAGAAAGGAGTTGTGGTGGCGGCTTTGGACTCCGTTTTGGAGAATGGGATTCTGAAAGCTCAAGATGATGCTCCATCTAACACTCCCCATGGGAAGTTGTTCGTGCCTAGAGCCTTTAGGAGAGATTTGTTTGTGGAGTGTCATGAGTCTCTGTTGGCAGGTCATCCAGGAATTTCAGAGACTAAGAGACTGATCAGCCGCAGTTTTTGGTGGCCTGGATGGCAGAAGGAAGTCATCAAGTGGGTGCATCAGTGTACTGTGTGTGCTAGGTCAAAGGCTTCACATACTCCTGCTGGGGGTTGCTTTGCCTTCTGGAGGTTCCTAGTGCGCCTTGGACGCATCTCACTATGGATTTTATTACTGATCTTCCAGTGTCTGAGGGTTTTACTGTTATCTGGGTGGTCGTGGACCGTTTTAATAAGATGTGTCATTTGGTTCCATTCATTAAGATGCCCTGCGCCCAGACACTCGCTAAGGTGTTTGTTAAGGAGATTGTCAAGCTCCATGGCGTTCCCACGGATATTGTTTCTGATAGAGGACCTCAGTTTGTGGCTCGCTTTTGGCGTGCTTTTTGTGACAGGTTGGGAGTCCATTTGTCATTTTCGTCTGGTTATCATCCTGAGTCTAATGGACAGACTGAAAGAAAGAACCAGGATGTTGAACAGTTTTTGCGTTGTTTTGTGGCGGACAATCAAGAGGTGTGGTCTGAGTTTCTGCCTCTCGCAGAATTTGCTCTTAACAATCATACATCCTCATCTGCTGGGTGTTCTCCTTTTTTTTTTTTGTACTGGGAGACATCCGTCTTTTCGTTCGTTTTCCAAATTGGGGTCGGCAGTGCCGGAGGAGGAGAATTTTTCAGGTGATTTGGAGAGAGTTTGGACTAATGTACGTTGCAACCTTCAAGATGCAAACAAGAAGTCCAAGAAGTATTTTGACAGGAAACGTAAAGAGGTTTTGTTTACTGTGAGTGACATGGTGTGGTTATCCTCGAGGAACCTGCGGTTGATGATTCCCTCTAAAAAACTGGGTCCTAAGTTTGTGGGTCCATTTAAAGTGCATCAGGTTGTTAGCCCGTCAGCTCTTAGGTTGGATGTCCCTACTTCCTGGAAGATTAATCCTGTCTTTCATGTTTCCTTGTTGAAAAAGGCTGACGTATCTGAGAGGGACGTCACTGTCACAGTTCCTCCAGTGATGGAAGACGGCGAATATGAAATTTCGCGTATCTTGAATTCTAGATGGCATAGAGGGAGATTACAGTATCTTGTCTCCTGGAAGGGTTTCAGTCCCGAAGACAACTCCTGGGTAAGGACGGATGATGTCTCTTTCTCCTAGGCTTGTTAAAGTTTTCCACAGGAGGTTTCCGGATAGGCCTGGGCCTGGAGGATCCGGAGAATCCTCATAGAAGAGGGGGTACTGTTAGAACCCTCCTGTTAGTTTTTTCTATCTTGCGTTTTGCGGTCACGTGACCAGCTGCCTATATATTCCAGCTCCACCCTTCTGGCTTTACTGGACTTCAGTGTTGTTTGACTGTTTTGCTAGCCAGGTGCTTCGGTGCCTATCTCTGTCAGTTTGCTTGGTCCTCTGGGACCTCTAGTACTTTTTGTCAGTTTGTCTTTTGTGTTCTACAACAATTTCTGTTTAGGAGGTGTCCCATTTTTGTCCCAGTCCTTAGTTCTTTTAGGGACCCCTCCCTTAATTCTATAGGTCTTCGTTCAGACTAGCCGAGGACGAAGGCGGGTCTGTTCACTAGGAACAGGCAGCCCACTACATCGTAGGGATTCAGCTTAGTCTTACTGTAGGGACAGCTTTCCACTATCTTTCCTTAGTTCTTGTTGCAGATCATAACATTATCATCTTGAAAAATGATGTCATCATCCCCAAAATCCTTTCAATTGATGGGATAAGAAAACTGTCCAAAATATCAATGTAAACTTGGGCATTTATTGAAGATGTAATGACAGCCATCTCCCCAGTGCCTTTACCTGACATGCAGCCCCATATCATCAATGACTGTGGAAATTTGCATGTTCTCTTCATGCAGTCATCTTTATAAATCTCATTGGAACGGCACCAAGCAAAAGTTCAAGCATCATCACCTTGCCCAATGCAGATTCGAGATTCATCACTGAATATGACTTTCATCAAGTCATCCACAGTCCACGATTGCTTTTCCTTAGCCCATTGTAACCTTGTTTTTTCTGTTTAGGTGTTAATGATGGCTTATGTTTAGATTTTCTGTATGTAAATCACATTTCCTTTAGGCGGTTTCTTACAGTTCGGTCACAGACATTGACTCCAGTTTCCTCCCATTCGTTCGTCATTTGTTTTGTTGTGCATTTCCTGTTTTGGAGACATATTGCTTTAAGTTTCCGGTCTTGACGCTTTGATGTCTTCCTTGGTCTACCAGTATGTTTGCCTTTAACAACCTTCCCATATTGTTTGTATTTGGTCCAGATTTTAGACACAGCTGACTGTGAACAATCAACATCTTTTGCAACATTGCGTGATGATTTACCTTCTTTTAAGAGTTTGATAATCCTCTCCTTTGTTTCAATTGACATCTATCATGTTGGAGCCATGATTCATTTCAGTCCACTTGGTGCAACAGCTCTCCAAGGTGTGATCACTCCTTTTTAGATGCAGACTAACGAGCAGATCAAATTTGATGCAGGTGTTAGTTTTGGAAATGAAAATTTACAGGGTGATTCCTTAATTTTTTCCTCAGAATTGAGTGATTCCATAATTTTTTCCCTCTGCTTGGTCTGAATAAAAATACCCTTACTGAGTACTACATTTTTTTTCTTGATTTCTTTTAGTGTTTCTTAAAGCCATAAAGTTGCCATCTGAAATGACTTTAGTTTTGTGCCATGTCTGTGATCTGCTTTTTTTTCAACAACATTAAACAACTGAATGAACATCCTCCGAGCCTGGTGACTCCATAATTTTTGCCAGGGGTTGTATATGTTTGCGTATTTCTAAAGGTCAGACCAGTATTTGTATAACCATGATTGTTATCTTCTCTTGGGGTTGGAAACAATGTTACTTGCTAATATGCTAATTGTACTAAAAGCCAGATGAATGTTGATTTAAAGAGCCCACTGTATACCAACTATGTAAATTGATTATCTGAAACAATGAGAGCTGAGCCATGTGAGGCTGCCCTTCAAAAAACCCTTGACCTGTGGATGTGTATTTAAAAAGGAGATGTGCTTCTGTAGCAGTCAGTGTTGGGACAGAGAATCAGAAAGACTTTAGAAGGAGAATGAGAGACATCCTTCAGGACATCAGATGGATTGCATGGCATCCAAAGAGACAAAGATTTGAATTCTATATGATTCTAGCCTAAGGGTACCGGCCCTGACTAGAAAGATTCCGATCTGCTCCATTAACCATCAGAGAGACATGGATACATTTTGGGGAGTCCAGGAGAGAAGAAGAAGTCACCTGGCCCCATGGATATGTTGTTTTGGGATTGCTAGGAGGGGCCCACCGGTCGCCTAGAGCCCATGGAGACATTTGGAGTTGTCAGGAGGGACCCACCGGTCGCCTGGCCCCATGGAATCTTGGAGAGGCCAGGGTGGAACCCTTGGGTCTCCTGGCCTTGTAACTCGATGGACTGCTAGCTTCCTAAGCTTGCCACTACCTTCTCTCTGTGGGGGCTCGCCAGAAGCGGGGGGCCACTGGTTGAGGTAGTCGGCCCTGGAAGTCTCCAAAGTCACAGGTGTTCTATTCTAGGCAGGCGAAGAAGGAAGTGTGAGACTGTGCAATGTTGTACCATCTTGAATATTTGCTGGGACTGTTCTGTGTGTTTATTGTCCGCTTTGTGGTTCAATAAAGTATTGCCACCCTGTTTTACCCTCACTCTGTTTTGTCTGAGTAGCATTACGTCCAAGGAAGACCCCGGGTCTTCATAGTGTACATTATTTCTCTGCAGTAACATCACTGTGTGCATTCAGGAGACCAGAATATTCATAAGCATTGCTGGTTCTGAGCTTCTGCTCAAGGTGATTGGTGGAAAATATTTGCTATTGGGGGCCCATGGTTACTGTCTTACCCCCCAATATATTAAATAGACAATGGTTAATATTTCAGAGGCTTCAGGAAACAGCTGATTGTCAGAGTGGAGGAGTGGGCTTCTAGGAACTGCCTTCACCGCATGCAGGTGATAATTTAGGGAAACATTACATTTTTTAAACATCCCCTTTAAGATAATGAAGTCGTTTTACCTGACATTCATAACTGACTGATGGTTCATGATATACAATATAACCAGGAGTCATAGAACGAATTGAGCTCTGCTTCCTTAGCTGAATGCCGCAGTGCTTAACGCTTTATCCTCTACCAGAATTTATGTGCAGAAAATATTTGACTCTGCCTTTCCCAGTTTATTGAATTAGTATGTTCCATAAGCCCCATTATCAGTCAGAGTCAGCTGTGATATTACACGATACAATGTACTACCCGATTCACATCTGGGGAATGACGAAACTATAAATGTGATTAATCTTCCTAATTACACTAATCTTTATTGATAATAATTATCCCATTAGCCATGCTGAAGGCAATTATTTAGATAGAAATAGCTGAAGATGAAAATTCAGAGCTCATATCTTAGAGATACCGTAGAAATCCTGCTGATGATTTAATGAACATCTCAAAAGTTGTTAGAAAGAAGTACAACAAATCTGCTAAGACTCTTCAGTAAAAAAATGATGACATAAACCAAGAAAAAGTCATACAATAAGTTAAGCAAGGGCTGGCTAAGTGTGATAACTGACCCGCCCCTGCTTAACTTAGTAGCTTTTAGGTAGGTCACACACAAGCAAACCTAGCGCCAATGTCATACTGACCTTTCCTAAAGGAGTCTCCCGTAGGCTCTATCTCTAGCTCTGCTCAGAGTATCATAGAATTCTAGAATGGTAGAGTTGGAAGTGACCTCCAGGGTAATCGTATCCAACCCCCTGCTCAATGCAGGATTCACTAAACCATCTCAGACAGATGTCTGTCCAGACTTTGTTTGATGACTTCCATTGAAGGAGAACTCACCACCTCTCGTGGCCGCCTGTTCCACTCATTGATCACCCTCACAGTCAAAAGGTTTTTTCTAATATCTAATCTGTATCTTTCCCCTTTCAGTTTCATCCCATTGCTTCTTGTGTTTCCAAATGCAAATGAGATTGAGGATGATCCCTCTACACCAGGGGTCTCAAACACGTGGCCAGCGGGCCGCATGCGGCCCCTGAGGCTGCTTTATGCGGCCCGCAGGCACAGACCCCTTGACGATCCCGACCTGGTCCAGGAGGAGCCGCCGACAGCAGCGCTGCATTGCCACACAGAGACTGTTTCCCAGCACTGCATTTCCAATGCCAGCCGCTGGCCAATCAGAGGCCAGCAGCTGATATCTGCGTGTCGGCGCAGCGAGTATGACGTCATTGCCATATGCAGATGTCAGCTGCTGGCCTCTGATTGGCCGGCGGCTGACATTGAAAATGCTGTGCTGGGAGACAGTCTCTGTGCGGCAATGCAGCGCTGCTGTCGGTGGCTCCTCCTGGACCAGGTCGGGATCGTCAAGGGGTCGGACTCTGTGGTGCCTGCGGGCCACATCTGCAGGAAGGACGCCGAGGGAACGGAGGACAGGTGAGAATCATCTTTTTTTTTTTCTATTTTATATGTGTGAAGAACAGCACAGGGGGCACAGAGCCACAACATGGGGACCGGGATGGGGCACAGAGCCACAAGAGGGGACCTGGATGGGGCACATAGCCACAAGAGGGGACCTGGATGGGGCACAGAGCCACAAGAGGGGACCTGGATGGGGCACATAGCCACAAGAGGGGACCTGGATGGGGCACATAGCCACAAGAGGGGACCTGGATGGGCCACATAGCCACAGGATGGGGACCTGGATGGGGCACAGAGCCTCAAGATGTGGACCTGGATGGGGCACATAGCCTCAAGATGTGGACCTGGATGGGGCACATAATGGGGACCTGGATGGGGCACAGAGCCACAAGATGGGGACCAGAGCCACAAGATGGGGACCAGAGCCACAAGATGGGGACCTGGATGGGGAACATTGCCACAGGATGGGGACCTGGATGGGGCACATAGCCCCAAGATGGGGACCTGGATGAGGCACATTAGTACAAGATGGGCGCCAGGATGGGGAACGTTGCCACAGGATGGGGACCTGGATGGGGCACATAGCCACAGGATGGGGACCTGGATGGGGCACATTAGTACAAGATGGAGACTTGGATGGGGAACATTACTACAAGATGTTTTCCATTATTACTATATGATGCTAATTGTAAGACAATATTACTGTATGTGGCCAATTGGGGGAAATAAAATTGTAAAAAAAATAAAAAATAAAATAAAGCATGAAAAAATATTGGGCACTAAAAATGCTGTTTTATATGTAAACTAAAGTAAACACAAAAAAAGTGCAAGTTTATTATCGCCACATCCATAACGACCCAAGCCATAAAAAAATAAACACGGCAAAAATGTTCAAAAGGTGTATACAAAAAAAATGGTATCACTAAAAATGTCACATTGAACAAAGAATGCGGCCCCCCAAATTAAATTTTTTTCCATGTGCGGCCCATATACCCAGCCGAGTTTGAGACCCCTGCTCTACACTGTGACCTCCCTTCAGATATTTGTAGACAGATATTAAGTCTCCTCTTAGCCTTCTTTTTGGTAAGCTAAACATTCCCAGATCCTTTAACCATTTGACGCGCCCCCTGGGCCGTGTGTGTGTGTCGGGGATACCCGGAACCGGACCCGTTGTGGACGCTGGGGGTTGTAGTCCTTGCGTGGCGGGGACCCGGTCCCGTGGCTCAGGGTGGTCAACTCAAATGGCGGTCTATTTATAGGGTTTTGTGATGAAATGTCCGACTATGCCACACGTGGATTGCGGTCAGAGTGAACCCTCGGGGCGCTACACATTCCTCGTAGGACATAGTTTGCAGAACAGTCACCATCCTGGTAGCTTTTCTCTGAACTTACTCCAGTTTGTCTATGTCTTTTCTAAAATGTGGTGCCCAGAACTGGACACAGTATTCCAGATGAGGTCTGACCAAGGAGGAGTAGAGGGGGATAATGACTTCACGTGATCTAGAGTACATCCCAGAACTGTGTTTGTATTATTAAATGTAACGAGCCTTAGAGGAAGAGCAGAGGACAACCAAATTTGGAAGTTCAGACATAATAACATGCCACAGGATTTATTTCTTAAGGGATGATTTAAAATAACCTATAAGATCTTCTTAAGGATAAGTCCTGTGTTCATCCACCCTGGTCCCGTTGGTCATCAAGGAGGAAAATGAATGGAGTGGTGACTGTGCATGCGCAGGTCTCAACATTAACTTCTACCAGAGTTACGAAAAAAAGATTCACAAATCCTATAATTGGCAGGAGCCACACGCACTCCATCCATCTCTTCATTCATTCTCTGCCTGGACAATGTTGCAAGTTTAGTCTCAAGGCAGGAGGAGAGATCAGAGCACAATGGGACCTAAATCAATGTTGTGAGTCTCTAAAACTTCTCTATACGACAATTCATATTGGGCGACCAGCTAGTTATCAACGACTACATTCACACTCAGAGCCTATCAGGTAATTTTTTTGGCCCATACTAAATTGTTTGAGTTTTTAGCAATGTTAAGGTCATGGCCAACCCCTTTAAGACACTGTTGAGACCTCAACGGACACCAGTGACATGCTTTGACCCACATGGGGAGCAATGAAAATCATCATCTTGACAACATAGTCAGCAGCGGACGATCCAAAACGAGACCAATTCGAAGAGTGCGTGGAGTTATGGTGACAGGACATGTGAAGGCCATGCCTAAAACATCTAAGTATAATCTATTTTTATTATTAAACCCTTCCGAACCCTCAAATGAATTCACCAAAATTGCCGCCATTTCACTGAATTAATTGATCTTAAAAAATGAATTTGAGAAAATCCTAATTTTGGGGACATTTCATAAAAAAATTTAATAATCCTAATAATATTTCAATGTCTCCCACCCCATAACTCAACTGTTTTATTTCTGTAAGTCCTTCACTGTGAGAGCCCGTTGTTTTTCTCTTTTGACTGTCATTCAGGAGACCCGTCTGCTACGTTACGCTGCCCCTCACAAAAGCCTATTCAAACCAATTTTGGTGTCTTAAAATCAATGCCCCCCGACGGCTAGAAGGCAGGTGCTGAGACAGAAATAATGCCGTCTGTGTTCAAGAATACAGGGATCCGTCTCCATCTCACATTCTCCGGCCGCAGCTGGAAGCCCTGGATGCTGTAATTACTCGCCATGTTTCCGCATAGAACTTCCTTTAAATAGATCTAAGAACACATTGCCCATGAAACCCAGGGACTACAGCGCGAGTATCCGATGCCACCAACACGCTAAATAAATAAAGAACAATTACCGAGAAGTTAACAAGAAGGTGTAAACCCTAAAAAACAAACTTAGGAATATTGGAGATATTTCCATACAGCTAAATACCTACTTGACCAAAGTTTTTTTTTTTATTTTTTTTTTATTTGTTTAAAAAGCCCAGAGCACTTTTTTTTTTAGAGCGCAAATTCCAATTCTTCCCTTCATAAAGCCATAGACCTGTATGATGAAATTATGACTACTTGCAGCCACCACTAGGGGGAGCTTAGGAGTTTACCGCATACATTTTAACAATTTTAATGGGGGCTGTAAAGATCTTTATGCAGTAAGTTTTTTAAAGGTGTTGATAGCAAAAAAAATATTTTAATCTTTATAAAAAGGACTTACTTTTATTTTCAAAGGTGCACCGGCCAGCCTCAATTCTGGATTCTGCAGATTTACTTCCTGTTCTGTGCTCAGCATTTCCAGTATTGGCGTGACTGCTCAGTTTAACAACTAAGCCAGACCCCTGTTTCTACAGATGGAGAAGGGGGCTGGATTAGCTATTGAAATGTACAGCACAGATTTATTTTTATTTGCACTTAGCTCCCCCTAGTGGTACCTGGAGACAATACTTTTTTTTTTATTGAAGCTGAGTTGAGAAAATGTAATCAAGCAGAATAGAATTTTTAACATTTTACAAAAATTAGTATTTTCCAGAATACAGATTTTTTTTCAATTTGTTTAGGGCACATTTAACAATATGGCGGTCAGCTGTGGCTGCCGTTTTGCTGAACCATAAAGGGCTAGCAAAAGTTAATTTTTTTTTTTTATAAAACTCACCTCACCGCTCACTTATCCTCCCGCCACCCAACAATCATTCATTTTCACTTCTTCTTTATGCCTTCCCCAGTTGCAAGCATCTTCTTCAGGCTGGAACAGGACTTCCATCTCAACCAGGTAGGCCTCTTACAATACATTGCTGCACGCCATGTAATCGCGGGGCATGTCATTGACGCGCCACCTGGGCCGTGGGGTACTCGGTAGCCGGGCCGGTCGTTGCTAAGGGAGATGTCACAGTGGCGGTGACCTGATCCGTGACCCAGGGCGGTCAATCAAAAGGGGTTATTTACAGGGGATTTTATAGTTTTTATATACAGTTTGTGACGCCACCTGTGGTATGCAGCTAAAGGGAGCCGCCGCTGCGGGGCAGGTCCTCTAGAGCTGTTTTTAATGCAGCAGAGTTGGTTCAGCTCTCCACAGGTAGAGCTTAGCTCCAGGGCAGTGTAGATGTGGTATGAGGTCGATGTGACAGGTGCTGTGTAGCGCAGGCAGGTGATGGAGTAGCAATGATTCACAGAGACAGTGGGGTGCAGTCTTCAGGGTTTTACTCACAGTTTGCCAAGATTCCAAGTTACCAGGGCCAGGGTAACTCCCCATGCCGTCCTGTGTTTACCCTGGGAGGGGTTCAGCAAAGTCCCAGGTACCTCCGGAGTACGTAACGGGACCCCGTTCTGTGTGCCTTTTCTGGTCGTCTTCCTGCGCTGGCTCTCACCCTCCGGCCCAGCGCCTCACACCCAGTGTCCCAAGCCAGTAACCAACCGCGGACCTTGTCGGGCGACGTCTTCTCTGTCCCCTGGATCCTCTATGGTCACCTTTTTAGCGATTAGATGTGGCTGTTGGCTGCAGCACCTGAAATGCTGCACCCTCCGGTTATCTAGTTGAGACTTGAAGAACTCTGCTAGTTTAGGGGCCGGTCCACTCTCAGCGGCCTGATCCATCCACTCCTGGTAGATTCGGGCGCACAGGTGGCATCCGCACTGCCCGTGCCCCTGGGATCCTTTCTGTTCTGGAGCCTTCCTTCCTGCTCCTCTCCTCTCTTCAGTCTGTCCTGGGCCTCTCTCACTAAGCCCTCCTCCTGAGCAGAGCTCCTGCTCCACACACTCTCTCTTCACTGTTCCCTCAGACTGTTCTCACCACTCCCAAGATGGCTTCCCCTTTTTATATCCTCCTTCTCAAGTGCTCCCCTGATCTTATTCCTCCACCCACACCCACTACATGGTTCCCCTTCTCTTGGTTCCCCCCCACTCCAGCCAGGGTCAGGGCTCAGCAGCGCAGCAATGCATCTTGCCCCTCCTGCTGGTCTATAGTAGTGTAGTGTTGGATGTAGGTGTTAGGGTCCCGGTCCATAATAAGTCTCCAAGAGGTGGTTGACTAGGTCTCAGGCAATGCACGTCTTAATGTTGAGATGTCATGGCATGCAGTAACATCAGAGGCTTAGTCAAGCTGGAAGTGAAGCAGGCTGAAGAAGATGCGCGACTGGGGAAGGCGAAAAAAAAGAAGTGCAGAGGAACGGACAACGGACTGTATTTTTTTTTACATCCTATGTTTATTGTGCTCTGGGGTTTTGAGAGATCTCATAGCATAATGGAGAACATTTAATTAGTGGCAAATAACTTTGGCTAAATCGAATCTTGGTAGATTCGATCTTCTCCAATTTTAACCCCTTAAGGATGTAGCTCTTTTGGGCCATGATGCCATTTTTATTCTTCCATTGATGGAGCAGTGTGATGGCTTGTTTTTGAGGTACAAGTTGTATTAATTTTTTCACCATTTTGGGGTACATGCGACTTTTTGATGGCAGACCTGTGCGCCTTGGTAAGTCTGAACTCATCAGCACTCAAGACTAACTGTTAAGATGCAGTGGCCGATGTTGACCGTGGCATCTTAGGGATTAAACAGCTGAAAGCGGAATGGAGATGTTGTACTCATATATTTCACAAGGGGTTAATGGTGATCTGAAGGAATATATCTGTCACATCCCCACCAGGACCAACTCCTGCGACATCTGCTTCTGTTGCCAGGTGCAGCCGTATTCATTCTGCCGGTGGCGCTGGTGACAGAAGAGACGCTGGAACCAGAAGTTCAGGACAGACAGCGTACGCTAAGTTCAGTCGCTAAGATTAGGGTGGCTGGGACCTGTAGTGATGTCCAGTGTGACAGTATGGTTGTGTTTGCTGTCCAGCTAGAGTTATCGGCTCCCTGCTTTAGAAATTTGGGAGGACCACACCCTAATTAAGCTTCCACCCTCCAGATATTGCCTTGTGCACCTCTGGTTAAGTATTTTAGTTCAGCTCCAGTATAGTGTGTTTTCTCATTTTGACCTTATTGCCTATTCTTGCGTCTTCCGATTTTGTACTTTTCCTCCCCTCTTGGTTTGACCCAACTATCTGACCACTCCGGCCATCCCGCACCACCGTACAGCAGCTTGAAGTCGGTATGGGGCCCTTTCATTTTGTTATGGGGTCTTTCCACTTACGTGTATGTCCTCGACTCAATAATACAATGGAGGAGGACTGAGTACATAAATTGGTAGATTCCTTAATCAAGACTCAAGGAAAGCTATGAGAGCAGGAGTTTAATGACAGCCACATTGGTTATTATCCAGCTTTCCCAGAGGCTAATGTCGATAGCCAATTATTTTACAAGATGGAAAAAGAGGAGAACATATTTATTGGATTTATTAATTTATATTCAGAGGTATTTTTTTTCAATACATATATGTTTATTCGGAAAATTATTATTTAATTTATTTCTTGAACGTATTTTCCAGCCCATAAATAAATACAAAAAAAGTAATCTGTCCCTAGGACAAATAAAAAGTCATCTTATTTGTGGCACTTCGAAGTCCATTCCCCTTGCCATGTCGTCTACGGAAAGTCTATCTCCTGCCTATTACACAGCCAGCAGATGTGACCAGCCAGCAGCTGGGCTCTCGGCCTTTCTTTTTTTTCCAATTCCATAGCCTTAAATAGATTTTCTAATAAATCTGACTAATGTCTCTGTCAGAGGATTGCCAAACGTATTTCTACCTTCTCTAACCAATGTCAGACTAGCTCTGAACAGTGTGAGATAATTGAAGAAGCTGGTTGCTAGGGATTTCCTGCCTAGCAACCATAAACTTGTCGACTTGGTTATCAGCAACTGGTCATACTCAGTATGAAGCCTTTCTGAGAATGGACAGGACTTAGCAGTACGCCTCCATGCCACAACTGCTTTGGCACAGATTAACCAGGGCATACTGAAGAATCCTCATGAATAGAGATGAGCTGTCCGCTCCTCCATAACAACCGGTAATTACCACTGCACCTAATCGACATGGCATCCAAGACACCTCTGGCACATGTCACGATGTCATGTGAAGACTAGTGACTATCCCTCATGTGGTATCAGTACGTTCCAAGGTCCGGTAAGCACCAGAAATGCCAAGGATGTCAGACATAGAAGTGAAGACCGGCTGCTATGGAGGACTCGACTTTCGACCAGGGCTGTGTAAATCGAAATGCACATCTCTACTCATGGATGTGTGGACTTTCCTGGTTGGATCTTCAGGTCATTGGTACTGTTTGGTGGCAGGTATGCTGCCAAGGATGAGAGGCAGGAATTAGACTCTGTCTAACTGATTAGATGCAGTAGCCGTTATTTACAGTGGCATCTAAGGGATTAAACAGCTGAAAGCAGAATGGACATGCCGTACACATATATTAACGAGGGATTAACGGCTGTATGAAGGGAAGTAGGAGATATGGAAGACACATTATGTGTTATGGCAAATTTGTAGGCCAGGATAGCCAAGGTCAATTACAGAAAGACATTATTAGGCTACGTTCCCATGATGAGTTTTGATGAGTTTCTTATATTGCAGATTTTCTTCACCATTTCTGCCCCCATTAAGTAAAATAGGTTACTTGCAATTTCTCTAAAATACGTAGCGTAACTTACTCACCAGAAACTCATTGTGGGAACCTACCCTTAGTCAGGGTTAATTAAGTTGAACAAAAACCAAGGAGTAGAGATGAGCGGTGTTCGACTCGAACTGTTCGCCAATCTCAAATTCGAGCTGTTTTGGGCGGTGTTCGAGCCGTTCGGTGAACACGAACAATTTGCAAAAAAATTCGGCTGTTCGAGGTTATGTTCGATAACTGTTCGTGCACCAAAATCATAACTGGATTTTTTCTCAGTAATGCTGTAAATTAATGTTAATACGCAGTTTGAGTGTACAGCGGGGCGGGGGGAGGGGCAGGGGATGGATCTCTGCAGAAATAATGAAGATCTCCATTTTTTTTTCTCTTTCCCGCATTTACAGTGGGGCGGTGCAGTCTGTCAGCCTATCAGCAGCGCACACACGGAGCGAACTGCTTTTTTTCACACAAGCAAGGGCATGTGTCATTGGCAGTGTATGTCACATGTCCTTGCCCTATAAGACCCAGCCATTTTCCCCGTCGCCACCATTTTCTCAAGGCTGCAGCTGCGTGCTAGACGGCACCGCTGTTGCTGTGTGCGCTATACTTTGCTAATTTCAAGCCAATTTTCGCACAAATCTACAGATAGCTTGGGAGTAGGGAATAGTTGTGATTGCAGTCCTTTTCAGGGCTAGGTTACATCATTTCCTATGACTTTTATCAGGCAGGTCTGTGCTCTTAAATAGATAGGTTGGGAGTAAAGACTAATTGTAATTGCAGTCCTTTTCAGGGCTAGGTTACATCAGTTCCTATCAGTTTTTGCCAGGCAGGTCTGTGCCAGTGCTGTGCAAGTTTTTTTCACAGCATTTGGCTAAATCTAGCAAAGCAAATCCTTTTTGGCCTCTTGCAGTGTGTGTTAGTCAGTGGAGTAGCCTATCTGTGTTGCAAGCTACACCACCTGTGTATAGAATACAATTTTTTTTACTGCACCTAGTGAAGTAAAACCTTTTGGGCATAGCATCATTCTATTAGTCCATCTATACTAACCTCCACCAGGTTGCAAGTTCAATATAATTTTTATCTACATCTAGCTCTGAAAAAATATTTGGGCTTCGGCTTGTAGCAGTGTGTGGGACTTGTTCTATTAGTCCATCTATACTAACCTCCACCAGGTTGCAAATTCAATATAATTTTTATCTGCATCTAGCTCTGAAAAAATATTTCGGCTTCGGCTTGTAGCAGTGTGTGGGACTTGTTCTATTAGTCCATCTATACTAACCTCCACCAGGTTGCAAATTCAATATAATTTTTATCAGCATCTAGCTCTGAAAAAATATTTTGGCTTCGGCTTGTAGCAGTGTGTGGGACTTGTTCTATTAGTCCATCTATACTAACCTCCACCAGGTTGCAAATTCAATATAATTTTTATCTGCATCTAGCTCTGAAAAAATATTTCGGCTTCGGCTTGTAGCAGTGTGTGGGACTTGTTCTATTAGTCCATCTATACTAACCTCCACCAGGTTGCAAATTGAATATAATTTTTATCTGCATCTAGCTCTGAAAAAATATTTTGGCTTCGGCTTGTAGCAGTGTGTCGGACTTATTCTATTAGTCCATCTATATTAACCTCCACCAGGTTGCAAATTCAATATAATTTTTATCTGCATCTAGCGCTGAAAAAATATTTTGGCTTCGGCTTGTAGCAGTGTGTGGGACTTGTTCTATTAGTCCATCTATATTAACCTCCACCAGGTTGCAAATTCAAAATAATTTTTAGCTGCATCTAGCCCGGAAAATAATTTTGGGCTTAGTAGCAGTGTGTGGTACTCATTCTATTAGGCCATCTATACTAAGCTCCACCAGCTTTGAAATTAATAATAATTTTTAGCCGCATCTTGCCTGGAAAATAATTTTAGGCATAGTAGAAGTGTGTGGTACTCATTGTATTAGGTCATCTATACCAAGCTCCACCAGCTTTGAAATGAATAATAATTTTTAGCTGCATCTAGCCCGGAAAATATTTTTTCTTCCCAATAGTGGTAGCAATAGAAATATGGGGCGCGCTAGTGGCTAACAAAAATATACGCTTCATAACAAAAAACACCAGCCTAGCGCACTGCATTAATAAGATGGCATCATCGTCTCTCCCGTCTACGCCGGCTAGCATTCCTGTGCCTAAAACACAATGCATGGGTCCACGCTAGCCACGATGCTGAGGGGTCTAAAGCTGCTGCTAACGCTTTATCACAATTCAATTGGCAGATTTTCACAGAGCTCCTCCCCAACGCCCACCCATCGGGCAACAGTTGCCCACCCTCCCTATGGGATCTAGTGGCGAATAGTTGATGCCATTAATCAGAGCGTCAGTTGCCCCGTCGACGTGGCAAGCATACGGTAAGGCATGGGAAGAGTGGACACGACTAGTAGCAGGCAGATTGGTTGACCAATGTGAACAAGCCAGATTACAAGTCACCATAGAATTTCTCCACAAGCTGATGAGGGGCATATCAGGGGCGTCAGCGCAGCGGTGTCTGACCGGAGTAGCATTTCACTTCCAACTACTGAATTGGGGAGATGTGACAAAGAGATTCATCATCAGACAATCCATAAAAGGGTGGAAAAGGGGTCAGCCAAGTCAGGAGTGTAGACGTCCTGTCCCGTGTCACTAAAACTGATTTCTCACATCATATCCCTAACACCATTAACATGACACTCACAATTTGAAGCAACACTACTGTCTACTGCATTTGCGATCGCCTTCTTCGGGGCGCTGTGCATAAGCAAATTAGTCCCTCAATCCAAAATTACCACCAGTGGAGGCTTATTACACCAGGACGTAGTCATAACCAATAATGCAATACGTCTACGCATACGCCAATTGAAAACGGTTCCAGCGGGCAGGGGCACTTGGGTACTTCTACAACCCACAAACGGTACACTGAGTCGGGTAACAATAGTAAAAACATATATAACCATCAGATCACAAAGTAATTTCTTCCTATCACACATTGATGGAATGCCATTATCAAGATACCAGTTCCAAGCTATATTTAATAAATGCATAACATCGGCAGGCAACCACAAAGATTACGGGACACACTCATTCCGCATAGGCGCGGCCACGGAAGCAGCAAGAGCAGGACTGTCAGAAACGGATGTTCAGAGGATAGGGAGATGGCGATCCATGGGTTTGGCGAGATACATAAGATCGGACTTGTTATCCTAACGTGGTTTGTTTCTTTTACAGGTGACGCTAAGCCAACAGTGTGGGTGATAGGCCACTCGTATATATATTGGGCAGAAAAAAAGGGCGAAAGTTCGCCCAGGCGGGAGGAAATTAGAGTTTCATAACACATATTTCAACTGGGGAGGTATTAGAGGCCTGCTATGGCCACAGGTACTAATGGAGGTAATCAAGGTAGGGAGAGAGGCAAGAGGTCCGGTCATCTTAGTTATACAGGCCCGGGGAAACGACCTAGGTCATCACAAGAGCGCATAACTAATGGCAATAATGAAACTAGACACTGAGCGCTTCAGAGAATTTTTCACAAAACTAACTATAGTATGGTCAGAGATTGTGCCGATAGCGGTATGGCAAGGTGCGCGAGACATCACGGCCATCGAACGGACAAGGCGGGTAATAAATATTCGGATGGCAAAATTTAGAAGAGACAGAGGCGGTGTAGTGATACAACACCGACAACTGGAAGGAGATAAAGCAGGCCTCAGACGGCCCGACGGTGTTCACTTAATGGATATTGGACTGGACATATTCCTGTCAGGACTCCAGGATGGAGTGGAACAAGCGTTAAGAGTGATGGATGGGGGTCAGAGTCCTGCATACGAGTACGCAGGATCCTCCGTGGCCTGGAAATAGAAAGGACATGTTGGAGAGTTACACTTGTTGGCCAACTTGCCGGTGTGGAGACCCAGGGCATGCTGCAACAAGCTGAATTATTTTAGAAATAAAATGCCTTTCTAATGGAATGAGTATAAAGAGTTAATAAAGCTGTGACCGATCCTCACCCATCCAGTTGTAAGAGTTACATTATTGTATTGTCAAGGAAAGGGGGGCGGTAGGGGGGCTGAGCGTCTGGGTTTGGTTGGGGGTCCTCACAGTCTGCTTAGGCTAGATGCATTTAAAAATTCTTATTAGATACACAGGCGGTGCAGCTTGCTTCGCAGCTGGGCTACTACGCCCAAAGTATTGCCTAGGCTAGATGCAGTTAAAAATTCTACGCTGACTAGCAGACACTGAAGCTTTGGAGCAGACCTCTGAGTAAACAGCTCTTCAGACTCAACCATCTGTGTTACCCCAAGCCATAGTGTATGTAGTTTCTTACAGTTAAAAGGGGGGGGGAGCGACCCAACCCACCTGGAATTGACGATGCCAACGTCACATAAAACACAGCAAGGGGACTCCAAAAAGAGTCTCCATTTTTTCCAAAAATTGTGGCACAGACACCACTTAAGTGGCATCAATTGCCCCAGAGTTGCTTAAAACGGTTGGTGAGGTGATTTTACCAAATTCTCAAGCTTTTAGTCTCCCCAGGATGACACAGGAGTAGAAAAGTCCTTGCGGATCCATGATTTGTTCATCTTTATGAACGTGAGTCTGTCTACATTCTCAGTGGACAGCCGCGTGCGCTTATCTGTCAGCACACCACCAGCAGCGCTGAACACACGTTCAGAGAGAACGCTGGCGGCAGGGCATGACAAGATCTCCAAGGCGTGAGTGGCGAGCTCCGGACATTTTTCCAGATTGGAAGCCCAAAATGAGCAAGGGTCCAGTGACACAGTCATAGCTTCGATGTTCACTTGGAGATACTCCTGTACCATCCTCTCTAGGCGTTGACTATGTGTCAGACTTCTTGTCTCCTGTGGCCTTGCAAAGGATGGTCTAAAAAAAGTGGTGAAACGATTCCACAAAATTGCTGTTACCAGCAGATACTGTTTTACTGTTACGGTTTGAGTGATGAAGACTCGACAGTCCCACGGTTTGCAAGTTAGAACTGTGAGATTCACTACGTGCACCACTGGTGTTTTGTGGAAAAGCACATGTAAGATTCTGCAACAGCCTCTGTATTTCGGCAAATTTACTTTTGTACCGGGGATCTAAGAGTGTGGCAACCCAGTAGTCAGAATTACTTCGAATTCTGACAATCCGAGGGTCATGTTGCAGGTAGTGCAGCAAGAAGGCACTCATGTGTCTTGTGCATCCAGGAGGACCAAGTCCTTGTTGTGTTGGTAGCGAGGTAAGAATCATGCTTCCTTCCTCTGCCCTCTCCCCCCAACCTCGCACAACAGAAATGTGATCAAGGTCTCCCTCATCTGATGAGTCTTCCATGCCCATCGCCAGTTCGTCCTCCACTTCTTCCTCGGCTCCTGCACCTTCCTCAACAGTTTGGCTGCTACCATGCCCCCTGGTTAATCCCTCTCCCCCACCCTCCCATGCCTGCCGCCTTGGTGCTGCCGACCGTCTGGACCTTGGAGATGTTATCCCTTCCGCATACGACTCCTCCTCTACTTCCTCCACCTCCTCTTGTCCCACCACCTGACTCTGAATTCTGTTTAACGTGTGCTCCAGCATGTAAATCACCAGAATAGTCATGCTGATAATGGCATCGTCGTCAGCACTAAACATCTTCGTCGCCATTTCAAAACTGTGCAGAAGGGTGTGTGGCGCCCCTGAGGGTTCAGTCGCCACAGAGGTACTGCATCTCACCCAGAGGTGTGGTATCTCACCCTCAGGTAAGGAAGGAGTATGGTTCGGGACCCTAACACCTGCATCCAACACATACCCGAAGTGGGGGTAGGGCGAGATTGCTCCTAAGGGAGAGCACAGTCCCAGGTCCCTAGCTGGTGGGAGGGTCCTATGTAGTGGGTGTGGGTGGAGAAAGCAGCTTAGGGGAGCACATGACAGGGAGAATATAAATAGGAAGCCATCTTAGAAAGAGCAAGCCAGTCAGAGGAGGAGAAGTGACAGGAGCAGAGGCTCTGCATGAGCTCTGCTCCAGAGGCGGGCCTAGCCGGGGAGGTCCAGGACTGAAGGAAAGAAGAGAGGAGTGGGAGCAGGAAGGCTCCACGAACCGAAGGGACCCTAGGGGTACGGGCCGTGCAGAAGGCCACCCGTACGCCCGCTTCTACCAGGAGGTAGAGGGGTCAGGCCAGATAAGGGGAAAAGTCCCTCAACTAGTGGAGAAACAGCAAGGCTCAACTAGAAACCGGAGGCTGCAGTATTTCATGTACTGCAGGCCAAAGTCCACACCAGTCTCACTAAGAAGGTAGCCACATAGGACCCAGGGGACGGAACACACGTCGCCCGCCAAGGCCCGAGGATACCGGATAGAAGTGTCACTGGGTGTGAGGTGCAGGGAGAAGGCCAGAGAAAGGACACACAGAAAGGGGTCCTGCTAAGTACTCCGGAGCTATCTGGGGGTGGACTGAGCCCCTCACTGAGTATGCACAGCACGAAGGGGGAGATTGCTCTGGTACCTGGAATCTGGACTGCAACAACTGTGAGTAAAGATCTTGGGACTGCATCACACGGACTCTGTGTTCATTACTGACTCCCTGCACTACAACCACCATCATCCACCCACACTGCCCAGAAGCTACACTCTTCCTGTGGGGAGTAATAATACCATTGCTGCAAAACCACCAGCTTCAGAGGACTGTTCCGCAGCGGCGGCCCCTTTGGCCGCACTCCACATGTGGCGTAGTCGGACATTATAAAACCCATATATACAAATTACCCTTGGATTGACCGCCCTGGGTCACAGACCGGGTCGCCGCCACAGTGACTACAACCCCCAGCGTCTACCGGCCTGCCTCCGGGTACCCACGGCCCAGGGGGTGCGTCAACTTCATAGGTCCCTGATCTGAGACCACTCCTGCAGCGTGATTTGCCCCACCTCTGGATCTCGTTGGCCCAGGCTATACGTCAGAACGTATTGCACCAGGGCTTGTCGGTGCTGCCACAGTCGCTGCAACATGTGCAGAGTTGAATTCCACCGTGTCGGCACATCGCATTTCAGCCGGTGAACTGGCAGGCCCAACGACTTCTGTAGAGATGTAAGTCGTTGAGCTGCGGGATGCGAACGGCGGAAGTGAGCACACAGCGACCGTGCCCTCTGCAGAAGGCCTTCTAGTCCGGCATAGTGGGCTAAAAATTGCTGGACAACCAGGTTCAACACGTGAGCCATACAAGGCACGTGTGTGACATTGCCCCGGCTAAGGGCCGCACCCAGGTTTGCAGCATTGTCGCACACGGCCTTCCCTGGTTGCAGGTCCAGTGGAGACAGCCATTCATGAAACTGGGTCTCCAGAGCTGACCACAACTTCTCAGCTGTGTGACTCACATTTCCCAGACATTTCAAAGTAAACACAGCCTGATGCCATTGAGCCCTGCTGCCAGCATAGTAAGGAGGTGTGCAGGATTCCTTCTGCGCAGTTAGAAAGCGGGTGGCATTACCAGACAGGCTTTGAGTGCAGGTGGAGGACCGAGAGGAGGTTGAGGAGGCAGAAGCAATGGAGGAACTTCTAGATAAAGAGGATTGATGTACAACTCGTGGGGACGGCAAGACTTGGACAGCAGCCCCTTGTCCTGCTGTCACCATAGTTAGCCAGTGCCCAGTCAGCGACATGTAACGCCCCTGTCCATGCCTACTCGCCCAAGTGTCTGTGGTGAAATGCACCCTGTCACACACAGAGTTTCTCAAAGAAGCGGTGATGTTGTGTGCGACATGCTGGTGGAGCGCAGGCACACCTTTCTTTGAGAAGTAGTGCCGACTGGGCATCTGGTACTGGGGCACTGCGACGGACATAAGGTCTCGAAAATCCTCTGTGTCCACCAGGCGGAAAGGCAGCATTTCTGTAGCCAAGAGCTTGCAGATGGTTAAATTCAACCTCTTAGCTTTCTCATGGCTAGGAGGAAATGGTCTTTTACTTGTCCACATCTGAGGGACCGAGGGCTGGCTGTTGTGCTTAGACGGGGTTGAGTAGGGTGTCCCCGGCAAACTTGCCGGTCTGTGATGAAGATGCAGGCGGAAAAGTTAGGTTGCCTTGATCCAAAGGTGGTGCTCTCGATGTCAGAGAGCGCTCAACACCAGCTGGTGTTTCCACTTCCAAATGAAATGATGACCTGCCAATCACACTGGCTGTTGCGGGTAAAGAGGTGGCAGGTCTGCGTCCAAAAACATGTGTGACTGCTGTCCCCCCAGTCACAGAGGATGAAGAGGCCGCGGATGCACAAGATGGGGCAGACGGTGGTTGGCCCGGCCCGCTAGGCCGCATTGTAGCACAGTAAGCTTCCCACTGCAACTTATGCTTCATATCCATGTGACAGTTCATGCATGAAGTACTCAAACTATGGATTTTTTGCCCTCTACTTAGCTTTTGGTGACAAATATTACAGATAACACGAGTTGGGTCATCCATATTGATCTGAAAAAATGCCCAGGCTATTCAAGGCTTAGAGCCCATGCGACCTGAAGAGCCACTACGACTTGTGCGCCGTCTCTGTCCAGGAAGGCGCAACCTAACCTCGTCATCTATAGCATCTGTGACGCCCAACTGCGCTTGGTATCACAGATCCTAGAAGAGTGCATTGATGGAAGAGGCCCCCATAAACATTCACACATCTCCACCTTCCACCTCAGACCAGCAGAGGGAGCCCGTTAGGGATATAAATAGGGAGGTGGAGCTAGGCAGTTCAGTTCCTCTGAAGAGTTCCTGCAGTAGAGAAGCCTAAGAGAGGTCAGTCTGCAGTGGAGCTCAGTCTAGTCTAGAGAACTCAGTTAATAGTTCAGCAGTGGAGCACGAGGCTCCAGTTATCTAGATTCAGGGAGCTTAAGGTGTGCCGGCGCCATAAGATCGGTGAAGTGCGGCAAGTTGCCGTTAGTGTGTATAGCCTAGTGAGGGCCCGAGTAGGCCGAAGGCGAGTGGAGAGCTAGTACATAGGGGGCAGAGGAGCTTAACCAGCTGACCCCGAAGCATTTACCGGACACCGGATCTGAGCTTACCGGGATCTCTATGACCCAGTAAGGCATAACCGGAATCTGGAGAACTACAAGTCCCAGTATCGCTAAGGTGCTGATACGTAACAGAGCCAGGAGACGCTTAGGCCCCGCATACTGGGAGCGTGAACTCCAAGACAAGGCCCTACCACAAGGTCAGCCAGCGCAGGACAGAGACAAAGTTAGGCCTAGATCCAGGCAGGTCAGAAACTTACTACGCAGAGGCAAGAAACAGGAGGCCCTACACCCGCTCATTGGGGAGGATCTTGATATGCACCCTTCACCCTACAGTGCTCCGGGATGTGCCTGAATTTCCACCAGTAAAGGGTACTGAAGTGACTACCGTGTCCGTTCCCGTTCTTACTCTGACCCAGCTGGGTATCGCCTGTCCTGCATTCCCCCTGCATACGCTTTTCTGAGGCCTAGCCCCACCTGTGGGGAGCTATACCATCGAGCTGCCTTATCACCGGCCTCAGTGGACTACTGCAGCGCTGGTGCTTCTCACCAGATACCACAGGTGGCGTCACGAACGCTTATAAAATTAACAATTATCCGCCCTTTTAAAGACTGACCCCAGGGTACGGGCCCGGGAGCCGACCACCGCGACATCCCAAAGGCCAGGCAAAGGTCCGGGTACCGAGTCATCCCCATCCCCTGGGCTAGTCACATCCTCCTCCACCTCCTCTGCTGACCTCATCGACTGGCTGACTGTGGGTTGACAGTAAGTGGGATCTCCAACCTCGTCATCATCACCCTGTGTGTTCTCACACCCGTCGTCCTCAGAGCCAACCTCTTCCTGCCCTGACCGAAAAGTCAAGTTGTCGCTCCAATCAGGTATTTGAGTCTCATCATCGTCTTCATCATTGTCTCCACCAACAGGAGTTACAGTTTGGGAACGAGGGTCTACATTATGGTCAGAACCTTCTTCATCTGGTCCTGGATCCGACTCATAAAGATTCTGGGCATCAGTGCAGATCATTTCCTCGTATGGATTAACAGAAGCTCTGGAGCAGACCTCCGTTTCCCAGGCTATAGTATGAGTAAACAGCTGTGCAGACTCAACCATCTGTGTTACCCCATACTCAGACGGGCAGCTGGAGACTTGGGAGCCGGTAGGAAGCAAGTGCGATTGGGGTGACACCTCTGAGGACAGGAGTATTTGTGATGTTGAAGTTGAGGTGGAGGAGAGCCCACTTGAAGGAGCACTTGATATCCGTTGAAGCACCTGCTGTTTTTGTGCCTCATCTGAATTTGTAGCGATGGGCGTGTCCGTAAGAAAGGGATCGTATCACATTGTCCACGAAAAGAAGTAGACATCTTAGTTTGGCTGGAAGATGGTCTTTCTTCTGCAGATGTTACTCCCCCCCACCGTGGGGGGGCTCGACCCACCAGCGGACAGGAACCAGTATTGAGAGAGGGGGGCTGGCCGTCAGGGTCCACCACAGCTCTGGTACAAACCCGGCGACACGGAGGTCGCACGGGCAGGAACGGACTGGCTGTGTCGGCTTCGCACTTTTTTGGTTTTATAAGGGCATGACATGCCTATATCTGTGTCTCCCCCTCCTTTTACTCCTCCACCTCTTTTCTTTTCGCATGACTATATGTACTTGTCACTTTTCCATGTGTTAGTTGTGTCTTCTGAGCAGTTTGTCAGCTTTTGGACACCTTTGAAAGTGTTTTCTATGTGTTTCTATGTGTTTTTGCTTGCCTGCCATTGGTTTTAACGGTGTTCGAAGGTGTTCGACGAACAGTTCGGCGAACATACGGGTGTTCGACGAACCGAACTCAAACATTACGGGGGTGGCTCAACACTACCAAGGAGCACGTCAGATGTGTTCACTGGGTGTAGCATGTTCAAACCATTCTTAGCAGGTTCAGAAAAGTTCTGGACAGGGAAGGAGCGATGTCCTAGTAAATGTCGAGCTTGGGATAGCATCAGGGCATAGAGTTCGAGACCACCTGTAATGAGGTCAACACAGGACATATAGACCCAGTGGGTCACTAACAGATTTGGAGTAAGCCTCTGCTAGGGAGTGAAATCAAAGGATTTTGAGATCTTCATTCTTAACCCTACAAATGGGTATGAACATTCAATCATTGAATTCCAGGTATTTCATCTCGTTGGTGAGTAGATAGGCTAGAGTAACCAAGTTACCGTACCTGGAGAACAAGCGGGAATAACAGTCAGATACTGCACAGGTCAAGGCAGTCAGAGTTCAAACATGAGCAGTAGTCAGGATGGTCAGGATGGGCAGGAAGACAAAAAGATGTGGTCAAGAACACAAGCTTCGTCGATATCAAATAGAAAAGGAATAAGGACATCTTTACAAACACCGGAACTGAAAGAACCTTTTTTTCTCACGTAAAGGAGTGATAGAGAATGTTCTTAACCCTCGGAGTCCCAAGTGGGGTATTTTAGCATCAATTGGTACTAAAAACACCCCACTTGAGAGTCCGAGGATTAAGGAACCTGGGGCAATTGGGCATTGGCTGATGTGAGGGGCATTAGTTCAGAATTTCCAGCAGAGCAGAATCAAGAAAGAAGACGCTGAACACTCGGAGAGATGAGCAGCATTTTGTGATGCCATCACCAATAAAAGGAAGCAGAGAAGTATAAGGAGAGAAGGATAAAGTTGACCACTGATGGACAATAGGGAGCTGTACAGCCCTTCCATTTATTTGTTAAAGCAAATTGAAGCAAAGAGCTTCTGTATCTTTCTGACAATACAGTCATGGCCAAAAGTATTGAGAATGAGACAAATAGTAATTTTTCCAAAGTTTACTGCTTCATTTTTTGTAATGGCAATTTGCATATACTCCTGAATGTCAAAGAGTGATCAGCTTAACAGCAATTACTGTACTTGCAAAGTCAATATTTGCCCAGAAAATGAACTTTAACCCCCAAAACACATTTCAACATCATTGCAGTCCTGCCTTAAAAGGAGCAGCTAAAATCATTTTAGTGATTGATCCATTAACACAGGTGTGGGTGTTGATGAGGACAGGGCTGGCGATCAATCAGTCATGATTAAGTAAGAATGACATCACTGGACACTTTAAAAGGAGGCTGGTTCTTGGTATCATTGTTTCTCTTAAGTTAACCATGGTTATCTCTAAAGAAACACGTGCAGCCATCATTGCACTGCACAAAAATGGCCTAACAGGGAAGAGTATCGCAGCTACAAAGATTGCACCTCAGTCAACAATCTATCGCATCATCAAGAACTTCAAAGAGAGAGCTTCCATTGTTGTAAAAAAGGCTCCAGGGCGCCCAAGAAAGACCAGCAAGAGCCAGGACCGTATCTTAAAACTGTTTCAGCTGCGGGATCGGACTACCAGCAGTGCCGAGCTTGCTCAGGAATGGCAGCAGGCAGGTGTGAATGCTTCTGCACGCACTGTGAGGCGGAGACTCTTTGAGCAAGGGCTGGTTTCAAGGAGGGCAGCAAAGAAGCCACTTCTCTCCAGAAAAAACATCAGGGACCGACTGATATTCTGCAAAAGGTACAGGGAGTGGACTGCTGAGGACTGGGGCAAAGTCATTTTCTCTGATGAATCCCCTTTTCAATTGTTTGGGACATCTGGAAAACAGCTTATTCGGAGAAGAAGAGGTGAGCGGTACCACCAGTCTTGTCTCATGCCAACTGTAAAGCATCCTGAAACCATTCATGTGTGGGGTTGCTTCTCAGCCAAGGGAATCGGCTCACTCACAGTCTTGCCTAAAAACACAGCCATGAATAAAGAATGGTACCAGAATGTCCTCCAAGAGCAACTTCTCCCAACCGTCCAAGAGCAGTTTGGCGCCCAAAAATGCCTTTTCCAGCATGATGGAGCACCTTGCCATAAAGCAAAGGTGATAACAAAATGGCTCATGGAACAAAACATAGAGATTTTGGGTCCATGGCCTGGAAACTCCCCAGATCTTAATCCCATTGAGAACTTGTGGTCAATCATCAAGAGACGGGTGGACAAACAAAAACCAACAAATTCTGGCAAAATGCAAGCATTGATTATACAAGAATGGACTGCTATCAGCCAGGATTTGGTCCAAAAGTTGATTGAGAGCATGCCAGGGAGAATTACAGAGGTCTTGAAGAAGAAGGGGCAACACTGCAAATATTGACTTGCTGCATTAACTCATTCTAACTGTCAATATAACCTATTGGTACTCATAATATAATTGCAATTATATTTCTGTATGTGATATAAACATCAGACAAACACTAATAAAAACCAGAGGCCAGCAGATCATGTGAAAATATAGTTTTGGTGTCATTCTCAAAACTTTTGGCCATAACTGTACAACCATGAGACCCAGGTATGCCAACTAGTGAAGACAAAAGAAAAGATGTTGCCATAGCAACCATTTAGAATTCTGCTTTTTTTGCAGTGCAGTCGCCATGGGCAACAGCATCATTCTTTGTATTAGTATTTCCAGGTGAGACCCCATGCATCTCATAGAGGTGATAATATGTTGCATATAGGCCTTGACAAGCAGAATATGTGCCAGTTACGGAGGAGACAATTGACAGTCAGAGCTCTTGGGAAAACCCAGCTGTAAGGGAATAATGTATGAGGTTCTGAACGCCGTGTGACAATGTTATACTTAGACTTAATGCCACATGCGAGGCACAGCCATGCCGTACTAGATTCATATTAGTCCAATTTGACTGACGGCATCTTGCTAGCCTGACAAAGGTGGCATATATATTTCAGTAGGCCCTGCCATTATTTCCTCGTTACCCTTGTATTAGTAGAAAGAGCTAACGTATGGGATGTAGAGAAGATTTTCCATATCCGAAGAGAATATGTGATGAACACAGCCTCATTGTATAGTAAGTTCCTTAATAAACCAGTCAGTCTTTGTATTATCTCCCACCTTATAAATAGGAACGGGAAGTTATTAGAGCAACTTTTCAGGGATTTCTCTGCTTAAGGTGAAATGACTGCTGACACCCTGCCAAAAATAACACAGAGTAATGTCGTCTGAGGAGTCAGGTGAATCCTCTGCTCCCAAATCTTCTGGATAAAGATGAATTATTTGCATGATTCAGAGACTGAGATAGATGGATATGTGACATGCAGAAGTAGTGCTTTTGCAGAGTGTGACATGCAGAAGTAGTGCTAGTGCTTTAAAAGCATCCAGCAACTAAAGGGGTTAACACAGTCACAGGAGAAGGGGAGTGGTTTAGCAGAGCCCCAGGGCAATTGTGGGGAAGTTGTTTACTGTCTGGCTGGAGCTGACGATAAAGGTGGTGTGTGTGTTCTGTATCTCATAGAAGCGCCCTTGCAAGAGAAAAGGATTCAAGTCAGGAGTGAAGCTAAGCACAGGTCAGGTAGAGTTCCTGAACTAGCAGTGCAGAGTATTGTCAAGCAAAAGGATAAGGACTGTAAGAAATGGTGTCACAGGGATCATCTCCCTCAACAAACCCCCCCCCCTCCTCCATCTCACTGTGCTGTAAAGAATGCTGTGTTCATTAATGTGCCTTTGCATTAGAACTGGGCTGTCCTATGGTACTGGGAAGACTGTGAACTGCTGTGCTGCTAAGGAAACTGTACTGTTTGTCACTGGAGCCTGTTGCTCATAAGACTTAACTTGCACTGGCTGTGTGGCTTCTTATTAAATGCTACTGTTCTACCGTTTATGAGGACTCTTCTCAAGTGTGTCTAGTCAGCAAGGGAAACAACCTACGTGTCTGTGCCTGAGGGACAATACCCCTGTGCGCCTGAGAGAAACTGCAGCACATGGTCTATGAACGCCCTGAGTAATGGTTCCCCCAGAATTCCAAAGAATTCATGTAACCTGTCTCGCCCCTATCTGAACCTAGCAGCGTGTATGTAACTTTGGTGGCCCGTACAGGGAATTCTGAGCGAGAATTAGTGTGTAGAGGGAGAAGAGGAAAAGTGGCTGGAAAAACACAGCAGCACAGCACCTCAGGTCAATTCTGCTACACCAGTTAAAGGGGACCAGCCCTAAAGAAAAACTCACTAGCAGCGATGGATGTGGAAATACAAATGGACTGAATTAGTGAGCTGCTTCTTCGGTTAACCTGTGAAGAATTGAGAACAGTAGCAGAACATATAAAGATGTCAGTAGAACAGATTTCCAAAGCACACAACCGCAGACAACTGTTAGCTGCCATTAATGCAAAATTGGATGAGTTGGGGGAGAAAGAAGCTGAAGATGTCATGAGAACATTCCTCCAGGAACTAACACAGTTTCTAACCAGGTTGAAGTTGGAGGATGGAGCGGCGGCACCAATTACCAAAAGCAGGAATCTCCGTCCACAGACTGTACTAGAGGAATTGAAAGAACAATTCAAAGCTCTAACAACAGCCCTGCAGGAATCGACAAAAACCTCTGAACAGGTGACAGACTCAGACAGAACCTTTAACCTGCTTGGGTTAGATACATATAAATCAGGAAGACAGTCCTCTCTAACACCACAAATCACCATAAGGAAAAAATTCAAGATCCTGGGACAGATTGGAGAGTGTGAACAGAAAAAGAAACTGTCTTATATGAACTTGTTGCACCAGATCGATGCAGGCTTACAGAAAGGCTACCAGCCAGATGAGATCGTTGAGGGGGTGGTGAAAGCAATCAGCACAGGACTGAACCTCCATAGTATGCTAGAAATGAAGAATTAATCGACCTTGCCACAGCTGAAGATGATTTTAAAAGGGCACTAAAAAGAAGAGAATACTTCAGAATTGTTCCACTGACTCATTAACCTCTCACAGAAAAATAATGAATCACCCCAAAGTTCCTTGTTCAGAGCAATTGAACTGAAGGATAGACTGTTGTTTGCATCCAGAGATGTAGAAGCGGAAGAGAAGTTTGATGGTGGACTAGTCCAGAAGAAGTTCTTGAGATCATTGGGAACGGGATTAATCAGCAAAGATATCAAGTTGCAGCTGAAACAGTACCTAGAAGATCCTGGCATTTTGGACGAAGTCCTAATTGAAAAAATGAATGAGGCTGCTAGTTTGGAGTCAGAGAGCGAACAGAAGTTAAAGAAAGGCTTTGCTACTAAAATCACCAAAATGAGTCAGCTGAAGTTGGAGACCCCCGCTAGCCAGTCCGAAGATCATCACAGAGACTAGAGATGAGCGGTGTTCGACTCGAACTGTTTGTCAATCTCAAATTCGAGCTGTTTTGGGCGGTGTTCGAGCCGTTCGGCGAACACGAACAATTTGAAAAAAATTCGGCTGTTCGAGGTTATGTTCAATAACTGTTCGTGCACCAAAATCATAACTGGATTTTTTCTCAGTAATGCTGAAAATTAATGTTAATACGCAGTTTGAGTGTACAGCGGGGTGGGGGGAGGGGCAGGGGATGGATCTCTGCAGGAACAATGAAGATCTCCATTTTTTTTTCTCTTTCCCGCATTTACAGTGGGGAGGTGCAATCTGTCAAGCTATCAGCAGCGCACACACGGAGCTAACAGCTTTTTTTCACACAAGCAAGGGCATGTGTCATTGGCAGTGTATGTCACATGTCCTTGCCCTATAAGACCCAGCCATTTTCCCCGTCGCCACCATTTTCTCACTGCTACAGCTGCGTGTTAGACGGCACCGCTGTTGCTGTGTGCGCTATACTTTGCTAATTTCAAGCCAATTTTCGCACAAATCTACAGATAGCTTGGGAGTAGGGAAGAGTTGTGATTGCAGTCCTTTTATCAGGCAGGTCTGTGCTCTTAAATAGGTAGGTTGGGAGTAAAGACTAATTGTAATTGCAGTCCTTTTCAGGGCTAGGTTACATCAGTTCCTATCACTTTTTGCAAGGCAGGTCTGTGCCAGTGCTGTGCAAGTTTTTTTCACAGCATTTGGCTAAATCTAGCAAAGCAAATCCTTTTTGGCCTATTGCAGAGTGTGTTAGTCAGTGGAGTAGCCTATCTGTGTTGCAAGCTACACCACCTGTGTATAGAATACAATTTTTTTTACTGCACCTAGTGAAGTAAAACCTTTTGGGCATAGCATCATTCTATTAGTCCATCTATACTAACCTCCACCAGGTTGCAAATTCAATATAATTTTTTTCTGCATCGAGCTCTGAAAAAATATTTGGGCTTCGGTTTGTAGCAGTGTGTGGGACTTGTTCTATTAGTCCATCTATACTAACCTCCACCAGGTTGCAAATTCAATATAATTTTTTTCTGCATCTAGCTCTGAAAAAATATTTAGGCTTCTAGCAGTGTGTGGGACTTGTTCTATTAGTCCATCTATATTAACCTCCATCAGGTTGCAAATTCAATATAATTTTTTTCTGCATCTAGCTCTGAAAAAATATTTAGGCTTCTAGCAGTGTGTGGGACTTGTTCTATTAGTCCATCTATACTAACCTCCATCAGGTTGCAAATTCAATATAATTTTTTTCTGCATCTAGCTCTGAAAAAATATTTCAGCTTGTAGCAGTGTGTGGGACTTGTTCTATTAGTCCATCTATACTGACCTCCATCAGGTTGTAAATTCAATATAATTTTTTTCTGCATCTAGCTCTGAAAAAATTTTTAGGCTTCTAGCAGTGTGTGGGACTTGTTCTATTAGTCCATCTATACTGACCTCCATCAGGTTGCAAATTCAATATAATTTTTTTCTGCATCTAGTTCTGAAAAAATATTTAGGCTTCTAGCAGTGTGTGGGACTTGTTCTATTAGTCCATCTATACTGACCTTCATCAGGTTGCAAATTCAATATAATTTTTTTCTGCATCTAGCTCTGAAAAAATATTTCAGCTTGTAGCAGTGTGTGGGACTTGTTCTATTAGTCCATCTATACTAACCTCCATCAGGTTGCAAATTCAATAGAATTTTTTTCTGCATCTAGCTCTGAAAAAATATTTAGGCTTCTAGCAGTGTGTGGGACTTGTTCTATTAGTCCATATATACTAACCTCCATCAGGTTGCAAATTCAATATAATTGTTTTCTGCATCTAGCTCGGAAAAAATATTACAGCTTGTAGCAGTGTGTGGGACTTGTTCTATTAGTCCATCTATACTGACCTCCATCAGGTTGCAAATTCAATATAATTTTTTTCTGCATCTAGCTCTGAAAAAATATTTCGGCTTCTAGCAGTGTGTGAGACTTGTTCTATTAGTCCATCTATACTAACCTCCATCAGGTTGCAAATTCAATATAATTTTTTTCTGCATCTAGCTCTAAAAAATATTTCAGCTTGTAGCAGTGTGTGGGACTTGTTCTATTAGTCCATCTATACCAACCTCCATCAGGTTGCAAATTCAATATAATTGTTTTCTGCATCGAGCTCTGAAAAAATACTTCAGCTTGTAGCAGTGTGTGGGACTTGTTCTATTTGTCCATCTATACTGATCTCCATCAGGTTGCAAATTCAATATAATTTTTTTCTGCATCTAGCTCTGAAAAAATATTTAGGCTTCTAGCAGTGTGTGGGACTTGTTCTATTAGTCCATCTATACTGACCTCCATCAGGTTGCAAATTCAATATAATTTTTTTATGCATCTAGCTCTGAAAAATTATTTCAGCTTGTAGCAGTGTGTGGGACTTGTTCTATTAGTCCATCTATACTGACCTCCATCAGGTTGCAAATTCAATATAATTTTTTTCTGCATCTAGCTCTGAAAAAACATTTAGGCTTCTAGCAGTGTGTGGGACTTGTTCTATTAGTCCATCTATACTAACCTCCATCAGGTTGCAAATTCAATATAATTTTTTTCTGCATCTAGCTCTGAAAAAATATTTAGGCTTCTAGCAGTGTGCGGGACTTGTTCTATTAGTCCATCTATACTAACCTCCATCAGGTTGCAAATTCAATAGAATTTTTTTCTGCATCTAGCTCTGAATAAATATTACAGTTTGTAGCAGTGTGTGGGACTTGTTCTATTAGTCCATCTATACTGACCTCCATCAGGTTGCAAATTCAATATAATTTTTTTCTGCATCTAGCTCTGAAAAAATATTTTGGCTTCTAGCTGTGTGTGGGACTTGTTCTATTAGTCCATCTACACTAACCTCCATCAGGTTGCAAATTCAATATAATTTTTTTCTGCATCTAGCTCTGAAAAAATATTTCAGCTTGCAGCAGTGTGTGGGACTTGTTCTATTAGTCCATCTATACTGACCTTCATCAGGTTGCAAATTCAATATAATTTTTTTCTGCATCGAGCTCTGAAAAAATATTTAGGCTTCTAGCAGTGTGTGGGACTTGTTCTATTAGTCCATCTATACTGACCTCCATCAGGTTGCAAATTCAATATAATTTTTTTCTGCATGTAGCTCTGAAAAAATATTTCAGCTTGTAGCAGTGTGTGGGACTTGTTCTATTAGTCCATCTATACTGACCTCCATCAGGTTGCAAATTCAATATAATTTTTTTCTGCATCTAGCTCTGAAAAAACATTTTGGCTTCTAGCAGTGTGTGGGACTTGTTCTATTTGTCCATCTATACTGACCTCCATCAAGTTGCAAACTCAATATAATTTTTTTCTGCATCTAGCTCTGAAAAAATATTTCAGCTTGTAGCAGTGTGTGGGACTTGTTCTGTTAGTCCATCTATACTGACCTCCATCAGGTTGCAAATTCAATATAATTTTTATCTGCATCTAACCCAGCCAATACTTTTGGGCTAATACCACAGTTTGGCCACTCAGCTCTGCTCGGTTCCCATCCATTGTTTTTTTGTGCAAACAACTCCAGAGTTGTGAATTAGTTAACCACCAAAATGAGTGGAAAAAGGCCTGCTGCTGGTGGAAAGGGGAATAGGCGTGTTGGGAAGGGGAAAAAAGGTTGTGTCCGTGGGGTAGGTGTTAAAGCAACAGTAACATCTGCAGAAGAAAGACCATCTTCCAGCCAAACTAAAATGTCTACTTCTTTTAGCGGACAATGTGATAAGATCCCTTTCTTACGGCCACGCCAATCGCTACAAATTCCAGATGAGGCACAAAAACAGCAGGTGCTTCAACGGATATCAAGTGCTCCTTTAAGTGGGCTCTCCTCCACCTCAACTTCAACATCACAAATACTCCAGTCCTCAGAGGTGTCACCCCAATCGCACTTGCTTCCTCACAGCTCCCAAGTCTCCAGCTGCCCGTCTGAGTATGGGGTAGAACAGATGGTTGAGTCTGCAGAGCTGTTTACTCATACTATAGCCTGGGAATCAGAGGTCGGCTCCAGAGCTTTTGTGAATCCAGACGAGGAAATGATCTGCACTGATGCCCAGAATCTTTATGAGTCGGATCCAGGACCAGACGCTGAAGGTTCTGACCATAATGTAGACCCTCGTTCCCAAACTGTAACTCCTGTTGGTGGAGACAATGAGGAAGACGATGATGAGACTCAAATACCTGATTGGAGTGACAACTTTAGTTTTTTGTCAGGGCAGGAACAGGTTGGCTCTGAGGACGACGGGTGTGATAACACACAGGGTGATGATGATGAGGTTGGAGATCCCACTTACTGTCAACCCACAGTCAGCCAAGAGATGAGGTCAGCAGAGGAGGTGGAGGAGGATGCTAGTGACGACGAGGTCAGGTTGCACCTTCCAGGACAGAGACGTAGTACTGGAAGCACGTCAACAACTGCATCCTCAAACACAACTCGGCCTCTGACCACAAGTCGTGGTGGCTCTTCAGGTCGCATGGGTGCTAAGCCTTGCATAACCTGGGCATTTTTTCAGATCGATAAAGATGACCCAACTCGTGTTATCTGTAACATTTGTCAGCAAAAGCTAAGTAGAGGCCAAAAAATACATAGTTTGAGTACTTCATGCATGAACCGGCACATGGACATGAAGCATAAGTTGCAGTGGGAAGCTCACTGTGCTACAATGTGGCCTAGCCGGCCGGGCAAACCACCATCTGCCACATCTTGTGCATCCGCGGCCTCTTCATCCTCTGTGACTGGGGGGACAGCAGTCACACCTGTTTTGGGACGCAGACCTGCCACCTCTTTACCCGCAACAGCCAGCGTGATTGGCAGGTCATCATTTTCTTTGGAGGTGGTAACACCAGCTGGTGTTGAGCGCTGTCCAACATCGATAGCACCACCTTTGGATCAAGGCAACCTAACATGTCCGCCTGCATCTTCCTCACAGACCAGCAGTTTGCCGGGGACACCCTTCTCAACCCCGTCTAAGCACAACAGCCAGCCCTCGGTCCCTCAGATGTGGACAAGTAAAAGACCATTTCCTCCTAGCCATGAGAAAGCTAAGAGGTTGAATTTCACCATCTGCAAGCTCTTGGCTACAGAAATGCTGCCTTTCCGCCTGGTGGACACAGAGGATTTTCGAGACCTTATGTCCGTCGCAGTGCCCCAGTACCAGATGCCCAGTCGGCACTACTTCTCAAAGAAAGGTGTGCCTGCGCTCCACCAGCATGTCGCACACAACATCACCGCTTCTTTGAGAAACTCTGTGTGTGACAGGGTGCATTTCACCACAGACACTTGGACGAGTAGGCATGGACAGGGGCGTTACTGTCACTGACTGGGCACTGGGTAACTATGGTGAAAGCAGGACAAGGGGCTGCTGTCCAAGTCTTGCCATCCCCACGAGTTGTGCGTCAATCTTCTTTATCTCAAAGCTCCTCCACTGCTTCTGCCTCCTCAACCTCCTCTCGGTCCTCCACCTGCACCCAAAGCCTGTCTGGTCATGCCACAAGCGTTCTAACTGCGCAAAAGGGATCCTGCACACCTCCTTACTATGCTGGCAGCAGGGCTCAACGTCATCAGGCGGTTTTTACTTTGAAATGTCTGGGAAATGTGAGTCACACAGCTGAGGAGTTGTGGTCAGCTCTGGAGAACCAGTTTCATGAATGGTTGTCTCCACTGGACCTGAAACCAGGGAAGGCCGTGTGCGACAATGCTGCAAACCTGGGTGCGGCCCTTCGCCGGGGCAATGTCACACACGTGCCTTGTATGGCTCACGTGTTGAACCTGGTTGTCCAGCAATTTTTAGCCCACTATCCCGAACTAGATGGCCTTCTGCAGAGGGCACGGTCGCTGTGTGCTCACTTCCGCCATTCGCATCCCGCAGCTCAGCGACTTACATCTCTACAGAAGTCGTTGGGCCTGCCACTTCACCGGCTAAAATGCGATGTGCCTACCCGGTGGAATTCAACTCTGCACATGTTGCAGCGACTGTGGCAGCACCAACAAGCCCTGGTGCAATACGTTCTGACGTATAGCCTGGGCCAACGAGATCCAGAGGTGGGGCCAATCACGCTGGAGGAGTGGTCTCAGATCAGGGACCTATGCACCCTTCTGCACAGTTTTGAAATGGCGATGAAGATGTTTAGTGCTGACGATGCTGACGCGCCCCTGGGCCTGTGTCGCGCTGCGTTGCGCACGCGGGAGCTTACCCGGAGCCGGATCTCTTGAGGGTTGTAGTCTCGTGGCGGTGATCCGGTCCGTGCCCAGGGAGTCAGACTAAGTGGCGCTGTATTAGCGGTAGATGTTGGACGACTACGCCACCCGTTGAGTACAGCTAAGGAGCTGCTGCTGCAGGGCAGACCGCTGAGGCCGGTGGTAGGATTGTGCAGCGTGATAGTATAACCCCCAACGGGAGGGGTATGGCCTCAGGGCAGCCGACGTGGATGATGGGGGTAGCAGGAACCACTCGGAGACGGTAGGTGTAGTTCAGGGTCTTTACTGGTGACGATAGACCCTCCCGGAGTACTGGCTAGCGATTGGGGCCTGGTCAGTCCTTGAGCAGATGGGATCTCCCCTGGCCAGGCGGAGTTGTAGGCCTCCCAAACTGACTGTACTCTTCTGGCTACCTTGCTAGAGGCGGGTATAAGTAGCCCACGTCCCTGAGTGTACCGTGTGGTGCTCACCCGTATGGCCGGTGACTCGGGGCCTTCTAGTGGCGTCCGCTCCACGACGGCGGTGCTGGTCCCACGCGTGTGACCGTGCCTTCGGGTTTCTTGGCCAGAGGACCTGAAATCCCCTGCCGGGCGGTTTCTGCTGCTGGGTAAAGATTAGTCCCCACAGCCTCGGACTCCGGGTCCGGTAAGAAATCTTCTCAGTCAGGGCGAGCTCTGCAGCTGCCAGCCCCTGACTCCTTATAGCACTGCTCCCACAGAGCTCCTGATGTTCTTTTCCTATATCTGCTTCTCTTCTCTGTCTCTACTTCTGGCATGGCCCAGGAGCTGGGCCCAGCCGGAGCCACAGCTCCCTGTCAGCCCTCCTGGCTGAACTCTCCCTCTGAACTCACTAACCCTGCCTCAGCCCCAGGTTTATATAGGGGAAGTTCTTCCCCTCCCAGGACTGGGCAGGAGGTGTGGCATGCATAGGATTCCTGACCAAGAGACCTCCCACCTGCTCTCAGACATAACATTGCTGTTACTGTGGAAACCAGACCCCTGGGGTGCCACATTCCACCCTAGTGAAATTTAGTACTCCGGAACTAAACATTTTTTTTAGAAAAACATAACAAGGTATAAACAATAATAATACAATAAGAAAAACACATAAAGATGGTTACGGCGTGTCCGCAACCGGGTGCAGTTTTGAAGAAAAGCAAGGTGTCCATTTCACCAAAACAGGGAGACGTAACCAGGTAGGGGTCTGTCCTGCCCCGAGTCCTTAACAGTCTTTAGTCCATTCCTGGGTTACGCTCCAACCATGTACAAAGGATTCCCGGTAAATCCACCAAGGACTCCCATAAATTACTAGAAACACATAATTATTTACAGGATATGGCCGCTCTCAGTCCTCGGCCAGTGGGGATAAGGAATGGCTGCTCACAGTCCTCAGCCTGGTTTAAGATAGGGGCACATGGGGAACAATTCACTAATCCCAACGGGGACCATATTTTAATTAGCAGCAGTCTTTGTACCCTTACGGGTAACTATTTACAGCTCTTTATTCACGCTACTTCCCTTCAGTAGCTATGTCCTCTTTGTGCTCCCTCCTGAGGGTAGTCCTCAGACCCGTCCGGGTCCTCTTGGCTTTCCTCGTATTGGTAGTACTGCAGCTCCTCCTCGGTTAGCTGGGTTAGTATCTCTGCGACAGTCCTCCTCCCAGGTGGCCAGGACTTTACCTCCCTTTGGGCTGCCCCGGTTAATTGGGCCACCAGGATGCTCACTTTTTGCTCCTCTGTGAGGGGATACACCTGGAAGAGGCTATCCAGCTTTTCTCTAAAGTCATGCAGGGTATGTGACTCCCCTGAGTACTGGGGTAGCCAGGCTGCCCCCGGGATATAGGGCATGGTGAAAGGCATGACCGCAACAGCGGTGGCGCTGGCGGGGGTTGAAGCGGTGAAGCTCTCCTCCGTATCCGACATCCTTCTCCCCCCTAGTGGACCGTGGCCTACCTTGCGATGATCCTCTTCCGTAGGCCGCGGCTCCGCAGTGGATCGTCAGGGTTGAGGACCTTCCGTCGCGCTCCTGTGACGTCGGCGTCTGCTGGGCTCCTTCCAGGACCTTACGCAACGTCCGGACGTGAGGCGGGGCTTCAGTTCTCGCGTGCTTTCGGAGTCCACGCCCCTCTTCTTCCCGCGCGGCGTCTTCAAGATGGCGTCCAACGGCGGGAAAACTCCACGGATGGCGGGAAGAAGGCTGAAGATGGCGCCGGATGGCGGGAAAACTTCGCGGATGGCGGGAAGAAGACAGAAGATGGCGCCGGATGGCGGGAATCTTCACCACTGGTAAGTTTGAACAGTCTTTTTCAGGCACGCAGTACCCGGTGGTTGCGCGCACGAGATCCTGCCGACTACGCCAAAAGTTGATGCGCCCCTGGGCCTGTGTCGCGCTGCGTTGCGCACGCGGGAGCTTACCCGGAGCCGGATCTCTTGAGGGTTGTAGTCTCGTGGCGGTGATCCGGTCCGTGCCCAGGGAGTCAGACTAAGTGGCGCTGTATTAGCGGTAGATGTTGGACGACTACGCCACCCGTTGAGTACAGCTAAGGAGCTGCTGCTGCAGGGCAGACCGCTGAGGCCGGTGGTAGGATTGTGCAGCGTGATAGTATAACCCCCAACGGGAGGGGTATGGCCTCAGGGCAGCCGACGTGGATGATGGGGGTAGCAGGAACCACTCGGAGACGGTACGGTGTAGTTCAGGGTCTTTACTGGTGACAACGATAGACCCTCCCGGAGTACTGGCTAGCGATTGGGGCCTGGTCAGTCCTTGAGCAGATGGGATCTCCCCTGGCCAGGCGGAGTTGTAGGCCTCCCAAACTGACTGTACTCTTCTGGCTACCTTGCTAGAGGCGGGTATAAGTAGCCCACGTCCCTGAGTGTACCGTGTGGTGCTCACCCGTATGGCCGGTGACTCGGGGCCTTCTAGTGGTGTCCGCTCCACGACGGCGGTGCTGGTCCCACGCTTGTGACCGTGCCTTCGGGTTTCTTGGCCAGAGGACCTGAAATCCCCTGCCGGGCGGTTTCTGCTGCTGGGTAAAGATTAGTCCCCACAGCCTCGGACTCCGGGTCCGGTAAGAAATCTTCTCAGTCAGGGCGAGCTCTGCAGCTGCCAGCCCCTGACTCCTTATAGCACTGCTCCCACAGAGCTCCTGATGTTCTTTTCCTATATCTGCTTCTCTTCTCTGTCTCTACTTCTGGCATGGCCCAGGAGCTGGGCCCAGCCGGAGCCACAGCTCCCTGTCAGCCCTCCTGGCTGAACTCTCCCTCTGAACTCACTAACCCTGCCTCAGCCCCAGGTTTATATAGGGGAAGTTCTTCCCCTCCCAGGACTGGGCAGGAGGTGTGGCATGCATAGGATTCCTGACCAAGAGACCTCCCACCTGCTCTCAGACATAACATTGCTGTTACTGTGGAAACCAGACCCCTGGGGTGCCACAATGCCATTATCAGCATGACTATTCCGGTGATTTACATGCTGGAGCACATGTTAAACAGAATTCGGAGTCAGGTGGTGGCACAAGAGGAGGTGGAGGAAGTAGAGGAGGAGGAGTTGTATGCGGAAGGGCTAACATCTGCAAGGTCCAGACGGTCGGCAGCACCAAGGCGGCAGGCATGTGAGGTTGGGGGAGATGGTTTTACCAGGGCGCATGGTAGCAGCCAAACTAGTGAGGAAGGTGCAGGAGCCCAGGAAGAAGTGGAGGACGAACTGATGGAAGACTCATCAGATGAGGGAGACCTTGATCACATTTCTGTTGTGCGAGGTTGGGGGGAGAGGACAGAGGAAGGAAGCATGATTGTTACCTCGCCACCAACACAACAGGGACTTGGTGCTCCTGGATGCGCAAGACACATGAGTGCCTTCTTGCTGCACTACCTGCAACATGACCCTCGAATTGTGAGAATTAGAAATAATCCTGACTACTGGGTTGCCACACTGTTAGATCCCCGGTACAAAAGTAAATTTGCAGAAATTATTCCTGCCATAGAAAGGGATTCACGCATGCAGGAGTATCAGCAGAGACTGTTGCAGAATCTTACATGTGCTTTTCCACAAAACACCAGTGGTGCACGTAGTGAATCTCACAGTTCCAACTTGCCAACCGTGGGACTGTCGAGTGTTCAGCACTCAAACCGTAACAGAAACACAGTATCTGCTGGTAACATCAATTTTGCGGAATCATTTCACCACTTTTTTAGCCCATCCTTTGCAAGGCCACAGGAGACAAGAAGTCTGACACATACTCAACGCCTAGAGACGATGGTACAGGAGTATCTCCAAGTAAACATTGAAGCCATGACTGTGTCACTAGACCCTTGCTCTTTTTGGGCTTCCAATCTGGATAAATGGCCGGAGCTCGCCACTTACGCCTTGGAGATCTTGTCATGCCCCGCAGCCAGCGTTCTGTCTGAACGTGTGTTCAGCGCTGCTGGTGGTGTACTGACAGATAAGTGCACGCGGCTCTCCACTGATAATGTAGACAGACTCACGTTCATAAAGATGAACAAATCATGGATCCGAAATGACTTTTCTACCCCTGTGTCATCCTGGGGAGAGTAAAAGCTTGATGATTTGTTAAAATCACCTCACCAACCGTTTTAAGCTTTCAAATTACTAATCATGCTTATCTGTATCTTGGCTGGAAAATAATTTGGGCTTTGTAGCAGTGTGCAGTACTGATTCTATTAGGCCATCTATACTAAGCTCCACCAGATTTAAAATTACTAATCATGTTTATCTGTATCTTGGCTGGAAAATAATTTGGGCTTTGTAGCAGTGTGCAGTACTGATTCTATTAGGCCATCTATACTAAGCTCCACCAGATTTAAAATTAATAATAATTTTTAGCTGCATCTAGCCCGGAAAATAATTTTGGGGCTCCTAGATGCGCAAGACACATGAGTGCCTTCTTGCTGCACTACCTGCAACATGACCCTCAGATTGTCAGAATTCGAAGTAATCCTGACTACTGGGTTGCCACACTCTTAGATCCCCCACACTCTTCGATCAACCTTTTCATTTTAATAAAGAACAAAAAAATGGTCATTTTTGAAATGATAAGCATTAGCAAGTTATTACAAACTGAAATCAAACAGTTTTCAACTCAAAACTTTATTCTAGGTGATGTTACATTTGCACATAGGACCCCTTGTTCGAAAGGAGCTTCTGAACTGTCTCGTCCATTGAATTTGTCAGGTTTTGGATGGTTTCTGCTTCAATTGTTTTGCATGAGGACAGAATACCCTCCCAGAGCTGTTGCTTAGATGTGAACGGCCTCCCGCCATCATAGACACTTCTTTTGATGATGCTCCAGAGGTTCTGAATGGGGTTGAGGTCAGGGGAGCATGGGGGTCACACCATAAGTTTGTCCCCTTTTATGCCCATATCAGCCAGAAATGCAGATGTGTTATGTGCAGCATGAGACGGTGCATTATCATGCATGAAAATGATCTTGCTGTGGAATGCACGGTTCTTCTTCTTGAACCATGGCAGGAAGTGCTGTTTGAGAAACTCCACATACATTATGGAGTTCATCTTTACCCCTTCAGGGATCCTAAAGGGGCCGACAATCTCTCTCCCCATGATTCCAGCCCAAAACATTTCTCCACCTCCTCCTTGTTGGCGCTGTAGCCGTGTTTGTGTGGGGTGTCCATCAACCAGCCATCCTCCACTCCATCCATCTGGACCATCGAGCGTTGCACGGCACTCATCGGTGAACAAAACAGTTTTGAAGTCAGTCTTCATGTATTGTTTGGCCCACTGGAGCCATTTCTGCTTGTGTGCAGTGGATAGAGGAGGTCGACAGGATGGCTTACGCACAGCTGCAAACCTCTGAAGGACTCTGCATCTTGTTGTTCGGGGGACGTCGGAGGCACCAGCAGCTTCAAAAACTTGTCTGCTGCTATGACAAGGCTTTTTGCCGCTGCTCTTTTAACCTGACGTAATTGCCTGTAGGAAAGAGTCCTCAATTTTACCTTATCAGCACGCACACGTGTGTACTGTAAATCAGATACATACTTCTTGATTGTGCGATGATCAGGATGAAGTGTCTTGGCAATATTGATTGTAGTCATGCCTTGACCTAAACACTCCACAATTTGTTGCTTCTCAGCAGCCGACACATCCTTTTTCTTTCCCATTTTCGCAGAAAATGTAGGCTGCTTAATAATGTGGGACAGCCTTCTTAAGTAGTCTTGCCTTTCATTGGACACACCTGCCAAACTAATTAGCACAGATGTCTGCAATTGCTTACAGTGATATAAAGAGCCCTGACACACATCACCATCAATGAGTTTAACTGACAAACAAACAAATTCTTCCCTTATCACTCCTAAACACTTTTTGCATAATAATTTGGAACACAGTGTACATGTGCTTTTCCACAAAACACCAGTGGTTCACGTAGTGAATCTTACAGTTCTAACTTGCCAACCGTGGTCTGTATGGAGTTGTTCAATAAAGGGCCCAAAATTAAGATAACATAGACGGGAGAGGTCTCTATGAATAGGAATTTCTAAGTATTTGATACCCTGTGAGGGCCAGGCAAAGGGAAAGTTGGACTGGATGGAATCCTGTATGGATTTGGGGAGGGAGACATCGAGGGCCTCAGACTTCGCTGCATTGATTTTAAAATTTGACCATGTAACAAAGTGATCTATTTCAGCCATAACAGCAGGGATGCATATATGTGATTGAGTGATATATACTAGGACATCATCAGCAAATAGAGAGCACTTGTACTCGGTGCCTCCCACCTCAATCCACCTAATATTGGGGTTATGGCGAATTGATGAGAGCAGGTGCTCCGTCACTAGGATGTATAAGAGAGGGGACAGAGGACATCCCTGCCTTGTCCCATTGGTGATTATGAAAGGTGATGAAAATGTTCTGACGCGCCGCCTGGGCCTTGGGACACCCGGAGCCGGACCCTTTTTGGTGGATGCTGGTGGTTGTAGTCTCCGTGGCGGCGACCCGGTTCTGTGGCTCAGGGCGGTCAAACCAGTGGCGGAACTATTTATGTGGTTTTGATGTTTAAATGTCCGACTACGCCACCCGTGGATTGCGGTCAGAGTGAACCGTCGCTGCAGGGCAGACCGCTGAGGCTGGTGTTGTGGGTGCAGCAGAGCGTAGTATAACTCCCCACGGGAGGAGTATAGCCTCAGGGCAGTGTATGCGGAGGATGGGGGTGATGGTGCAGGGCAGCAGCAGTAACGACACGGAGTCAGTGATGCAGTCCAGGGCCTTTACTCACAGTTCTTATTATCCAGACCACTTCTGCAGGTAACGGCTGCCCACGTCGTACTGTGCTCATCAGGTGAGGGGCTCAGACAACTCCCAGATAACTTTGGAGCGCTTCACAGGACCCCCTTTGTGCATCCTTTGTCTGGCCTTTCTTACCAACGCTTCTGTCCGGCTGCCTCGGGCCTCCTCTTGGTAAACTTGGCGCCAGTTTCCCTGACCCTATGTGGTGCCTTTCTAGCGGGTGTAGCGAGGGGCTGCGCCACATAAAATGTCACAGCCTCCGGTTTCTAGCTGAGGGTCGTTTCCTGCCTCCACTAGTTTCGGGGACCGGTCTCCCCCTTTGGCCTGACCCCTCCACGCAGGTGGATTCGGGCGTGCGGTGGCGACTCGCCCGTCCGCACCCCTGGGATCCCTTCGTTCCTCGTTCCTGGAGTCTTCTCCGCTCCTCTTCCTTCCTTCTCCCTCTTCCAGGCCTGGGCCTCTGTTACTAGGCCCGCCTCCGGAGCAGAGCTCATGCAGAGCCCCTGCTCGCTGTCACTTCTGCTCAGACTTCTCTGCACTAAACTAAGATGGTGCCCACCTTTTATACTCCCTTCTCAATGCACCCAGGAACTGCTTCCTCCCTGCTCCTGCACTACAGGGTTCCCCTTCCTCGGTGTTCCCTCCCCCCACTCCAGCCAGTGACAGGGACTATCGTGCCCATCTCAGGGGCATATTGGTCGCCCTGCCCCACGGCAATGTGGTGTAATGCATGCAGGTGTCGGGGTCCTGATCCACACTCCATCCTTACCTGAGAGTGAGATATCACACCTCTGGGTGAGGTGCAATACCTCTGTAGCAACCGAGCCCTCGGGGTGCTACAGTACCATTTATCTTCAGCCTAGGCAACGTATTGCGATACAGGGCCGTGATTTTGGCTATAAAAGGGTCCCCTAGACCCCTACTCCAAGATTTTTAAGAGAATAATATATGGCGTGCCAGGAGACTCTATGGAATGCTTTCTCAGCATCCAACGAGAGTATCTAATTACAAATTTTAACTGCATCTAGCCCAGGAAATACTTTGTGCCTAGTAGCAGTGTCTGCTAGTCAGCGGATTATCCCAGCTGTTAAGCAAGCTACACCACCTGTAGTTTGGACACTTAATTTTTCAAAGGAAATGCTTCGGGACCCCGGGCTACTCAGTGAAGAGCATCAGGAGGCACCCGAAGGCATAGGGGCTGGGACTGGCGGTAGGACGCCTTGCGGTGGACCGCCGAGCTCGATCCTTATAAAAGCTTTTTAACTGCAGCAGCTTTAGTGGACGCTACTGGAGCTGGAATTACGTGGCTGCTGACATGAGACTTGCCCTCCAATAGATCCTTGTAAAAGGATTTAAAGTGTATTCATTCAAATTAGAGAGACAATTTAAATTAAAAAGCTTAGACCTGCCTCCACCACAGGGGGGCTCGCTTGACCCACCAGCGGACAGGCACCAGTATTGGGAGAGGGGGGCTGGCCGTCAGGGTCCACCGCAGCTCTGGCACAAAGCCGGCGACACGGAGGTCGCACGGGCAGGAACGGACTGGCCGTGTCGGCTTCGCACTTTTTTGGTTTTAGAAGGGCATGACATGCCTATATCTGTGTCTCCCCCTCCTTTTACTCCTCCACCTCTTTTCTTTTCGCATGACTATATGTACTTGTCACTTTTCCATGTGTTAGTTGTGTCTTCTGAGCAGTTTGTCAGCTTTTGGACACCTTTGAAGGTGTTTTCTATGTGTTTCTATGTGTTTTTGTTTGCCTGCCATTGGTTTTAACGGTGTTCGAAGGTGTTCGATGAACAGTTCGACGAACAGTTCGGCGAACATACGGGTGTTCGACGAACCGAACTCGAACACTACGGGGGTGGCTCAACACTAATAGAGACCCTCCAGTGCCACCTCTGAGAGGGAACCTTAAATCACCAACAAAAGAGAGGCCTGCCAGCGCTGACTGAGAGGAAGTAATATGAGAACTGCGAGCCGAGTTGATTGAGGTGAAAAAGATGATTCGTTACAGGCCAGTACCAGCATCCCTCAGACCCAGAAGTGGGTTCTAAAACAGAAGATACCTGGCTTGTGAAGCATGCCGTTCATCAAATCAGAGTACGGTATGTGTCCACTGTCTAAGATGTGGTGAGGAAGAACATTATGAGAAGGAGTGCCAATGGTCACGGTCATTTGGGTTAAAAGACAGGAGGTTGCCAGTGCGGGGCGACTGGTAACCGCGACACGGAGGAGTCCCTAGAAGCAAATCCAAATCTCACTAAACCCTAGAACGGCGCATGAGGTAAAATGGCTGTGTCAGTACTATTCCCAAGTGTGTTCCCATCTACAACAGCTGCAAGGGAGACAGGGGCATCAGTTACTTAATACCCAGTGCAGAGGTCAAACTATGTACTCCTGGGAGGAGGATTCCTCAGTCAGTAAAGATAGCCTCATCAGCCTAATCGGTGAAAGGTGCTTTATACAGTGCCAGCTAGATGGACTCCTAGTAAAAGCACTATGGGACACATGAGCCCAAGCGAGCCTTTTAAATGAAGAATGGAGAAGGCGCACATACTTGCCTTCGGTCACAAAACGAACTATTGGGACCAGTGGAACTCCACGGCAAAGCCATCAACCAAACCGAAATCCCTTTCATAGGCTGGGTGGAAGTGACTTTCCAACTCAGGGCCACGAAGAACAGTAACACCATTGAGCTCTTGGTACTTTTTCTCGTGACCAGTGATCAGAACGTGGCAGAGGATCCTATCCTGGGTTATAATGTAATCAGTGAGGTCATCACGAAACACAAGTCAGGGACATTGGCGGTGGATGCAATTGCCACATCGCTTGCCATACCCAATGCCGTGGTGGAAAATGTGATTCATAGAGTAAAGAAAGCACAGAATACAATGGACCTAAAAGAATTCAAGGAAGACTGGCGCCCAACCGTCATCCCTGCAAACCAAATGGTGGGGGTGAGGTGTGGAGTCCGGGTAGAATCGGGAAGAAAAGTGCAAGGTGAGACTGTGCTTATGATTCCTACTGGTGGGTTTGCTCGAGTGACAATACCGGTGATGAATACTACAAGACACGAAATTAGACTGGATCCAAAGACTGTGTTAGCTCACATTGAAACCATTAAAACGGTATATCTAGCCAGTGTGAGACTCCTCCAGGGGTCTACAGTGAATTCAGTCTCACCAGCAAGGAACAGGAGTTGCCCAGAGGAAGAAATTGCACGACCCACTTCGGAATCCTGGGATCCCGTAGTACTGGAACACTTGTGTACTGATGATCTAGCGGTAGCAAAACAGATGCTGAGAGAAGAGTGTCATGCTTTCTCCAAAGATGACTCTGATATAGGCTGTATCCCATCATTGCAGTTGAAAATCAATTTGAAACACACGACCCCAGTAACCAGAAGTTACATGTCTGTGCCAAAACCATTACACCGTGACATGAAAGAATATTTTCAAGATCTCAACAACAGAGGTTGGGTCCAAAAGTCAAAGTCGTCCTATATCCTCTCCTATTGTCTGTGTTAGGAAGAAGGACGTACACTGAGACTCTATTGTGATTACCGGGAACTGAACCAAAAGTCAGTACCTGATCGACACCAGATACAAAAGATCCAAGATATACTGGATAGCCTATCAGGAAGCACCTGGTTCTCTGTCCTCGATCAGGGTAAGGCATACCACCAAGGATTTGTCGAAGAGTCCAGTAGACCCTTGACAGCATTCATCACACCGTGGGGATTATATGAGTGGATCCGCATACCGTTTGGGCTCAGTTCAGCTCCAGCAGAATTCCAGAGGAGCATGGAGGCATGTTTAGAAGGATTGAGGGACGATATCTGCCAGCCATACTTGGATGACAATGTGGTACACAAGAAAACCTTCCTGGAGCATGTTGAACACGTGAGGACGGTATTACAACGGTATCAACAAAACGGAGTTAAGTTGACCCCAAAGAAGTGTGAACTGTTCAAAAGACAGGTCTGATTCCTAGGGAAAATTGTATCCAGAGAAGGATATACCATGGACCCAGCAGAAATCGCTCTGGTACTGGCCTTAAAAGACAAGCGGCCCTCTACCATCGGAGAGTTGAGGCAGATATTAGGATTCCTCTCCTACTATCGTACTTACGTTCGGACCTTCTCCAGGATTGCCGCCCCACTATACCTCCTCTTGGGGGGGACGACAGAGACAACAACACCCACGGAGAAAAAGAAGAATGCCGGTAGGACCGGGCTTAAAAGAAACAATGCCGTTTTGTCCCAACAGCCCATTCTCTGGACAGCAGTCAACCAGGAGGTATTGGAAGAACTAGTAGGCAACCTGGTAAAACCACCCATCTTGGGATATCTTGATTTCAATTTACCATTTGTTCTTCATTGTGACACTTATCAAGTTGAACTGGGAGCTCCCCTGTTTCAGCATCAAGATAGAAAAATGAGAGTCATCGGTTACAGTTCTAGAACGTTGACAGACGCCGAGAAGAATTACCATCTACTTTCTGGAGAATTGGAGTTCCTAGCATTGAAATGGGCTATCTGTGAATGATTTAGAGATTTGAGGTATACACTGACAACAACCCTTTAACCTATGTCCTTACTACAGCCAAACTGAATGAAACGGGTCAGAGATGGGTTGCTGAACTAGCTGACTTCAATTTCAGCATCAAGTACAAGCCAGGAAAATGCGGATGCTGACTGATTGTCAAGAATGCACCTAGAGCCTGAGAAGTTCATGCAACAATGCTCGGAGGAAGTCAGTCTGGAAGCAATTGAGAGCACTACCCAAGCAGTACAAGCTTATCAGCAGGAAGACACACCATTGTGGTGTCCGTTGACAGTGGAAACCACCATAAAAGCGAGAGAACAAGATCACTCCCGGTCTATTCAACAACTACCAAAAAGGAAAATCCATAGAGCACAACGGGAAGATCAGATAATTGGTAGAATACTACTTTATGTGGACCAAAATCTGTTTCCAAGTAAACGGGAGAGAGACAATGAGTCACCAGCAGTATCTGTTTTAATTAAAGAATGTATGAAGCTCTACCTCAGTGAAGATGGTATCCTGTATTGTAAAGGAGGACAAAACCGGAAGTTGGTACTACCCAGAGTATTCCGTAGGCTGGTCTTCAAAGAACTCCATGAAAACATGGGACACCTGGGAGTGGAAAGGACAACAAATTTGATCCATGAATGTTTCTTCTGGCCGTACATGCAGAGAGATATTGAGAAGTAAGTGACCAGGGAGTGTGGGTGTCTGAAAGATAAACGTCCCAACACATCAACCCGGGCACCTATGGGCAACATCCAAACTACGTATCCATTTGAGATGGTCTCAATAGACTTCCTACATCTCGAGACGTGCAAGGCTGGTTACGAATACATCTTGGTGGCGATGGACCATTTCACTCGATTTGCTCAAGCATATGCCACCACCAATAAATCGGGGCGAACAGCAGCAGAGAAGATCTTCAATGATTTTGCTTTGAGGTTTTGGTTCCCTACGAGGTTACACCACGACCAAGGAAGAGAATTTGAGAACCAGCTCTTTGCCAAGCTAGGAAAGTACTGTAGAATTCAGAGATCCCACACAACGCCCTATCACCCAGAGGGTAATGGACAAGTGGAACGTTTTAACCGGACATTATTGTCGATGTTGCGCACTTTAACATCTGACGAAAAGAAAGACTGGAAGAGTTCTCTGTCAAAAGTAGTATATGCCTAGACTGCCAATCGACATCATGTTCGATACTCCGCTGTCAGAGACTTACAGAACGTATCCGGAAATGGAAGGAACGGATGGCAGAGGCATACAACATAGCGTACAAAGTGGTTACGCAAGGACAGAGCAAGAGTAAGGAGTACTATGATCGAAAATGTTATGGAGCAGAATTGGCACCGGGAAGCCGGGTGCTAGTCAAGAACGTACGTGAGAAAGGCAGTCCAGGAAAACTTCGTTCATACTGGGAAGACAAGGTGTATGTGGTTGTAAGGAGGAAAGCTGATGACAGCCCAGTGTATGAAATCCGATTAGAAACGGGAGACAAGAAAACCAGAATAGTCCATCGGAATTTACTACTACCCTGTGATTATCTCCCACCACAACAAGACTTCCCAGAAGTAGACTGACATCGTCCGAGATCGACTAAGGGACCACCATAGACTGAAGCTTCGGAGGTGGATAGTGACATTGAAAGTTCCAATGAAGAAGAGCACACCGTTGTATTTCTCGGAAAGGCAAGGAGAGGGATGTACCATCCTCAGGAAAGTGAACTAAGTCCTGAGGCTCCAGAGTTTGTACCAAGGAGTACAGATGAAGTCCAATTCAGATCTGATGATCGAACACTGGCCCCTGAAGAGACCGATCGACACTCAGGAAGAGTGGAATTACCAGACCAGCGACTCAGGAGAAGTACAGGAACTTACAGAGGCAGCTCTAAGAGCATCTGAGGAAGCATGGGAAATGAGTGCGGTGGAAGAAACTTCTGCGACTGAAAACCTGTGGTCTCTGAGGAACAAACCACCAGGAGGATGTCAACTTGAGAAGTGAGGAGGCCCGTGATGCTGACGTATGAGACACTTGGTGAACCGAGTCAAGTGCCAAGGACTGTCGACTGGAAACATGTATCTCTGCCTGCGGACCAGGTAAGCCCACTTGAGTGGTATTCACCACCGAGAGGCAGTATGGAAGGTGTTACCTACTGGAAAGACTTGTTTTCATGCTTTGATTTTCCTTAAAAGACTTTGTAGAAACAAAGAACTGTTAAAGCATAGAGAGCGAGAGCTGGTTGAAGATGAACGAAAAGCTCCAGCTGAAGAGATGCTGATTGTTTTAATTGTGTTAATTGTTTATTTCTTACAGACATCCTACAAGAAAAAGGTCGTAAGATTAAGTTTTTATCAATGTTTATGAACATTATACCAATTTCACAATGCCAATTTGTATATAAAGTTATCCATCTTTCACAACTGTCTCAGAATTGGTCAGATTCACCAATTAAGGCGAATGTCGAGGACGACATTCAAAAAGGAGGGAAGAGTGTGACATGCAGAAGTAGAACTTTTGCAGAGTGTGACATGCAGAAGTAGTGCTTGTGCTTTAAAAGCATCCACTAACTAGAGGGGTTAACACAGTCACAGGAGAAGGGGAGTGCTTTAGCAGAGCCCCAAGGGAATTGGAGGGAAATTGTTTACTGTCTGGCTGGAGCTGAAGAGAAAGGTGGTGTGTGTGTTCTGTATCTCACAGAAGTACCCCTGCAAGTGAAAAGGATTCAAGTCAGGAGTGAAGCTAAGCACAAGTCAGGTAGAGTTCCTGAACTAGCAGTGTAGAGTATTGTCAGGCAAAAAGATAAGGACTAGAAGAAATGGTGTCACAGGGATCATCTCCCTCAGCAAACCCTTCCCCCCTCCTCCATCTCACTGGGCTGTAAAGAATGTTGTGTTCATTAATGTGCCTTTGCATTAGAACTGTGCTGTCCTGTACTACTGGGAAGACTCTGAACTGCTGTGCTGTGTTATGCACACGCCCGGACTGACTGGCATGTGCGTGATTAGTGATCCCACTGTGCCATGAACCGGAGAATGCGGGGCGTAACTAAGTATCAACCTGATCCGACCCAGGTCGCACGCCGGCTACGACGCCGTGCACCAGGGAGGAACCGAGCAGAGGGACCAGGTGCCACTCCAGGTCAGACCCCGGACACGGCTGTTGACCCACACCGGGGAATACAGGAACAGGCAGGTTAGAGCACAGGCTGGGTAGGGTCTGTACTGGGAGACGGGTTCAGAGCCGCAGATGCGGTAATCAAGCAGAGTAAAGCGAAACCGCAGAGGCGGTGGACAGGGCTGAGCAGAGCGAAACCGCAGATGCGGTGGACAGGACTGAGCATAGCGAAACCGCAGATGCGGTGGACAAGGCTGGGCAGAGTGAAACCGCAGATGCGGTGGACAAGGCAGAGCAGAGCGAAACCGCTGGTGCGGTGGACAGGGCTGAGCAGAGCGAAACCGCAGGTGCGGTGGACAGGGCTAAGCAGAGCGAAACTGCAGATGCGGTGGACAAGGCAGAGCAGAGCGAAACCGCAGATGCGGTGGACAAGGCAGAGCAGAGCGAAACCACAGATGCGGTGGACAAGGCTGAGCAGAGCGAAACCGCAGATGTGGTAGACAAGGCTGAGCAGAGCGAAACCGCAGATGCGGTGGACAAGGCTGAGCAGAGCGAAACCGCAGATGCGGTGGACAAGGCTGAGCAGAGCGAAACCACAGATGCGGTAGACAAGGCTGAGCAGAGCGAAACCGCAGATGCGGTGGACAAGGCAGAGTGGGCAGGAACCGCCGGAGCGGTAAGCAAGGCAGAGCAGAGATAAACCGCTGGTGCGGTGGACAAGGCAGAGCAGAGCGAAACCGCCAGTGCGGTGGATGGGGCTGAGCAGAGCGAAACCGCAGGTGCGGTGGAAAGGGCTGAGCAGAGCGAAACCGCAGATGCGGTGGACAGGGCTGAGCAGAGCGAAACCGCAGGTGCGGTGGACAAGGCAGAACCAGATACACACAAGGTACTTGCAAAGAAGTAGCGAGTGGACTCCAAACTCACAAACGGAAGTACAGCGACAACGAGTAGGAGTTAGGTGCAGGTTCAGACTCTGCAGAAAAAGAGAGGAAACGAACATAGAGACAAAACAGGTAACAGGTTAGGAGACAGTTCAGACAGGAACTGTTACTGCAACGAAATACAGGAACGAGCCTAGGTATAGCCAAGTGCTGGTTCAGAAACTGCAGCAAAAGGGAGGAAACGGACATAGAGACAAAACAGGTAAGGGGCTAGGAGACAGTTCAGACAGGAACTGTTACTGCAACGAAATACAGGAACGAGCCTGGGTATACGGCCCCCAGAGGCAGAAACGAACAGGCTAGGAGCGTGTTCAGACAGGCCTGGAAGTACAGCCTCCAGGAAGGCGGACAGGCAAGGAAAAACAGAACAGGACCTGGCACCTCAGAGGCAAAAAGCCCTCTGAGGATAAACGTTGCTCAGGCACCAGCTTCCAGGTGAAGCTGGTTTAAATATCCAGTGACAGACAGAAATAGGCTGAGGACGCATTAGGGGTGTGCCCACAGCAGCTACAAGAAACAGGAAGCAACCGGGCTGAAGCCTATAAACAGTCAGAACAGAGACAAACAGACAGCATGAATAGAAGCCAGGCTAGCAGACTGGACCGAAGATCAAGTTTGCGATCTTGCAAGGTGAGAGATGGTGCACCATGCCAGCCCGCCACCAGGTATGTTACATGCTGCTAAGGAAACTGTACTGTTTGTCACTGGAGCCTGTTGCTCATAAGACTTAACTTGCACTGGCTGTGTGGCTTCTTATTAAATGCTACTGTTCTACCGTTTATGAGGACTCTTCTCAAGTGTGTCTGGTCAGCAAGGGAAACAACCTACGTGTCTGTGCCTGAGGGTCAATACCCCTGTGTGCCTGAGAGAAGCTGCAGCACATGGTCTATGATCGCCCTGAGTAACGGTTCCCCCAGGATTCCAAAGAATTCATGTAACCTATCTCGCCCCTATCTGAACCTAGCGGCGTGCGTGTAACAGATAGATAGATAGAAACAAGAGAATAACATAGCTTCTGTAAGCGCTAAGATGTCGGCAAACATTGAATATATGAAATTGGAACTAGATTACTTCTATATAGAATATATTTATAAAAATTATGGTACTTAGCGCATAAATTGACCAATGCATGTATGCCGATCAAACACGACAAGGTGACCTTTCTTTGATGGGACCCTACATCTAATATTTATTAAGCATGCCTCTTCTGGACTATAAGCCTACAAATTTTATGGGCCATACTGCTAGCTGTCCTTTCCCAGGACCCGTCTCCGATAAATCACTTTGCTCCTTCATTCACTTCTCTTCTACTTATCTACTCAGGATCTCGCTATCCTCTGTCTTTGTCTCCTCTCTCTTAGGGACACCCACATCATGCGGCCCTGCTCACCTTAGGTCCTTCCTCTACGCACTCCAGGCCCTATCTGACATTCTCACAGGAAACTGTCACTTTCCCTTCAACTTATCCCCTCCCACTCGGGGCTACTCCCAAACATTAACTCCTGCTATCCCTACTGTCAACCTACACACATTATCACTATTATTAACACAAATCACAATTCACATTATACATTACAGTTCAAATTACAACAATTTACATATTCTTCAAGGGTGAATGTGAGCAATTTGTCCATATCCTTATATAGGATCCAGCATTAGTTAAAAACAGTCTTAGGCTGATGGGAGAAGTGCACAGAAAAAGGAGGCAGCTACAATCTCCAATAGTAAACTACAAAAAAACAAAAAACTGACCTACACCTTCGAACAGAATAAAGCAAGTGTGAACAAAAGGTGCAAGCTGCCATGACTGCACAATATACAAGCAAGAGAATTAATGCTGGATCCTACCTGCCCATTAAATCTGTAGGCTTATAGCCAGGGAGAGGCATGTCTAATAAATATTAGATTTAGGGTCCCATCAAAGAAAGGTCACCTTGCCATAATTAATGGACACACATGAATTGGCCTATTTATGCGCTAAGTACCTTCATTTTTTAAACAAATTTCATATATTCTGGCCCTCCTCACCACATCCCTACACTCACTTCCACCTCCTACCCACGATCTATCCCAAACTCTCGTAACCCTTCTAACCTTATACCCATCCGCCCAGCCCCCGCTTCCCCAGTCTCCGTCTGCAACAAACTTTCCTACATTCACGATCTCTTCATCACTAACAAGCTTTCCTTCCTCGGCATCACTGAAACCTGGCTCACCCCCTCCGACACAGCCTCTCCTGCTGCACTTTCGTATGGCGGATTCCACCTCTCCCATACCCCCCGCCCCACCGGCAAGCACGGTGGAGGAATAGGTTTCCTCCTCTCAGAAAACTGCTCCTTCACCCATATCCCACTGCCGCCCTCAATTACTCTCCCCTCTTTTGAAGTGCACTGCGTGCGCATCTACTCCCCATCCAACCTCCAATTGGCTGTCATCTACCACCCCCCAGGATCAACCACCACTTTCTTTGACCACTTCACCACTTGGCTACTTCATTTCCTCTCCGTTGACATCCCCACTATCCTCATGGGTGACTTTAACATCCCCATTGACACTTCCCTCTCAGCTGCCTCTAAGCTTCTATCCCTCACTTCCTCCTTTGGTCTTACTCAGTGGTCTTCCACACCCACCCACAAAGACGGCCACACACTGGACCTCATCTTCACCCGCCTCTGTTCCCTATCTAACCTCTCTAACTCACCTCTCCCTCTTTCTGACCACAACCTACTCACATTCTCTTCTCTCTCCTCCCCGGGGCAACAATCCCCACTCCACAAACTTGCATACCCTCACAGAAATCTCAAACACCTTGACCTACACTCACTCTCTGAATCCCTCCTCCCTCTCACAGACATTGGTTCCTTACATGATGCAGATGTTGCTGCCACTTTATACAACACCACAACTGCTGCAGCTTTCGATTCGGTCGCCCCCCTCACACATTCCAAGGCTCGCACAATCAACAAACAACCCTGGCACACCAGCCTAACTAAAGAACTGCGACGGGCCTCCAGGGTTGCTGAGCGTAGACGGAAAAGGTCCCATTCCCATGAGCACTTAATCGCATTCAAACAGTCCCTCACTACCTTCAAGTCCACACTCACTGCAGCAAAAGAAACATACTCACATCTCTCATATCCTCCCTGTCTCACAACCCCAAACAACTATTCAACGCCTTCAATTCTCTCCTCTGTCCCCCAGTGCCTCCTCCCTCTCCTCTTATTTCAGCTGAAGACTTTGCCTCATTCTTCAAGCAGAAGATTGACACCATCAGACAAAGCTTTTGCCTAAAGCCCCCACAGCCCCTCCCCACACCTACTCAACCCTCTTCCTCCAAAACCACCTTCTCCACCATTTCTGAAGATCAACTTTCCTCCTTACTCTCCAAATCACACCTCACCACCTGTAAACTTGACCCAATCCCGTCCCACCTCATCCCAAACCTTACCACTATCTTCATCCCAGCCCTAGCCCACCTCTTCAACCTGTCACTAACAACTGGTGTCTTCCCCTCATGCTTCAAACATGCCTCAATCACACCCATCCTCAAAAAGCCCTCCCTTGACCCATCCTCTGTGTCTAGCTATCGCCCCATATCACTTCTCCCCTATGCCTCAAAACTACTGGAACAACATGTCCATTCTGAACTGTCCTCCCACCTCTCCTCCTGCTCCCTCTTTGACTGCCTACAATCTGGTTTCTGACCGCACCATTCTACTGAAACTGCACTGACTAAAGTCACCAACGACCTACTAACCGCCAAATCTAAGCGACACTACTCTGTCCTCCTCCTCCTAGACCTGTCATCTGCCTTTGACACAGTGGACCATTCCCTCTTACTACAGACTCTCTCATCTATCGGCATCACAGACTTGGCCCTATCCTGGATCTCCTCATACCTAACAGACCGGACATTAAGTGTCTCCCACTCACACACCATCTCCTCATCTCGCCCCCTATCTGTCGGTGTCCCCCAAGGTTCAGTTCTAGGACCGCTGCTCTTCCCCATCTACACCTTCGGCCTGGGACAGCTCATAGAGTCTCACGGCTTTCATTATCACCTCTATGCCGATGACACACAGATCTACCCCTCTGGACCTGATATCACCTCCTTACTAACCAAAATCCCACAATGTCTGTCTGCTATTTCATCCTTCTTCTCTGCCAGATTTCTAAAACTTAACATGGACAAAACAGAATTCATCATCTTTCCGCCATCTCATTCAACCCCCCCCAACTGACCTATCTATCAACGTCAATGGCTGCCCACTCGCCCCAGTCCCTCAAGCTCGCTGCCTTGGGGTAACCCTGGACTCTGAACTCTCCTTCAAACCACATATCCAAGCCCTTTCCACTTCCTGCCGACCCCAACTCAAAAATATCTCCCGGATCCGCACATTCCTCAACCATTAATCTTCAAAAACACTAGTGCACGCCCTCATCATCTCCCGCCTTGACTACTGCAACCTTCTGCTCTGTGGCCTCCCCTCTAACACTCTCGCACCCCTCCAATCTATCCTAAACTCTGCTGCTCGACTAATCAACCTGTCCCCCCGCTATTCCCCAGCCTCTCCTCTCTGTCAATCTCTTCACTGGCTCCCCATTGCTTAGAGACTCCAGTTCAAAACCCTAACCATGACATACAAAGCCATTCACAACCTGTCTCCTCCATATATCTCTGACCTAGTCTCCCGTTACATACCCGCACGCAACCTCCGATCCTCACAAGATCTCCTTCTCTACTCCCCTCTTATCTCCTCCTCCCACAATCGCATACAAGATTTCTCCCGTGCTTCCCCCATACTCTGGAACTCTCTACCCCAATGTATCAGACTCTCGCCTACCATGGAAACCTTCAAAAGGAACCTGAAGACCCACCTCTTCCGACAAGCCTACAAGCTGCAGAAACCACCGCTCCACCATACCGCTGCACGACCATCTCTACCCTCACCTACTGTATCCTCACCCATCCCTTGTAGATTGTGAGCCCTCGCGGGCAGGGTCCTCGCTCCTCCTGTACCAGTCGCTGTCACATTGTGTTCAAGATTATTGTAATTGTTCTTGTATTATACCCCTTTTTCACATGTAAAGCGCCATGGAATAAATGGCGCTATAACAATAAATAATAATAATAATATTCAGTGTTTGCATATATTTTTGTGCTTACATTGGCTGCATTCTCTTGTTTGTATATTTTGCAGTCATGGCAGCTTGCACCTGTTCACACTTGCTTTATTTTGTTTGCAGGTCAGTTTTTTTGTTTTTGTGAATAGATAGATAGATAAAGGTGCAGCAGAACAAGTAAGCTAAAGAAGATAGCAGGTACAGAGCCTCACAGGCATAACCAAACCTTGATGTATGTCCAAAAATGAAAGATTTTATAGTTTATTGACACAAAGTCATGATGGCAACGTTTCGTCCCAAGTGTGGAACTTTCTCAAGCCTCAAAATCCTTTTGGACCTTGGACTGCTGCCTTTATCTTTTTTAGACATAGATAGATAATATGTCACATGCAGAAGTAGTGCTGTTGCAGAGTGTGACATGTAGAAGTAGTGCTGTTGCAGAGTGTGACATGCAGAAGTAGTGCTGTTGCAGAGTGTGACATGTAGAAGTAGTGCTGTTGCAGAGTGTGACATGTAGAAGTAGTGCTGTTGCTTTAAAAGCACTCAGCAACTATTATAAGTAACACAAGTACATGAGACAGGAAGTGTTGTGCTCCAGAAGCATCCAGCAACTAGAGGGGTTAACACCATCACAGGAGAAGGGGAGTGTTTTAGCAGAGCCCCAGGGGGATTGTGGGGAAGTTGTTGACTGTCTGGCAAGAGCAGACGAGAAAGGTGGCTTATGACCTGTATATCACAGAAGGTAAGGGAACAGAATTCAGGTCAGGAGGGAAGCTAAAAAAAGGTCAGTTAGACTCCCTGAGCTAACAGTGTCAAGTATTATCGGCCAGGAAGATAAGGACTGGAAGGAAGCCTGTCATAGAGATCATCTCCCTCATCACACCGTTCCACCGTCCATCTCCATGCAGGATAAAGAATGCTGCGCACTATTGAGTCCTTGTGTAGGAAAAGCCTGTGGTTGTGTATGCATTAAAACTGTGCTGTACTGTGCTACCGGAAAATAGACTGTGTACTGCTGTGCTGCAAAGGAGACTGCATTGTTATTACTGGAGCATGTTGGTTAAAGAGACATTTGCATTGCACTGGCCGTGCCTCATTAAATGTTACTGTTCTACTGTTCTCTTGTCAGATGTGTCTGGTCAGCAACTGAATCTATCGTGTGCCTGAGAGAAGCTGCAGCCTATGGTCGCCCTGAGTAACGGTTCCCCCAGGATTCCTACGAATTCATGTAACCGGTCTCACCCCTATCTGAACTTAGGCGGCGTGCATGTAACAAATAGATAGATAGATAAACAAAAGAGAAATATAAATCCCATCAATAGTGACCACCCTTTGCCTTCATCACTTCTTCTAGGTACTTGTCACTCACACACAGTTTTTGAAATAACTCGGCAGGAAGTTGTTCCAAATATCTTGGAGAACTGACCACAGACCTTCTGTGATTGTTGCTTGTGCTGATCTCTTCATTTAATCCAAGACTGGATGATGTTGAGATCAGAGCTCTGTGGGGGCCATATCATCACTTCCAGGACTCCTCGTTCTGTTTGGAGTCATTGTCCGAATGCAGAATATATTTGGAGCCAATCAGACACCTCCCTGTTTGGATTACATGATGGATAAGTATCTGCTTGTGTTTCTCAGCACTGAGGACACCAAGAAATGGGCAACGTTGATGACCATAGACGCTGTGGTTGGCCAAAGAAACTTAGTACAGCAGATGAATGACACATTATGCTTACTTCCTTTCGAAATTGAAAGATGTCCAGCAGTGCCATCAACTCAGAACTGGCAGCAACCAGTGGGACTGTTCAGAGATGTCTGGCTAGAAGTGGTCTATCATGGAAGAATTGTGGCCAAAAACCCATACTGGGGTGCAGAAAAACAGCAGCAGATGTTCTGGACTGAGGAGTCAAAATGTGAAATATTTGGGTTTGTTCATGAATGAGCTTGAGAGCAGTACAATAATGAGTATCTGCAGGAGGAGTGAAGCATGGTGGAGGGGCCTGCAGGTTTTGGGAAAGTGGAGAGAGAAGAGAAAGAAAGAAAGAAGAGAGAGAAAAATACCTAGAAAACTGGATGGATAGATAGATAGATAGATAGATAGATAGATAGATAGATAGATAGATAGATAGATAGATAGACACACCTGCATTCCTTCACACAACCATTCAGTTAATTAATCAGATTGTGACAACCTACAACCACCACTAGGGGGAGCACACGGCATAGAGATTTATACAGTTCCCATTGCTCCAGTAATCAATGTACATCCCACACTCTTCCTCCACTTCCCACAGTGGTGGCATAAGGAGAATGAAAAGAGGTGCTGTAATTATTATCAAAACCAAAAGCAATAAATTATAGAGGAAAAAGAACAAAAATTCATTGTCCTTATTTCATTTTTCAGCATTTTCAATCTCGGTTGCATCCAGCGTATTGTTTCCTGACCCATTTCGTTTTCCATTAATCCTGGATATTATCACCTACTCCTTATAAAACACCTGAGAACAATTTCCTGAAATGACTTTAATTTGCTTTTATACATTCCCAATAACAATAAGGTCGGCTGGCGACATTGTGAACCTGCGGCACATGTGGCGGCACCTTACATATAGCACTGGTTAATTAGAAGTTTAGGAATCACATCCCCTTCAACTCTCCTGCCAAGGAGGAAATTGGGCAGATAAGCCAGACTTGCCGAGACCTAAGGTTATAATTACATTTCACTGCATGGTCTTTGGCAAATGATCTTCAAATAGGTCATACAGGAAGAAAATATACAACTAGAACTTAATTGTCCTGCCACGATAAGTCTATGAAATTTTTACAGGAAACGGGGAAGTAAAACGTCCATTGGTAGTTGAAAAAAAAATGTAACCCGGCCTTATTTACTTATTTATGGGGGGAAGCGCTGATTCTGGACAAACCAGACACATTTTTTTATTTGTAGAGCCTCCCTTTAAATTCATCTATGAAAATCAGGGCTATACAAAATGGTATGCTGGAGCTCCCTCTAGTGGTTACTACAGTCTGTGTCTAATCAGGGCTATACAAATTTATATGCAGGAGCTCCCTCTAGTGGTTACTACAGTCTGTGTCTAATCAGGGCTATACAAATTTATATGCAGGAGCTCCCTCTAGTGGTTACTACAGTCTGTGTCTATTTTAGAGAAAGAAAGACTGTGTGTGCACCAAAGATGCTGGAACAGAAGACACTGATAAGTCGGCAGAAGAGTTAGGGAGAACCAGAGACTCCGCCAGATAGATAGATAGAGATAGATAGATAGATAGATAGATAGATAGATAGATGATAGATAGATAGATAGATAGATGATAGATAGATAAGAAAAAAAAAAGTGGACAGCAAACTTCATATTTCATCTCAAGAGCAAATGAGCCATTGTCAAGTTTGATAAAAGGATCACTTCCTCTTGAGCCAAAATGTTGCCCCTTGTTCACATGGGCCATTAAAGACGCCAGGTTGTTTTGCATGGAATTTCCTATCAAGTCCTATCCATTTTTTTTTGCTTTTTTTATGTATCACAGATTGCTGGGTTGCAAACTAGCATCTATACCTGCACTTTTGCTGCTCTGTTTTTCTACATAGATAGAAACAAAAGATTACATATATAAAATATTCTTAGAAAATGAAGGTATTTACCACACAAATTGGCCAATTCACGTGAGCCCACCAGCCACAACAAGGTGACCTTTCTTTGATGGGATATTAAATCTAATATTTATCAAACATGACTTTTGTGGGCTAAAAGCCAACAGATTGAAAGGGCAGGAGGGGAGGAGGAGCTCAGCCAAATATGGAGGCCAACACCACCTTCAACAATATAAAGCAAAAGCCAGGTTTAGGGTTCTATCAAAGAAAGATCACCTTGTCATGGTTGTGGCTGATGGGCCCTCATGAAGTAGCCAATTTGTGGGCTAAATACCTTCATATTGTAAGTATATTCTATTGCACGTGTTCACACTTGATTTCTTATGTACTGGTCAGTTTTTTTTTGTTTTTTTTTAGATAGATAGATAGGTCATCCATATCATCAGCCCAGACATCTCTTTTAATATGATTGATTCCAACTCGTTATAGTTCAAAAATTCCAAAAGTTTTGCAAGTTCTATAAAAGTTTTCCATGTCTATTTTTTTTTTTTTCATTTTTCACAAGTTTGACATAGTGACGTGTGTAGTAGAAGAAACGAGTACGAGCGTGGGGGGAGTAATAAATAAATAACGTTGGATGGAACTTTTATGTCTTAACCATTGCCGAGCGGAGAGAGGATCTGGCATGGCAGTGACATGAAGACACCGATGGCTTTCATTATAGGAGAACAACATGGTTGATCTATCCATACGTGTTCTTTCCAGCAAACTAATTATCTCAGCCCAGAGAACGAAACGATGCGATGGATCAATCTGTCGCATCAGAAGTGAAGTGATCGCTGGTGAGAGCGGTAGAAGGAGTTGAGCTACAATGTATGAAATAATTTTTTTATTATTATTCTATGAAGGTTTTTTTGTCAATGAAAAGATAAGTGAAAGTCTTGTCACCTAATTATGATGAGAGGAAATATAAGGTCATGTCGATGCAGAATGCCAGACTTTGTGAATGGCGGGAAGGCGGAGGGAATCGCGTTACGGTTAACGAGCACTTGGTTGAAGATTAGACTCATTGACTATAGTGGCGTAAAGAATGGGAAGGGGGCACTCCGTGATCACCGGACAAACAGCCTTTTTACATTGTATCCACAGTTGAAGGCTATGGCAGAGCAAGGAGTAATTGGCTCCCGGCCCCACTGCTTACTCTGGTAAGCCGGGAGTATGGCTCAATGATATCATCTCATTGTGTCATAGGCTGCACATATATAGCACTACTGTAATGGGGCACTTTAGAGCTTAGAAGGAACACTATTAATTAGTGGGGGCACTGTTAATGTGTGAAAGCACAGAGGGGCACTATTGCTGTTTGGAGGCAATGTCAATGTGTGGCGGCACAGAGGTGCACTATTACTGCGGGGAAGCAAAGAGACTGCACTATGCCTATGTGGAAGCAGAATCAAAGCAGTATTACTAAGCATAAAAGCAACAAACAATTAGTTTGAGGAGGCACAGAGGGGGCACTATTAGTGTGTAAGGGTACAGAGGGGACACTGTTAATATGTGAAGGCACAGAGGTGTACTATTCCTGTCTTGAGACATGCACTGGGCACTATTACTGTGTGTGGGCACAGAGTGTACAATGTTAATATGTGAAGGCACAGAGGTGTACTATTACTGTCTTGAGACACGCACTGGGCACTATTACTCTGTGAGGGTACAGAGGGGGCACTGTTAATATGTGAAGGCACAGAGGTGTACTATTACTGTCTTGAGACACGCACTGGGCACTATTACTGTGTGTGGGCACAGAGTGGACACTTAATATGTGAAGGCACAGAGGTGTACTATTACTGTCTTGAGACACGCACTGGGCACTATTACTGTGTGAGGGTACAGAGGGGGCACTGTTAATATGTGGAGGCACAGAGGTGTACTATTACTGTTTTGAGACACGCACTGGGCACTATTACTGTGTGTGGGCACAGAGTGGACACTTAATATGTGAAGGCACAGAGGTGTACTATTACTGTCTTGAGACATGCACGGGGCACTATTACAGTGTGGGGGCACAGAGGGGACACTGTTAATTTGGGAAGGCACAGAGATGTACTATTACTGTCTTGAGACACGCATGGGCACTATTACTGTGTGGGGGTGTGGCGCCCCTGCGGGTCCAGTTGCCACAGAGGTACTGCATCTCACCCAGAGGTGTGGTACCCCACTCTCAGGTAAGGACGGAGTACTACCCGGCGGGAACTCCTAAAGTTAGAGGCGGAGCGGCGGGAACGGCAAGTGCGGTGGGAGGCGATGGAGGCCCGCAATATGCAGGCTAAGACCCGGGCCCGCAAAATCAAGCCTGCAACACCCAGTCCTGGCGCAGAGGGAACCGTGGGCAAGTTTGACCTGGAAGCAGGATGGGGCTTCATCCGGGAGCCTCAAATGGCCACGAACCTATTTGTTAACCGGCGTGACGTGGAGTCTCGCCTACAACAGGGACATCCAGGACGGGATCTATACCCTGGAGACAGGGTCACCTACACCAGTCACAGCGGAGAACATTGGTGGTAGGCTCTGCATGACCATAGAGTGGTGGAGGAGGAGAACGTACCCCTGCCATCTGAAGAAGATGACCCGGCTGGGCCATCTAGTGGTGGACAATTGTTTCCCCGGAGGGAGCACCACTACTGAACTGCACTAGTTAAGAGTTAAAAACTGTATATAGTTACCCGGAAGGGTATTAGCATAACCCTTGTGTGGAAAGTTTTAAGTGAACAAGAAAAATGTGTTTAAAAAAAAAAAAGTTTTTATAGTTACCAGCTTAAGTAAAAATAAGACTTATAGGTTGTGGATGTTGAACAGCCAAAAACTTTTATTGTAAAAAGTTAGCACTTCTTAAGGTGCTTCTTGTTGGTTTTATCGACCACTGAACAAAACCCGTTTGGCATGGCAGAACACGCGGTCCAACGAGTGGATCAGCTATGCCCTGCAGCCACGCCCAGGGCCTACGTTGGGGGTTTGTTCTGGATGGGTCCCCCCACTTAGCAATTACACCAGTGAGATGGACACCCTGATCAGGATCTCACTACAGCCTGTTGACATTTACTTGAAGAAGCAATAGAATGTTTAATGTTTGATAAAAAGTTATTTAAAGTGATTTTAAATTGATTAATATATTAAATAGTTCTATGAAACGTTCAAGAAAATGTGCCTCCCATAAAGGGAACAAAAGTTAAGTATTTACTGTCTTCTATGTGAATGCATTCCAAAAATTTTGCATGTCCTAAAATACCTGTGTTTTACTCTGTTCCAGCCCGCGGATGTGCTGTGTTTAACGGGGGAAAATGTGGCGCCCCTGCGGGTCCAGTTGCCACAGAGGTACTGCATCTCACCCAGAAGTGAGGTACCCCACTCTCAGGTAAGGACGGAGTACTACCCGGGACCCACACACCCACATCCAATACATTCCACTTCAGTAGGAAAAGGCGAGATTGCTCCTAAGGGAGAGCACAGTCCCTGGTCCCTAGCTGGAGGGTGGAACTAGGTAGAGGAGGTGGGTGGAGGAAGAAGTTCAGTGGAGCACAGAGAGTAGGAGTATAAAAAGGAGGGTAGAAAGTTCTGGAGAGGTTGTTGTTCAGAGGAGAGGCAGTAGGGAGTTGGGAGCTCAGAAGGAGCTCCACTCAGGAGAGCAAAGAAGGCGTGAGAGAGGAGTCAGGCCTAGTGAGAGAGGCCCAGGAGGAAAGTGAGGAAAGAAGAGAGGAGCAATGAGGAGGGCTCCAGAGAGACAGAAAGGATCCCAGGGGTACGGCGAGTGAAGGATGCCACCCGTGCGCCCGAATTCGCGCTGACGTGGAGGGATCAGGCCGCAGTAGGGGACCGGCCCCAGCCTAGTGGAGTACTTCAAGTCTCAGCTAGCAAACCGGAGCATTTCAGGTGCTGCAGTCACACTCCACACCTAATCGCCGAAAAAGTGGCATTGAGGACACAGGGGACTCAGAGGACGTCGCCCGACAAGGCCCGCGGCCACTGTCTTGGGACGCTGGGTGTGAGGCGCAGGGCAGGAGGGTGAGAGCCAGCGCAGTGAGACGACCTGGAAAGGTACATAGAACGGGGTCCCATCCAAGTGCTCCTGAAATACCTGAGAGTTTGCTGTATCCCTACCCCGGAGGACACAGGACGACGTGGGTGGTTGCACACCGGTAACTGTAACTTGGAGAACTTTAAAACTGTGAATATAACCTGAAGACTGCACCCCACTGTGTCCTTGAATAATTGCTGCGCCATCACCTGCATTACACCGCACCAACAACATCTACCTCCACAATTCTTCATATACTGCCCTGGAGCTTAGCTCTGCCTGTGGAGAGCTGAATCAACTGTGCTGCGTCACCATCAGATCCAGTGGACCTGCACCGCAGCGGCGGCCCCATATAGCCGCATACCACAGGTGGCGTCATGAACATTATCTCTAAAAACGTTATTCCCCTTTTACTTTAATTGACCGCCCTGGGTCACGGACCAGGTCACTGCCACCGTGACATCCCCAGCACCGAGGGGCACTATTACTTTGTGAGGGCACAGAGGGGGCACTGTTAATGTTTGAGGGCACCGAGGAACACTATTTCTATCTGGAGGCACAGAGGGAGCACTATTAATGTGTGAAGATACAAAGGAGAACTATTACTGTCTGGATGCAAAAAGGGGGCACTATTACTGTGTGGAGGCACTGTTAGAGTCTGGAGGCACAGAGACGGCACTATTACTGTGTGGAGGCACTGTTAGTGTCTGGAGGCACAGAGACTGCACTATTACTGTGTGGAGGAAGAGATGGGGCACTATTACTGAGAGCATAGAAGCTACACTATTAATTTGAGGAGACACAGAGGGGCCACTGTTACTGTGTGAGGGCACAGAGGAGCACTATTACTGTCTGAAGGCACAGAAGGGTCACTATTACTGTGTCGGGGCACTGTACACTGTTAGTGTGTAAAGGCAAAGAGACTGCACTATTACTGTGTGGAAGAAGAGATGGGGTACTATTACAAAGTGGGAGCATAAAAGCTACACTATTACTTTGAGGAGGCACCATTACTGTGTAAGGGGATGGAGGGGGCACTGTTAATGTGTGAAGGCACAGAGGTGCACTATTACTGTCTGGAGACACAGATGAGGCGCTATTACTGTGTGGGGGCACAGAGCTGGCACTGCTAATGTTTGAAAGCACCGAGAAACACTATTACTGTCTCTCGGCACAGAGGGAGCACTGTGAATATGTGAAGACACAGAGGAGCACTATTATTGTCTGGAGGCACAATGGGGGCAATATTACTCTGTGGAAGCAAAAATAGGGCACTATTACTAAGTGGGAGCATAGAAATTACACTATAACTTTGTGGGGGTAAGGATGAGCTCTATTACTGTCTGAAGGCAAAGTGGGGACACTATTAAAGTGTTGAGGCACAGAGATTACACTATTATCAAGTGGAAGCAGAGATGGGACACTAATACTAAGTGGGAACATAGAAGCTACACTATTACTCTGAGGAGGCACAGAGGGGTCACTATTACTTTAAGGAGGCACAGAGGGGGCACTATTACTTTGAGGAGGCACAGAGGGGGCACTGTTAGTGTGTGGGGGAACTGTTAGTGTGGTGAGGCACAGAGACTGCACTATTACCGTGTGGAAGCAGAGATAGGGCACTATTGCTAAGTGGGAGCATTGAAGCTACACTATTACTTTGAGGAGGCACAGAGGGGGCACTATTAGTGTGTGGGGACACAGAGGGGGCACTATTACTGTGTGGGGGAACTGTTAGTGTGTGGAGGCACAGAGACTGCACTATTACCGTGTGGAAGCAGAGATAGGGCACTATTGCTAAGTGGGAGCATTGAAGCTACACTATTACTTTGAAGAGGCACAGAGGGGGCACTATTAGTGTGTGGGGACACAGAGGGGGCTCTATTACTGTGTTAGGTTACAGAGGGGGCACTGTTAATATGTGAACGCACAGAGGAGGCACTATTAGGGTATGTGCACACAATCCTTTCTGTCAGCGCTTTGAACGCAGCATACTCTATGCTGCGTCCAAAGCGCTGCACGCAGGTGGATCCGCATGTGTTCATTGAACCATGCGGATTCACCGCATCCTATACATTGCATTGATAGATTTTCTTTTGATGAGACTAGCCACTCCACAAGAGAAATTGATATGCTGTGGTCTGGAAAGACGCGCCACATATCCGTGCCCGCGGGTGATCCGCGGGTGCACACAGACGCATAGTGGATCCACTATGCTGTAACATCAGGCCGCTGCGGATTGCACGCAGCACAAGCGTGCTGCGTCCAATCCACAGCCATTCCTGACCGGGTGCACATACATTTACTGTGTGGAAGCACAGAGTGGGCACTATTATTGTGTGGTGCACAGAGGAGGCGCTGTTAATGTGTGGGGTACAGAGGAGGCGCTGTTAATGTGTGGGGTACAGAGGAGGCGCTGTTAATGTGTGGGTTACAGAGGAGCACTATTACTGTGTGGATGCACAGAGGGGCACTATTACTGTGTGGATGTGTGGCGCCCCTGAGGGTTCAGTCGCCACAGGGGTACTGCACCTCAGAAAGAGGTGTGGTATCTCCTCTCCCAGGTAAGGATGGAGTACTACACAGGACTCCAATTACACACCGTTCATGTTTTACTAAGACGTTGTGCCTGCGGACGGTGAGCAGTCAACAAACTTTGATTGTAAATAGTTTGCACCTGTTTAGGTGCCCCCTATTGGTTTTATATGCACAACGTCAGACCTCAGAACAAAAACCTGTCTGGTGTGGCACAAACGGAGGTCCAACTCAGGATCACCATGCCCTGCAGCCACCCCAGGGCATACGCTTAGGGTTTGCTTTGGACAGGTCCCTCATGCTGCTGAACTCGCACTTTTGCTGTTTTATACGTATATAATGTTTTAATATATATGATTTATAATCTGTAACGTTCAAGAGAAGTGCCTCCCATAAAGGGAAGATTGTTATTGTTTGAGAAGCATTTAAAATTTTGAATGTCTGAAATGTACCATGTCTTTGCACTATTGCAGCCCGCGGACGTGCTGTGTTTCACCAGGGGGGAATGTGGCGCCCCTGAGGGTTCAGTCGCCACAGGGGTACTGCACCTCAGAACGAGGTGTGGTATTTCCTCTCCCAGGTAAGGATGGAGTACTACACAGGACCCCAATTACACACTCAACACTACACCACTCCAGTTCTGCAGGGGGCCTCAAGCACCATAGTGCTGCCCCGTACCGGAATGGAGGAGTTGGGGGGAACCAAAAGTCAGGGGGAACCATGTAGTGAGTGAGGGTGGAGGAAGCACTTTACTTTAGCACTTAATAGAATCATACATAATAGGAGGCCATCTTTATAACTGGGTCTTTAGTCGTGGGTCTTTGGGAAGGTCAGTCAGCACAAGGCTGCAGCCTGCTCAGGGGGTCACGGTTCCCGGTCTCAGGCCTCGAGACGGGGGATTGGGGCAGAGTTATAGCTGGCTTTGTCCCCGGTCAGAGTCCAACCAAGAAGTCCCAGGAGGGGAGCAGAGGAGACAAGCTCCACAGGCGAAAGGATCTCAAGGGGTGCGGACGGAGCGGAGTCACCACCTGCATACCTTATTCTGGCCCTGCTAGAGAGACCATGCTGCAAGAGGGGGTACCGGTCCCCGATTATCTGACTTTGCACTTCACGTCTCTGTCGGAAAAGTCCGGAGGCTTAAGTGGATCCCAGGGGGATACGGATGGAGCGGATATGCCACCTGTATGCCCTAATCTGCGTTTATCCAGAGGGACCCGGCCTTACGCCACGTTCTCACCACAAGTCACCAGCAAGGGCACCCAGTCGGTCCGGGAACTATAAGTTACCCACAAGGGACATCGCAGTACCTGTACGGGACTCAGTGGGGGACACAAGGCGGTACTAGTTCAACAGGAGAGGAACACACTAGAGCAGGGGTCCTGTCAAACGCTCTTGAACAACCTGGAGAGTGCTGAACCCCACCCTGGCGGCCGCAGCTCGCCGTGTGACAGCAGAGAGAAGCTCTGAGCTGAAAACACTACCGTGAGTAAAGACTTGGATGACTTCAATTACTGTCTCTGTCTGTTCTTTCCTCCGCAGCTCTGCACCCGCCAACGCTCTACTCCCTCTTCCTACGCTGCCCTGAGGCCCCGCTCCACCTGTGGGGAGCTACACCAACTAAGCTGCCTGAACACCGGCCTCAGAGGACTGCCGCAGCGCTGGTGATCCTCACCAGAATCTACAGGTGGCGTCACGAACATCCCCCTATCCCATATATCTACCCCCCTTCTCCTTTCTTTAAAGAGTGACCCCAGGGTACGGGCCCGGGAGTCGACCACCGTGATATCCCCCAAAGGTCAGGCAACAACAACAAGGCCTGGGCGCCGAGTCGTTCCCTACCCATCACCCTGGGCGCATCAGATGCACAGAGGGGCACTATTACTGTGTGGATGCACAGAGGGGCACTATTACTGTGTGGGGCACAGAGGAGGTATTATTAATTTGTGAGGTACAAAGGAGCACTATTACTGTGTGGATGCACAGAGGGGTCACTATTACTATCTGGATGCACAGAGGGGGCACTATTACTGTGTGGGGGAACTGTTAGTGTGTGAAGGCATAGAGACTGCACTGTTACCGTGTGAAAAAAGAGATGGAGCACTATTACTAAGTGGGAGCACAGAAGTTACACTATTAGGAGGAGGCACAGAGGGAGCACTATTACTGTGTTAAGCTACAGAGGGGACACTGTTTGTTACACGCACGCTGCTAGGTTCAGATAGGGGCGAGACAGGTTACATGAATTCTTTGGAATCCTGGGGGAACCGTTACTCAGTGCGACCATAGACCAAGTGCTGCAGCTTCTCTCAGGCACACAGGGGTATTGACCCTCAGGCACAGACACATAGGTTGTTTCACTTGCTGACCAGACACACTTGACAAGAGTCCTCATAAACGGTAGAACAGTAGCATTCAATAAGAAGCCGCACAGCCAGTGCAAGTTAAGCCTTATGAGCAACAGGCTCCAGTGACAAACAGTACAGTTTCCTTAGCAGCACAGCAGTTCACAGTCTTCCCAGTAGTACAGGACAGCACAGTTCTAATGCAAAGGCACACTAATAAACACAGCATTCTTTACAGCACAGTGAGATGGAGGAGGGGGGAGGGTTTGCTGAGAGAGATCAAACCATTTCTTCCAGTCCTTATCTTTCTGCCTGTCAATACTCTACACTGCTAGTTCAGGAACTCTACCTGACCTGTGCTTAGCTTCACTCCTGACTTGAATCCTTTTCACTTGCAGGGGCGCGTCTGTGAGATACAGAACACACACACCACCTTTCTCTTCCAGCCAGACAGTAAACAACTTCCCTAAAATTCCCCTGGGGCTCTGCTAAAACACTCCCCTTTTCCTGTGACTGTGTTAACCCCTCTAGTTGCTGGATGCTTTTAAAGCACCAGCACTACTTCTGCATGCCACATGTTAATATGTGAAGGCACAGAGGTTCACTATTATTATCTGAATGCACAAAGGGGGCACTATTACTGTGTGGGGCACTGAGGAGGTGCTGTTAATGTGTGGGGTACAGAGGGGGCACTATTACTGTATGGGGGCACTGTTAGTGTGTAAAGGCACAGACATTGCACTCTTACCATGTGAAAGCAGAGGTGAGGCACTATTACTAAGAGGGAGCATAGAAATTACACTATTACTTTCTGGAGGCAAAATTATTATTTGGAAGCTCAAAGGAAGTACTTAAAAAGTTTTATTCAAATCTATTTGCACAGTTGTTTGTTTTTTATTTAAGTTGCTTAGTAGCAATACAAACATTTGTTTGCCAAGTGGACATTTAAGGGGTTAAAGAATGTCTGGTTCTGAACCTTGATTTGATTTCTCTGACAGTCTCCTTAAAAAAAAATGTATTTTTCTATACCATGTTTTTTTGCTTGTCTGGAACACCTCGGCTTAGATGCTGCTGTCAGAATATATTTTTGTCACATTCACCACAAAGGCACTCACATGAAAATTGCCAGAAGGGGATAAGAAATCTTTAGCAAAGTCGCAACTCGTAGTGACCTATACGGACAAAGAAACTTCTCCTGAGCACGATCATAGAAGATTAAAACTTTCTGGATATTCTGTAAAGTTCTATAAATAAAAGTACAAAGCTCCTTATCGTCAGGTTACAACAGCCGGCTGCATGTATTTACTATAGTGCCGGTTCTGACCATTTCTACATGATATAATCTGACAATGGGGAGAATGGTAAGAATAAATGCAAATATATTGCAAACATTCAGACTCAGATAGACATAAAAAGGAATAATAACTATCACGGTTTACAGTTTTATTGCTAAATGACGTCAGAATCAATTACAGAGTATTCATAAGAGAGTTTGCAAAACAACTTAAACCCATGGCAGAACTGGCAATTTGCCTCCCGTTTTTACCCTATCTTGCCAACTTTTTCTATCGTGATGAAATACACAAATTTAGGGGATTTGTAAAATCCCTATTGGCCTACGGTGCTTTAGGTGGTTTTGAATGGTGAAGGGGTTAATTGCAATATTCATGGTGGTCCAGGGTTGTTAAAGGGTATTAACCAACATCCCTGATGGGGAAAAAAAGATTAACACCTAATATTCTTCAAGGTTTAATTTAGACTTGAAATAATTCATTTTAATATCCAGGGTGGTCAAGGGTTAATATCCCTGGAGGTCTATTGGGGACTTAGTGGTTAGCATCTAATATTCCTATTGGTTTAGAATTGTTGAAGGGGTTAATTGCAATAACAACGGTGGTCCATGGTTGGTATGGGTTAATAACTAATATTCCGGGTGGTCTAGGGGAATTTATTTTTCCTAATGGTTTTAGATGTGAGGCGTCTGGAGTTTTAACAGCATACTATCTAATGTTTAACGTCCAGTATTTTGGGTGGTTTTGTATAGTAAAGGAGTCGAATATCCCTTTTGGTCTAGGATTGTTGTGTTTTAATACATAAAATCCCTGGCCATTTAGAGGGAATCAATTGCTAAAGTGATAAAACCTATTTTTATAAATGGATACTGTTGGATAGGGCTTGTAAATATAAGCAGTTTTGCAATTTACTTCTTATTAAAATTTTCATTTGTAGTATCCCTGGTGGTCTAGTATGGTTATGAGTTAATAACATATTCCTGCAGGTCGGGAGAATATATGGGTTAACACCTAATATTCCTGGTGGTTTGAGATAGTTATAGGGTTGTGATATCACTGGTGGTCTAGGGTTGTTTCTGTCTGGTAGTCTAGGAGTCATTTCGAAAACCATCTTTGGAAATTTTACACCAACAATCGTTTGTGATCTCTCTTACGAATCTGCCAGATTGGAATTAGATCGCTTTCGGGATCATTTTGTATAAGTGATCCCAATTCAGCAGATCATTACCTTATGTGTGATCGGTGTTATTAATCATGTATTGCAGTAATAGTGAGCGGTCTGTACGTACAGTATCTTCTGTATGGCATGTCCTCCTTAGATATGGTACCACATGGAGTCATTAGCGTCAAGTTTGAGGCGCAAGGCTTAGTCCTTCCATCAGGGTCCTGGGCTTCCACCGACTTCCATCCCCTCGAATGTGAGAGAGGAGAAGATGATCAGGAAAGATGACAAGTGACACATTATTAGGAATGTCTCAGTGACTGATATGTCATGAGTAGATGGGAAGTGACAAGTGACGAGTGAATCCCAATCTCAGGTGACATGCCGGGAGCCATATTTAGACCCGAAGCAACTAATTATCCCTTATATCTGACAAGGAAGGCCGACACTCAGACATCACTAGTAGATACCTCCATGTCCCATTATCTCCTCCACACTCCATCCATTTTTAGAAACCCTTCAGCTATAATAGTGGAACCATATTTCTTGCCTATTCGATATCTCAATCCTCAGTTTCCATGTGGTATTAGCAAATAGAAATCCCACAAGATCCATATAAAAGTAGCAGAACATCTGTATATCATATGTCAAATATTGAAGCTGCAAGCCAACAATCAGAAGATCTTCTTGACCTTTCCACTCACTTTTTTTTATTTAGACCTCGTAGGGAACTTGTGAAGTGAACCTGGCATTTACAATGTGGGCTTCATAGAAGTACATTGATGGCAGCAATTGGGGCACCAAGCTGCTGTATAGCACAGCTGGCACTCATTGGAGCAGGTCTAACAGACTCAAAACATGTGGGACTTGGATTCAAGCATGTCACTCGAGGACCCGCGATATTGGGTGCATACTCAAGCACCCAGTGCAAACTTGAGTAATGAGCACTTTCACTCAATACTCATTTTTTTTTCTCCTTTCAAATAACCCTAATCCTAACTCCAACCCTAACCCTAAGACAACCTCAACTCCAACCCTAACACAACCCTAACCCCAACCCTAACTACAACCCTAACCCTAACACAACCCTAACCCAAGCCCTAACACTAACTACAACCCTAACCCAACCCTAACCCTAACTCCAACCCTAACCCTAACACAACCCTAACCCCAACCCTAACCCTAACTACAACCCTAACCCTGACACAGCCCTAACACAACCCTAGCCCCAATCCTAACCCCAACCCTAACTCTAACCCTAACATAACCCAAACCCTAACTACAACCCTAACACAACCCTAACCTTAACACAACCCCAACCCTAACTCCAACCCTAACACAACCCTAACCACAACCCTAACTGTAACACAACCCTAACCCCAAACCTAACCCTAACTCAACCCTAACCCTAACACAACCCTTACACAAGCCCAATCCTAAACCTAACACAACCCTAACTTTAACCCCAACCCCAACGTCAAAGAATGGAAAAAAAATAATGTTTTAATTTTATAATTTTTATCTAACTAAGGAGATGACAAAGGGGGATTTAATTTACTAATTATTGACTTTTGATATCTGTGATAGGGTCTTTCTCACTAATAAAAAGGAACCAATATGAAAAATTTCCTATTGTTGTCGGGTACCAGCCGGCAGATCTCGGCGGGCGCACTGCGAATGTGCCCGCCATTTTTTTTCAGGAAGATGATGTGGAGGGCCAGGCGACGGAGCAGGAGAGACAGGGGGAAGGCGGAGGTCCTTGAGAGGCGCGGGGGACATAATTTATCTCCTATGACATGTACAGTACAGACCAAAAGTTTGGACACACCTTCTCATTTAAAGATTTTTCTGTATTTTCATGACTATGAAAATTGTACATTCACACTGAAGGCATCAAAACTATGAATTAACACATGTGGAATTATATACTTAACAAAAAAGTGTGAAACAACTGAAGATATCTATATATATAATCATCTTATCCCGTCTGTCTGTCTGTCTTTCTGTCTGTCTGTCCAGGAAATCCCGCGTCGCTCATTGGTCCGGCAGCGGCCAATGAGCGCCGCGGGATTTCTGAAAAAAGATGGCGGCCGTTAGCGGCTCATCTGCGGGACGGAGCTCAGCGGCGATGCAGCCAGGAGATGACCGGTGCGAGGCGCTCATCTCCCGACCGCCGCCGCCGCTGACCTCCATGCGGCTAGGGTGTGAAGGGAGGACCGGGGAGCGGCGCTGCGGGTCGGGATACTTCTGCTGCGAGCGCCCGCTCATGTCCCGGGTTCTCGCAGCGGAAGTAGCTGCACAGGCAGCGGCGCTGACATCCATGCGGCTAGAGTGTCAAGGGAGGACCGGGGAGCGGCGCTGCGGGGCGGGATACTTCTGCTGCGAACGGCCGCTCATGTCCTGGGTTCTCACAGCGGAAGTAGCAGCACAGGCAGCGGCACTCCCCGGTCCTCACCAATATGATTCCGCTCCCCGGTCCTCAGCAATACGATTCGATGATTGGTCGCGATCTCTCGCCGCTGCCAGCTGCGACCAATCAGCGATATGGGCGGCAAATTTAAACTCCGCTCTGCTGATTGGTCGCGGACGCCGGCCGCGACCAATCAGCGATTTTGGTGCCAATTTGAAACACCGCTCTGCTGATTGGTTGCGGTCGCCGGCCGCGACCAATGAGCAGTATTGGCGCCAAATTTAAACCCCGCTCTGCTCATTGGTCGCGACCGCCGGCCGCGACCAATCAGCAATTTTGGTGCCAAATTTAAACACCGCTCTGCTGATTAGTCGCGGTCTCCAGCCGCGACCAATCAGCAATATTGGCGCCAAATTTAAACACCGCTCTGCTGATTGCGCCCGGTCGGCCGCATACCTATTCTAGAATACCCGATGCATTAGAATCGGGCCACCATCTAGTGTCTTATATTGTAGCTTCTTCAAAGTAGCCACCTTTTGCTTTGATGACTGCTTTGCACACTCTTGGCATTCTCTTCATGAGCTTCAAGAGGTATTCACCGGAAATGGTTTTCACTTCACAGGTGTGCCCTGTCAGATTTAATAAGTGGGATTTCTTGCCTTGTAAATGGGGTTGGGACCATCAGTTGTGTTGTGCAGAAGTCTGGTGGATACATAGCTGATAGTCCTACTGAATAGACTGTTAGAATTTGTATTATGGCAAGAAAAAAGCAGTAAAGAAAAACGAGTGGCCATCATTACTTTAAGAAATAAAGGTCAGTCAGTGCGAAAAATTGGGCAAACTTTGAAAGTGTCCCCAAGTGCAGTTGCAAAAACCGTCAAGCGCTACAAAGAAACTGGCTCACATGAGGACCGCCCCAGTAAAGGAAGACCAAGAGTCACCTCTGCTTCTGAGGATAAGTTTATCCGAGTCACCAGCCTCAGAAATCGCAGGTTAACAGCAGCTCAGATTAGAGACCAGGTCAATGTCACACAGAGTTCTAGCAGCAGACACATCTCTTCAACAACTGTTAAGAGGAGACTTTGTGCAGCAGGCCTTCATGGTAAAATAGCTGCTAGGAAACCACGGCTAAGGACAGGCAGCAAGCAGAAGAGACTTGTTTGGGCTAAAGAACACAAGGAATGGACATTAGACCAGTGGAAATCTGTGCTTTGGTCTGATGAGATCTTTGGTTCCAACCACTGTGTCTTTGTGCGACGCAGAAAAGGTGAACGGATGGACTCTACATGCGTGGTTCCCACTGTGAAGCATGGAGGAGGAGGTGTGATGGTGTGGGGGTGCTTTGCTGGTGACACTGTTGGGGATTTATTCAAAATTGAAGGCATACTGAGCCAGCATGGCTACCACAGCATCTTGCAGCGGCTTGTTATTCCATCCGGTTTGCGTTTAGTTGGACCATCATTTATTTTTCAACAGGACAATGACCCCAAACACACCTCCAGGCTGTGTAAGGGCTATTTGACCAAGAAGGAGAGTGATGGGGTGCTACGCCAGATGACCTGGCCTCCACAGTCACCAGACCTGAACCCAATCGAGATGGTTTGGGGTGAGCTGGACCGCAGAGTGAAGGCAAAAGGGCTAACAAGTGCTAAGCATCTCTGGGAGCTCCTTCAAGATTGTTGGAAGACCATTTCCGGTGACTACCTCTTTAAGCTCATCAAGAGAATGCCAAGAGTGTGCAAAGCAGTCATCAAAGCAAAAGGTGGCTACTTTGAAGAACCTAGAATATAAGACATATTTTCAGTTGTTTCACACTTTTTTGTTAAGTATATAATTCCACATGTGTTAATTCATAGTTTTGATGCCTTCAGTGTGAATGTACAATTTTCATAGTCATGAAAATACAGAAATTTCTTTAAATGAGAAGGTGTGTACAAACTTTTGGTCTGTACTGTATATCATGTGGGCACAGTTTTTTTTTTTTCGTGATCGGGGATCGGAAAATCTGTCCCTGATCATGTTCTCCAAGGTCTCAGCTAAACTGCGTAGCTGATACTCCAGAGATTTTATGACTCTGGGGGGCGCAACAGCCTTATTCCCGATTACCATTTTAAAATGGCAATGAGAGAATAAGGCCCCTTTGCGTCCGCTGTTTTAATGCATATTGGAGGTTGTTAACAACATATGCTGTTCACTCATTCGTCTCAATTATTAAAGAGCATGTAATAAACTCCTGAGCTCCCCCTAGTGGTGGCTGCAGCCAGAAAGAATTGTAGCATTTAGCTCTACGGAGCTGTGTATCTGAAAAACAGTGCTCCGACCACTATAAAGATATGGAAAAGAATTGATCAGGGCAGTATGTTGAACCTAATAATGACATAATGTTAAAAAAATAAATTACATCAGCTCTGACGTCACTAATGACATCACAGGTCTGATGAGTTCTCATTAAGGCAGTTCTGTAATTACAGATAGAAATATCCATTCATTCACTGTATTATTAGTAGAGATTGCGGCTTCGTAATGAGCTTTCAACTTTTGACAAATCAGAAATTGATACCGCTTGGCACTGCTCTGTCTCCGCAAGTATAATTACATCTTTTTTGCTTATAATCAATGCCTAACAAAGGTCTAATCAACAAAGGTGCAATCATCTCAACATTTCACCGGGTTCTGTCTTCGGAATGGAATGAATTAGCCCGAGAGGCTTTATGCAGAAGCCCAATGCGTGCTCTTTTTTTTTTTTTTTTTTTTTTTTTTAAACAAAGCAATCAATTCCCCCTTTTTGATACTGATGTTAATTAACTTTTTTTTTCATCTCCTACAATCTGGAAACATAAAATTTTGTCGTAGCTAAAAATAAAATTGTTTTTGCAATGTTGTATGGTGTCGTATCAGGAGCTGCATCACTACACGGCAACAATCTCTTTGCTCTGATAACATTTAATTAAAAAAAAAAAAAATGAAGCAACTTGGCAAATCAAAATTCTCCTATTGCTTTCTGTATACAGCTCCTATAAAAACTTGTGTCTCCATGGTAACAGACTACAAAATAACCCTCTGTAGTCAGATCCTGCAATTATCTCCCCTCCCCTTCTCCGCTACTTCCTGATAACTTGCCAATAGAAAACTTCTTGCCATCGGATGTAGTGGATGCCTTTTAGCCACAGTTTCAGGACTCCTTAGATTGATCTTTGTACTGGCTTTAGATATATTTGTACATAGTAATTTATTCACCCCCAGACCGATATTTTCTCTCTTTTCATCTACCACTCCAGTATCATCATTGAAAGACTCTTTCACGGTCACTTTATATTGATAGGTCCCTGGAACATCTTATACCCTCCTGAAGATAAACACCAAGTATCCATCCACTAATAAGGCAAATAGGAGATTTCTCGGAAATATACTTCTGACCAGGATTCGTGATGTTGTTCCTGGGCTCAGACGTTCTTGTGCGGGATCTTATATTGAAGTACACTTTATATAATGCCAGCATTACAGATAATAAGTGGTGAGTCAACTGATTTCTGACCATTAGTTATAGGAAGAGGAAAGAAGGAAAGAAAACAAAAGAGATATACAAAACAAAGACAAGAAACACAGAAAGAAAGAAGGAAAGGAAGAAAAAAAAGAAAATAGATACACAACACAAAGAAATGAGAGAGAAAGAAAAATAAAGGAAAGAAAAGAATGAAAAGTGAAAAAAGATAAACAAAACAGAAAGAGAAAGAAAGAGAGAGAGAAAGAAAAGGAAAGAAAGAAAGATAATGGGAAAAAAAGATAAAGAAAACAGAAAGACAAGAGAAAAAGAGAGAGAGAAAGAAAAGAATAAAGAAAGATAAAGAAAAAAAGAAAGAGATAAAGAAAACAGAAAAGAAAAGAAGAAGAAAGAAAACAGAAATAGAAGAAAGAAAGACAGATAAAGGAAATAAAATGAAAACATAAGAGATATACAAAACAGAAAGACAAGAAAAAGAGAAAGAAAGAGGTGAAGAAAACAGACAAGGAAAAGAGAAAGAAAAAGATAGAAAGATATTGAAAAAAGAAAAGGGGTAAAGAAAACAGACAAGAAAAAGAGAGAGAAAGAAAAAGAAATAAAGATAAAGGAAAAAAAGAAAGAGATAAAGAAAACAGAAAGACAAGAGAAAAAGAAAGGAAAAAAGAAAAGGAAAAAGAAAGATAAAGAAAAAAGAAAATAGATATACAAAACAGAAAGAAAAGAAAGAGAGAGAAAGAGAGAGTGAGTGAAAGAAAGAAATAGGAAAAAAAAGAAAAAAAAAGAGATAAAGAAAGAAAAAGATAGAAAGATAGAGGAAAGAAAAGAAAGAAAAAAGAAAAGAGACATACAAAACAGAAAGACAAGAAGGAGAGAAAGAGAGAGTAAAAGAAAAAGAAAGAAAGATAAAGGAAAAAGAGCGATAAAAAGAAAAAAAAGAAAGATGAAAGAAAGGAGGGAAAAAGAAAGCGAGAGAATCAAAGCAAGAAAGATAGAAAAAGAAAAAAAGAAAGGAAGAAAGTAAAAAGTAAAGTGAGAAAGGAATAAAGAGGAAAAGAAGAAAATGAATAAGGATGAGGAGAAGAAGAATGGGAGGTGAAACGAATAATGATGATGGGAAGAAAAATGGAAATAAGGCAAGGATGGAAGAGAAAAATCCAAAAAGGAAGTGAAAAAAAGAAAAGAAAAAGGAAGTGAGAGAAGGAGACAATGGATCTCTTTGCAGAGCTGTGAAATGTACTGGTGCTATGTAAATAAATATTCAATAAAAATAAGAAAGGAGAAGAATGGAAGAAGAGAAGGAAAAGAAAGGAATAAAGAAAAGAGATGGAGAAGAAGAGGGGGAGGAAATGGTAAAAAAGAGGAAAAGGGGGAATGGATGAAGAAAGGAGAGAAGAAAAAGATTAGAAAATGAGGAGAAGAAGACAAAAAAGAGAAGAGGTTAGATAATATTTAGAGCATGAACATTAGCTACAATGGTGTTGCTAGCACCTGGCCTCAGCAGCCTGCGCCCGGGGTCTCTAGTTTGGTGCCAGAAATAACTACATATAATAGTATTTGTATCCTTCCTGTCCACCAGTGCCCAAAAGAAGGCAGACAACAAACCTGCTATGGGGGGTGTGGGCTGAGGGTCTTGACTCATTAATAGCTGATGCCAAAAATAATACAATTTTAATGTCGGCGGATGGGTCACGGCGCTCACCAGTGTGTTTCCTATTCTTAAGTGCTGCACAATTCCTCTAAGGGAGCCTCAATGCAGCCATGGTGCCCAATGGTGGCTGCGTCACGGTTCACCGTGCTTTATGCTTAGTCTATAGGAAATAATAAAACACTCATCTATAGAAATCCCGAAAGACGAAAGTCATTTCCAGCAATAAATGCACAACCATAAAGAATAAAAGTGCACAAGATGTCATTATAATGGGCTGCTAAAGAGAACTGCGCCGCACGCTGTCGGCAGCCCACCGCCGAGACTTTGTCGGCTGAACCCTTTACACCTTTCTAGCAGAAATTAAATGAATGCAATTTCTTGTTTCCAGCAGATGGACAAACAATGCAAATATATTTCAGTATGAATGCGAATCCAAAACCATGGCAGGCAGCGGCGGATAATGATGAGCTGCAGACGCGGCCTTTTCTCTGTGTTTATCAGGTCTTGCCATGAAATTGGGAGCAGATGTTACCTGAAAATTGTAATTAAATCATTTAGTGTCTCCCAGATATTCCAGCTAAGCGTCCACCTGCTCAAGGTACAAAGAGGCGGAAAACGCAAGCACATCAGTCACTATCTGAAGTGGCTGTGTCCGCCGCACCCGACGGGGGAAGCCACTCTGTAGATTGGACATTCCCTTCTTGTTAGCAGTTCACTTGACGATAACATGATCACAAAGTTATAAGAACCCCCATCCATCACCTGTAAACTGTGGGGAAACCTGCTTTATCTACAGCGCCACCACAGGTGATATCAAGTATTACACAGCACCCATTCATACCAATGGGTTGTTTGTGCAATTCCAGACAGGACAGGTCCACCATATTCATTCTGTTATCAGCACTAGTTATGGAAGAAAAGTATTGATCAGAAGGTCTAGGTGGTGTAACATCTGTCCAGTCACTATGACTAGGACCTTATAGTCTGGTAGTATGGGTGTCTGAGCTGTCCATCTGGAGTAATCAGCTCCCTGCCTTGACCAATATGACAGAACCACAACCTGCTAAAACTCCAGGCGTACTAATGTTTTATCATATCCCTTTTGTTTGACCATTCTTTTGATTCCTGATTTTGTACCATTTTGCCCTCCTGGTACTGACCCAACAATCTGATCACTCCTGCCAGCCTGCACCACCGGCTAGCATCAGACTTAATGGCCAAAGCACAGGGGATCCCTTTGTAAGTCCAGATCCTTGTACAGGGGTTAAAGGGTGAAGGCCAGGGCAGTCCCAAGGAACAAGTAAACAGAACAGCATGCACTAAGCCTTTCCACGGCAGTGTAACGGGCGGAGCGGCAGCCGTGAACGAGCTGTGCATCCTCCTCATAATGCCGTACTACAGGAAAATGTTGGTCCTGGCTGGGTGTGTGTGCTTGTGTTATCTTGGCGATACGACTCTGCAGACCGCTTGCTGCCGCTTGACTTAGCAGACCATGATCAGATTGGGTAGATGTGAATGAGGACCACAGTCTGAAAATAAACTTTCCTTTACTAAACAACCTGATGAAAAGTATATACATCAGATAGCAGGCACAACATGTCAAGAATACTTCTTCTGCACAATCCAGTGGTAGGAACTTCACAGTTACATGTGATGGTACATTACTTCCATTACATGTTACATCAGTCCAGAAAACCATTATGGGAAGGTCCGTCTTCCACTGTGAAGACCGTAAGGGTAGAGGTGTGCCGCTACGGACCCTCGCAGCTAGTCTCAAAGCCCAGTTGATTTGTGAGAATCTCACTGGATGATGTAAGTCAGTACCACTCCTCACTATTACTCTTAGAGTCATTTAGGTGAAGGCCACACGTTCCTTGCTGTGCCACTGCATCTTCAATTACCCATAGAAGAACTTGTGTCCCAGCATGGTCATCTTCTCCTCTGTGGCCCTCTGTAGTTTCTTGTCTAGTATAGATAATTGTTTGCTTTAGACCCGCTTTCCTGAGATAAGGAATCCTTCCTTCCGCTTAGTCCTTGCTTTAGGCCCCTTGCCTGAGATAAGGAATCCTGCTGCTACTGAATCCTGGTTTCCTTCAGAACATGCTATCCGATACCGATATGGCCTCCCTTTTCTTGGCACACAAACACCCGTTTCCATGTAGGTCCGCGAGCAACAAGACCAAAGGTCTGTTCACTTCTCAATACTTTTCCCTATCTGACTAACAACAGGAAACTGCATTCCCTTGTGCCCACTTAAGTCCTCCCATCCTGGACTGGCTCCAATAGTTAACCCTGCCTGCAACTAACCCACTGTTACAGAACACAAACCAGATAAAACAATATATAAAACATGGCAATGCATTATATAACCATTAGATCTTCACGGGGAGTGTGGATAGCTTCTCCAGTCCTTTACAGTAGCCATTTTTAGAGCTGCGAGGTGACCACTAACAGAGCCACGATATATTAGGCCTCATTATGTCATCATGATGTCATTTACTTGGCCTTACGCAACATCATGATATGTGTTGCCTCACATCGTCATGAAGCTCCCTCAGCGCCTCAGACGCCAAAGACCACGGTGAAGATGGAAGCCGACTGGAGGCACCTAGAAGAGGACCTGGCAGTGAGCTGAGCAGAGGGACAGCTCCTCCCTCTCCTGCCCCTGCTGGTTGCCATTGTGCTAGATTCTTCATAAAAATGTCAGATTTTTGACAAATTTTTAAGAAAAATAAAAGCAACATAAATTCTCCTTGAACAAATGTACTCATCTCTAGTCAGTATGTAGCTGAAAGGAAGCCTAAAGTGACTGTCCCATCAGGAGCTCAAAAGTAATTTGTAATCTATGTCACTGCAGTGGATTTGAAGCGCTGTATCAGAAGAGCACAACTCTGAACCATATAAAGATTGTCATGCTCCTGGGTTCAAACCTTTAAGTCTGTGTTTTGTGGTCGGCTTCTCTGTCCGCCAAGCCACAGCAGACAAACCTTTTCTCCGGGTGTATAGGTTCTGTTATTCTGGCTGAAGTCTGTTTAGCATAACACAGGTGTTTTCATTTGTCTGCCCTATCACCTTTCCAGTGCGGCTTTATATTCTTTTACCCTGCTGGCATTTCCTGCTGGTGATAGTTTCTTTCAGTCATAGTTGAGTCACTCTGTTATAGCTTAAAACCAGTCAGCAAAATTCCAACTAGGGTTTATCTCCTTGTGATTTCTGTTCTTTACTTTGCAACTTCCGTCTGTTTCTTTTAGGAAGTAGTGTTACACGCACGCTGCTAGGTTCAGATAGGGCGAGACGGGTTTCATGAATTCTGTGGAATCCTGGGGGAACCGTTACTCAGGGCGACCATAGGCTGCAGCTTCTCTCAGGCACACAATAGATTCAGTTGCTGACCAGACACATCTGACAAGAGTCTTTTTCAACAGTTTAACAGTGGAATTTAATCTGAAGCACGGCCAGTGCAATTCAGGGATATTCCAGCAACAATCTTCATTACAGTACAGCCTCAAAAAGCAGGCACAGTAACGTCAGTCTCTTCAGTAGTATAATTCAGCACAGATTAGATCTCTTGGCAGCACACTTCTATGCGTAAACAACAGGCTTTTTCTTCACAAGGACTCACTAGTACACAGCATTCTTTATCCTTCATGGAGATGGAGAGGAGATGATCCCTGTGACACAATTCCTTACAGTCCTTATCTTCCTGCCCGATAATACTCTGCACTGTTAGTTCAGGGAGTTTATCTGACCTGTGTTTAGTTTTTCTCCTGACCTGTATCCTGTTCAGTTGCTTTCTCTCAGATCCAGATAACAAATCACCTTTCTCTTTGGCTTCAGCCAGACTACAATAACAAGTTCCCCACAATCCCCCTGGGGCTCTGCTAAAACACTCCCTGGCTCCAGTGACTGTGTTAACCCCTCTAGTTGCTGGATGCTTCTGAAGCACAACACTTCCTGTCTCCTGTGCTTGTGTTATTTGTAACAGTTGCTGGATGCTTTTGAAGCAACAGCACTGCTTCTGCATGTTACAGAAGGCAGCATATAATCTAACAGTACGTACTTCATACTTTATTTTGTATTTCGTGGTTTACTTTTCTCACTCTGGGATCTTTCCTTTTTTTCAGCACACTTTACCTTTTGTAGGTAATTTGCACTCTATTCTGCCCTCCAGTTCTTTAGGAGGTACGTTAACCGCTCGACGGTCTTTCAGGCAGCATAGGTCCAAGTTGCCATTATCTAGTCTGTGGTTAGGGCTATCTCTGCTCAAGCAGGATCCTTTAGGGATTGCAAGTCAGCATCTATTTTCCTGAGTGAGCTACTACATTAGCATAACAAAGATATATTAAAGAGGACCTATCCTTTTACCAAAATCAGAGTAAAAACATGTTCCGACTACTTTTGGTGCACATGCGAATCTAAAACAGTAGGCCAGGAAATGTCTAACATAGTTATACAGTTAAGTAAAGAGAAATGTCCATCAAGTTCAACCATGGGATGGGAAAGGACAAAGGGAAGGGGCACATGCAGATTCACAATACATGATCCGGTCTGCCCCAGAAGAGCTAATCTTTTCCTCCTGACCCCAACTGTTGATCCACTGGACCAAACATTTACAAAATAACTTTACACATTTATACACTTATTTATGTTATGTTCTTCTAAAAAAAGTTCTAAGCCTTCTTTGAAAACATCAATGTTTCCCGCTATGACCATCTCCTGGGGTAGACTATTCCACGGATTATTCATTCTCATGGTAAAGAAGCCTTGTTTCCTCTGGAGACTGAACCTTTCTTTCTCCTTTTGGATGTAATGCCCTCTTGTAATTTGAGTGGGTTTTACATGAAATTGCTTTTGATCACACTTTTTGTATGGACCATTTACGCACTTCAAGACTAAATAAAGATTAAATACATTGAATTTGTTTAATCTTACCTCGTAACTAAGATCCTCCATGCCTCTGATCAGTTTTGTGGCTCTTATTTGTACCTTTTCTAACACCAAGACATCCTTTCTATGAACTTATTTCTTGACTCTCTTGCTCTGTCTTGACTCTCATGCTCTTCAACTTGCCATCAACTCTTTTTGATTGTGTGGTTTCTTTGCATCAGCATTCTGACAGTACTATATGTGTTGGAACTTCCTTCACCTCATTTCAATATTGCTTCAGTTCAAAGCTATTCAGTTCAGCCTGCCTTTCTTTCTGACTGTATGCAGTTTAACAGGAAGGCAGGGGGAAGCCAAAGACTTGCTCCCACTTCATGTAGAGAAAAAAAGACCAGCCTCCACTTCCTGTAAAATGACAAAGACCCACCCCCACTTCCTGTAGATGACGCGTCCCCTAGGCCATAGGGTACTCAGTGCCAGGCCAGTCGTTGCTAGATGTCATAGTGGCGGTGACCCGGTCCGTGACCCAGGGCGGTCAATCAAAAGGGGAATATTCACAGGGGATTTATAGTTTTTATATACAGTTCGTGACGCCACCTGTGGTATGCGGCTAAAGGGAGCCGCCGCTGCGGAGCAGGTCCTCTGAAGCTGGTGTGAATGCAGCAGAGTTGGTTTAGCTCTCCACAGGTAGAGCTTAACTCCAGGGCTGTGCTGAGTTGTTATGGATGTTGCGGTGTAGTGCAGGGGGTGATGGCGCAGCAATAACTTCACAGAGACAGTGGGGTGCAGTCTTCAGGGTTTACTCACAGTTGTTCAGTTCCTCAGGTTGCACTGTCCAGCTTACAGCCTCCCACGTCGCGCTGCGTTCACCAGGCAGGGGTTCAGCAAACTCCCAGGTGTTTCAAGAGTGCTTGACAGGACCCCATTCTATTTGACCTTCTCAGCCGTCTTTCTGGGCAGGCCCTCACCCTTCTTGCCCTGCGCCTCTCCAAACAATGTCCCAAGCCGGTATCCTCGGATCTTTCTGGGCAACCTGGAGTTCCCTGTATCCTATATGGTTACCTTTTTGGCGACTTGAGTGCGGATGTGGCAACTGCACCCTGAAAGTACAGAAGCCTCCGGTTTCCAGTTGAACTTTGTAATTCTCACGGATTAGGGTCCGGTTCCCTCTGCGGCTCGATCCCTCCACCGCCTGGCAGATTCGGGCGTACGGGTGGCCTCCAGCACTGCCCATACGCCTGGGATCCCTTCTTCGTTCCTGGAGCCTTTCTCCTGCTCCTCTCCTCCTCAGTCTGTCCTGGGCCTCTCTGGCTAGGCCCTCCTCCTCCAGAGCAGAGCTCCTGCAGAGCTCCTGCTCCTCTCAGACTCCACTGACTGACCGGCTACACACCCAAGATGGTTCCCTTTTTTATATCACTTCTAACAAGTGCTCCCCTGATCTACATCCTCCACCCACGCCCACTACATGGTTGCCCCTACTTTGGTTCCCCCCCACTCCAACCAGGGTCAGGGCTCAGCAGGAAGCGCGACACATCTTGCCCCTCCAGCTGGTCTGGAGTAGTGTAGTGTTTGATGCAGGTGTTAGTGTCCCGGGCAGCACTCTATCCTTACCTGAGAGTGAGATACCACACCTCTGGGTGAGATGCAGTACCTCTGTGGCGACTGAACCCGCAAGGGCGCCACATAATCCCTTACAGTGTCTCTGAGGAATACACTTTACAACAGGCAGTGGTTACATAGAAAGGAGACACCTAGAGGGCAGCACTTTGGGATGAACTTTTTTCAGCATTTTGGGTTTAGGACACCAGGTTTGATATGTGCCACACACAGTAACAAATTAAGAAAACTTTTGGTGTACAAACCAGTCTAATACATTATTACTGTTAGGCTCACCTGGCGAGGTAGATCCACGAAGTCTCAAGTCCGAGTGGACACACGGATTCCAGGCATTGGTTCAGCAGACAGGAAGGCACGTGGGGAGCGAGGACTTGGCTCACTGGAGACCACAGGAACACAATAGCAGTTGAGGGGAGACATGGCAAGTCCAAAGCAGTACCCAGGGAAAGCTGAGGAACCACAGATGTAGTGCAGCAAAGAATGTTCAATATGAACAGAGTCCAACAACATAATATGGATTATTGCATCCAAGGGGTAAATCCTGGAGGAGGATTGCAGAAGGTTAACCAGCAAGACAGAGGTCACAAAGGTAGATGCAGACTAGGAGTTGATAGTGGAGCACACCAAACTAACTAAGAGTCTCAATCCTAAGACACAGATGTGTGTCTTAGTGGGCCTTAAGTCAACCTAGGGAGATGATGACATCGAACCATGCAGGACAACTTGCAACACACAATGTGAAGCACAACAGAAGGCAGTGGAGCCCAAAATACCTGGGACAGCTGTGTAACAATGACTAGGAAGTATCTTGACTGTCATGTTCTGTAGCATCTGCAACATACCATCTACTATTTTTAAATGGGCAGTTCCTCTGCATCAGCATTCCACCAGCATTATAGGTATTGTAACATCCTTCTCCTTACTTCCCAGGATGCATTGCTCCAGACCAGGGGATTTCAGTTCAGCCTGCGTCTCTATTTGCCTGTATGCAGTTGGACAGGAGGGTAGGTACACTGAAAAATTAAACCTGTCCCAGCTTCCTATAGAGAAACAAAGTCTCGCCCCCACTTCTTGTAGAATGACAAAGTCCCGCCCCAACTTCCTGTAGAGAAACAAAGTCATGCCCCCCATTTTCTGTAGAAAGACAAAGTCACGCCCCCATTCTTGTAATCCCTCTCATCTCATCTGATTACACTTTACAGCAGCAGTATTTAGTAAGTTATCCAGAAGGGAGACACTTAGAAACCAACACTTTCGGGTAATTTTTTTTTTTTACCGAAATCGGCATTTTGAGTTGAGGACTCCAGGATTGAACATCTTCAGTCTTAAGCATGATCCGGCAAGTTAACTTGATTCTTGAGAATAGAACTAGGCAATAGCTCAGAAAGCATAGCTGCCTGTGTGGCATTCATACATAAAAATACTTTTCCAACTGGATATTACCAAACAAAATGCCCATGTAAAGAGCAAACACATTTCAATTTTCTTTAGCATGGTTATGTTAGCATAATTCTATGTACTTAAAAAAAAACGTAAGAGACTTCAGAAAAAGCTGAAGACTTTTAGTGAGACCCAATTATTATAATTACATCCCCTGAGATTTATTTTGGAGCTGTAGCTGGCGGGGCAGGAATTGTATATTCATAAGGTTGCATAAATATTTTTAAAATGAGCGTTCGGAAGGACGTCGATTGAAGGGTTTCGCCTTGTATCTCTACTAGTCTTTAGAATTTAATATTCACAAAGCAGAGGTGAGATTGGAGGGAATGACTTCTCATTCTAGCAGCAGAATATTTTGGATATCCCTGGGTCATGGGTAAAGATGAGGATATCCTTAAATGGAAACTTTCTTCAGGTTTCCTGTTATTAAATAACTCCCACCATTAGCTGGAAGGAGGTCAATCAAAAGGTTTGGCCTTGTTTCTCAACTAGTCTGAAGAACTTAATTTTTACAAAGCAGAGGTGAAATTAATCTAGGATGAGCGGTGGTAAAGGAATCGTCTTTCCGTTTAGCTGCAGAATATTTTAGAGATCCCTGGGTCATGGACAAAGATGAGGACTTCCTTAAATGGAACTTATCTTCAACTTCTTGCTATTAAATAACTCCCACCATATTGTCTGGAAGGCGATAGATCAGAGGGTTTCGCCGTGTTGCTCTACTATTCTGTGGAATTTAATTTTTACAAAGCATAGGTGAGATTCGTCTTGGATGAACAGTGGGGGAGGAATGACCTATTCGTTTAGGTTCAACAAATTGTAGAGATCCCTGGTTCATGGATAAAGATGAGGATTGAGGATATCCCTTTTAATCTCACTTTTCCTTCGTAAAAATTAAATTCTACAGACTAGTAGAGAAACAAGGCGAAAACTTTTGATCAACTTCTTTCCATCTAATATGGTGGGAGTTACTTGAAGACCTGAAGACAATATCCATTCAGGGATATCCTCATCTTTTTCTGTGACCCAGGGATCTCTGGAATATTATACAGCTAAATGAAGAGGTCATTCCTCCCCCACTGCTCATCCCAGATGAATCTCACCTCTGCTTTGTAAAAATTAAATTCTACAGACTAGTAAAGAAACACGTCGAAATCTTTAGATCGATCTAGTTCCAATGTGGTGGGAGTCATTTAGCAACAGGTAACCTGAAGACAAGTTCCATTTCACGATATCTTCATCTTTAGCCATGACCCAGGGATCTCCAGAATATTCTGCAGCAAAAATAAGAGGTCAATCCATCCAATCTCACATCTGCTTTGTCAACATGAAATTCTACAGACTAGTAAAGAAACAAGGCGAAACCTTTTGATTGACCTCCTTCCAGACAATGTGGTGGGAGTTATTTACCAACAGGAAACCTGAAGACAAGATCCATTCAGGAATGACCTCTCATTTTAGCTGCAGAATATTCTGAAGATCCATGGGTCATGGATAAAGATGAGGATAGCCTTAAATTCATCTTGTCTTCAGGTTACCTGTTGCGAAATAACTCCCACCACATTGGAAGGAGATCGATCGAAAGATTTTGCCTTGTTTCTTTACTAGTCTGTAGAATTTAATTTTTACAAAGCAGAGGTGATATTCACCTGTGTTGAGTAGTGGGGAAGGAATCAGTTTAGCTGAAGAATATTCTAGAGATCCCTGGGTCATGGATAAAGATGAGGATATCCTTAAATGGAACTTATTTTCAAGTTTCTTGTTGTTAAATAACTTCCACCACACTGTGTGGAAGGAGGTCAATCAGAGGGTTTCGCACTGTTTCTCTATTAGTCTATAGAATTTCATTTTTACAAAGCAGAGGTGAGATTCGTCTTGGATGAGCAGAGGGGGAGGAATGACCTCTTCATTTAGGTTCAGCAAATTCTAGAGAACCCTTGGTCATGGATAAAGATGACGATATCATTAAATGGAAATTGTCTTTAGGTTTTCTGTTGTTACATGATTCTCACCACATTATTGTCACTGTTATCAGCTTTACCAATCTGTTTGTATTCTTCCTCTGCAGCCCTGAATATCGGTGCAAAAAAAATCATATACGTACAGTGGGGGAAATAAGTGTTTGATCTCTTGCTGTTTTTGTAAGTTTGCCCACTGACAAAGACAGGAACAGCCTATAATTTTACGGGTAGGTTAATTTTAACATTGAGAGATAGAATATCCAAAAAAAATCAAGAAAATCACATAAATTAGATAAATGTATTTGCATTTTGCAGTGAGAAATAAGTATTTGATCCCCTACAAACCATTATGAGTTCTGGCTCCTACAAACCAGTTAGACGCTCCTAATCAACTCGTTACCTGCATTAAAGACAGCTGTCTTATGTAGCATCGGCGTCTCTGCCCCGTTCTAGGCAGAGACGCCGTCCCTCTCACCTCCCCGCTCCTGGCGCGGCGTCCTCCAGCGCTGCTCTCCCCGCTGCTTCCGGCACGCGCTCCTTCCCCGGCAGTGTGCTTAGGGCGCGCGTGCGCGCGCTCCCCCTCTCTTAAAGGGACCGCGCGCGCGCCGTCCTAAGGAGTCCCCGGCCAATTGCCGGAGGACCTCCCATATAAAAGGCACCTCCTCCAAAATGGAGGTGCCCGAGCAATGTTGTAGCACTGTTCACTACTCTGCTTCAGCCCTCAGGTCCCGTTGCCAGTTACCTGCCAGATACCTGCCAGTCTGCTGTCTAATTCCTGCCTGATATCCTGCTACCTGCCTGCTAGCCTGAGGTCCGACGGTCTGCCTTCCAACTTCTGTCAGTCTGTCTAAGGACCAGCTTGCCCGCTCACCTGGGAGCGCACATCTTCTACCTGCCTGCTTGCCTACCAGAAGGCTCTGCCGTCACGTGCTGTGACCACCCGCCTGTCCAGAGATTCCTGCCCGCTCACCTGGGAGCGCTCATCTGCTACCTGTCTGTTGGTCTTCCTGGAGGCTCTGCCGTCACGTGCTGTGACCACCCGCCTGTCCAGAGATTCCTGCCCGCTCACCTGGGAGCGCTCATCTGCTACCTGTCTGTTGGTCTTCCTGGAGGCTCCGCCGTCACATGCTGTGACCACCCGATTATCCAGAGACTCTCGCCTGCTCACCTGGGAGCTCACGTCTATCATCTGCCGCCACAGGTCGTACCAATCCTTTACCCAGAGACTGCCCCGGTCACTTGCCGTGACCTCCTGCCCGTTCATCCAGAGACTGCCCCGGTCACTTGCCGTGACCTCCTGCCCGTTCATCCAGAGACTGCCCCGGTCACTTGCCGTGACCTCCTGCCCGTTTACCCAGAGACTGCCCCGGTCACTTGCCGTGACCTCCTGCCCGTTCATCCAGAGACTGCCCCGGTCACTTGCCGTGACCTCCTGCCCATTCATCCAGAGACTGCCCCGGTCACTTGCCGTGACCTCCTGTCCGTTCATTCAGAGACTGTCCCAGTCACCTGCTGTGACTGCCTGCCCGTCCACCCTGGTCGCCACCCGCTCCCTTACAAGGACCGCCTCCTTGTATAGTAGCTCAGAGGTTCCGCCTCCCTGACCCGTTACAGTTTGCTCGGGCCATGGAACCCGGTGGCACCCAAGCTCCCTCGCTCTCGGACCTGTGTCATGAACTGTCCCGTCAGAGGTCCCAACAGGAGTCCATCCTGGGTCACCTGCGGAATGTCAATTCTCGCCTGGACACTCTGACTGCTCTGCCTGCAACCACCGCCAGTGCCATGACTCGCAATCCGGCAGCTCCACTGCCCACTAATAACATGGTATCCTACCCCGGACCCCGGCTTTCTGCACCTCCTCGTTTCGGAGGCGACTCCGCCCAGGCTCGGGGCTTCATAAATCAGTGCACCCTGCACTTTGAACTCCTGTCTCACCAGTTTAACTCCGACCGGGCCAAAATTGCCTTCATCATGTCCCATCTCACCGGAGAGGCCCTGGCCTGGCTAAATCCTCTATGGGAGAGAGGAGACCCCCTGGTGTCCGACTTGCCTGCCTTTCTCACGGCTTTCCGGAAAGTCTTCGACGAACCCGGACGGAAGACCTCATCCGCATCATCTCTGCTACGCCTCCGTCAGGGAAGTCTCACCGTGGGCCAACATGCCATACGGTTCCGTACCCTTGCCTCGGAGCTGGCCTGGGATAATGACGCTCTGGTTTCCGTCTTCTGGGAGGGTCTGTCCGGCCGTATTAAAGATGAACTTGCCGGTCGGGACATTCCTACCACTCTCGATGACCTAATAACTCTTGCCACCCGGATTGACCTGCGGTTCCAGGAGCGTGCCAAAGAGGTCACCCGTGAGAGGAGGTTTCCACGTCTAGCTCCTACTTTTCAGAAACCCGTCACTCCCTCCATCTCTCCTGAGCCTATGCAGGTCGACCAGACCAAGATGGTCGGTTCTCGCCAAGAATCTCGCCGAGCCGAGGGAAGCTGTTTCTATTGTGGCAGTATGAAGCACTTCATCCGTTCCTGCTCGGAAAAGCCGGGAAACGCCAGTGTCTAGGACCACTCGGAGAGGTCGTCCTAGACAAAAGTAAGCCCTCTCCGTCTCTGACCTTACCGGTCTCTATTGCTTGGGGAGAAAACCGTCTCTTTGAACTCGCCCATCTGGATTCTGGAGCTGCTGGAAACCTCATCTCCCAGTCTCTGGTAGAGAGATACCATATTCCCACCAAGTCCCTGGCTGAACCATTGTCAGTCGCCTCCGTGGATGGAAGACTTCTCTCGGAGACCATCCTGCTCGTCACCGAACCCATAACCCTGCAGGTGGGAATGCTGCACTCTGAGGAGATCTCATTCCATGTGCTGTCCGGACTTTCTCACTCCCTGTTGCTAGGTCTACCTTGGCTCCAGTCACATGAACCCGTATTGAACTGGCGGTCCGGTGAAGTACTCTGATGGGGTCCTGACTGCCATAGGACCTGCCTGGTCCCGGTCCGTCCACTTCGCCCTCAGCCTACTCCAGCTAACTTACCTGGTCTCCCGGCTCCCTACTGGCCCTATGCGGACGTCTTCGGTAAGAAGGAAGCTGAGACGTTGCCACCCCATAGGCCATACGATTGCCCGATCGACCTGGTACCTGGCACCACTCCTCCCTGTGGGCGTATCTACCCGTTGTCTGCAGCCGAGACCCGAGCCATGTCTGAGTACATTGAAGAGAATCTGGCTAGGGGATTTATCCGAAAATCTACCTCCCCGGCTGAAGCCGGATTCTTCTTTGTCAAAAAGAAAGACAGCTCGCTACGTCCCTGTATTGACTACAGAGGACTCAATCTCATCACGGTAAAAAACAAATATCCCCTGCCACTCATCTCCGAATTGTTTGACCGTCTCAAGGGCGCCAGGATCTTCTCCAAGCTGGATCTACGAGGAGCGTATAATCTGGTCCGTATCCGTCAAGGAGACGAGTGGAAGACGGCATTTAATACCCGGGACGGTCACTACGAGTACCTTGTGATGCCCTTCGGTCTCTGTAATGCTCCCGCGGTCTTTCAGGAACTAGTCAACGACATCTTCTGTGACCTCCTGTACTCCTGCGTAGTGGTATACCTGGACGATATCTTGGTCTTCTCTCCGGATCTCCCCACACACCGGAGGGATGTTCGTCAGGTCCTGCTTAGGCTTCGGCAGAACCACCTTTACGCCAAATACGAGAAGTGCCTCTTCGATCAGACCTCCCTTCCGTTCTTGGGCTATGTCATCTCCCAAACAGGTCTGCAAATGGATCCCGAGAAGCTCTCTTCCGTTCTAAAATGGCCTCGTCCTGAAGGTTTGAAGGCGATACAGCGATTCCTGGGCTTCGCTAATTATTATCGTCTTTTCATCCCACATTTCTCGTCTCGGACTGCTCCCATATCTGCACTTACCCGTAAGGGGGCTAACCCCAGGACATGGTCGCCTGAAGCCGAGGAGGCCTTCCTTTCCCTAAAGAAAGCCTTCGCCTCTGCTCCCGTCCTGCACCGTCCGGACTGTAATAAACAATTCTACCTGGAGGTGGATGCCTCCTCCTCCGGAGCCGGAGCGGTGCTCACCCAGAAGTCTTCTACCGGGAGAATGGTAACGTGCGGCTTCTTCTCCAAAATCTTCTCCTCGTCGGAGCGCAACTACTCCATTGGAGACCGGGAATTGCTAGCCATCAAATTGGCACTGGGAGAGTGGCGCTATCTGCTTGAAGGGGCTCTCTACCCGGTAATTATCTACACGGATCACAAAAACCTGGCATATCTCCAAAATGCCCAGAGACTCAATCCTCGCCAGGCCCGGTGGTCGTTGTTTTTTGCCCGCTTCGACTTCATTCTTCATTTCCGTCCGGCGGACAAGAACGTCAAAGCTGATGCCTTGTCCCGGTCCTTCCTGTCCTCCGATCAAGAGGAGGAACCTACGCACATCATCGACTCCTCCAAGGTGATGAATGTGGCCCCCTTGGATCTGACTCGTCTTCCACCCGGTAAGACGTTCATAGCTGTGCCAGATCGGGAGAGGGTTCTTCGCTGGGTGTTATGTTCTGCTACCAGAGCTAAGGAAAGAGAGGAGATCTGTCCCTACGATAGAACTCAGCTTAATCCCTACGATGTAACAGGGGACCTGATCCTGCGATCAGACCTGCTAAAGTCCTAAGCTAGTCTGTACGGAGACCTATAGATGTGGGGAGGGAATCCCTACAAGTACTAAGGACTGGGAGGAATATGGGACATAGTAGCAGACAGACGAACAAACAAAATATATAGAACATAGAGGTCAGTAGACCAAGCAAACTGAGTTAGATACAGAGCACAGGCTAGCTAGAAAGTAGATATACAATGAAGTCCAGCAAAGCCAGAAGGGCGGAGCAGGATTAAATAGGCCAACAAGGTCATGTGACCAGCAAAGGAAAAAAAAACCTAACAGCAAGGTTCTAACAGTACCCCCCCTTCTAAGAGGATCCTCCGGATCCCCTAGGACCAGGCTTATCAGGAAATCTCCTGTGAAACGCTCTGATAAGTCTGGACGCGGAAACATCATCTGACCTCACCCAAGAGTTATCCTCGGGTCCGAAACCTTTCCAGGCCACAAGATACTGCAAACTACCTCTATACCGTCTAGAGTCAAGGATGCGAGAAATTTCATATTCCCCGTCCTCCACCACCGGAGGAACAGAGGCAGAGGCGTCACCATCCGACACAACAGCTTTTTTTAACAGAGAGACATGAAAGACCGGATTAATTCTCCAGGAGGTAGGAACCTCCAACCTAACAGCAGATTGGTTGACAACCTGAAGCACCTTAAAGGGCCCTACAAACTTGGGACCCAATTTCTTAGAAGGAATCCTCAACCGCAGATTCCTAGAGGACAACCAAACCATGTCACCAACAGCGAACAAAACCTCCTGTCGTTTCCTATCAAAGTAGTCTTTAGATTTTCTGTTGGCCTCCTGAAGATTACCACGCACATCCGTCCAAACTCTTTCCAAATCACCGGAAAAATTCTCCTCCTCAGGCACGGCAGATCCCAACTTGGAGAACGACCCAAACGACGGATGTCTCCCAGAACAAGAAAAAAAAGGCGAACAACCAGCAGAAGAAGATGTATGATTGTTCAGAGCAAATTCGGCAAGTGGCAGAAACTCAGACCACCCCTCTTGATTGTCTGCCACAAAACAACGCAAGAACTGCTCAACATCCTGGTTTTTCCTTTCTGTCTGGCCATTAGATTCAGGATGATATCCGGATGAAAACGACAAATGAATTCCCAACCTGTCACAAAAGGCACGCCAAAAACGAGCCACGAACTGAGGACCCCTATCAGAAACAATGTCAGTAGGAACGCCATGAAGTCTGACAATTTCCTTGACAAAGGCCTTACCGAGAGTTTTAGCGCAGGGCAGTTTGACGAAGGGAACCAAGTGACACATCTTGCTAAAACGGTCCACGACCACCCAGATGACAGTAAAACCCTCAGAGGGGGGAAGGTCAGTTATAAAGTCCATAGCCAAATGTGTCCAAGGAGCACTGGGGACCTCCAAAGGACAAAGCAACCCCGCAGCAGGAGTATGTGAGGACTTAGATCTAGCACATATAGTACATTGGCGCACCCACTTAATGACTTCCTTCTGCGATCCAGGCCACCAAAAACTGCGACCCACCAGTCTCTTGGTCTCAGAGATTCCGGGATGACCTGCCAACCGAGATTCGTGACACTCAACAAACAAATCTCTCCTAAAGGTCCCAGGCACAAACAACCTCCCATGAGGAGTGTTAGAAGGGGCATTCTCCTGAGCTTTAAGAATCTCATCTTCCAAAACGGAGTCTAAAGCAGCTATCACAACACCTTCTTGTAAAATGTTTTCCTCTTTCTCAGCACCGACTATGGGAGAAAAACTGCGAGACAAGGCATCCGCCTTAACATTCTTAGTACCAGGGATGTAAGTAACGGAGAAATTAAACCGCGAGAAAAACAGTGCCCACCTAGCCTGACGGGCATTCAGGCGCTTGGCAGCATCAAGATATATCAGATTTTTATGATCCGTAAGAACCTGAACGGGAAATTCCGCACCTTCCAAGAAGTGGCGCCAGTGTTCAAATGCGAGTTTAATAGCCAATAATTCCCGATTACCAATATCGTAATTCAGTTCAGTCTCCGAAAAATTTTTTGAAAAAAAGGCACAGGGATGTAATCCATCCCCGTTATCCTGAGACAATACTGCGCCAACCCCCACAGAGGAAGCATCAACCTCAACCAAAAACGGCCTAGTAACATCAGGCTGCATAAGGATGGGAGCAGAGGTGAACCTCTCCTTGAGATACACAAAAGCTTCAATGGCCTCAGAAGACCACTGAACCGCATCAGCACCTTTCCTGGTGAGATCAGTCAGAGGTTTGACAATACTAGAAAAATTTTTTATGAATTTTCTGTAGTAATTGGCGAAACCCAAAAACCTCTGTATCGATTTCAAACCAATAGGCCTAGGCCATTCCTGCACAGCCTGAACCTTAACCGGATCCATCTCAAAACCTTTGCTGGAGATAATGTAGCCCAAAAAACTAATTCTCTGTACAGCGAACTCACATTTCTCCAGCTTAGCAAAAAGCGAATTGTCCATTAATAACTGTAATACCTCACGCACGCTCCGCCAATGAGACTCCAGATCTGGCGAATAAATCAAAATGTCATCCAAATACACAACCACATTTTTACCGATCAAAGGTCTAAGGATGTCATTAATCAGATTCTGAAAAAATGCAGGAGCATTAGTAAGACCAAAAGGCATAACCAGATTCTCAAAATGACCCACAGGAGTGTTAAAAGCAGTCTTCCATTCATCACCCTCCTTCATGCGCAACAGATTGTATGCCCCCTTAAGGTCAATTTTAGAGAACCACTTGGCCCCCAATAACTGGTTAAACAGATCAGGAATCAATGGCAGTGGGTAAGGATTGCGTACCGTAATTTTGTTAATCTCACGAAAATCCAGACAAGGACGTAAACCGCCGTCCTTTTTTTTTACAAAAAAAAATCCAACCGCCACAGGAGACTTAGAGGGCCTAATGTGACCGGCGGCCAAACTTGTCTGTATGTATTCCTCCAAAGCCTTCCTCTCAGGAATAGTAAGGTTAAATAAACGACTTTTAGGAAGAGTCGCTCCAGGGACAAATTCAATAGAACAATCATAGTCTCTATGGGGAGGCAAAACCTGCGATTCCTTCTCAGAAAAAACTCTCCAAAAATCCTGAATAGGAACAGGCAATTCTCCCCTATCCAAAGCTGCAATACGCCCGTTACAACACTTGTCATAACATTTATGGCTCCAGGATTTAATTTCACTGGTAGACCAATCCAGTACAGGATTGTGAAATTTTAACCAGGGCAAACCCAATATTACTGGAGAAGGCAAGTTATTCAACACTACCAAATCCAATTTCTCATGGTGAACACCATTAATAGTGAGAGGAAATTCACTGACCTTGAGAGTAATATTCTTCAAAGGGGAGCCATCCACAGAAACCACAGCAATGGGGGATGATAAAGGTTCAGGTTTTAAATTGAGTTTTTCCACGAATCCCCCATCAATTACATTCAGTGTAGACCCGCAATCAACAAACACCCGAAATTCCATTAATTTTTCCTGAGCAATCGTGGAAGCAGCTAAAAATATACCCTTGGAATTTAAACAGGCAATACGGGCGTGACTGACCATTTTTTTTTCTTTCTTCATACGAAGCTCACAGCCTTTAATCAAATGACCAGATTTTCCGCAATAGAAACACAAGCCTTCCGAAAAACGACGGTCTTTTTCTTGAGAGCGAGGTGCCACCGATCCAATCTCCATCGGTTCACCACTGTTAGTACACACATTATCATAACCAGAAACTGACAAAGCAGAGGATTTGCTCTCATTAACCCTAGCACGCAGTCTTCTATCCACCCGTATAGCTAATTGCATAGCCTGTTGCAAATCCTCAGGTGTAGGATAAGCAATTAGCAGGTCTTTAACCCTTTCACTGAGCCCAGCAAGAAATAGACTTTTCAGAGCAGAATCGTTCCACCCTGTTTGAGTGGACCAACGACGAAAATGAGTACAATATTTTTCGACATTACCTGATCCTTGTTTTAAACGTCTCAACTCAGTCTCAGCTGATGCCACACGGTCAGGATCATCATATAATAGTCCTAAAGCAGAAAAAAAACTATCCACTGATCTGAAGCATGTATCACTAGGTTGCAAAGAAAAGGCCCACTCCTGAGGCTCTTTGCGCAAAAGTGACATTATGAACCCTACGCGCTGGGATTCATCCCCAGAGGACTTGGGTCTCAAACGAAAATACAATAAGCAAGCATTTTTAAATGAAAAAAATTCTCGATATTCACCAAAAAATAAATCCGGCAAACATACCTTAGGCTCCAAGAAATATGCTCCAGGACAGTTACTCACGTGCTGACGGAGCTCGGCCACTTCCAGAGAGAGTCCCTGCAGGTGTTTAGCCAAATCCTGAACCGACACCATGATGGAACAAAAAAAAAAAATCTTTCCTTAGAGAATTTGCAGGCTGGACTTACTGTTATGTTCTGCTACCAAAGCTAAGGAAAGAGAGGAGATCTGTCCCTACTATAGGACTCAGCTGAATCCCTACGATGTAACAGGGAACCTGATCCTGCGATCAGACCTGCTAAAGTCCTAATCTAGTCTGTACGGAGACCTATAGATGTGGGGAGGGAATCCCTACAAGTACTAAGGACTGGGAGGAATATGGGACACCTCCTAACAGAAATAGTAGCAGACAGACGAACAAACAAAATAGATAGAACATAGAGGTCCGTAGACCAAGCAAACTAACAGAGTTAGATACAGAGCACAGGCTAGCTAGAAAGTAGATATACAATGAAGTCCAGCAAAGCCAGAAGGGCGGAGCAGGATTAAATAGGCCAACAAGGTCATGTGACCAGCAAAGGAAAAAAAACCTAACAGCAAGGTTCTAACAGTACCCCCCCTTCTAAGAGGATCCTCCGGATCCCCTAGGACCAGGCTTATCAGGAAATCTCCTGTGAAACGCTCTGATAAGTCTGGACGCGGAAACATCATCTGACCTCACCCAAGAGTTATCCTCGGGTCCGAAACCTTTCCAGGCCACAAGATACTGCAAACTACCTCTATACCGTCTAGAGTCAAGGATGCGAGAAATTTCATATTCCCCGTCCTCCACCACCGGAGGAACAGAGGCAGAGGCGTCACCATCCGACACAACAGCTTTTTTTAACAGAGAGACATGAAAGACCGGATTAATTCTCCAGGAGGTAGGAACCTCCAACCTAACAGCAGATTGGTTGACAACCTGAAGCACCTTAAAGGGCCCTACAAACTTGGGACCCAATTTCTTAGAAGGAATCCTCAACCGCAGATTCCTAGAGGACAACCAAACCATGTCACCAACAGCGAACAAAACCTCCTGTCGTTTCCTATCAAAGTAGTCTTTAGATTTTCTGTTGGCCTCCTGAAGATTACCACGCACATCCGTCCAAACTCTTTCCAAATCACCGGAAAAATTCTCCTCCTCAGGCACGGCAGATCCCAACTTGGAGAACGACCCAAACGACGGATGTCTCCCAGAACAACAAAAAAAAGGCGAACAACCAGCAGAAGAAGATGTATGATTGTTCAGAGCAAATTCGGCAAGTGACAGAAACTCAGACCACCCCTCTTGATTGTCTGCCACAAAACAACGCAAGAACTGCTCAACATCCTGGTTTTTCCTTTCTGTCTGGCCATTAGATTCAGGATGATATCCGGACGAAAACGACAAATGAATTCCCAACCTGTCACAAAAGGCACGCCAAAAACGAGCCACGAACTGAGGACCCCTATCAGAAACAATGTCAGTAGGAACGCCATGAAGTCTGACAATTTCCTTGACAAAGGCCTTAGCGAGAGTTTTAGCGCAGGGCAGTTTGACGAAGGGAACCAAGTGACACATCTTGCTAAAACGGTCCACGACCACCCAGATGACAGTAAAACCCTCAGAGGGGGGAAGGTCAGTTATAAAGTCCATAGCCAAATGTGTCCAAGGAGCACTGGGGACCTCCAAAGGACAAAGCAACCCTGCAGCAGGAGTATGTGAGGACTTAGATCTAGCACATATAGTACATTGGCGCACCCACTTAATGACTTCCTTCTGCCATCCAGGCCACCAAAAACTGCGACCCACCAGTCTCTTGGTCTCAGAGATTCCGGGATGACCTGCCAACCGAGATTCGTGACACTCAACAAACAAATCTCTCCTAAAGGTCCCAGGCACAAACAACCTCCCATGAGGAGTGTTAGATGGGGCATTCTCCTGAGCTTTAAGAATCTCATCTTCCAAAATGGAGTCTAAAGCAGCTATCACAACACCTTCTTGTAAAATGTTTTCCTCTTTCTCAGCACCGACTATGGGAGAAAAACTGCGAGACAAGGCATCCGCCTTAACATTCTTAGTACCAGGGATGTAAGTAACGGAGAAATTAAACCGCGAGAAAAACAGTGCCCACCTAGCCTGACGGGCATTCAGGCGCTTGGCAGCATCAAGATATATCAGATTTTTATGATCCGTAAGAACCTGAACGGGAAATTCCGCACCTTCCAAGAAGTGGCGCCAGTGTTCAAATGCGAGTTTAATAGCCAATAATTCCCGATTACCAATATCGTAATTCAATTCAGTCTCCGAAAATTTTTTTGAAAAAAAGGCACAGGGATGTAATCCATCCCCGTTATCCTGAGACAATACTGCGCCAACCCCCACAGAGGAAGCATCAACCTCAACCAAAAACGGCCTAGTAACATCAGGCTGCATAAGGATGGGAGCAGAGGTGAACCTCTCCTTGAGATACACAAAAGCTTCAATGGCCTCAGAAGACCACTGAACCGCATCAGCACCTTTCCTGGTGAGATCAGTCAGAGGTTTGACAATACTAGAAAAATTTTTTATGAATTTTCTATAGTAATTGGCGAAACCCAAAAACCTCTGTATCGATTTCAAACCAATAGGCCTAGGCCATTCCTGCACAGCCTGAACCTTAACCGGATCCATCTCAAAACCTTTGCTGGAGATAATGTAGCCCAAAAAACTAATTCTCTGTACAGCGAACTCACATTTCTCCAGCTTAGCAAAAAGCGAATTGTCCATTAATAACTGTAATACCTCACGCACGCTCCGCCAATGAGACTCCAGATCTGGCGAATAAATCAAAATGTCATCCAAATACACAACCACATTTTTACCGATCAAAGGTCTAAGGATGTCATTAATCAGATTCTGAAAAAATGCAGGAGCATTAGTAAGACCAAAAGGCATAACCAGATTCTCAAAATGACCCACAGGAGTGTTAAAAGCAGTCTTCCATTCATCACCCTCCTTCATGCGCAACAGATTGTATGCCCCCTTAAGGTCAATTTTAGAGAACCACTTGGCCCCCAATAACTGGTTAAACAGATCAGGAATCAATGGCAGTGGGTAAGGATTGCGTACCGTGATTTTGTTAATCTCACGAAAATCCAGACAAGGACGTAAACCGCCGTCCTTTTTTTTTTACAAAAAAAAATCCAACCGCCACAGGAGACTTAGAGGGCCTAATGTGACCGGCGGCCAAACTTGTCTGTATGTATTCCTCCAAAGCCTTCCTCTCAGGAATAGTAAGGTTAAATAAACGACTTTTAGGAAGAGTCGCTCCAGGGACAAATTCAATAGAACAATCATAGTCTCTATGGGGAGGCAAAACCTGCGATTCTTTCTCAGAAAAAACTCTCCAAAAATCCTGAATAGGAACAGGCAATTCTCCCCTATCCAAAGCTGCAATACGCCCGTTACAACACTTGTCATAACATTTATGGCTCCAGGATTTAATTTCACTGGTAGACCAATCCAGTACAGGATTGTGAAATTTTAACCAGGGCAAACCCAATATTACTGGAGAAGGCAAGTTATTCAACACTACCAAATCCAATTTCTCATGGTGAACACCATTAATAGTGAGAGGAAATTCACTGACCTTGAGAGTAATATTCTTCAAAGGGGAGCCATCCACAGAAACCACAGCAATGGGGGATGATAAAGGTTCAGGTTTTAAATTGAGTTTTTCCACGAATCCCCCATCAATTAAATTCAGTGTAGACCCGCAATCAACAAACACCCGAAATTCCATTAATTTTTCCTGAGCAATCGTGGAAGCAGCTAAAAATATACCCTTGGAATTTAAACAGGCAATACGGGCGTGACTGACCATTTTTTTTCTTTCTTCATACGAAGCTCACAGCCTTTAATCAAATGACCAGATTTTCCGCAATAGAAACACAAGCCTTCCGAAAAACGACGGTCTTTTTCTTGAGAGCGAGGTGCCACCGATCCAATCTCCATCGGTTCACCACTGTTAGTACACACATTATCATAACCAGAAACTGACATAGCAGAGGATTTGCTCTCATTAACCCTAGCACGCAGTCTTCTATCCACCCGTATAGCTAATTGCATAGCCTGTTGCAAATCCTCAGGTGTAGGATAAGCAATTAGCAGGTCTTTAACCCTTTCACTGAGCCCAGCAAGAAATAGACTTTTCAGAGCAGAATCGTTCCACCCTGTTTGAGTCGACCAACGACGGAAATGAGTACAATATTTTTCAACATTACCTGATCCTTGTTTTAAACGTCTCAACTCAGTCTCAGCTGATGCGACACGGTCAGGATCATCATATAATAGTCCCAAAGCAGAAAAAAAAACTATCCACTGATCTGAAGCATGAATCACTAGGTTGCAAAGAAAAGGCCCACTCCTGAGGCTCTTTGCGCAAAAGTGACATTATGAACCCTACGCGCTGGGATTCATCCCCAGAGGACTTAGGTCTCAAACGAAAATACAATAAGCAAGCATTTTTAAATGAAAAAAATTCTCGGTGTTCACCAAAAAATAAATCCGGCAAACATACCTTAGGCTACAAGAAATGTGCTCCAGGACAGTTACTCACGTGCTGACGGAGCTCGGCCACCTCCAGAGAGAGTCCCTGCAGGCGATGAACCAAATCCTGAACCGACACCATGATGGAACAGAAAAATCTTTCCTTAGAGAATTTGCTGGCTGGACTTACTGTTATGTTCTGCTACCAGAGCTAAGGAAAGAGAGGAGATCTGTCCCTACGATAGAACTCAGCTTAATCCCTACGATGTAACAGGGGACCTGATCCTGCGATCAGACCTGCTAAAGTCCTAAGCTAGTCTGTACGGAGACCTATAGATGTGGGGAGGGAATCCCTACAAGTACTAAGGACTGGGAGGAATATGGGACACCTCCTAACAGAAATAGTAGCAGACAGACGAACAAACAAAATATATAGAACATAGAGGTCAGTAGACCAAGCAAACTAACAGAGTTAGATACAGAGCACAGGCTAGCTAGAAAGTAGATATACAATGAAGTCCAGCAAAGCCAGAAGGGCGGAGCAGGATTAAATAGGCCAACAAGGTCATGTGACCAGCAAAGGAAAAAAAAACCTAACAGCAAGGTTCTAACACTGGGGACATTCTTCTAAACTAGCTGGCCATGCTGGCCAAAAGAAGACCTTCCAACTTATTACCCGGCATTACTGGTGGCCTACCCTGCGTAAGGACGTGGTAGACTTCGTCGCGGCCTGTTCATCCTGTGCCCGTAACAAAGTTCCTCGACATCTACCTGCCGGCCATCTCCTGCCCCTTCCCGTACCTGCTGCTCCTTGGCAACACATCGCTATGGACTTTATCACCGACCTTCCAGTTTCTGCCGGTTGTACTGTCATTTGGGTTGTCGCTGACCGTTTTTCTAAGATGGCCCACTTCATTCCCCTGCCTGGTCTTCCGTCTGCACCCGAGCTGGCTAAAGACTTTATCCGCCACATCTTCCGTCTCCATGGTCTGCCCCTCCACATCGTGTCGGATCGTGGGGTTCAGTTTACCTCTCGCTTCTGGAGAGCCACATGTAAGCTGCTGGACATTACCCTGGATTTCTCCTCCGCTTACCACCCTCAGTCCAATGGTCAAGTGGAGCGGATCAATCAGATCTTGTCCAGCTACCTCCGGCACTTCGTTGATGCTCACCACTCGGACTGGGTGGATCTCCTACCATGGGCCGAGTTCTCTTATAACAACCATGAGAGCGAGTCCTCTTCCAAATCCCCGTTCTTTATAGTCGGTGGCCAACATCCCCGGATTCCACTTCCTGTCTCCGTTTCTGTGGACAACCCTGCTGCGGAGTCTCTTGTCAGTGAATTTTCTACTATTTGGGAGAGCACCAGGTCCGCTCTTCTTCTCTCCTCTGAGCGGATGAAGAGATATGCTGATAAGAGACGTCTGGATCCGCCCCAATTCCGTCCGGGAGACAAGGTTTGGCTCTCATCCAAACATGTGCGGCTCAAAGTACCCTCCTACAAGTTGGGTCCTCGATTCATCGGCCCCTTCGAAGTCCTCAGGCAAATTAACCCTGTGGCCTACAAATTAAAACTCCCGGCCACCCTACGGATCCCCAACTACTTCCACGTATCTCTCCTCAAACCCGTTGTCTTTAACTTTTTTTCCAAAAATCCAGGTGCCCCTCCTGCTCCAGTTTCCGCTGATGACATCTTTGAGGTAGAGAGTATTCTGGCCTCCAAGAGGGTAAGAGGAAAAACCTTTTTTCTGGTAGATTGGAAGGGGTTTGGTCCTGAGGAGAGAACTTGGGAACCCAGGGAGAACATCAACGCCCCGCTTCTCCTTGAGAAATTTCTTTCTGGCCAAAAAAAGAGGGGGCCTAAAGGGGGGGGTACTGTAGCATCGGCGTCTCTGCCCCGTTCTAGGCAGAGACGCCGTCCCTCTCACCTCCCCGCTCCTGGCGCGGCGTCCTCCAGCGCTGCTCTCCCCGCTGCTTCCGGCACGCGCTCCTTCCCCGGCAGTGTGCTTAGGGCGCACGCACGCGCGCTCCCCCTCTCTTAAAGGGACCGCGCGCGCGCCGTCCTAAGGAGTCCCCGGCCAATTGCCGGAGGACCTCCCATATAAAAGGCACCTCCTCCAAAATGGAGGTGCCCGAGCAATGTTGTAGCACTGTTCACTACTCTGCTTCAGCCCTCAGGTCCCGTTGCCAGTTACCTGCCAGTCTGCTAATTCCTGCCTGATATCCTGCTACCTGCCTGCTAGCCTGAGGTCCGACGGTCTGCCTTCCAACTTCTGTCAGTCTGTTTAAGGACCAGCTTGCCCGCTCACCTGGGAGCGCACATCTTCTACCTGCCTGCTTGCCTACCAGAAGGCTCTGCCGTCACGTGCTGTGACCACCCGCCTGTCCAGAGATTCCTGCCCGCTCACCTGGGAGCGCTCATCTGCTACCTGTCTGTTGGTCTTCCTGGAGGCTCTGCCGTCACATGCTGTGACCACCCGATTATCCAGAGACTCTCGCCTGCTCACCTGGGAGCTCACGTCTATCATCTGCCGCCACAGGTCGTACCAATCCTTTACCCAGAGACTGCCCCGGTCACTTGCCGTGACCTCCTGCCCGTTCATCCAGAGACTGCCCCGGTCACTTGCCGTGACCTCCTGCCCGTTCATCCAGAGACTGCCCCGGTCACTTGCCGTGACCTCCTGCCCGTTTACCCAGAGACTGCCCCGGTCACTTGCCGTGGCCTCCTGCCCGTTCATCCAGAGACTGCCCCGGTCACTTGCCGTGACCTCCTGCCCGTTCATCCAGAGACTGCCCCGGTCACTTGCCGTGACCTCCTGTCCGTTCATTCAGAGACTGTCCCAGTCACCTGCTGTGACTGCCTGCCCGTCCACCCTGGTCGCCACCCGCTCCCTTACAAGGACCGCCCCCTTGTATAGTAGCTCAGAGGTTCCGCCTCCCTGACCCGTTACATCTTACATAGTCACCTGTATAAAGACTCCTGTCCACAAACTCAATTAATCAGTCAGACTCTAACCTCTGACTGACAGAGGGAAACAAAGCGCACTCAATGGGAGCGTCGCTTTGCACATGCGCGGGAGGGAAGGCAGAGCCCCCACCCGGACGCCAAGCCTCTGGAAAACAGACTTTATAAAACCAGATTTCTTTGCAATCAGATCTCTGCTATGGGCCATACAGGTAAGTATAGATTTACTTTTCTATCACCTGTATGGTCATAGAAGAGGTCTGATATCACCCAGGGGGGTGACAGTTTCCCTTTAAGATATATTCCTATAATAAGACATAACATTATTATTGGTGGACAGAATGGGAGAAATATTATATCAGACCTTCACTAAGTTTTTTTCCCCTGGGCCTCCACAGATCTTGCTCTTGCTCAAAAAATATAACTTGTCTGGTGCCTTATAGTGATCATTTTTGGACAATCCTAAAAATTAGGCTAGTCACCAAAAGAAGGATGGAAAAAGTAGGGCCTTAGTATTATATTCTTGCTTTCTTAAAGGGGTTGTTCATGGACTACAATATTGATGATCTAAATAGGTAATCAGTATGAGATTGATGGGGGTCTGACACCCGGCACCACCACAGATCAGCTGACATTCTGCACCTTCACCAATCAAGTGAACTAGAGATAAGCTGCCGCCCTCAATTACTGTCCCCTCTTTTGAAGTGTACTGCGTGCGCATCTACTCCCCCTCCAACCTCCAACTGGCTGTCATCTACCGCCCCCCAGGATCAGCCACCACTTTCTTTGACCACTTGGCTACTTCATTTCCTCTCCGTTGACATCCCCACTATCCTCATGGGCGACTTCAACATCCCCATTGACACTTCCCTCTCAGTCGCCTCTAAGCTTCTATCCCTCACTTCCTCCTTTGGTCTTACCCAGTGGTCTTCCACACCCACCCACAAAGACGGCCACACGCTGGACCTCATCTTCATCCGCCTCTGTTCCCTATCTAACCTCTCTAACTCACCTCTCCCTCTCTCTCTGACCACAACCTACTTACATTCTCTACCCTCTCCTCTCCAGGGCAACAATCCCCACTTCACAAACTTGCATACCCTCGCAGAAATCTCAAACACCTTGACCTACACTCACTCTCTGAATCCCTTCTCCCTCTTACAGATATTAGTTCCTTACATGATGCAGATGTTGCTGCCACTTTATACAACACCACAACAGCTGCAGCTCTCGATTCGGTCGCCCCCCTCACACATACCAAAGCTCGCACAATCAACAGACAACCATGGCACACCAGCCTAACTAAAGAACTGCGACGGGCCTCCAGGGTTGCTGAGCGTAGATGGAAAAGGTCCCACTCCAATGAGCACTTCATCGCATTCAAACAGTCCCTCACTACCTTCAAGTCCACACTCACTGCAGCAAAACAAACATACTTCTCATCTCTCATATCATCCCTGTCTCACAACCCCATACAACTATTCAACACCTTCAATTCTCTCCTCTGTCCCCCAGTGCCTCCTCCCTCTCCTCTTATTTCAGCCGAAGACTTTGCCTCATTCTTCAAACAGAAGATTGACACCATCAGACAAAGCTTTTGCCTATAGCCCCCACTGCCCCTCCCCACACCTACTCAACGCTCCTCCTCCAAAACCACATTCTCCACCATTACGGAAGATCAACTTTCCTCTTTACTCTCCAAATCACACCTCACCACCTGTGAACTTGACCCAATCCCGTCCCACCTCATCCCAAACTTTACCACTATCTTCATCCCAGCCCTAGACCACCTCTTCAACTTGTCACTAACAACTGGTGTTTTCCCCTCATGCTTCAAACATGCCTCAATCACACCCATCCTCAAAAAGCCCTCCCTTGACCCATCCTCTCTGTCTAGCTATCGCCCCATATCACTTCTCCCCTATGCCTCAAAACTACTGGAACAACACGTCCATTCTGAGCTGTCCTCCCACCTCTCTTCCTGCTCCCTCTTCGACCGCCTACAATCTGGTTTCCGACCGCACCATTCTACTGAAACTGCACTGACCAAAGTTACCAACGACCTACTAACCGCCAAATCTAAGAGACACTATTCTGTCCTCCTCCTCCTAGACCTGTCATCTGCCTTCGACACAGTGGGCCATTCCCTCTTACTAAAAACTCTCTCATCTCTCGGCATCACAGACTTGGCCCTATCCTGGATCTCCTCATATCTAACAGACAGGACATTCAGTGTCTCTCACTCACAGACCACCTCCTCATCTCACCCGCTACCTGTCGGTGTCCCCCAAGGTTCAGTTCTAGGGCCCCTGCTCTTCTCCATCTACACCTTAGGCCTGGGACAGCTCATAGAGTCTCATGGCTTTCATTATCACCTCTATGCTGACGACACACAGATCTACCTCTCTGGACCTGATATCACCTCCTTACTAACCAAAATCCCACAATGTCTGTCTGCTATTTCATCCTTCTTTTCTGCTAGATTTCTAAAACTTAACATGGACAAAACAGAATTCATCATCTTTCCGCCATCTCATTCAACCCCCCCAACTGACCTATCCATCATAGTCAATGGCTGCCCACTCTCCCCAGTCCATCAAGCTTGCTACCTTGGGGTAACCCTGGACTCTGAACTCTCCTTCATACCGCATATCCAAGCCCTTTCCACTTCCTGCCTACTCCAACTCAAAAATATCTCCCGGATCCACACATTCCTCAACCATGAATCTGCAAAAACACTAGTGCACGCCCTCATCATCTCCCGCCTTGACTACTGCAACCTCCTGCTCTATGGCCTCCCTTCCAACACTCTCGCACCCCTCCAATCCATCCTAAACTCTGCTGCCCGACTAATCCACCTGTCCCCCCGCTATTCCCTGGCCTCTCCTCTCAGTCAATCTCTTCACTGGCTCCCCATTGCCCAGAGACTCCAGTTCAAAACCCTAACCATGACATACAAAGCCATTCACAACCTGTCTCCTCCATATATCTCTGACCTAGTCTCCCACTACATACCCGCACGCAACCTCCGATCCTCACAAGATCTCCTTCTCTACTCCCCTCTAATCTCCTCCCCCCACAATTGCATACAAGATTTCTCCCGTGCTTCCCCTCTACTCTGGAACTCTCAACCCCAACACATCAGACTCTCCTCGACCGTGGAAACCTTCAAAAAGAGCTAGAAGACCCACCTCTTCCGACAAGCCTACAACCTGCAGTAACCACCACTCCACAAATAATGCTGCACGACCAGCTCTACCCTCACCTACTGTATCCTCACCCATCCCTTGTAGACTGTGAGCTCTCGCGGGCAGAGTCCTCGCTCCTCCTGTACCAGTCGCCGTCACATTGTGTTCAAGATTATTGTAATTGTTCTTGTATGTATACCCCTTCTTCACATGTAAAGTGCCATGGAATAAATGGCGCTATAATAATAATAATAATAATAATAATAAGCTGTAGTACCTGGCAGCAGTCTCTTAATGATGTACGAAGCTGAGGTGTTTCACCCCAATCTTTGCTTCTGGTCAGTTGGGGGTATAAGGTTTCGGACCCCTACTAATCTCATATTGATAACCTATACAACAGATAGGTCATTAATATTGTAGTTCTGGACAGCCCCTTTAATTAACTCTTGTCTCAAAATCAGGGAGGTTCCAAGGTCACCAACCCGTGTTCTCAGAAATTATGTTATATAAAGTTATGAATATTTTACATACATTTCTCTCAAGTGAGTCCTAATTAAAACAATAACATCTGCAGGGAAAACGGAAACTCTGCATACTATTAAAAATGACCTGATGACAAGCAAAATAATTGAAATATTTCACCATCTGTACAGATCAAGCTGTTATCCCTGCTTTGCTAGAAAGATTCCTTAAGAATAAGCCGATCACAAATTGTCCCACTGGAGCAAGTATTTACTTTTCCTATAGTGCCTCTACAGGGAAAATAAAATATTACACTATTCCTATGTAATGAACACATTTTGTCCTATAGAGGAAGAGATATTATATGTAGTTGTTCTCCATTGTACAGTATATTAGGGTCCTTGGAAAAAAAAAAGGGGTCCAGCTTCCAGATACAATTATGGACTTATTGTTAATCCATTAAAATGATATACACATTACAAAAATACCATAAATAAGATACTATAAAATCACTAGATGGTGGCCCGATTCTAACGCATCTGCTATTCTAGAATATGTATGCGGCCAACCGGGCGCAATTAGCAGAGCGGTGTTTAAATTTGGCGCCAATACTGCTGATTGGTCGTGGCCTGCAAACGCGACCAATCAGCTGAGGGGTGTTTAAATTTGGCGCCAAAATCGGTGATTGGTCGCGGACGGCGATCGCGACCAATCAGCAGAGCGGGGTTTAAATTTGGCGCCAAAATCGCTGATTGGTCGCGGCTGGCGGCCGTGACCAATCAGCAGAGCAGTGTTTAAATTTAGCACCAAAATCGCTGATTGGTCGCGGCCGGCGGTTGCGAACAATCAGCAGAGCGAGGTTTAAATTTGGCACCAATCTCGCTGATTGGTCGCAGCCGGCCGGCGGCTGCGACCAATCAGCAGAGCGGTGTTTAAATTTAGCACCAAAATCGCTGATTGGTCGCGGCCGGCGGTCGCGAACAATCAGCAGAGCGAGGTTTAAATTTGGCGCCAATCTCGCTGATTGGTTGCGGCCGGCCGGCGGTCGTGACCAATCAGCAGAGCGTTGTTTAAATTTGGCGCCAATCTCGCTGATTGGTCGCGGCTGGCGGCCGCGACCAATCAGCAGAGCGGTGTTTAAATTTGGCGCCAAAATCGCTGATTGGTCACGGCCGGCGGTCGCGAACAATCAGCAGAGTGTTGTTTAAATTTGGCGCCAATCTCGCTGATTGGTCGCAGCCGGCCGGCGGCTGCGACCGATCAGCAGAGCGTTGTTTAAATTTGCCGTTGTTTAAATTTGGCGCCAAAATCGCTGATTGGTCGCGCCCGGCGGTCGCGAACAATCAGCAGAGCGGGGTTTAAATTTGGCGCCAATCTCGCTGATTGGTTGCGGCCGGCCGGCGGTCGTGACCAATCAGCAGAGCGTTGTTTAAATTTGGCGCCAATCTCGCTGATTGGTCGCGGCTGGCGGCCGCGACCAATCAGCAGAGCGGTGTTTAAATTTGGCGCCAAAATCGCTGATTGGTCACGGCCGGCGGTCGCGAACAATCAGCAGAGTGTTGTTTAAATTTGGCGCCAATCTCGCTGATTGGTCGCAGCCGGCCGGCGGCTGCGACCGATCAGCAGAGCGTTGTTTAAATTTGCCGTTGTTTAAATTTGGCGCCAAAATCGCTGATTGGTCGCGCCCGGCGGTCGCGAACAATCAGCAGAGCGGGGTTTAAATTTGGCGCCAATCTCGCTGATTGGTCGCGGCCGGCCGGCGGCTGAGGCCAATCAGCAGAGCGTTGTTTAAATTTGGCGCGAATCTCGCTGATTGGTCGCGGCTGGCGGCCGCGACCAATCAGCAGAGCGGTGTTTAAATTTTGCGCCAAAATCGCAGATTGGTCGCAGCCGGCAGCCTCGACCAATCAGCAGAGCGGGGTTTAAATTTGGCGGCAATAATGCTGATTGGTCGTGGCCGGCGACCGCGACCAATCAGCAGAGCGGCGTTTAAATTTGCCGCCCATATCGCTGATTGGTCGCGGCCGGCCACCGCGACCAATCAGCAGAGCGGGGTTTAAATGTGGCGCCAATAATGCTATTTGGTCGCGGCCGGCCACCGTGATCAATCAGCAGAGCGGCGTTTAAATTTGCCGCCTATATCGCTGATTGGTCGCGGCCGGCCACCGGGACCAATCAGCAGAGCAGCGTTTAAATTTGCCGCCCATATCGCTGAATGGTCGCGGCCGGCCACCGCGACCAATCAGCAGAGCGGGGTTTAAATGTGGCGCCAATAATGCTGATTGGTTGCGGCCAGCGACCGCGACCAAACAGCAGAGCGGCGTTTAAATTTTCCTTCCATATCGCTGATTGGTCGCGGGCGTCGACCGCGACCAATCAGCGTCGTATTAGTGAGGACCGGGGAGCGGCGCTGCTTGTACGGCTACTTCTGCTGCGAGAAGCCTGGAGATGAGCGGCTGCTCGCAGCAGAAGCATCCCGACCGGCGGCGCTGCTCCCCGGTCCTCTGTTCAGCTAGCGGTCGGGAGATGAGCGCCTCGCCCGCTCATCTCCCCGCTGCATCGCCGCTGACCTCCGTCCTGCAGATGAGCCGCTAACGGCCGCCATCTTTTTCTCAAATCCCGCGTCGCTGATTGGCCGCAGCCGGACCAACCAGCGACGCGGGATATCCTGGACAGACAGACAGACAGAAAGACAGACAGACAGACGGGATAAGACGATTATATATATAGATGATTTTATCTGCAATTGGATCTGAAAGCTGAACCCCTTTTTTTTCTTAAACTTGCATCTACAAACGCTGGGCAGTGTCAGAGCCTTGTGCTTCCTCGCTTTTTGGAACAGAAAGGAAGAGCTGGTGTTTTTTCTTCACATATTAGGGTCCTAAACAAATACAAAACTTTAGTAAACTAAAAAAACGTAAATAGGATATTTAAAAAATGGTCTAAAACAGACAACCCCTTTAAACTTTATGGTACATTCACTTTAAGTGGTCCCTGGACTTTCAGATGACTTGACCTCATTTGATAGATATGCTAAATAAATAATCTTCAAATCACTTTATTGAAAAAATTACCTTATTCCAAAGTGCCTGCTACTAGGTGTCTCCCTTCTTTACACTGCTTGCTGTCAAGTGTAATCTGCAGCAGAGACACTGAGACAGATTACAAGAAATGGGAAGGATCTTCATATCTCTACAGGAAGTGGAGGGAATCTTTATCTCTCTACAGGAAGTGGGGGGTCTTTCACTCTCTCTACAGGAAGTGTTTTTTCTCTACAGAAAATGGAAGTGGATCCTTGTCTTTCTACAGGAAGTGGGACATGTCCTTGTCTCCCTACAGGAAGTCGGGGCAGGTCTTTGTCTCTCCTCAGGAAGTGGGGTGGGTCTTTGAATCTCTACAGGAAGTGGGGTGGGTCTTTGACTCTCTACAGGAAGTGGGGTGGGTCTTTGTCTCCCTATAGGAAGTCGGGGCAGGTCTTTGTCTCTCCTCAGGAAGTGGGGTGTGTCTTTGACTCTCTACAGGAAGTGGGGTGGGTCTTTGACTCTCTACAGGAAGTGGGGTAGGTCTTTGACTCTCTACAGGAAGTGGGGTGGGTCTTTGTCTCCCTACACGAAGTCGGGGCAGGTCTTTGTCCCTCTACAGGAACTGTTTTTTCTCTACAGGAAATGGGAGTGGATCCTTGTCTCTCTACAGGAAGTGAGACAGGTCCTTGTCTCTCTAAAAGAAGTCAGAGCAGGTCTTTGTCTCCCTACAGGAAGTGGAGGTTGGTCTTTGTCTCTCTACAGGAAGTGGGGGCATGTATTTGTCTCTCTACAGGAAGTGGGGGTGGGTTCTTGTCTCACTACAGAAAGTGGGGGTGGGTTCTTGTGTCTCTAAAAAAAGTCGGGGCAGGTTTTTGTCTCACTACAGGAAGTGGGGGTGGGTCCTTGTCTTTCTACAGGAAGTGGGGGCGTGTATTTTCTCTCTACAGGAAGTGTGGGTGGGTCCTTGTCTTTCTACAGGAAGTGGGGGGTGTCTTTTCCTCCTTACAGGAAGTGGGGGGGTCTTTGCGCTTCTACAAGAAGTAGGGCTAGATCTTTGTCTCTTTACGTGAAGTGGGGATGGATCTTTGTTTCTCTACAGGAGGTGGGACAGGGTTTTTGTCTTTCTACAGGAAGTGGGGGTGGGTATTTGTCACCCTAAAAAAGTTGGGTTGATCTTTGTCTCTTTAAAGGTAGTGGGGGTGGGTCTTTGTATCTATAAAGAAAGTGGGGGTGGGATTTTGCCTTTCTACAGTTAGTAGGGGGCAGGTCTTTTTTGCCTATACAGGAAGTAGGTGGGTTTTTATCAGGTGTAAAAGAAGTGGGGGCTGATCTTTATCTTTCTGTCCCTGCTTTCCTGTCTTACATACAGGCATGAAAGAGAGGCATGATTTTTGTTCAGGCAGGCAAGAACATTGGACAGTGGCACGAACAACTCATTCTTGGAAGTGGGGGAGAGAAACTTCCAGCACCTATAGTGCTAGCAGAATGCTGATGTGGAACTGTTGACAGAAACAGATTTGGTGCCAAGTTACAGAGCATGAGAATCAGTACACTTCTTTATATTAGATAAGGACAGCAAGACAAGGACAAGTACATTTTTAATATTTTAGTCTGATTTAATAAATATCAAGATGCATTCTTGTTGTATGTGTGACGCTTCCGTTTGGCCAATCGAATCCGCAATGAAGGAAGCATTAGCGTCAATCTTACCAAGGTCATGGCTTCATCACGGTGGATGGACGGATTGAGTTTTAAGAATAGATGTGACGGATATTTCTCAGGAGTGCGGTGACTAAGTCCTGGATTATATGGGATGGAAAGGCCTGTTTCTTATTATAGGTGCCTTGAACATCCAACCTCGCTTTCATCTAGACAACACTACTACCTGCTGCCTCCCTACTTAGCGATGACACAACAGTACAGATACTTCAGTCCATTAGTCATCGCTTCGCTGAAATATTCCGATAGTGAAGTTCAGAAAGGAGTTTTGTAGTGCAGTAAAAATGCAGTCTTCTTCCTTAAAACCTACATGGGGAAACAATTAAATTTGATGCCCTCACCCTTCCTAAATACTCCGGCCTTGCAGTGTAGTCAAATGTCCCATCGACAGCTATCTAAGTTGAATGGGCAGCTTCACCGATCACCAAGGTCGCCCATTGGTTTTAATTAGTAAAAAGTTAGAAGCTGCAAACATTTTTTTGTAATTATGTAATAAAAAGTTAAAAAATTATAAGTCCACTTAGGAAGCACATCTTTTTTCACAGCTTTACTGATACCAAGCTTCCAAACTCTCCCACGAAACAGGCTGAAACCTCCAGACCTTACTAGCTCCAATATGACATCAACAGCACTGGGCATGATGGGTGACTCCTGAGGGAGTACAGGTCAGCGAAACTCGGTAAATTTGCATAATTGATCCATTCACCCAATTGGTGTTCTCCCTAAAAGGTAAAAAAAATATTATTAGTAGAGCTGAGCAAAAAAATTTGCGTTACCCTAGCCTGGCATCCAGTCCGGCCCTCTATAGCTGCCGATTCAGGCTTCACTCCTGCTGCCGGCATCCTTGATTCGGCATTATGGGCACCTTTGGCACATACTGATGTTGCAGCGTTCGAGAGGTACCCAGGATGCCGGTTGAAGAAATGAGGGCAGGACCAGTCTAGACGCTGGACCAGGGCAAAGCAAATCTTTTTAATCACCTCTACATATTAGTTATTTTTAGATTTTTTTTATGGGGTCCCATATAGAAATTTTTTACACAAACAAAATCAGATTTTTCAGTCTCTGTTGAAGTCTGTTTCTAATAATTTAATTTATGTTTATCGAGAGGGATAATGCATTCTCGTCCTGCTCTCTGGATGAAAATGTTTTTTGGACCTTTTTATATCTGGGAATTAAAGGGGTTAGACCCCTTCAACCTAGTTTACATCTATACACAGTTACAAAGAGAGTCTCTCACTCTGGAGGACCCATCCTGTCCATTAGTTTGAATGTGTAGGGTGTAATACTTTATTTCCCCTCTGGTGGTGCTGTAGGGAAGATAAACACTTGTTACCAGGTTTCCTCTAGGTCCTAGCAGGTAAACATGTTGTGATCATATGATTTTTTCAAGGGACCCTTCTAGAAAATGGGGATTTTAAAAGCGGAAGATTGTTTTAAAATGGTTTTCAGACATAAGTAATATTTTATTTTAAGTCGCCTTCATGTCTATATTTCTGCCAGCTTTTACCCGTCTGGCAATCATCTGGTTCAGTGATGTGCAAAGTAGCTGGCAGTCTTTTCAGAGCTAACTCTTGGATATGGAGAAATTCCAATTAATCCAATGTTCCCTTTCCATGGGAGAGAGATTCTCAGATGTATACGAGAAATCATGAAAATAAAATGTGCCGCGGATAGAATCGCCTCGTTCTCTGATCACATTGGCATACTGGAATATATACCTTTTCCCCTTTGGGCTTTCATTCAAATCTCAGTGAGGTAGGAGATGTAATTGTGAATTGTTATTTCGCGACAGGCATCGGGCAATTTCTTTTTTTTTCCTCTTTTCTTCTATCTTAAGTTTGATGAGCAAAAACTAGAAAGTAAAGTTCACGCTACAGTAGCTTATATTAAAGAGCGGAGCTGTCATTCTCAACCATAGAGTGGTTTTTATTAAGTAGAATTAATCTTATCTCTACATGTTACCCTGTGACTCTGTGCATAACTGTCTTATTAAAGAGGACCTGTCATCAGGTTAAAAGTACCCAGTTTTTGTGCTTTTTTATTCCTGCTGCTCCCCTGAGTATTCAGGTTTTTATTTTTTTTAAATAAATCCACCATACAATTCCAGAGATATGGGCCCTTTTTTAATGCTACTTTTACCAAGGAGGTGCGGTTATGCAAAGCAGCCTAAAGACACGCCCCCAAGGATCCTGAGAGCCCCCTTCATAAATACCATCGACATTAATTTTAATATACCATCCTAGAAATAGTATCTGCGAAGGTTCAAGAGCTGGGACCTCCATTGGAATGATAGGTTCATAAGACGGGCCCAACTCTAAACTGCATAATTCTGGCTGCATGCTGTCACCACTAGATGGAGCTATGGTGCATGTGAATTTATACAGTTATTATGGGAGGTGTATAACTCTGTAGGCAGTGAGCTCCCCCTAGTGGTGGATGCAGGAAGCAGGAAGCCGCTATAATAGTCCCAGCCAGACGATTCGATTTGTTAAGCCAAGAGAAATACACTATTGTGTTTATGTTGATTTGTAAATGTATGTGAATTTCTGTGGATGGTCAAGGCCAAACTGTTAGTATGACACTGAATGTTGTCTTCTCTTGGTTCTGTGAACAATGATGTTTGTTACTATGCTAATTTTGTATTACACTAAGCTAGCTACTTTGTTTACAAGAGCCCCCTGCTATACCAACTATGTAAATTGATTAAATGCACAAACAATGAGCCCTGTGGAATAATATGATCCCTAACCCTTGACCTGTGGATGTATACTTAAAAGGAAGATATTCCTTGTAGCAGGCAGATTGTAAACAGAGAATTGAAGGAGACTTTACAGGGAGAATCGAAGATGAGACTCTCTCAGACAATCAGCTTGGTAGTATGTCTTTAACCAAAGAGAAACAGATTTGGATTCTACATGATTCCGGCATAAGGGTATTGTTATGATCTGCAACAAGGACTAAGGAAAGATAGGAGAAAGAGGTCCCTACAGTAAGACTAAGCTGAATCCCTACGATGTAGGGGGCTGCCTGTTCCTAGTGAACAGACCCGCCTTCGTCCTCGGCTAGTCTGAAAGAAGACCTATAGAATTAAGGGAAGGGTCCCTAAAAGAACTAAGGACTGGGACAAAAATGGGACACCTCCTAAACAGAAGTTGTTGTAGAACACAAAAGACAAACTGACAAAAATGTACTAGAGGTCCCAGAGGACCAAGCGAACTGACAGAGATAGGCACCGAAGCACCAGGCTAGCAAAACAGTCAAACAACACTGAAGTCCAGCAAAGCCAGAAGGGCGGAGCTGGAATATATAGGCAGATGGTCACGTGACCGCAAAACACAAGATAGAAAAAACTAACAGGAGGGTTCTAACAGTACCCGCTCTTTTATGAGGATCCTCCAGACCCAGGCCTATCCGGAAACCTCCTGTAGAAAGCTTTAACAAGCCTAGGAGCAGAGACATCATCCGTCCTTACCCAGGAGTTGTCTTCGGGACCGAAACCCTTCCAGGAGACAAGATACTGTAATCTCCTTCTATGCCATCTAGAATTCAAGATACGCGAAATCTCAAATTCGCCGTCTTCCACCACAGGAGGAACTGTGACAGTGGCGTCCCTATCAGATACGTCAGCCTTTTTCAACAAGGAAACATGAAACACAGGATTAATCTTCCAGGAAGTAGGGACATCCAACCTAACAGCAGACGGGTTAACAACCTGAAGCACTTTAAATGGACCCACAAACTTAGGACCCAGTTTTTTAGAGGGAATCCTCAACTGCAGGTTCTTCGAGGACAACCAAACCATGTCACCCACAGTAAACAAAACCTCTTTACGTTTCCTGTTAAAATACTTCTTGGATTTCTTGTTAGCCTCTTGAAGGTTGCAACGCACATTAGTCCAAACTCTCTCCAAATCACTGGAAAAATTCTCCTCCTCCGGCACCGCCGACCCTAATTTGGAGAACGAACCAAAAGACGGATGTCTCCCAGTACAACAAAAAAAAGGAGAACACCCAGCAGAGGAGGATGTATGTGACGCTCCCGCTGGGCCTGTGTTGCGCAGGGAATACCCGGAGCCGGATCGCTGGGGGTTGTAGTCTCCGTGGCGCTGACCCGGTCCGTGCCCAGGGTGGTCAATTCAGTGGCAGTCTTATTAGTGAGATAATAGTCCGACTACGCCACCCGTGGATTGCGGTCAGTGGGGACCGCCGCTGCAAGGCAGACTATGGGAGGAGTATAGCCTCAGGGCAGTTAATGTGGATGATGGGAGTGATGGTGCACGAGCGCAGCAGGAATAACTCAGAGTCCGTGCAGTGCAGTTCAGGGTCTTTACTGATGTTATAAAGCAGACCCTCCCGGGAGTACTGGCTAGCAGTAGAGGCCTGGTCAGTCTGAGAGCTAGCAGGATCTCCCCTGGCCAGGTGGAGTTGTAGGCCTCCCCGTCTATCTGTACTCTTTCCTGGCTACCTTGCTGTGTGCGGGTAGAAGTAGCCCACGTCCCTGAGTATAGCGTGTGGTGCTCACCCGTACGGCCGGCGACTTGGGGCCTTCTGTTAGCCTCCGCTTCACGATGGCGGTGCTGGTCCCTTGCTTGTGACCGTGCCTCCGGGCTTCTCTGGCCAGAGGACATGGAATCCCCTGCCGGTTGGATTCTGCTGCTGGACCTGGATGTCCCCACAGCCTCGGACTCCGTGTCCGGTCTTAATGTCTTCAGCCAGGTCGAGCTATCTAGCTTCCAGCCCCTGCCACTCGCTCCTGCTCCTACAAAGCTCCTTGCTGACACTTTCCCTGCATCTAGAACTGTCTCCAGGCTCTGACTGACTTAATCCCGCCCCAGACCCAGTTTATAAGGGCAGATTCCTCCCCTCCCAGGTCTGGGCGGGCGGTGTTGCATGCTTAGGGCTCCTGACCAGAGAAACCTCCCACATGCTCTTGTGGCACCCAGGGGATGGGGACTACTCGGCGCCCGGGCCTTAATGCCTGGCCTTGGGGGATGTCGCGGTGGTCGGCTCCCGGGCCCATACCCTGGGGTCTCTCTTAAAAAAAAGGGGTTAAATGGAAAATGAAAGTTCGTGACGCCACCTGTGGTGTCTGGTGAGGACCACCAGCGCTGCGGCAGTCCACTGAGGCCGGTGTTACGACAGCTATGATGGGGTAGCTCCCCACAGGTGGAGCTAGGCCTCAGGGCAGCGGTGTTCGGTAAGGTGCACTATATGGCGGTGACCCAGCCGGGTCCAAGGAAAAAATGGGAGACACACTCACGTTTGGCTTCAGTACCTTTTTACTGGTGGAGTTGCGGTACCGCCCGGAGCACTGTAGGGTGAGGGGTGCACTGCAGGTCTCTCCCCAGTGAGCAGGTATAGGGCCTCCTGTATCCTTGCCGCTTGTGTAGTTTATGGCCTGTCTGAAACTAGGCCTAACTTAGTCCTTGTGTTGCGCCGGCTGACCTGGTGTTAGGGCCTTTTGCTGAAGAGCACGCTCCTGGTATAGCGGAGCCTCCGTGCCTCCTGGTCCTGTTACGTGTCAGCTCCTGGGCTATCCTGAGACCTGAAGTCTTCCAGGAAAGATCCGGTTGTTTTCAACAGAGGGTATACTGCTCTGCAGACTCGGAGCCGGTGTCCGGTATATTTCTGGGGTGAGCTTATGAAGCTCCTCGGTCCCCGATGCTACTGTTCCACTAGCCTTCGGCCCACTCTGGGCCCTCACTAGGCTATACACACTGGCAGTAAGCTGGCTGCCTCTTCTGCCGCTCTTTAACCCCTTACTTACCGGGGACGTATTAGTATGCATATTTGCGTACCCCCCGTTCAGTGAGGGCTGCTGCGCTGAGCCCTCACTGAACGGAGCACATGTCAGCTGATTCTTACAGCTGACATGTGCCCGCAACAGCCGCGGGTGGAATCGCGATCCACCCGCGGCTGTTAACCAGTTAAATGCTGCTGTCAATCTCCGACAGCAGCATTTAACGCGCGCTTCCGGGTAGCGCGTCATAAGCCCCGCCCACCGGCGACCCCGTCACGTGATCGCGGGTCGCCGATGGGCGTGCATGACAACCCAGGGTCTGCAGCAGACGCCTGTGGTTGTCATGATCTTGTCGCTATGAGCGCCACCTAGTGGTCGGCGCTCATAGCACAGGACCATTTCTGCTGCATGCAGGGGACCTGCTCGTCCCCTGTATGTAGCAGAGGCGATCGGACAGTTGCTGCTTCTAGTCTCCTATGGAGACTATAGAAGCATGCAAAAAGTAAAAAAAAAAAGTTTTTAAAAATATAAAAAAAAATAAAAAAATATAAAAGTTTAAATCACCCCCCTTTCGCCCCATTCAAAATAAAATATATAAAAAAAAAACCCACATACACATATTTGGTATCGCCGCGTTCAGAATCGCCTGATCTATCAATATAAAAAAAGAATTACTCCGATCGGTAAACGGCGTAGCGAGAAAAAAATTCTAAACGGCAGAATTACGTTTTTTGGTCGCCGCAAAATTGCAATAAAATGCAATAACGGGCGATCAAAACATCGGATCTACCCCAAATGTTATCAATAAAAACGTCAGCCTGGCACGCAAAAAATAAGCCATCAACCAGCCCCAGATCACGAAAAATGGAGACGCTACGGGTCTTAGAAAATGGCGCTATTTTTTTTTTTTTTTTTTTACCAAATTTTGGAATTTTTTTTCACCACTTAAATATAAAAGAACCTATACATGTTTGGTGTCTATGAACTCGTAATGACCTGTAGAATAAGAAGGGCAGGTCAGTTTTAGCATTCAGTGAACATGGTAAAAAAAATAAATAAAAAACAACTGTGGTATTGCACTTTTTTTGCAATTTTACCGCACTTGGAATTTTTTTCCCGTTTTCCCGTACAGGATATGATAAAACTAGTAATGGCGTTGAAAAGTACAACTCGTCCCGCAAAAAATAAGCCCTCACATGGCCATATTGACCAAAAAATAAAAACGCTATGGCTCTGGGAACAAGGGGAGCAAAAACGAAAATGCAAAAACGAAAAATGCTCCGGGGCTTAAGGGGTTAAAGCATCGGCAACGCTCCTAGCTGTCTCTCTCTGAGCTGCTTGCAGCAGACTCCAAACAACTCCTCTCAGCAGAAACCTGCTGAGTCACTAACCTTCTGTGTCTCAGCAGAGACTCCTGACTGGACTCACTCCTTAGACAACTGACTGAACTCCCTCTCTTCCTGCCTCCACCCTCCTTTATATATTCCCTAAAGGGCTCCCTCTGGTGGTTCTGAGGTAGGGTGGAGGTGTGTGTATACTCTGAGGGCCTCTTGTGGAGAAAACCTGAAATGCACCCCCTTTGGTCTGTGACTCCATGCACAGCAGGGCGTCACATTCCCCCCTAGTTAAAGTCAGCACTCCCGGGCTGAAGCACATTTTGTAAACAATAGAAATAACAAGCTTCCCTTTATGGGAGGTTAGAACACTTGAACGTTGCATAACAAAACATGAATAAAAATATATATATACATTGCAAAAGCAGTAGGCAGTGAGCAACCAGAAAGTCCAAGTCTCTTCCGGAGAGGTTGCTCAAAGGGGCACTCCAGGGAGCGCAAATATTTACAAATACAATCTTTGGGCTGCACAAAGTCCTCAGCCTCAGAGTTCATATATAAGGAATAAACAGGTTAGGGTTAAAGTGTCCATATCACTTGAATTGTCCATTCAAAGGGAAGAAATATAAGTTACACACATTAATACAATAAGTAGTATAATACATAATACCTCAGGGGTAACTATCTACATTCTCAGAAATTGTACTATTTTATTCAATGTACCTAGCAAGGGGTTTACCTCTCGTGCTGCGTACTGATCTGCATAATGCAGTGGTCTGTGGGGTATCAATGTCTGTATCATCAGTTACCCTGTCTGCCCTTCGTGTGGGTAAGTTGTAAAATTGCCTTAACCTCTCTATGGGACTGGCAAGTGTACCATTGGCTGGGCCTTCTTGCTCTGCTCCAGCCGGAGATCCTTCTTGAGCTGGCTCTTCAGCAGCACTTACAGGTCCAACTTGCTGTAGAGAGTTTTCTGGTTGCTGGAAGAAGTGGAGTACTGGGACGATCACCGCTCCTCCTATTTGAGACCAATCTGCCGGGAAGTCACGTAAGTCAGTATGGATTACTGCTTCTTCAGGTTCCTCCTGGATGATGAGGGGCACTTCTTCTTGGGGTTTTAACAGATCCGGACACAACTTTAGATGGTCCCGAGATACTGTTGCAGTGGTTCTCCCTCCATCTTTGCTGATCAAACACGTCTTCCTATTGTCAAACCTTGAATTCAACACAGTGTAGGGTTCTCTCTCCCACTGGTCATCAAGCTTGTGGTTCCTCCGCTTCCTTTTCAATACCACTTCTCCTGGTGTGAAGGGTTCTGCTGGTGCACTTCTGTTGTATTGCGCCTCTTGTTTATCCCTCACCCGAGTGAGACTGTCTTCGACACAGGCTTGTACTCTTCTGTACTGCTCCTGTCTGGCTGTGTCCCAGTCCTCAGTGGTCGCATCAGCTTCAGGTTCTACCACACCAAGCTCCAGGTCCATGGGCAACTTCCCAGGTCTTGCCCGCATTAGATATGCCGGAGTGCAATTGGTGGAGCTTACTGGTATGTGATTATACAGATCCACTAAGTCAGGTAGTAGGTTTGGCCACTGGTTTCTCTCTTCTAGTGGTATGGTCTTCAGTAGATCGATGATGATGTTGTTCATCTTTTCACAGAGACCGTTAGTTTGGGGGTGGTACGGTGTAGTCCTGATCTTTTTACACCAGTACAGATGGCAGAACTCTTTGAACAATTCAGCCTCAAAGGCCGGGCCTTGGTCAGTCAGTACCTGCTCAGGGTATCCATGGGGTCTGCAGAAGTACGCTTGAAACGTCTTGGCTGCTGTCTCTGCTGTCAGGTCTTTGACAGGGGCGACCACCAGGAACCTGGAGTAGTGATCCACCATGGTCAGGGCATAGGAGTATCCTGACCGACTAGGTGACAATTTGACATGGTCCAGGGCCACGATCTCCAAAGGGCGAGTCGTCTTGATGGGTTGCAGAGGTGCCTTCTGGCTGCTGTAGTCTCTTCTTCTGAGGCCACAGGGTCCACAGTCTCTGCACCATCTCTCAATGGAGCTGCGCATCCCCACCCAGTAGAATCGGCACTTCAACAGGGTCTCTAGCTTTTTCCAGCCAAAGTGCCCCGCTTGATCGTGGTAGGCCTCCAACACCATCTGGATGTCCGTCTTGGGGACCACTATCTGCCGCACCATCTCGTGGGTTTTGGGATTGACGTACCTCCAGCACAACTTCTCACGGTAGATAAACAGCCGGCTTCTCTCATTCCACAGATGCTTTGCTTGGAGAGCCATCCATCGTTGTTCCATGGCTCCCAGCTTGGCTGTTTCAAGATGAGTTAAGGGGTTATTGTCAGTGTAGGCAGTGAACTTGCTGGAGGCTAGGTAGTGCTTAAACCTTTCTGTAATGGCCCAGACCAAGGCCAAAAACTCCAACTTGAAGCTGCTATAGTTCTCTGGGTTCCTCTCGGTCGGGCGGAGCTTCCTGCTTGCATACGCGATGACTTTCTCCTGGCCATTCTGCTTCTGACTTAGGACAGCTCCCAATCCTTCATTGCTGGCAACAGTATACAGCAGGAACGGTTGGCTGTAGTCAGGGTAGGCTAGGATCTCATCACCTGTCAGGATCTCCTTCATTTCTTGAAATGATTCAGCCTGTTCTTTACCCCAGTGGAACGGGGGATTTCTGCCCTTGGGGGACTGTCCTACCAGGAGGTCTTGCAGAGGTGCTGCTCTCTTGGTGTAATCTTTTACAAACCTCCGGTAGTATCCTATCAGTCCCAGGAACTGACGCACCTCCTTGAGGTTCTTCGGCTCCGGCCATTTCTGGATGGCAGTGACCTTCTCCGGGTCTGGTGCTACCCCTTCTGGACTGACAATGTGTCCCAGGTACTGTACCTTCTTCTTGAGCAGGTGGCACTTGGAGGGCTTCAACTTCATCCCATACTGGGACAGTGACTCAAATACCTCCGCCAGGTGCTTCAAGTGGTCCTCATACGTCTTGGAGTACACAATCACGTCATCCAGGTATAATAAAACAGTCTCGAAGTTGCGGCGTCCCAGGCAGCACTCCATCAATCTCTGGAACGTTCCGGGGGCATTGCAGAGTCCAAACGGCATACTGTTGAACTCGCAGAGTCCCATCGGGGTGGTGAAGGCCGTCTTCTCCCGATCCTCCTCAGCCACAGCTACTTGCCAGTACCCACTAGTGAGGTCAAGGGTGGAAAAGTAATTTGCAGACTTCAAGGCAGCCAGGGATTCCTCAATACGTGGTAAAGGGTATGCATCTTTATGTGTAATGCAATTTACTTGACGGCAATCTACGCACATTCTCATGCTTCCATCCTTCTTCCTGACTAGAACTAGGGGAGCTGCCCAGGGACTACAACTATCCCTTACTACCCCTGCCGTCTTCATGTCATGCAACATCTCCTTGGCTTTCTGGTAGTGTGCTGGAGGTATTGGCATGTACCGTTCCTTGATGGGGGGATGGTTGCCTGTGGGGATGTGATGTTGTACCCCCTTAATCCTCCCAAAGTCAAGCGGGTGTTTGCTGAATACCTGCTCGTATTCCTGAACCACCCGGTGTACTCCCTGTTTCTGGTGGGCAGGAGTGGTGTCTGTCCCAATGTGGAGCTGTTGACACCAATCCCCCTCCTGTGTTGTAGGGTCATTATCCTCCACTTGGTCTGGGGAGGTTAAGGACTCCGCCGTGTGAATACAGTTATTATTTACAGTGTAGAGTTTGGCAATAGTGGCATAACGTGGTAATTTAACCTCGTCTTCCCCATAGTTAAGAAGACGGATGGGCACCCTCCCATTGCGTACATCTACTACCCCCCTGGCGGTTAAGAGTGTAGGTCTGTGCTCTGAGCTAAGGGGTTCTACTACCGCCTGGTAGCCCTGTCCTTTAAGACCTATTGCTGCTCTACACCAGATAAGCATTTCACTCATTGGGGGAATTACAATGGGTATCGTGTCAGTTACCCGCACGTTACCAATCTCACCGCCGGTCAGCTTCGCTTGCTGCAGGTACGTCAGGGCTCGGATCTCCTTCTGGATCGCTCTCCTCTGCCCTGGTCTGGCAACGTCAGCGAGCTGTTGGGAGTAAAAACACAACCTCCTCCAAACAGTTACCAACAATGTTAGTGCCTAGTACCATATTCAGTTGATTTTCCTCATTGACAGTCTTCACTACAATGAGTCCCTGGTCCTTTAACTCCACTCTCCCCACTTTTACTGCTACATTCTTAACCCGAGTAGGTCAAGAGGGAGGCCGTTAGAGGCATATACTGAAAAGTCTGGGTTTGGGGGTTGGAGACTGTCCATGGACCAGTATTTGCTATAGAGGATATCAGGTATGATTGTTACCTGGGATCCGGTGTCCAGCAGGGCAGGTATCGCAATGCCGTCAAGTATGATGGATAGGAAAGGTCTTCCTCCCACGAACCTGCGGTGCCAGTCTGAGGGGCCTGCTGAGTCTATTCCTGGGTGCTGGCCCTCGGACCCAGGGTTTGCTCGTTTAAAGGACACTGGTGCACTGTGTGACCTGCCTTCTGGCAGCGGTGGCAGACGAACTCTTGGTGAGGATGGCGCTGGTTGTTGGTCCTTCCTGGGGGTGGCGTTGTCCTCCTCCGGGGTGGCGATGTCCTCCTCCGGGGTGGCGACGTCCTCCTTCTCCTCCGGTTCATCCAGGGGACATCCTCAGGGCAGTCGGCTAGCAGGATCTTTCCTTCCGTCTCTGGCTCAGTCCGTAGTTGCAGGGCACTCATCACAGTGGCCAGGTTTTTGGTCAGCTGGCGCACTTCTGAGCGCAGACAGTCCAGCTCAGTAGGGGGCGCTGCCTGCACTTTGGCTTCAGCAGCCAGCGGGGAAAAGATGGGTGCTGCTGGCGTTGGAGTGGCCCCACCCTGGTAACGCTGGATAGACGTATCTGCTGTCTCCAGGGGTTGCAGTCCCTTGATAGCCATGTCCTTAAGGGTGTCGAAGGTAGCATCTGGATGGTCCAAGGACCGCCAACGCACAGTCCTGCTCTCCGCTTGGGACCTCAGCCCCCGGACAAATAGTTCTTTTAGCATTTTACTCTCATTGGTTATGCTAATTGGACTAACCTGTTTTAGAGCTCGCAGGGCCACCTGTAAACGGCAGGCATAGTCCTGAACGCTGTCCTCCGGCTTCTGAGAGCATTGGTAGAACCTCATCCGGAGGTCTGCCTCAGTGCGGTCCTCAAAGGTAGTCTGTAACTTTTTGAAAATTGTGGACACTGATTCCTGGTCTGCGGCCGACCAAGTCTCTACTTCTCTCTCCGCAGCACCAGTCAATTGTCCCACAACTACTGCAGCTCTTTGTTTGCCGGTCATAGAATACATGTCCAGGATGCTGCATATTTTGCGCTTGAATCCGGACAGGGTGTCCGGCTTGCCGTTGTACTGGGGGAGCCACTTTGCTCCAGGCATGTACGGTAAAGTCAATGGTACAATAGGGGCTACAGGCCCTGGTAATGGGGCGGCTGCTCCGTCTTGCGCGGCGGCGGCTGCGGGCGCATCATCGGGGCAGTCAGCCTGGTCAGCGACGTTGGGCTGTTGCTGCAACATCTTGGCGCCCCCCTAGTAAACCGTGGCCTACCTTCCTTCTGTAGGCCGCAGCTCCGCAGGCGGAGGTCTTCTGATAGGATCTTGCGTCGCTTACGTTCCACGTCAGAGCGTTCGCTTGGGCTTCCTGCCAGGAACTGATGCTGCGTCAGTGCGTGGGGCGTGCCCTCGACTTCGCGCGCTTTCAGCGGTTACGCCCTCTAGTTTTCCCGTGGTTACGCCCTTCTTCTTGCATGGCGACCGGAAAAATGGCGGCCACTGGTGGGAAACTCCAGAAAATGGCGGGAAAAGCTTCACCACTGTGAGTTTTTTTACAGTTTCTTAAGGCGCACAGTACCCAGTGGCAACGGGCAGAACTCCTTCTGTTGCCGCGGGCACGCAATCCTGTTCGTGACGCCAGTTAGAGAGATGTGGCACCCAGGGGATGGGGACTACTCGGCGCCCGGGCCTTAATGGCTGACCTTGGGGGATGTCGCGGTGGTCGGCTCCTGGGCCCGTACCCTGGGGTCTCTCTTAAAAAAAAAGGGGTTAAATGGAAAATGAAAGTTCGTGACGCCACCTGTGGTGTCTTGTGAGGACCACCAGCGCTGCGGCAGTCCACTGAGGCCGGTGTTACGGCAGCTATGATGGGGTAGCTCCCCACAGGTGGAGCTAGGCCTCAGGACAGCGGTGTTCGGTAAGGTGCACTATATGGCGGTGACCCAGCCGGGTCCAAGGAAAAAATGGGAGACACACTCACGTTTGGCTTCAGTACCTTTTTACTGGTGGAGTTGCGGTACCGCCCGGAGCACTGTAGGGTGAGGGGTGCACTGCAGGTCTCTCCCCAGTGAGCAGGTATAGGGCCTCCTGTATCCTTGCCGCTTTTGTAGTTTATGGCCTGTCTGAAACTAGGCCTAACTTAGTCCTTGTGTTGCGCCGGCTGACCTGGTGTTAGGGCCTTTTGCTGAAGAGCATGCTCCTGGTATGGCGGAGCCTCCGTGCCTCCTGGTCCTGTTACGTGTCAGCTCCTGGGCTATCCTGAGACCTGAAGTCTTCCAGGAAAGATCCGGTTGTTTTCCACAGAGGGTATACTGCTCAGCAGACTCGGAGCCGGTGTCCGGTATATTTCTGGGGTGAGCTTATGAAGCTTCTCGGTCCCCGATGCTACTGTTCCACTAGCCTTCGGCCTACTCTGGGCCCTCACTAGGCTATACACACTGGCAGTAAGCTGGCTGCCTCTTCTGCCGCTCTTTAGAGCGTCGGCAATGCTCCTAGCTGTCTCTCTCTGAGCTGCTTGCAGCAGACTCCAAACAGCTCCTCTCAGCAGAAACCTGCTGAGTCACTAACATTTTGTGTCTCAGCAGAGACTCCTGACTAGAGATGAGCGTTGTTCTACTCGAACTGTTCGCCAATCTCAAATTCGAGCTGTTTTGGGCGGTGTTCGAGCCGTTCGGCGAACACGAACAATTTGAGAAAAATTCGGCTGTTCGAGGTTATGTTCGATAACTGTTCGTGCACCAAAATCATAACTGGATTTTTTCTCAGTAATGATGAAAATTAATGTTAATACGCAGTTTGAGTGTACAGCGGGGTGGGGGGAGGGGCAGGGGATGGATCTCTGCAGGAACAATGAAGATCTCCATTTTTTTTTCTCTTTCCCGCATTTGCAGTGGGGAGGTGCAGTCTGTCAGCCTATCAGCAGCGCACACACGGAGCGAAGTGCTTTTTTTCACACAAGCAAGGGCATGTGTGATTGGCAGTGTATGTCACATGTCCTTGCCCTATAAGACCAAGCCATTTCCCCCGTCGCCACCATTTTCTCACTGCTGCAGCTGCGTGTTAGACGGCACCGCTGTTGCTGTGTGCGCTATACCTTGTTAATTTCAAGCCAATTTTCGCACAAATATACAGATAGCTTGGGAGTAGGGAATAGTTGTGATTGCAGTCCTTTTAAGGACTAGGTTACAGCATTTCCTACGACTTTTATCAGGGAGGTCTGTGCTCTTAAATAGATAGGTTGTGGGAGTAAAGACTAATTGTAATTGGAGTCCTTTTCAGGACTAGGTTACATCAATTCCTATCAGTTTTTGCCAGGCAGGTCTGTGCCAGTGCTGTGCAAGTTTTTTTCACAGCATTTGGCTGAATCTAGCAAAGCTAATCCTTTTTGGCCTATTGCAGAGTGTGTTAGTCAGTGGAGTAGCCTATCTGTGTTGCAAGATATACCACCTGTGTATAGAATACCAATTTTTTTACTGCACCTAGTGAAGTAAAATCTTTTGGGCATAGCATCATTCTATTAGTCCATCTATACTGACCTCCATCAGGTTGCAAATTAAAACTAATTTTTATCTGCATCTACAGTACCTCTGAAAAAATATTTGGGCTTCTAGCAGTGTGTGGGACTTGTTCTATTAGTCCATCTATACTGACCTCCATCAGGTTGCAAACTGAATATATTTTTTTCTGCATCTACCTCTGAAAAAATATTGGGCTTCTAGCTATGTGTGGGTCTTGTTCTATTAATCCATCTATACTGACCTCCATCAGGTTGCAAACTGAATATAATTTTTTTCTGCATCTAGCTCTGAAAAAATATTTGGCCTTCTAGTAGTGTGTCGGACTTTCTCTATTAGTCCATCTATACTGACCTCCATCAGGTTGCAAACTGAATATATTTTTTTCTGCATCTACCTCTGAAAAAATATTTGGCCTTCTAGTAGTGTGTCGGACTTTCTCTATTAGTCCATCTATACTGACCTCCATCAGGTTGCAAATTAAAAATAATTTTTATCTGCATCTACAGTACCTCTGAAAAAATATTTGGGCTTCTAGCTGTGTGCGGGACTTGTTGTATTAGTCCATCTATACTGACCTCCATCAGGTTGCAAACTGAATATATTTTTTTCTGCATCTACCTCTGAAAAAATATTTGGCCTTCTAGTAGTGTGTCGGACTTTCTCTATTAGTCCATCTATACTGACCTCCATCAGGTTGCAAATTAAAACTAATTTTTATCTGCATCTACAGTACCTCTGAAAAAATATTTGGGCTTCTAGCAGTGTGTGGGACTTGTTCTATTAGTCCATCTATACTGACCTCCATCAGGTTGCAAACTGAATATAGTTTTTTCTGCATCTACCTCTGAAAAAATATTGGGCTTCTAGCTGTGTGTGGGTCTTGTTCTATTAATCCATCTATACTGACCTCCATCAGGTTGCAAACTGAATATATTTTTTTCTGCATCTACCTCTGAAAAAATATTTGGCCTTCTAGTAGTGTGTCGGACTTTCTCTATTAGTCCATCTATACTGACCTCCATCAGGTTGCAAACTGAATATAATTTTTTTCTGCATCTAGCTCTGAAAAAATATTTGGCCTTCTAGTAGTGTGTGGGACTTTCTCTATTAGTCCATCTATACTGACCTCCATCAGGTTGCAAACTGAATATAATTTTTTTCTGCATCTAGCTCTGAAAAAATATTTGGCCTTCTAGCAGTGTGTGGGACTTTCTCTATTAGTCCATCTATACTGACCTCCATCAGGTTGCAAATTAAAACTAATTTTTATCTGCATCTACAGTACCTCTGAAAAAATATTTGGGCTTCTAGCAGTGTGTGGGACTTGTTCTATTAGTCCATCTATACTGACCTCCATCAGGTTGCAAACTGAATATATTTTTTTCTGCATCTACCTCTGAAAAAATATTGGGCTTCTAGCTGTGTGTGGGTCTTGTTCTATTAATCCATCTATACTGACCTCCATCAGGTTGCAAACTGAATATAATTTTTTTCTGCATCTAGCTCTGAAAAAATATTTGGCCTTCTAGTAGTGTGTCGGACTTTCTCTATTAGTCCATCTATACTGACCTCCATCAGGTTGCAAATTAAAACTAATTTTTATCTGCATCTAACCCAGCCAATAGTTTTGGCCTAATACCACAGTTTGGCCACTCAGCTCTGCTCGGTTACCATCCATTGTTTTTTTGTGCAAACAACTCCAGAGTTGTGAATTAGTTAACCACCAAAATGAGTGGAAAAAGGCCTGCTGCTGGTGGAAAGGGGAATAGGCGTGTTGGGAAGGGGAAAAAAGGTTGTGTCGTGGGGTAGGTGTTAAAGCAACAGTAACATCTGCAGAAGAAAGACCATCTTCCAGCCAAACTAAAATGTCTACTTCTTTTAGCGGACAATGTGATAAGATCCCTTTCTTACGGCCACGCCAATCGCTACAAATTCCAGATGAGGCACAAAAACAGCAGGTGCTTCAACGGATATCAAGTGCTCCTTTAAGTGGGCTCTCCTCCACATCAACTTCAACATCACAAATACTCCAGTCCTCAAAGGTGTCACCCAAATCGCACTTGCTTCCTCACAGCTCCCAAATCTCCAGCTGCCCGTCTGAGTATGAGGTAGAACAGATGGTTGAGTCTGCAGAGCTGTTTACTCATACTATAGCCTGGGAATCAGAGGTCGACTCCAGCGCTTCTGTGAATCCAGACGAGGAAATGATCTGCACTGATGCCCAGAATCTTTATGAGTCGGATCCAGGACCAGACGCAGAAGGTTCTGACCATAATGTAGACCCTCATTCCCAAACTGTAACTCCTGTTGGTGGAGACAATGAGGAAGACGATGATAAGACTCAAATACCTGATTGGAGCGACAACTTTAGTTTTTTGTCAGGGCAGGAACAGGTTGGGTCTGAGGACGACGGGTGTGATAACGCACAGGGTGATGATGATGAGGTCGGAGATCCCACTTACTGTCAACCCACAGTCAGCCAAGAGATGAGGTCAGCAGAGGAGGTGGAGGAAGATGCTAGTGACGACGAGGTCAGGTTGCGCCTTCCTGGACAGAGACGTAGTACTGGAAGCACGTCAACAACTGCATCCTCAAACACAACTCTGCCTCTCACCACAAGTCGTGGTGGCTCTTCAGGTCGCATGGGTGCTAAGCCTTGCATAGCCTGGGCATTTTTTCAGATCGATAAAGATGACCCAACTCGTGTTATCTGTAACATTTGTCAGCAAAAGCTAAGTAGAGGCCAAAAAATACATAGTTTGAGTACTTCATGCATGAACCGGCACATGGACATGAAGCATAAGTTGCAGTGGGAAGCTCAGTGTGCTACAATGCGGCCTAGCCGGCCGGGCCAACCACCGTCTGCCATATCTTGTGCATCCGCGGCCTCTTCATCCTCTGTGACTGGGGGGACAGCAGTCACACCTGTTTTGGGGCGCAGACCTGCCACCTCTTTACCCGCAACAGCCAGCGTGATTGGCAGGTCATCATTTTCTTTGGAGGTGGTAACACCAGCTGGTGTTGAGCGCTGTCCGACATCGATAGCACCACCTTTGGATGAAGGCAACCTAACATGTCCGCCTGCATCTTCCTCACAGACCGGCAGTTTGCCGGGGACACCCTTATCAACCCCGTCTAAGCACAATAGCCAGCCCTCGGTCCCTCAGATGTGGACAAGTAAAAGACCATTTCCTCCTAGCCATGAGAAAGCTAAGAGGTTGAATTTCACCATCTGCAAGCTCTTGGCTACAGAAATGCTGCCTTTCCGCCTGGTGGACACAGAGGATTTTCGAGACCTTATGTCCGTCGCAGTGCCCCAGTACCAGATGCCCAGTCGGCACTACTTCTCAAAGAAAGGTGTGCCTGCGCTCCACCAGCATGTCGCACACAACATCACCGCTTCTTTGAGAAACTCTGTGTGTGACAGGGTGCATTTCACCACAGACACTTGGACGAGTAGGCATGGACAGGGGCGTTACATGTCGCTGACTGGGCACTGGGTAACTATGGTGACAGCAGGACAAGGGGCTGCTGTCCAAGTCTTGCCGTCCCCACGAGTTGTGCGTCAATCCTCTTTATGTCAAAGTTCCTCCACTGCTTCTGCCTCCTCAACCTCCTCTCGGTCTTCCACCTGCACCCAAAGCCTGTCTGGTCATGCCACAAGCTTTCTAACTGCGCAGAAGGGATCCTGCACACCTCCTTACTATGCTGGCAGTAGGGCTCAACGTCATCAGGCGGTTTTTACATTGAAATGTCTGGGAAATGTGAGTCACACAGCTGAGGAGTTGTGGTCAGCTCTGGAGAACCAATTTCATGAATGGTTGTCTCCACTGGACCTGAAACCAGGGAAGGCCGTGTGCGACAATGCTGCAAACCTGGGTGCGGCCCTTCGCCGGGGCAATGTCACACACGTGCCTTGTATGGCTCACGTGTTGAACCTGGTTGTCCAGCAATTTTTAGCCCACTATCCCAGACTAGATGGCCTTCTGCAGAGGGCACGGTCGCTGTGTGCTCACTTCCGCCGTTCGCATCCCGCAGCTCAGCGACTTACATCTCTACAGAAGTCGTTGGGCCTGCCACTTCACCGGCTAAAATGCGATGTGCCTACCCGGTGGAATTCAACTCTGCACATGTTGCAGCGACTGTGGCAGCACCGACAAGCCCTGGTGCAATACGTTCTGACGTATAGCCTGGGCCAACGAGATTCAGAGGTGGGGCAAATCACGCTGGAGGAGTGGTCTCAGATCAGGGACCTATGCACCCTTCTGCACAGTTTTGAAATGGCGACGAAGATGTTTAGTGCTGACGATGCCATTATCAGCATGACTATTCCGGTGATTTACATGCTGGAGCACATGTTAAACAGAATTCGGAGTCAGGTGGTGGCACAAGAGGAGGTGGAGGAAGTAGAGGAGGAGGAGTTGTATGCGGAAGGGCTAACATCTGCAAGGTCCAGAAGGTCGGCAGCACCAAGGCGGCAGGCATGTGAGGGTGGGGGAGATGGTTTTACCAGGGCGCATGGTAGCAGCCAAACTAGTGAGGAAGGTGCAGGAGCCCAGGAAGAAGTGGAGGACGAACTGATGGAAGACTCATCAGATGAGGGAGACCTTGATCACATTTCTGTTGTGCGAGGTTGGGGGGAGAGGACAGAGGAAGGAAGCATGATTGTTACCTCGCCACCAACACAACAGGGACTTGGTGCTCCTGGATGCGCAACACACATGAGTGCCTTCTTGCTGCACTACCTGCAACATGACCCTTGAATTGTGAGAATTAGAAATAATCCTGACTACTGGGTTGCCACACTGTTAGATCCCCGGTACAAAAGTAAATTTGCAGAAATTATTCCTGCCATAGAAAGGGATGCACGCATGCAGGAGTATCAGCAGAGACTGTTGCAGAATCTTACATGTGCTTTTCCACAAAATACCAGTGGTGCACGTAGTGAATCTCACAGTTCCAACTTGCCAACCGTGGGACCGTCAAGTGTTCAGCACTCAAACCGTAACAGAACCAGAGTATCTGCTGGTAACATCAATTTTGCGGAATCATTTCACCACTTTTTTAGCCCATCCTTTGCAAGGCCACAGGAGACAAGAAGTCTGACACATAGTCAACGCCTAGAGACGATGGTACAGGAGTATCTCCAAGTAAACATTGAAGCCACGACTGTGTCACTGGACCCTTGCTCTTTTTGGGCTTCCAATCTGGATAAATGGCCGGAGCTAGCCACTTACACCTTGGAGATCTTGTCATGCCCCGCAGCCAGCGTTCTGTCTGAACGTGTGTTCAGCGCTGCTGGTGGTGTGCTGACAGATAAGCGCACGCGGCTCTCCACTGATAATGTAGACAGACTCACGTTCATAAAGATGAACAAATCATGGATCCGAAACGACTTTTCTACCCCTGTGTCATCCTGGGGAGAGTAAAAGCTTGATGATTGGTTAAAATCACCCTACCAAACGTTTTAAGCTTTCAAATTACTAATCATGTTTATCTGTATCTTGACTGGAAAATAATTTGGGCTTTGTAGCAGTGTGCAGCACTGATCCTATTAGGCCATCTATAATAAGCTCCACCAGATTTAAAATTAAAAATAATTTTTAGCTGCATCTAGCCCGGAAAATAATTTTGGGGCTCCGAGATGCGCAAGACACATAAGTGCCTTCTTGCTGCACTACCTGCAGCATGACCCTCATATTGTCAGAATTCGAAGTAATCATGACTACTGGGTTGCCACACTCTTAGATCCCCCAAACTTTTCGATCAACCTTTTCATTTTAATAAAGACCAAAAAAATGGTCATTTTTGAAATTATAAGCATTAGCAGGTTGTTAGAAACTGAAATCAAACAGTTTTCAACTCAAAGCTTTATTCTAGGTGATGTTACATTTTCACATAGGACCCCTTGTTCGAAAGGAGCTTCTGAACTCTCTCGTCCATTGAATTTGTCAGGTTTTGGATGGTTTCTGCTTCAATTGTTTTGCATGAGGACAGAATACCCTCCCAGAGCTGTTGCTTAGATGTGAACTGCCTCCCGCCATCATAGACACTCCTTTTAATGATGCTCCAAAGGTTCTGAATGGGGTAGAGGTCAGGGGAGCATGGGGGTCACACCATAAGTTTGTCCCCTTTTATGCCCATATCAGCCAGAGATGCAGATGTTTTATGTGCAGCATGAGATGGTGCATTATCATGCAGAAAAATGATCTTGCTGTGAAATACACGGTTCTTCTTCTTGAACCATGGCAGGAAGTGCTGTTTGAGAAAATCCACATACATTATGGAGTTCATCTTTAGCGCCTTCAGGGATCCTAAAGGGGCCGACAATCTCTCTCCCCATGATTCCAGCCCAAAACATTACTCCACCTCCTCCTTGTTGGCGCTGTAGCCGTGTTTGCGTGGGGTGTCCATCAACCAGCCATCCTCCACTCCATCCATCTGGACCATCGAGCGCTGCACGGCACTCATCCGTGAACAAAACAGTTTTGAAATCAGTCTTCATGTAATGTTTGGCCCACTGGAGCCGTTTCTGCTTGTGTGAAGTGGATAGAGGAGGTCGACAGGATGGCGTATGCACAGCTGCAAACCTCTGAAGGACCCTGCATCTTGTTGTTCGGGGGACGTTGGAGGCACAAGCAGCTTCAAAAACTTGTCTGCTGCTATGACAAGGCTTTTTTGCCGCTGCTCTTTCAACCTGACGTAATTGCCTGTAGGAAAGAGTCCTCAATTTGCCCTTATCAGCACGCACACGTGTGTACTGTGAATCAGCTACATACTTCTTGATTGCCAAGACACTTCATCCTGATCATCGCACAATGCTGATTGTAGTCATGCCTTGACCTAAACACTCCACAATTTGTTGCTTCTCAGCAGCCGACACATCCTTTTTCTTTCCCATTTTGGCAGAAAATGTAGGCTGCTTAATAATGTGAGAGAGCCTTCTTAAGTAGTCTTGCCTTTCATTGGACACACCTGCCAAACTAATTAGCACAGGTGTCTGCAATTGCTTACAGTGATATAAAGAGCCCTGACACACATCACCATCAATGAGTTTAACTGACAAACAAACAAATTCTTCCCTTATCACTCCTAAACACTTTTTGCATAATAATTTGGAACGCGGTGTACATGTGCTTTTCCACAAAACACCAGCGGTTCACGTAGTGAATCTTACAGTTCTAACTTGCCAACCGTGGTCTGTATGGAATTGTTCAATAAAGGGCCCAAAATTAAGATAACATAGATGGGAGAGGTCTCTATGAATAGGAATTCCTAAGTATTTGATACCCTGTGAGGGCCAGGCAAAGGGAAAGTTGGACTGGATGGAATCCTATATGGATTTGGGGAGGGAGACATCAAGGGCCTCAGACTTCGCTGCATTGATTTTAAAATTTTACCATGTAACAAAGTGATCTATTTCAGCCATAACAGCATGGATGGATATATGTGATTGAGTGATATATACTAGGACATCATCAGCAAATAGAGAGCACTTGTACTCGGTGCCTTCCACCTCAATCCACCTAATATTGGGGTTATGACGAATTGATGAGAGCAGGTGCTCCGTCACTAGGATGTATTAGAGAGGGGACAGAGGACATCCCTGCCTTGTCCCATTGGTGATTGTGAAAGGTGATGAAAATGTTCTGACGCACCCCCTGGGCCTTGGGACACCCGGAGCCGGACCCTTTTTGGTGGATGCTGGTGGTTGTAGTCTTCGTGGCGGCGACCCGGTTCCGTAGCTCAGGGCGGTCAAACCAGTGGCGGAACTATTTATGTGGTTTTGATGTTTAAATGTCCGACTACGCCACCCGTGGATTGCGGTCAGAGTGAACCGCCGCTACAGGGCTGGTGTTGTGGGTGCAGCAGAGCGTAGCATAACTCCCCACGGGAGGAGTATAGCCTCAGGGCAGTGTATGCGGAGGATAGGGGTGATGGTGCAGGGCAGCAGCAGTAACGACACGGAGTCAGTGATGCAGTCCAGGGCCTTTACTCACAGTTCTTATTATCCAGACCACGTCTGCAGGTAACGGCTGCCCACGTCGTACTGTGCTCACCAGGTGAGGGGCTCAGACAACTCCCAGATAACTTTGGAGCACTTCACAGGACCCCCTTTGTGTGTCCTTTGTCTGGCCTTTCTTACCAACACTTCTGTCCGGCTGCCTCGGGCCTCCTCTTGGTAAACTTGGCGCCAGTTTCCCTGACCCTATGTGGTGCCTTCCTAGCGGGTGTAGCGAGGGGCTGCGCCACATAAAATGTCAGAGCCTCCGGTTTCTAGCTGAGGGTCGTTTCCTGCCTCCACTAGTTCGGGGACCGGTCTCCCCCTTTGGCCTGACCCCTCCACGCAGGTGGATTCGGGCGTGCGGTGGCGACTCGCCCGTCCGCACCCCTGGGATCCCTTCATTCCTCGTTCCTGGAGCCTTCTCCGCTCCTCTTCCTTCCTTCTCCCTCTTCCAGGCCTGGGCCTCTGTTACTAGGCCCGCCTCCGGAGCAGAGCTCATGCAGAGCCCCTGCTCCCTGCCACTTCTGCTCAGACTTCTCTGCACTGAACTAAGATGTTGCCCACCTTTTATACTCCCTTCTCAATGCACCCAGGAACTGCTTCCTCCCTGCTCCTGCACTACAGGGTTCCCCTTCCTCAGTGTTCCCTCCCCCCACTCCAGCCAGGGACAGGGACTGTCGTGCCCATCTCAGGGGCATATTGGTCGCCCTGCCCCACGGCAATGTGGTGTAATGCATGCAGGTGTCGGGTCCTGATCCACACTCCATCCTTACCTGAGAGTGAGATATCACACCTCTGTGTGAGGTGCAATACGTCTGTAGCAACCGAGCCCTCAGGGTGCTACAGTTCCATTTATCTTCAGCCTAGGTGACGTATTGCGATACAGGGCCGTGATTTTGGCTATAAAAGGGTCCCCTAGACCCCTACCCCAAGCTTTTTAAGAGAATCATATATGGCGTGCCAGGAGACTCTATGGAATGCTTTCTCAGCATCCAACGAGAGTATCTAATTACAAATTTTTAACTGCATCTAGCCCAGGAAATACTTTTTGCCTAGTAGCAGTGTCTGCTAGTCAGCGGATTATCCCGGCTGTTAAGCAAGCTACACCACCTGTAGTTTAGACACTTAATTTTTTCAAAGGAAATGCTTCGGGACCATGGGATACTCAGTGAAGAGCATCAGGAGGCACCCCAAGGCATAGGGGCTGGGACTGGCAGTAGGATGCCTTGCGGTGGACAGCCGAGCTCGATCCTTATAAAAGCTTTTTAACTGCAGCAGCTTTAGTGGACGCTACTGGAGCTGGAATTACGCGGCTGCTGGCATGAGACTTGCCCTCCAATAGATCCTTGTAAATGGATTTAAAGTGTATTCATTCAAATTAGAGAGACAATTTAAATTAAAAAGCTTAGAGCTGCCTCCACCACAGGGGGGCTCGCTCGACCCACCAGCGGACAGGCACCAGTATTGGGAGAGGGGGGCTGGCCATCAGGGTTCACCGCGGCTCTGGCACAAACCCGGCGACACGGAGGTGGCACGGGCAGGAGCGGACTGGCCGTGTCGGCTTCTCACTTTTTGGATTTTAGAAGGGCATGACATGCCTATATCTGTGTCTCCCCCTCCTTTTACTCCTCCACCTCTTTTATTTTCGCATGACTATATGTACTTGTCACTTTTCCATGTGTTAGTTGTGTCTTCTGAGCAGTTTGTCAGCTTTTGGACACCTTTGAAGGTGTTTTCTATGTGTTTCTATGTGTTTTTGTTTGCCTGCCATTGGTTTTAACGGTGTTCGAAGGTGTTCGACGAACAGTTCGACGAACAGTTCGGCGAACACACGGGTGTTCGACGAACCGAACCGAACTCGAACACTACGGGGGTGGCTCAACACTACTCCTGACTGGACTCACTCCTTAGACAACTGACTGAACTCCCTCTCTTCCTGCCTCCACCCTCCTTTATATATTCCCTAAAGGGCTCCCTCTGGTGGGTCTGAGGTAGGGTGGAGGTGAGTGTATGCTCTGAGGGCCTCTTGTGGAGAAAACCTGAAATGCACCCCCCTTTGGTCTGTGACTCCATGCACAGCAGGGCGTCACACTCTCAGACATAATATTTCTATTATTGTGGTAACCAGACCCCTGGGGTGCCACATATGATTGTTAAGAGCAAATTCTGCGAGAGGCAGAAACTCAGACCACACCTCTTGATTGTCCGCCACAAAACAACGCAAAAACTGTTCAACATCCTGGTTCTTTCTTTCAGTCTGTCCATTAGACTCAGGATGATAACCAGACGAAAATGACAAATGGACTCCTAACCTGTCACAAAAAGCACGCCAAAAGCGAGCCACAAACTGAGGTCCTCTATCAGAAACAATATCTGTGGGAACACCATGGAGTTTGACAATCTCCTTAACAAACGCCTTAGTGAGTGTCTTGGCGGAGGGCAACTTAATGAATGGAACAAAGTGACACATCTTACTAAAACGGTCCACGACCACCCAGATGACAGTAAAACCCTCGGACACAGGAAGATCAGTAATAAAATCCATTGTGAGATGCGTCCAAGGCGCACTAGGAACTTCCAGAGGGCAAAGCAACCCCGCAGCAGGAGTATGTGAAGCCTTTGACCTAGCACACACAGTACACTGACGCACCCACTTGATGACTTCCTTCTGCCATCCAGGCCACCAAAAACTGCGTCTGATAAGTCTCTTAGTTTCCGAAATTCCTGGATGACCTGCCAACTGAGACTCATGACACTCCACAAACAAATCTCTCCTAAAGGCTCTAGGCACGATCAACCTCCCATGGGTAGTGTTAGATGGAGCATCATCTTGAGCTTTCAGAATCCCATTCTCCAAAACGGAGTCCAAAGCCGCCATCACAACTCCTTTCTGTAAAATGCTCTCCTCCTCCTCGGCACCGACCGTAGGAGAGAAACTGCGAGATACAGCATAGGCTTTAACATTCTTAGTACCAGGGATATAGGTAACAGAAAAATGAAACCGAGAAAAAAAAAAGTGCCCACCTAGCTTGATGGGCATTCAAGCGCTTGGCAGCATCCAGATAGATCAAATTCTTATGATCTGTGAAAACCTGAATAGGAAATCTAGCGCCTTCCAAAAAATGACGCCAATGTTCAAACGCAAGTTTAATAGCCAGCAACACCTGATTTCCAACATCATAATTCAGTTCGGTTTCTGAAAATTTCCTCGAAAAGAAGGCACAAGGATGTACTCCACCCTTGTTCTCCTGAGACAAAACTGCTCCGACCCCCACCGATGAAGCATTGACCTCGACCAAAAAAGGCTTGGTCTCATCAGGCTGCATAAGGATAGGGGCAGAACTGAACCTCTCTTTGAGATACTCAAACGCTTCAATGGCCACAGTAGTCCACTGGGCCTTATTCGCACCTTTCTTGGTGAGATCGGTTAGAGGTTTAACAATTACAGAAAAATTCTTAATGAATTTCCTGTAATAATTGGCAAAACCCAAAAATCTCTGTATATATTTCAAGCCAATAGGCCTAGGCCATTCCTGCACAGCCTGAACCTTCACAGGGTCCATCTCAAAGCCCTCGCTGGAGACAATGTAGCCCAAAAAACTAATTTTCTGCACAGCGAACTCACATTTCTCCAGCTTAGCAAAGAGTGAATTATCACTCAATAACTGCAAAACTTCACGTACACTCTGCCAATGGGAACCTACATCTGGTGAATAAATCAAAATGTCATCCAAATACACAACCACATTCTTACCAATCAAAGGTCTCAGGATGTCGTTAATAAGGTTCTGAAAAAATGCAGGTGCATTGCTAAGACCAAAAGGCATCACCAGATTCTCAAAATGACCTACCGGAGTGTTAAAAGCAGTTTTCCATTCATCACCCTCCTTCACTCGTAACAAATTGTATGCCCCCCGGAGATCAATTTTGGAGAACCACTTGGCTCCCACTAGCTGGTTAAACAAGTCAGGAATTAACGGCAATGGGTAGGAATTGCGTAAGGTAATCTTATTAATTTCACGAAAATCCAGACTTGGACGTAAAGCGCCGTCCTTTTTTTTAACAAAGAAGAATCCAACTGCCACCGGCGACTTAGAAGGTCTAATGTGACCAGCAGCCAGGCTAGCCTCTATGTACTCCTCCAAAGCCTTTCTTTCAGGGATAGTCAGATTAAACAAGCGACTTTTGGGAAGAGTAGCACCCAGAACAAACTCAATGGCGCAATCATAATCCCTATGAGGAGGTAAAACTTGCAACTCCTCCTCCGAAAAAACCCTCCAAAAATCTTGAATAGGTACTGGTAATTCCCCTTTTTCCAGAGCCGCAATGCGACCATTACAACATTTATCATAGCACTTCGGACTCCAAGACTTAATCACATTAGTAGACCAGTCCAATACAGGATTGTGCAGTTTTAACCAAGGCAATCCTAGAACAACTGGAGAGGGCAAATTATCCAAAACAACCAAGTCCAAAATTTCTTGGTGAACTCCATTGATAGTGAGAGGAAATGCAGCAGTCTTGTGAGTAATACATTTCAAAGGAGTGTTATCAATTGCAACCACAGAAATAGGTGATGACAAAGGTTTGGATTTCAATTTAAGGTTTTCCAAAACCCTTTATCAATCACAATAAGTGTTGAACCACAATCCACAAATACCTGAAATTCAATCAGATCTCCCTGCAGAGTAGTACCCCCGAAAGAAATACTCCTGCAGAGCGTAAACAAGCTATACGGGTGTAACTGACCTTTTTTTTTTCTTTACTTAAACGACGCTCACAATACTTAATCAAATGGTCAGCTTTACCACAATAAAGACACAAACCCTCGGCGAATCTCCGGTCTTTTTCCTGAGAGCGGTGTGACATCGCCCCAACCTCCATTGGTTCTCCGCTGTCAGAGCAGGTTTTCTGGGAACTAGGACCTGACGTTACAGGAGTTTTTACATCATTCACCCTGGACCTCAGTCTCCTGTCCACACGAACAGCTAACTGCATAGCTTCCAGCAGAGTCTCAGGTGCAGGGAATGCAATTAGCAAATCCTTAACCCTTTCACTCAGACCAGCAAGAAATAAACATCTCAGCGCAGAATCATTCCATTTAACTTCTGATGCCCATCTCCTAAAGTGTGTGCAATAATTTTCAGCATCATCTGACCCCTGATTCAAACATCTAAGTTCTGATTCAGCAGATGAGATTCTATCAGGATCGTCATATAATAGCCCCATAGCAGAAAAAAATTCTTCAACAGACCTTAAACACGGATCATTAGGTTGGAGAGAAAAGGCCCACCCCTGTGGTTCTTTGCGCAAAAGTGACATAATAAAACCAATGCGCTGTGATTCATTCCCAGAGGATCTTGGTCTCAAACGAAAATATAACAAACAAGCATTTTTAAAGGAAAAAAAATCTTGCTGTTTACCATAAAAAACATCAGGCAGTCCTACCTTGGGTTCGACAAAATGCGCTCCAGAACAGCTACTCACGTGTTGCTGGAGCTCGGCCACCTCCAGAGACAATCACTGCAAGCATTGAGTCAAATCCTGGACGGAAACCATACTGATCCCCGAATTTCTTTCCTTTTAGTTTTTTTGGGCTGGACTTACTGTTATGATCTGCAACAAGGACTAAGGAAAGATAGGGGAAAGCTGTCCCTACAGTAAGACTAAGCTGAATCCCTACGATGTAGCGGGCTGCCTGTTCCTAGTGAACAGACCCGCCTTCATCCTCGGCTAGTCTGAACGAAGACCTATAGAATTAAGGGAGGGGTCCCTAAAAGAACTAAGGACTGGGACAAAAATGGGACACCTCCTAAGCAGAAGTTGTTGTAGAACACAAAAGACAAACTGACAAAAATGTACTAGAGGTCCCAGAGGACCAAGCGAACTGACAGAGATAGGCACCGAAGCACCAGGCTAGCAAAACAGTCAAACAACACTGAAGTCCAGCAAAGCCAGAAGGGCGGAGCTGGAATATATAGGCAGATGGTCACGTGACCGCAAAACACAAGATAGAAAAAACTAACAGGAGGGTTCTAACAGGTATATGGCCCTGACTGGAAAGATACGGATCTGCTTCATTGACCATCAGAGAGCCCATGGATACATTTGGGGAGACCAGGTTGGGACGATGAAGTCACCTGGCCCCATGGATATGTTGTTTGAGGTTGCCATGAGGGACCCTCCGGTCACCTGGAACCCATGGAGATATTCGGAGAAGCCAGATTGGGACCAGCCGGTCATCTGGCCCAATGGAAACTCTCAGAGAGGCCAGGGTGGGACCTTCGAGTCTCCTGGCCTTGCACCTCGATGGCCTGCTAGTTTCCTAAGCTTGCCACTACCTTCTCTCTGTGGGGGCCTGCCAGAAGTTGGGGGACACTAGTTGAGGTAGTTGGCCCTGGAAGTCCCAAAGTCACAGCTGTTCTATCCCAGGCGGGCCAGCGGAAGGGTGAGGACCAGTGGCGTACCGCCAATGGCGGTAGGCCACGCCACTGCTATGGGGCCCATGAGCCGGGAAGGCCCGTGAGCCAGGGGGGCCCGAAGCAGCGGGGGAACGAGGAGGATAGGTGAGTATTCTATTTTCCTGGGGGGAAGGAGGTTGCAGCGGCAGAGGAGCGGTGCACAAGCAGTAGCCTCTTCTCCACTCCCATGGGTGTGAAGAGGGAATATTCATTCTCTTTAGTAGTGAGCACAGAGGAGCGCTGAGCCGCGGCCCTTGCTGACAGTGCCCGCTACTAAAGAGAATGCATATTCATTCTTCTCCACGCACATAGTCCCGTCGTGGAGAGGAATGAATATGCCGGCAGCAGCAGCTCACATCAGAGTCTGAGAGCGCGCGTTGCTCAGATGCCGACATGAGCTGCTGGCAGACAGGATGCAGCGCTGGAGCAGAGGTGAGGAAGGAAGGTGAGTATAAGTGTTTATTTTTTATATGTAAAGTGATTGGGCCATACATACCAGGATTGGGGGATGAGGACGCCACACATACCAGTATTGGGGGATCAGGGGGCCACACATACCCGTATTGGGGGATGAGGAGGCCATACATACCAGGATTGGGGGATGAGGAGGCCATGCATACCAGGATTGGGGATGAGGGGTGCCATGCATACCAGGATTTGGGGATGAGGGAGCAATGCATACCAGGATGGGGGGTTGAGGGGGCCATACATACCTGTATTGGTGATGAGGGAGCAATGCATACCAGGATTGGGGGTTGAGGGGGCCATACATACCTGTATTGGTGATGAGGGAGCAATGCATACCAGGATTGGGGGTTGAGGAGGCCATACATACCAGGATTGGTGATGAGGGAGCAATGTGGTTGGGGAAATTTACCAGTAGCTGCTGCATTTCCCACCCTAGGCTTATACTCGAGTCAAGTCAATACGTTTTCCCATTTTTTTGTGGTAAAATTAGGTGCCTCGGTTTATACTCGGGTCGGCTTATTTAAAATATACAGTATTTTAAAATTAGTGAGTACGTGGTGCCCATAATACTGCAGGACTGTGGAGTGCATTATACTATATGGGGACTGCATTTTACCCTATGGGGTGTGTAATATACTGTATGGAGGACTCTAGGGAGTGCATTATATTCTATGGAGGACCATGGGAAGTTCATTATACTATATGGAGGATTATGGGGGGCGCATTATACTATATGGAGGATTATGGGTGGCGTATTATACTATATGGAAGGCTATGTGGGGCCATTATAATATTTTGAGGGCGATGTGTGGGGCCATTATACTGTATGAAAACAATTATACGGTGTGAAGGTTTGTGTGGGATCCATCATACTGTACAGTTTGGAGGGCTGTGTGGGATCCATCATACTGTTTGGAGGGCTGTGTGGGATACATCATACTATTTGGAGGGCTAGTGAGGGCCATTATACAGTGTGAAGGTTTGTGTGGGGTCCTTCATACTGTGTAGGGGCCATTATACTGTTTGGAGGGCTGTGTGGGGGTCACAGTTGAGGGATCATACTGTGTTGGGGTCACCATACTTTGCCCTGGGAGTTGAGGTGGAGTACAATAGGGTCATTATACTGTGCATGTGGAGGAATGCACCATGGGGGTATCATACTGTGTTTGGGGGGCACTTTTATTGGCATCATACTTTATGGGGGCAATGAAAGAGGAATCTAGGACTTCAGTGGGAGGAAAATTGCTATGTAAAGGCTGAAAAGTTGTGAGATCTGCTCTTCTGTGACACAGACAAACATTTATTGATTTTTTGTGGAGGGGAGGGGGGCCCAATTAGATCTTCTTCTATGGGGCCCCATGATTTCTATGTACGCACCTGGTGAGTACTGTGTAATGTTATACCATCTTGGGTATTTGCTGGGACTGTTCTATCTATTTATTGTCCATTTTGTGGTTCAACAAAGTATTGTCACACTGTTTTACCCTCACTCTGTGTTTTCTGAGTAGTGTTCTGCCCATGGAAGACCCCGTGTCTTCACATCCCACATCAAGCAGTTCTTTCCAAAGCGTGTAGGTTTGGGATGGAGCAGAAATAAGTAACAGTAATTATCTTTCATTATAACTCTACCTGCACCATCCTGCCAACAGCAGAGGAAAACAACTGCAACCTCAATAGTGGACGCGGTCACTTCATGGGCACATGCCCAACTTCTTTAACGGTACTGCTCTCAGTTTCTTTTGTGTCTTCTACTAAGGGGAAGATTACATGGTGGCAGGGGCTTCCTTTTTCAAAACTTTAATCAACCACTTGGCACATGCCCCAGTCAAGGGTGCTTCTATTTTACTTCTACTGGCAGCATGGGCACTATCATTAGTATCTGGTGAAGCTTAAAGTGGTTCCTTAAAGTGGGCTTGAGCACATCTTACATCTCCCCCCATTTAATTGGCGCAGTCTTTGGCAGTACCAACTGGCAGCCAATCCATTAACAATCTTTGGGAGGGGGATAGTCCTCTGCAATACTCACTAATGAGTGCCACAGTCTTTATCTTCTACGAAAACATCACGTTCCATGATTGGTGTGTCATCCTCCTGATGACTATGCCACACTGTGAGCGGCAAGTGTGGAATGGGGTGGAAATAATGTCCAGAAGACTAAAACTGCAGCTGGTGTAGCCAATTTCTGACAAATCAAGGGTTGGCCAGATGAAGCGTCCCCCTGTTCACGCCAGCACATATCCAGGCCCTTTTGAAGTTCTCCAATGACCATCTGGATGATCCAGGGAGAATGGGAGAAGGTCATGTGGTTAGATGAGACCAAAATAGAACTTTTTGGTATCAACTCCACTAGCAGTGTTTGGAGTAAGAAGAAGGATGAGTACAACCCCAAGAACACTGTCCCAACCCATGAAGCATGGTGGGGGACACATCATACTTTGGGGGTGCTTTTCTGCAAAGGGGACAGGACGACTGTACCGTATTGAAAGGACGATGGATGGGGTCATGTATCTCAAGATTTTGGCCAACAACCTCCTTCTTCAGTAAGAGCATTTAAGATGGGTCGTGGCTAGTGTTGAACATTCAGATACTGAAATATCGGGTATCGACCGATATTCGCGGTATCGGAGTTCCGATACTGAGTTCCGATACTTTTAGAATATCGAATACCGGAATCGGAAGTTCCCATAATGCCTGCGCTCTGCAATGTCTCTGAAGGATGACAAGCTGGATGGCAGCGCTCAGCTTACTGTACTTGTCATTTAGTGTAAAGGATTTATTAAAAAAAATAACAGTGTTTTCATGCACCGTCTCTTTAAAAAAGCTGGCCGGCAATTCAGCATTGGTACCCGACAATTTAGAATAGAAAGAATAGAGCATCACACATAGATTAGATACATAGAAACATGTCAGTCACATATATAAGAATGACAGTGATAGTATTGATTACTGTACTTGTCATTTAGTGTTAAAATAAAGGATTTATTTAAAAAAAAATTGGCGTGGGGTTCCCCGTAATTTTAGTCTCTAGCGGAGGTTAAGCAGATGGCTGGGGCAGATGTTTGAAGCCTGGGAAGGGGGTAATACTCACGGAGCTTCCCAGGCTACTAATATCAGCCCCCAGCTGAATACCTAGCCTTTACTACCTATTAAAATGGGGGACCCCCAAAAAATGACGTGGGGTCCCCCCTATTTTAATAGCTAGCAAAGACTAGGCAGACAGCTGGGGGCTGATATTAATAGCCCAGGAAGGGTGCCATGAATATTGGCCCCCTCCCAGGCTAGAAACACCAGCGGTCAGCCGCCCCAGAAATGGCGCATCCATAGGATGCGCCAATTCTGGCACTTAGCCTCGCTCTTCCCACTGCCCTGTAGCAGTGGCAGTGGGGTAATAGGGCTGGGGTTGATGTCAGCTTATAATGCCAGCTGACATCAAGCCCAGGTTAGTAATGGAGAGGCGTCTATAAGACACCCCCATTACTAACCCCATAGTCAAAGTTAAAAAAAAAACACAAACACCCAGAATAAAGTCCTTTAATTGAAATAAACACACAATTCTTTAATGTTCTAAATTAAACCATACTTACTATCACGCCCATTCCAGCTGAAGCCAACGATCTCCTGCAATAAAAGTAAAATAATAAAGCAACATCATCCTTACCTTTCCATGGTTCCCACGACAGCTTCAGCTCTGCTACATTGACATGACAGGCTGGATCGCAGCGCTCAGCTGCCATCCAGCTTGCCACGCCACAGACACTGAGAAGCGCAGGCGTGCTTGCGCTCCTCAGTGTCTCGCTGTGACGGCATCCAGATGAGCCGAGGTCATGTCCAATGAACTAAGCTCACCTCATGCACGTCACTGACAGCGTGGGAAAATTCTCCTGCGCTCAGCGCTTCAGCAGGAGAATTCTCCCTCGCTGGGATGGCATTGAGATGACAGGCTGGATGGCAGCTGAGCGCTGCCATCCAGCATGCCATCCTTCATAGACACTGAAGAGCACAAGCAATTCTCCCACGCTGTCAGTGACGTGCAGGAGGTGAGCTGAGTTCATTGGACATGAGCTCACCTCATGCACGTCACTAACAGCGTGGGAAAATTCTCCTGCGCTCAGCGCTTCAGCAGGAGAATTCTCCCACGCTGGGATGGCATTGAGATGACAGGCTGGATGGCAGCTGAGCGCTGCCATCCAGCATGCCGTCCTTCATAGACACTGCAGAGCGCAGGCATGCTTGCGCTCTGCAGTGTCTCTGAAGGATGAAAGCGGGATGGCTGCGCTTAGCTGTGATCCAGCCTGTCATCTCAATGCCATCCCAGCGTGGGAGAATTCTCCTGCTCAAGCGCTGAGCGCAGGAGAATTCTCCCACGCTGTCAGTGACGTGCATGAGGTGAGCTGAGTTAATTGGACATGAGCTCACCTCATGCACGTCACTGACAGCATGAGAAAATTCTCCTGCGCTCAGCACTTCAGCAGGAGAATTCTCTCACGCTGACTGCAAGCGCAGGAGAATTTTCCCACGCTGTCAGTGACGTGCATGAGGTGAGCTGAGTTCATTGGACATGAATTCGGCTCATCTGGATGCCGTCACAGCGAGACACTGAGGAGCACAAACATGCCTGCGCTTCTCAGTGTCTGCGGCATGGCAAGCTGGATGGCAGCTGAGCGCTGCGATCCAGCCTGTCATGTCAATGTAGCAGAGCTGAAGCTGTCCTGGGAACCATGGAAAGGTAAGGATGATGTTGCTTTATTATTTTACTTTTATTGCAGAAGACATTGGCTTCAGCTGGAATGGGCGTGATGGTAAGTATGGTTTAATTTAGAACATTAAAGAATTGTGTGTTTATTTCAATTAAAGGACTTTATTCTGGGTGTTTGTGTTTTTTTTTAACTTTGACTATGGGGTTAGTAATGGGGGTGTCTTATAGACGCCTCTCCATTACTAACCTGGGCTTGATGTCAGCTGGCATTATAAGCTTCAAACATCTGCCCCAGTCGTCTGCTTAACCTCCGCTAGAGACTAAGATTACGGGGAACCCCACGCCAATTTTTTTTTTAATAAATCCTTTATTTTAACACTAGATGACAAGTATAGTCACTATCACTGTACTTCTTATATATGTGACTGACACATTTCTATGTATCTAATCTATGTGTGATGCTCTATTCTTTCTGTTATAAATTGTCGGGTACCGATGCTGAATTGCCGGCCGGCTTTTTTAAAGAGACGGTGCATGAAAACACTAATATTTTTTTTAATAAATCATTTAACACTAAATGACAAGTACAGTAATCAACACTGTCACTGTACTTCTTATATATGTGACTGACATGTTTCTATCTATCTAATCTATGTGTGATGCTTTATTCTTTCTGCTCTAAATTGTCGGGTACCGGTGTATGCCGCTGATGAATTGCCGGCTTTTCATGTAATACATTTTACATTATTCTTAGTTTTTTTCCTTCATGTAGAATTAACCTACAATGGAAGAAAAGGTTTATTTTCATTCCGATATTTGTGACCCATTGACTTGCATTGGTTTCCGGTATCGGAATCGGCGATATCCGATATTTTTTGGGTATCGGTCCGATCCGATATTTCCCGATATCGGAAGGTATCGCTCAACACTAGTCGTGGCTGAGTCTTCCTGCATGACAATGAACCCAATAGAAAATCTTTGGAGGGAGCTGAAACTCAATGTTGTCCAGCGACAGCCCCAAAACCTGAAAGATCTGGAGAAGATCTATATGGAGGAGTCGGCCAAAATCCCTGCTGCAGTGTGTGCAAACCTGGTCAAGAACAACAGGAAACGTCTGACCTCTGTAATTGCAAACAAAGGTTTATGTGCCAAATATTAAGTTCTGTTTTTCTATTGTAACAAATATTTATTTCATGCAATAAAATGCAAATTAATTATGTAAAAATCATACAATGTGATTTTCTGGATTTTTTTTAAGATTCTGTCTCTCACAGGTGAAGTGTACCTATGATAAAAATTACAAACCTCTCCATTCTTTGTAGGTGGGAAAACTTGCAAAAAATCGGCAGTTTATCAAATACTTATTAAGCCCACTGTATATATACATATAATATTTTCAAATTTACACTTTCTTCTCGGTTTTTACTAAAATATAAAAAGTACGTTTAATTATAGCATTTTATAGCAAAAAAAGAAAAATAAATATAAAAGAAGCAGTTTTCAAAGGAGAAGTAGAAAAAAAATCAAAAATGTGAATCAGTACTCTCTGACCCAGAGCAGTAGATGATGGTAATGTAGTGTCTTCATCTGCTCAACATAATAAATGTAAAAACCTTAAAATATAAAATAAAATACAAAAGTTATATATTTGCTTTCTTTTTGGTATTTACAAATTTTTTCAAAATTATACTGAATATAAATACAGCATTTTGTAGGGAAATAATAATCTTATAAAAATAATAGAGCTAAATAAAATAAAAAATAAAATAAAAATAGAGTAAAAAATAAATAAAAATAATATAAAGCAAAAAAAAAAACATAATAAAATAATATAATAAAATAAATAAATAAATAAAAAACATTCTAGGAAAAACAGCACTTTAACCCCTTTACGACCTTAGACGTATCAGTACGTCCAAGGTCGCATCCCCCTCTTTGGCATGGACTCTGGCAATGAGTCCGCAGCTTTCTGGGGACATGACAGCTGATCTGATGTGCCCCTGACAGCTGCTGGTGGAATCGCGATCCACCCCCGGCTGTTAACATGTTAAACGCCACGGTCACTCTCTGACCGCGGCATTTAACATGCATGTGCCGGAAGCGCGTCATAAGACCCTCAAATCGGCGCGCCCGTCACATCAGATGATCGCAGCTTCTAGTCTCCCATGGAGACTATTGGAGCAAGTAAAAAGTTAAAAAAAAATGTTTCTAAAATAAAAAAAATAAAAAAATCAAATATACACATATTTGATATCGCCGTATTCAGAATCGCCCGATCTATCAATATGTAAAAAGCATTAATCCGACCGGTAAACGGCGTAACGAGGAAAAAAATCAAAACGCCAGAATTACGTTTTTTTTTGTCGCTGCAATATTGCACTAAAATTTGGTAACGGGCGATTAAAACATCGTATCTACCCCAAAATGGTGTTAGTAAAAACGTCAGCTCAGCGTGCAAAAAATACACCTTCACCCGGCCCCTGATCACAAAAAATTGAGACGCTACGGATCTCAGAAAATGGCGCCAATATACTGTATATATATTTTTTTTACAAACTTTGTTTTTTTTTTCACCACTTAAATAAAGAAGAACCTATACATGTTTTGTATCTACGAACTTGTAATGACCTAGAGAATCATAATGGCAGGACAGTTTTGGCATTTAATGAACATGGTAAAAAAAAAAAAAAAAAACTTTTGTGGAATCTTTTTGCAATTTGACCGCACTTGGATTTTTTTTCCCGTTTTCCAGTACATGATATGGTGAAACCAATGGTGTTGTGCAAAAGTACAACTCGTCCCGCAAAAAATAAGCCCTCACATGGCCATATTGACTGAAAAAAAAAAAAAAGAAGGGGAGCAAAAAACGAAAAAGCAAAATCCCAAGGTGGTGAAAGGGTTAAAAGAGAAGATAGAAAAAAAACTAAAATGTGGATCAGTTCATGTTTTATTCTGTTCTGCTGGGGGCTAAAAAACGTTTTGCTTCTATAAAACTTGGCACTTGTATAATCAGACACTTTGTTGTCGAGGGGTGATGGGGCAGAACTGAACATTTCTGTAAGTGCAATTCATAAGTGCACAACACTGTCGAAAAATCCCCTAATACATAACACTCTAATTTCCCTATGAATGGTATCAGTGGTCTTGCATGGGGTTGCCGTTGCTATGATGTTGCCATGGCGATTCTATTATTGGACCCGAGCAATCTCTGTGCGTTTCGCGAGTCTGGTACATTTTTTCCAATGACTTGCTCATAGAAATCGACAAAAGAAGGAGGCAGAGAAGGGGGCTGCATGTAGGATCCTATGAAGAAAAGGCAAAGCGTGAATTTGGAAGCCCCAAGTGGGAATATGGAAATTTATTTCCTTTGCAAAATCGAAAGCATCGTATTTAACACTTTTTCAGACTCCCACAGATAAGTCGGAGATGGCTCTTACAGGCGAAATGGGGCAGAAAATCACATACGTAGCAACAGTCACAGAGTTGACTTTTTGCTATAACTGAGTCTTTGTAGACCAAGTTGATCCAGGGCTCTCGTTATAAGTGTCCTACGCATTTCATAAAAAAAAGCATGGAGTCCAATGAAGACAGAAACATTCCTTCAGCTTTACTGTATAGACTTGGAGAGAGTGTGCAGAGTTATCTCATTTTCATTAAAGAGCAAGGATTCAATAAGAGCTCTGTGTTGTTCTACTGGAAGACTAGATACAAAAAAGATAAGCCTCCATATGCAGGGGAAAAGTGTAATAATATATAACTTTTCTCTGTCAACTTGTTCTCAATCGTATCATTTGCCATAAAGCTGTTATGATTGAGCCCTAACACTTACATGGGGATGAGCAGCAAACGAGGGCAGTTATTAAACATGCACACCACAGGTTCATATACAGACTAGGAAAATCCCTAACCTGACCCTGATTTGTCCCTGCCTGATCGCGGACGTTGGCACCCTAGAATTACGCAATGCTCCCCCACTCAATATCGGCTGACCTTAATGTCCTTAACTGCACCCTCAACTATACACAGAGTGTAACCTAAAACCACAACAACAGATCATAGTGCACACAAACATAGAATGAGACACAGAGCTAAAGACCTGTTCACACAGTCATACATAAAAGACAGAAGGAACAAAAAGGAACCCAAAAAGACCTTTGTTATACATGAAAAAGCCCAGACACTGAATATAACAAAATGGGAAAAGTGCTGAGAAAGGGAATATGCAAACAAACCGCAGGAGAAACAATAGAGAAAACCTCAGCAAGATAATCCTTCACTGGAGAGCTGGGACTCCAAACATTCATCTGACTTGGAATATAACCAGCAAAGACTGCATATGCCAGGAGAAAATAAATAGTCACTCCTAAGATGTGATAGGACAAACCAAACAAGGAAGTGAAAACATCTTCATAGCAGCAACAACACAGGCTGTGATCAGAGACGGAAACCAACCCACATCCAGAGATCAATGGATCGAGTCTCAGAGTCGAGCCATGACAAAAGCACATGCATCCTGTTTCATCTTTGCAGACAATACAAGGAGAAGGGGTATGTCTCCAATATGGTTGCACCCAGAAAGTTTTAAAAAATTATATAGAGTGCCTTGAAATAGTATTCATAACCTGTGAAGCACCTTCTTCCACAGGCCATGTAGGGTACACAACGAGCATGTGGAAGAAGGTGCCCTGATCAGATGAGACTAAAGGAGAACTTTTTGGGCTAAATGTAAAACATTATGTGTGGCAGAAAACTAACACTGCACTTCACCCTGAAGACACCACCCCCACTGTCAGACATGGTGGTGGCAGCATCATGCTATGGGGAGGCTTTTCTTCAGCAGGGGCAGGGAAGCTGGTCAGAGTTGATGGGAAGATGGATGGAGCTAAATTCAGGGCAATCCTGGGGGAAACCAGTTGAAGGCTAAAAAAGACTTGAGACTGGGGCGTAGGTTCATCTTCCAGCACAATAACGAGCCTAAATATACTGCCAGTGCTACAATGGATAGCTTAGATCAAAGCATATTCATGTGTGTGAACTGCCCAGTCACAGTCCAGACCAAAATCCCATTGAGAATCTGTGACAAGACCTGAAAATTACCGATCACAGACGCCTCCATCCAATCTCACTGAGCGAGTGTGCAAAGAAGGGGCAAAATGTCACCTCTAGATGTGCAAAGCTGGTAGAGACAGACCCCAAAAGACTTCAGCAGTAATTACAGAGAAAGTTGGTCCTACAAAGTATTGACTCTGGGGGACTGAATACAAATGCACGTCACAATTTTCAGATTTATATTTTAAAATAACTGGCAAACCTTATACCATTTCTTTTACACTTCACAAATACTTGCTACTTTATCCCAATAAAATACATTTAAGTTTGTGAGTGTAACGTGAAAAAATGTGGAAAAGTTCATGGGGTCTGAATACTTTTTTAAGGCACTGCATATGTACCACTTTGAAAAATGATCACCGATTCAGGACTAAAAAAAATATATAGTGAAATTTTTTTAAAAATATTAAAAAAAACAACAAAAACTTTTGCCTGAATCACCCCGCTTTTCCCCTAAAATTATTAATTGTGTTAACCCATATGGTAAACATCGTAAAGAAAAAATTGATACACCAGAACTGCAGTTATTGCTCTTTGAAGAAGGCGAGCAAAAAAACAAAAGCACGAAAATGAAAATGAACCGCAATGGGAAGGGGTTAATGGTCGAAAATAGATGTTTGAGGAATTTTGCAATAATTGTCATGTTTGTATTGTTGAAGAACGCAGAACCTTACCTTGAGCCCAGTTAACCCCGCCGTCCTCCATGTATTCTATACTGTGGATCTTACAAGTGTATCTGAGAATATCCTACATTCTTTGGCAAGGAAACTTAATTCCCCTTTTGCAGGAGACAGACTAAAAGAGACCCGTTTCCATGGTGACTGGTGATCAAGGGACATGGAGACCTCAAAAACCAATCCCATAAGGTTTCACTGAAAAAATGTTTATTGGTGACAGATCAAACTCGCCTGTATATAGCATAAGGGAAGAGAAAAGAACAGTCTGACTTCTGTGTGATATGTCCATGATTTCACAGCTATAGAGGTGGAGAAGTAGCAGTAGCACCTGGGCCCTGAGGAGGACAAAAGGCCTCTCTGTACAGTAATATGGAGATCCACTGCATTAGTAAATTCCATGCAAAAAAACCTAATGTGTTTATTGGCCCATGTGAACAGATGGAAAAATTGCTCAAGAGCAAGTGAGTCTTTCTTAAGCTTTGTGTCACTTGCTCTTGAGCCGAAAGATAGAACTTTTTTAAATGGGTTGTGCCTTCTGGACATCAACTTTTTATATGTCCTATTAAACTTGCCAACTTTCTCAAAACATTTTGGAGGATCCTAGAAAAAATTTATACCTTCGAGACTAGGGGAAAAAATAGCATATCTCCTAGTCCTGGTAAAACCTTCCAAAAATCAATTTTCAGGAAGGTTTCTGTTAGGCTCACTAAGTGAGATAGATCCTCAAAACCCAAGGTCCAGGTGGTCACATGGGCCATGGGCGTTGGTGCAACAGTCAATTGAGGCACACGGGAAACAGATAGCAGAGGTGCAGGAGACTGCTGACAAATAGGAGTCCCGAAACAGGTAGCAGAGGTCCTGTAAGACCACAGACAGGTAGCAGAGGCCCTAGAAGAAAAGGTAGTAGAGATTCTGGATGCCACAGACAGACAGGCGACGCCCTGGAAGCTGCAGACAGACAGTAGACATTCTGGAAGCCAGAGGCAGACACGTAGCAGAGGTCCTGAAAGACTGCAGACAGGTAGCATAGGTTCTGGAAGACCGCAGATTGGTTGCAGATTTCCTGGAAGCTGCAGGGGGACACGTAGTGGAAGTCCTGGAAGACCATGAATAGGTAACAGAGTTCCTGGAAGACTGGGAACAGGTAGCAGAGGTCCTGGAAGACCGGGAACAGGTGCATAACAGTTTCTTTTGCCCTGGCAGAGGAGACAGAGACTGAAGTGATGAGATAGTTGTGTGAAGTTTCTGGGGAATGCATGGGGAAAAGGTGAGCCCTATAATAGAGGACTTGACCATGGCTGAAAATTCCATCTTCCAAAGGTTGTTCAGTATGCTATTTGGGCATATGAACTTGGTGGTGTTGTGAAAGAGTAGGAGGTTAGGACTCTAATTAAAGTGTAAACCCAGGTAATAACACAACTTCACCTTCCTCAGTATAAGAAGGTGTTTTTAGATAAATGACCTTACATGTAAATAAGACTAAGGAATGGTAAGGGAGGGTTTGGAACACAGAAGCAGGAGATGCTTGGCAAAGCAGGTTCTCAGCAGAGGAGGTCCTGAGCAGAGTGAGTCCTGAGCTGAGTTTCTGAGTGGAGGCAGTTCTAAATGGAGGTGGTCCTGAGTGGAGGAGGTCTTAAGCAGAAGAGGTCCTGAGCAGAAGACATCCTGAGCAGAGGAGGTTCTGTGTAGAGGAGGTCATTAGTGGAGGAGGTCTTAAGAACAAGAGGTTTTGAGCAGAAGAGATCCTGAGCAGAGAAGGTTCTTCATGGAGGAGGTCTTGAGAGCAGAAGGTCTTAAGAACTAGAGGTTCTGAGTGAAAGAGATCCCGAGCAGAAGAGGTTCTGCATGGAGGTTGTCCTGAATGGAGGAGGTCTTAAGCAGAAGAGGTCCTTAGTGGATGAGGTCCTAAGTGGAGGAGACCCTGAGCAGAGAAGGTCCTGAGTACAGGAGATCCAGAGGAAAGAAGGTCCTGGGCAGAAGAGGTCCTGACCAGAGGAGTTCCAGAGTGGAGAAAGTACTGAGCAGAGGAAGTTTTCAGTAAAGGAGGTCCTGAGCAGAGGAGGTGCTAAACAGGGGAAGTCCTTTGCAGACCTTTTTCTAAAGGGCACGTAGAGGTAAAGAGGTAAATGAGACAACCTCTTAAATGTAGGCAAAGAAAGATAATCAAAAACAGAGAAGAACTGACAGCCCAGTTAATTACTAAGCTGTGACAGATCTTCTTGCTCTTCTTATATTTCTATATCTTTATCCTTTGGGCTGAAAACTGTTATTTTATGACTCATTTAATGTAAGAAAACACATTACGCCTCTATAAAAGTGTCTTTCCATGCTATTCCAGACAACATTTTAGCACTAATAATCTCAGCAGGGATCCTGGACATGTACTTATGCCTCCATTAGTGACTCACGGCCACCAGGGCAAATGATGTTGACGGCGAGAAGAGTCGTCATTACCTGTAATTGTCCGCAAATTGAAATCAATTTTTATAATGTAAGAAAGCTGTGCAGGTATAATGGCCATCCACGTACTGGAAATTCAAATAAAAGTTTGCCTAAAACTTCTACTTTCTACAAAGATTTAGCAATTGACGCAAAAGTGTAAATGTCCGTATACAGGGCTATGATCTATATGATTCCTGCCCGAGAAGAGTACACAAACAACACATTTACCTTGTAGAGAATAGAATATAAAAGAAACACTGTACAGCAGTATTAATTATAAACCGTATGGTGGTATTAATTATGGACTGTATAGCAGTATTATTTATAAGCACTCCGTATGGTGGTATTAATTATATACTGTATGGCTGTATTATTTATAGGGGCTCTGTATTACAGCATTTATTATATATGCAATGTATGGCTGTGTTATGTATTTGGGCTCTGCATAGTTGTTTCAATAATGTGCCGTATGGCTTTATTTGCTAACTGGTCTCTGTATAAGAGTGTTAATTATTATCTGTCTGTCAGTAAAATTTACAGTTGTGCTCAAAAGTTTACATACCCCGGCAGAATTTTTCCTTTCTTGACCTTGTTTCAGAGAATCTGAATGATAACAAAAATACTTTTTCTCCACTCATGGTTATTGGTTGGGTGAAGCCATTTATTGTCAAACTACTGTGTTTTCTCTTTTTAAATCTTAATGACAACCAAAAACATCCAAATAATCCTGATCAAAAGTTCACATACCCCAGTTCTTAATACCGTATATTGCCCCCTCTAACATCAATGACAGCTTGAAGTCTTTTGTGGCAGTTGTGGATGAGGTTCTTTAATTTCTCAGATTGTAAAGCTGCCCATTCTCCTTGGCAAAAAGCCTCCAGTTCCTGTAAATTCCGGGGCTGTCTAGCATGAACTGCGCGCTTGAGATCTCCCCAGAGTGGCTCAATGATATTGAGGTCAGGAGACTGAGATGGCCACTCCAGAACCTTCACTTTGTTCTGCTGTAGCCAATGACAGGTCCACTTGGCCTTGTGTTTTGGATCGTTGTCATGTTGGAACGTCCAAGTACGTCCCATGCGCAGCTTCCGGGCTGATGAGTGCAAATTTGCCTTCAGTATTTGCTGATAACGTGCTGCATTCATCTTTCTTTCAACTTTTGCCAAGTTTCCTGTGCCATTGTAGCTCACATATCCCCAAAACATCACTGATCTACCTCCATGCTTTACTGTAGGAATGGTGTTCCTTTCATCATAGGCCTTGTTGACCTCTCTCCAAATGTAACATTTATGGTTGTGGCCAAAAAGTTCAATATTGTTCTCATCACTCCAGATTACTATTGTATTGTAGGTGAGATACTTTGTGGCATTTGCACAGTAATGGCTTTCTTCTGGTAACTCGACCATGCAGCCCATTTTTCTTCAAGTGCCTCCTTATTGTGCATCTTGAAACAGCCACACTGCTAGTTTTCAGAGAGTCCTGACTTTCAGCTGATGTTATTTGTGGGTTTTTCTTTGCATCCCGAACATTTTTCCTGGCAGTTGTGGCTGAAATTTTTGTTGGTCTAGCTGACCGTGGTTTGGTTTTTACAGAGCCCATGATTTTCCATTTGTTAATCACAGTTTGAACGCTGCTGACTGGCATTATCAATTCCTTGGATATCTTTTTGTATCCCTTTCCTGTGTTATACAGTTCAACTACCTTTTCCCATAGATCCATTGACAATTATTTTGCTTTCCCCATGACTCACAATCCAGAAACGTCAGTGGCTGGTTGAAAGATGCAAGAGTCTGTCTGGCTCCCAGAAACTCACTCAGCTTTTATGTACACACACTGATTACAATCAAACAGATCACAGGTGAGGATGTTACCTTTAGTAGCCATTCAAACCCATTTGTGTCAAATTCTGTGCATGTTATCAGGCCAAAATCAACAGGGTATGTGAACTTTTGATCAGGGTCATTTGGATGTTTTCGGTTGTCATTAAGATTTAAAAAGAGAAAACACAGTAGTTTGACAATAAATGGCTTCATCCAACCAATAACCATGAGTGGAGAAAAAGTTTTTATGTTATCATTCATATTCTCTGAAACAACGCCAAGAAAGCAAAAATTCTGCCGCGGTATGTAAACTTTTGAGCACAACTGTATTAGGGGTCTGTATAGTGTTATTAATTATGTGCTGCATGGCTGTATTATTTATTACAGCTTTATATAGTGGTACTAAATATGTGCTGAATGGATGTATTATATATTAGGGCTCTATATGGTGCTATTAATTATGCGCTGCATGGCTGTATTATTTACTAGGTCTATGTAGAGTGGTATTAACTATGTGCCGCATTGATGTATTATATTATTATAAATAAGGTGGAATTAATGGTGCACTGCATGGTTGTATTATTTATTAAGGCTCTGTATAGTAGTATTTATTATGTGCATCATGCCTGTGTTATTTATTACGATACGATACAATACACTTTTTTGATTCAGAGGGAAATTGTAGTATCACAGCACCATAACATATGCAAGAACAGGAATTACTTAATTAATGGAAACTTGCGTCTATACATATACATAATTAATACATGATATTAATTATGTGCTGCATGGCTGTATTATTTATTAGAGCCCTGTATGGTGGTATTTATTGGGTTTTCTATAGCGGTATTAATTATGCACTGCATGGATGCATAATATATTAGGGCTCTATATGGTGGTATTAATTATGCACTGCATGGCTGTATTATTTATTAAAGCTCTGCATAGTAGTATTTTTTATGTTTTGCATGGCTGTATTATTTATTAGGGCTCTGTATAGTGGTATTAATTATGTGCAGCATAAATGTATTATATATTAGGATTCTATATGGTGGCATTAAATATGCGCTGCGTGGCTGTATTATTTATTAAGGCTCTGTTTTGTAGTATTTATTGTGGGCTGCATGGCTATGTTATTTATTAGGTCTATATATAGTGGTATTAATTATGTGCTGCAAGCATGTATTATTTATTAAGGCTCTGCTTAGTAGTATTTATTATGTGCTGCATGGCTGTATTATTTATTAGGGCTCTGTATAGTGGTATTAATTATGTGCAGCATAGATGTATTATATATTAGGGTTCTATACGGAGTTATTAATTATGCACTGCATGGTTGTATTATATATTTTGCACTCTATATAGTGGTATGTATTATGTGCTGCATGGCTGTATTATTTATTAAGGCTCTGTACAGTAGTATTTATTATGTGCTACATTGCTATATTATTTATTAAGGCTCTGTGCAGTAGTATTTATTATGTGTTCCATTGCAGTATTATTTATTAAGGCTCTGTGCAGTAATATTTATTATGTGCTGCATGGCTGTATTATTTATTAAGGCTCTGTGCAGTAGTATTTATTATGTGCTGCATGGTAGTATTATTTATTAGGGCTCTGTTTAGCGGTATTAATTATGTTCAGCATAGATGTATTATATTTTAGGGTTCTAAATGGTGGAATTAATTATGCGCTGCATGGCTGTATTATTTATCGACACCGTATAGTGGTATTAATTATGTGCTGCATGGCTGTATAATTTATCATAGCTCTGTATTGCTATATTGATTATATGTCATGTGACTGTATTATTTATTGGGGCTCTATTTGGCGGTATTGCTTCAAAAAAGGGGAACTTTTCAATGCTTATCCCATAGCAGGGTGTGTTGGCCGGATCCTAGAGTCACATATGAACTAACGGAGCGATCCTAAGGATAGCTTAAAGCTTAATAAGATATTTATGTGATTTGCAACTCAGGTTGTCAGTGACAACATACAAAGAGGTAACAATGTGGTGAGCTGCAGTACCACATACAGCCATGTGGAGGAGAGTGGCGCTGTGACAAATCCGGAATGAAGAGCCATAATGATCCCGCAACTGGTGCAGCCTCTTTATTCTGCCGATTGGCCACTTATTAAAAGTATATTTTATAATATCCTATTCTACTAATGCAATATTATATATTATTTGTATTTATTATTTTTTTTATAATTATGTTTTATTATTCATTATTATTAGTATTATTATTCATTATTATTAACAATAACAATATAAATAATAATAATAATAATATTTTTTTAATTATTATTATTGTTGCTTTTATTTTTATTATTATTATTACTACAATATATGCCGTGTCTGATCAGTGTTTGCCGGATTATAGTTTCCAATACAGAGAGAAAAAAAAATATCACAATATAAACTGCAATTTATAGGATGAGATAAAATCACCGGCGCGGGGGTCACTCTCGGGTTACCCGCTTCCAACTTCTGAATGAAAATGATCAATGCTTCTCATCAAATATACAGAGCTGTAATCATCCACAGTGTTACATTGCTGAATTGTGCGCTCGTCGCCATCTCTGAACCGCGAGTGGCCCGCTGTGACAAAGCAATGAAAAGAGAAGATGGATGAATAGATGTCCCCCAGGTGGCGGACGGATGTCACCTGTGACGCTTCACAGTTTCTTCTTTCCAGGCTTTTACTGATGATTTTGTGCTTGTAATTCATAATAAAAAACTGAAGCCATACACCTAAGCATCTATCAGACTTTTTTCTGCTCACCCGCAAAAAAAAAGTGCGCAAATTCCCCCAAATTTCTCCATGGTTTTGTCTATCTCAAGGCATCTCTGAGATGACAGAGTCTCCATTTTTCTACCTAACCCTCCAAACCCAAGGGTCAAGAACAAATGGCGACCCTTTTGTCCCACTCTTCTAAATCAACTTGGGCTTGTAAATGATCTGGATTTTCCTAGTGGAAAATCCACAATGTATTGGGCTATGTGCACAAAGCATTTTTCCAAAGAGTTTTTGTAGGAGAAACTTTTCAAATCCATCTCAAAGAAATGTAAAACTCTTGAAAAACTTGGAGTTTCTGCTCAGTTTTCACAAAATAAAAAAAATCTGCAAAAAGTCTAGGTGAGCACACAACCCAAATCGTCTTCTAAATCTCAAAAGTCCTCCTCCTATAATCTATCTGCACATGGAGTCTTTTTGTTGAGTTGTTTTGAAAGGAAACTGAGCTTTTTGGGGGAGAAACTGAGCGGAAACTCATAAAAACCTCCTCAAAAATGCAAAACTCCAAAAAAACTTGGAGGTTCTGCTTAGTCTACTCTAAACAATACTGAGCAAAAAGACTGTATATGCACATAGCCCAAATTCTCCTATAAATCTCAAAATTCCTCAAAAACGTGCAGTTTCTGCTGTTTCCTCTAAAAAAAAAAAATAACTGCAAAAAGACTCTGTGTGCACAAAGCCTAAGGTTGAGTTTTTCAAGGAAGTTTTGGACCAGAAACTGAAAGGAAACTCTTCAAATCTTCCTTCAAAATGCAAAACTCTTCAAAAACTTGCAGTTTCTGCTCAGTTTCCTTTAAGAAAACGCTCAGCAAAAAAAGTTTTGTATGTACACAGCCCAAATCCTCCTCTAAATCTCAAAACTCTTCAAATACTTCCGTTCAGTGTCTATGTGCACATGGAGTCTTTTTGTTCAGTTGTTTTGAGAGGAAACTGAGATTTTTGGAGAAGAAACTAAGCGGAGGTTCTTCAAATTCTCAAAAAATGCAAAACAACTCTTAAAAAACTTGGAGTTTCTGCTCAGTTTCTTCTAAAAAGACATTCAGCAAAAAGACTCGGTGTGTACATAGTCCAAATCCTACTCTAAATATCAAAAACTCCTCAAAAACTTGGAGTTTCCGCTTAGTTTTTATGTGCACATGGAGTCTTTTTGTTGAGTTGTTTAAGACTTTTGTTTGAGCTTTTTAGAGGAGAAACATATTAGTTCACCATGGAGCATTGCCTGCTTCATTTTTCACCTTAATGTCCCTAGTGAGGACCAGTACCCTATAGAGCTAGTTTCAATTTTTGCATTTTTTTATATATTTATTTTTTTAGTTTTGTCTGGTGCCTGAAAATCTTTTCTATCCTTATGGAAGTGATTTGAAAAAAAAAATTGCTAAAAATTGCAGATCCACATGGGAATAGCATGAAGGTGTATTTCCACTAATATTAGAGCAGATCATCAGTGTTACATTCTTGTTCGCCGGAGGGAAAATATGTTTTATACGGTATTGTTCCCCTTTGTGCTGTGCAATAGCTCAAAGACTCTTCTGGGCGCTTTCAACCTGAAATGTTCTGTAACAATGAAGAATTGGATTGTCTTAGATTTTTTTTTATAAAAGTCCCAAAAATTGACAGATTTGATTTTTCTTCATAGAAACCTTCGCTTAAAAGTCATATGGAGGAGACATTTCGGATTCTGTATGACAAGCCTGTAACTTCTTGCATAAACTTATATCTATTGTGACAGAGTCACTGGTGTGATATACAAGGGGAGGTATGTGTCACTCAGGTTGCTAGCCTGTGTGAACTGAAACCTACAAAATTTCTGCCAGCAGGTTATATGCTGGGGGTTAACTCACTTAAAGGGTGTGTTTTTTTGTGAATGGCAAAGAGGTTGAGAAGCCATTCACACTACTTCCCCACAGGGTGTGGCTGAGCAAGGTTTAAATGCTCAGTCACTATTTTTCCTCTCTGTAGTGTGTGGTCTGGAATATGAAGTCTCCAGGCTGTGTTGGGCTGAAGCCAGAGAGCAACACCGGAGGACTGGTGTTGCTGAGACTTCACTGTGCTACCTGGAGCGGGCAAAGCCTCCCTGGCTAAAGGACTCTGTTATACTTTATCTTTTATTTTGCCGTTAACCTCGAGAGGGCCTATTTATTTTTATGGGATGCTGCTGGAGTTTATGCCACACAATAAACCCACAGGAAGTTTACCCAAACCGTGTGTCCTGTGTCTGCCTCTGGAGAGCCGAGCAAGTCGCTTTACCACACTATATTTATATCTTGTATAAGTGGTTATTCCTTTTCCGGTAACACCACCACCCCTGACCAATGGACGTATCTGGTATTGCAGCTCTGCTCCATTTAAATACTGAACCATTTGTTTAAATGAATGAGACACCCCATAATGCATCACTTCATACTGATATTTTAAAGTCATTTGCATTTTAGGTGCAGCTTAGTTACCACATGACTGTGACAGCGATCTCTATGATCTCCATAATGATAGATTTTCTAAATTTATGTCAAATTTAGAAAAAAAAAAATTCAGCATGGTATAAAGCTATAGCTTTTATCAAAAGTTGCAATTTTTTTTTAAACTTTAGAAAAGTTGTAATTTCTATGAATCATTAATAAATCTGTGTAGTTTGGCCTCTTAGTAGGGTTCTCGATCCCAATGGCTTAGAGTTGGTTTCCAGTGCCTTGTTTCCCTAACCTATGGGTCATTAAAGGGAGTCTGTCAGTAGAATTAACCCTACTAAGCTGTCTATATGGACATGTAGGTCATAGGAAGCTGAATAAAATGATACCTTGATATCTTTGATCCGATGTCTTATTCCAGAGAAATCCACATTTTCCTTAATATGTAAATGAGCTGTTACGATCTATGGGTGGAACATAGATCTCCCCGAGAATCTGTCTCCCCAGCTTATTGTAAATGTAGGGGGAGTTACTAATGTGAGACATGTAATGACTGACAGTCTGCTCTCCTGATCTACATGACTCACATGCTCCCTTTCATTTCATATAAGCTCTGTAAGCAGATCATCTGGGAGATCCATACCCCGCCCATAGATCTTAACAGCTCATTTACATATTAAGAAAAACGTGGATTTCTCTGGAATAAAACATCGGATTGAAGATATCAAGGTATCATTTTATTCAGCTTTCTGGGACCTACTTGGACATATAACCAGCTTAGTAGGGTTAATCCTACTGACAGACTCCCTTTAATGATCCACAGTTTGGGGGGAACAAGGCACTGCAAAACCACTCTAAGCCTTTGAGGTCAAGATTGCCCCTCCCTAAATTATTAGATTTTCATGCATGCTAAAATACATATATGTAGTTGCAAACCAGAGCATCACTTTAAATGCTGGCAATATTTCAGTAAAGTGGCGTCTATTATAGACACATAGTAAGTATTGTGCTGTAAGCGCTATTTCATTATACCGCACAGCCCTGTGGATTCGTGCAGGTGGAGATGGTTGCATCGGAGAATCATTAAAGCCGTAATTTCGAGCCATTTCATTTAACATATTGTACAACATAAGTGTTGACAATTGCTTCTACGAGTGGAATTTAAGCAATCAGCCGTCTTCTGCGGAAAGCAATGTAAGCACTGCAGTAAGTACAGCATTTCATAGCCGCCGTAAGTCTCCATCTCACTAATGCAGCGGTTTAACTCCACCATGGAACTTTTCTCAAGCTGAAAAAAGTCATGGAGGATCTGAAATTTTGCATTAGGTGAATAAACAAAGATTGATCGTCTATTAAAGAGCAGCTTTGTACTTTGGAGTGCACATTGGTGGAAATTGGGAAACTGCATTTTTTGCTAGAATTGAGGTGCCTTGGTACACAGCATTAATCAACCAGACATCTACTACCCTCCATTTAGATTGGTCACTGCCTTTATTGCAGTCTGAAGGTATCCATATTTTCATACGACATCCAGTTATTCCTCTCTATTCTCCCCAAAAACACACTCCGTTTGACCCATCATGAACCAACGAATTTTAAGTCATCAGCTCATCCCCATTCCCTATGGCAATCATTTCTTTAGCAAGCTTTCTACTATCTGGATTTACTTCCTGGCTCAGACCTGCTTATTAACCCTTCATTTGCTGTAAGCACGACAAACTCTTCGCTGGTGCTGTTCACACTACAAACGCAGCATCAACAGTTTGTGTATTCTCTACCAGCAAGTATTTAGTTTGCCTGCTCTTCTCTGCTATCGTCATCCCTACAAAGGACAGTCTGTCTGCTAAAAACAGACAACTATCGATTGAACAATTTGTTTTCCTAACTACAGAACCTGTGTATATCTACACTCCTGGCTGTATGTTTTGGAGCTTTCTCTTCCACCTGTCTATTTGCCATCCCACATACCCTGCTGTCCTGGTCCTCGCTGACCCACATGCCATTCAGCAAGTTATGCCTGCTATGCCTGCCGTTGCCTTCAGTCCTTGATGCTCACCCTGACCTACGGCTCTGACAATCCACCTTAACAGGTGAGCCCATAACAGATTGAATATGTTGAAATCCTTCTCTGCTCCAGGCAGTGGAGAGTCGGGGCCCGCTGATTTATGGTCAACCGATTCTGATTAAATTAATCAGTGTGGTCAACATTAGTGTTGAGCGAGCACTAAAATGCTCGGGTGCTCGAAGCTCGGGCCGAGCTCGCCGTGATACTCGGGTGCTCGACCCGAGCAACGAGCCCAATGTTAGTCTATTGGAGACCCAAGCATTTTTGCGGCGGCACCCCCGGCAGTCTTTTAAAAGCCTAACAAGTGCCCAAAACGATAGTGACAGTGCTCAAATGACATGGGGACAGCATGGGGAAGACCCCTGGAATCATCTCTGACACCCAGGTCACTGCCTAAAAGTGTGCCCATCAGAAGTCATCCTTGCCCCATCAGAAGATGCAGACTTGCAACTATCCCCGTGCAAGTTCTTGTCCCAGGGCAGTGTTCAATTGTACCTCCCCCATTCCTTGCAATGCAAGCGCAAATATGCAGCCAACCACCCCCACCCCAGGCTGCAATACCATACTGCTTGCTTGCACTTGAAATTGGGCCTTTGAGGCATGTGGAGGCGGAATCTGGCCACCACGTCATGGCTGCGTTGGCGGCCTGGTATCCATACTCAGTCCCCAGCCACCCGGCGGCCGGGTGTCCACACTCGGTCCACAGCCGCCAGGGGGTAGCCGGGTGTCCATACTCGGTCCCCAGCCGCCCCGCGGCCGGGTGTCCATACTCGGTCCCCAGGCGCCCCGCAGCCGGGTGTCCACACACAGTCCCCAGCCACCTGGGGGCAGCCGGGTGTCCATAAACGGTCCCCAGCCGCCCCTATTTCTCCTGTCAACTTCCCCCCACACACTTTTTTTAGCCCGGCCTGCTTTATGGCAGCATTGGACGAGCCCACCAGAGAACCTGACTCCTCCGGTGGGCCCTGGCTTCTCCATCAGGGAAGTTGAGAGTGCCAAGGTGAGGAGCATGATGATGATGATAGAAGTTAGCATCTGCTTTGTTTTCTTGGAATGCAAGCGTAAGTGTGCAGCCTGCCACCCACCCACCCCCAGGCTACAATACCATACTGATGGCTTGCTTGCACTTGAAATTGGGCGTTTTAGGCATGTGGAGGCGGAATCTGGCCACCACGTCATGGCTGCGTTGGCGGCCTGGTATCCATACTCAGTCCCCAGCCGCCCGGTGGCCGGGTGTCAACGCACGGTCCCCAGCCGCCTGGGGACAGCCGGGTGTCCATAAACGGTCCCCAGCCGCCCCTATTTCTCCTGTCAACTCCCCCCCCCCACTTTTCTTAGCCCGGCCTGCTTTAGGGCAGCATTGGACGAGCCCACCAGAGAACCAGACTCCTCCGGTAGGCCCTGGCTTCTCCATCAAGGGATTTGAGAGTGCCAAGGTGAGGAGCATGATGATGATGATAGAAGTTAGCATCTGCTTTGTTTTCTTTTAATGCAAGCGTAAGTGTGCAGCCTGCCACCCACCCACCCCCAGGCTGCAATGCCATGCTGCTAGCTTGCACTTGAAATGGGGCCTTTTAGTTTGGAGGAGGCCGAAGCTGGCCACTACCTCATGGCTGCTGCGGCAGCGAGGTATCCATACTCAGTCCCCAGCCGCCCCTATTTGTCCCGGTGTGCCTTATACCTAAGATTAAGAGCGCATACCAAAACATTAACTGTGCCCTCCCCAGTGCATTTAGTGGGAAAGACAGCCTATTCTGCTGTAGTGTGTGCATGCCAAACCCCTGTTCATGGTACATGCGAAGATGCCTCCCACCCTGCACCTGTTGTTGCAGACTTCCAACTATCCCCGTTCAAGTCCTTGTCCCAGGGCAGTGTTCAATTGTACCTCTCCCATTCCTTGCAATGCAAGCGCAAGTATGCAGCCTGCCACCCACCCACCCCCAGGCTGCAAAACCATACTGCTTGCTTGCACTTGAAATTGGGCCTTTTAGGCATGTGGAGGTGGAATCTGGCCACCACGTCATGGCTGCGTTGGCGGCCTGGTATCCATACTCAGTCCCCAGCCGCCCGGCGGCCGGGTGTCCACACTCGGTCCCCAGCCGCCTGGGGGCAGCCGGGTGTCCATAAACGGTCCCCAGCCGCCCCTATTTCTCCTGTCAACTCCCCCCCACACTTTTCTTAGCCTGGCCTGCTTTAGGGCAGCATTGGACGATCCCACCAGAGAACCAGACTCCTCCGGTGGGCCCTGGCTTCTCCATCAGGGGAGTTGAGAGTGCCAAGGTAAGGAGCATGATGATGATGATAGAAGTTAGCATCTGCTTTGTTTTCTTGGAATGCAAGTGCATGTATGTATCAGCGGCTAGGCCTGAGGTGGTCAGCGTTTTGGCGCATATCCTACCTCCTCCGAGGATTGTGGTGTTTTCCTGCTACTATCCCAGTTCTATGACTCCCGTTAAAACAAAGCTTCAGGTGATAAATGATGGATGAGGTAGTGGCAAAGGAGAAAGAGCAGGAGGAACAGGGACCATTCACATCAATATCAGGCCAGTCAAGCACATATGTCTTGTAGGATATGTTTCTGTAACAAAAGGAGCGGTTCGGCTACAGTTATAGGGCATACAGTGAGTGCAATGCCTACCAAAAATTTGGAGGCACTCCAATGCCCCTTGGAAATGACATGGAGGTCAGAGGGCCTTAACTAAACCGTTTTTTCCATTTATAGCAACTGAGTCTCCTGTACACTGTTGACCTAAGCAGTGAATGGAAGGCTTTCCAAAAATTATGAGGAACTGCAATGCCCCTTGAAACAGACGTGGATTACAGCGTACTAAAAACCTTCTACCCATTATTGGGGAGTGGGTCTCCCTTAGTTTTCGCCTTTACATTGAAAAGCAAAAGCTGACTAAAATTAGGAGGAAATGCAATGCCCGTTGGAAGAGTCGTGGAGGTTAGAGGTAATTAAAAACAACATTTCAATGCCCCTTGGAAGAGCTGTGGAGTTCAAAGTGGCTTAAGAAGATGCTTTTAATGCCCCTTTGAAGAGACGTGGCGGTCACAGTAGCTTAACAAGATGGTTTTAATGCCCCTCGGAAAAGACGTGGAGGTCCCAGTAGCTTAACAAGACGGTTTCAATGCCCCTTGGAAGAGACGTGGAGGTCACAGTAGCTTAACAAGACGGTTTTAATGCCCCTTGGAAAAGTGGTGGAGGTCGCAGTAGCATAACAAGACGGTTTTAATGCGCCTTACAAGAGCCATGCAGTACAGCATCTTAAAAACATTATTCCCATTATTGGGGAGTGTGTCTCCCATAGTCTTTGCTTATGCCTTCCAAGCAAAAGCTGCCAAAAATTAGAACGGAGGAACTTGCAATGCCCCTTACAAGAGCCATGCAGTACAGCATATTACAAACATTATTCCCATTATTGAGGAGTGTGTCTCCCATAGTCTTTGCTTATGCCTTCCAAGCAAAAGCTGCCAAAAATTAGGACGGAGGAACTTGCAATGCCCCTTACAAGAGCCATGCAGTACAGCATATTACAAACATTATTCCCATTATTGGGGAGTGGGTCTCCCATAGTATTTGCTTATGCCTTCCAAGCAAAAGCTGCCAAAAATTAGGACGGAGGAACTTGCAATGCCCCTTACAAGAGCCATGCAGTACAGCATATTACAAACATTATTCCCATTATTGAGGAGTGTGTCTCCCATAGTATTTGCTTATGCCTTCCAAGCAAAAGCTGCCAAAAATTAGGAGGAAATGCAATGCCAATTTGAAGAGTCGTGATGGTTAGAGTTAATTAAAAACAACATTTCAATGCCCCTTGGAAGAGCTGTGGAGTTCAGAGTGGTTTAACAAGACGCTTTTAATGCCCCTCAGAAGAGACGTGGAGGTCCCAGTAGCTTAACAAGACGGTTTTAATGCCCCTTGGAAAAGTGGTGGAGGTCGCAGTAGCTTAACAAGATGGTTTGAATGCCCCTTGGAAGAGACGTGGAGGTCCCAGTAGCTTAACAAGACGGTTTTAATGCCCCTTGGAAAAGTGGTGGAGGTCACAGTAGCTTAACAAGACGCTTTTAATGCCCCTCGGAAAAGTGGTGGAGGTCACAGTAGCTTAACAAGACGATTTTAATGCCCCTCAGAAGAGACGTGGAGGTCCCAGTAGCTTAAGAAGACGGTTTTAATGCCCCTTGGAAAAGTGGTGGAGGTCGCAGTAGCTTAACAAGACGGTTTGAATGCCCCTTGGAAGAGACGTGGAGGTCCCAGTAGCTTAACAAGACGGTTTTAATGCCCCTCGGAAAAGTGATGGAGGTCACAGTAGCTTAACAAGACGCTTTTAATGCCCCTCGGAAAAGTGGTGGAGGTCACAGTAGCTTAACAAGACGCTTTTAATGCCCCTTACAAGAGCCATACAGTACAGCATCTTAAAAATATTATTCCCATTATTGGGGAGTGGGTCTCCCACAGTCTTTGCTTATGCCTTCCAAGCAAAAGCTGACAAAAATAAGGACGGAGGAACTTTCAATAATGGCAACACGGACCACGGTCACCCTGGTGGTATAGTCGTGGTGGAGGCTGAGGATAAGGAGAAGAACATAAAACAGCCGAAATGAGGAAGCGTATACCCATGTGTGGGTGTGAAGCGGTGCATGTGAATACACCTCCCGAAATAACACAGTGGATTTGACTTTATGTTACTCTGCTGTCATTTGGTGGTGATGAGAAGTCTGGCCCAATCCAGCCCTTGCTCATTTTGATAAGGGTCAGCTTGTCAGCATTGTCAGTTGACAGGCGAGTGCGCTTATCAGTTATAATTCCCCCAGCGGCACTAAAAACACGCTCCGATAACACGCTAGCGGCAGGGCAGGCCAGGACCTCCAAGGCGTACAGAGTGAGTTCATTCCAAGTGTCCAGCTTGGATACCCAATAATTAAAAGGCACAGAGGAATCACGGAGGATGCTGGTACGGTCGGCAAGGTACTCCCTCACCATCTTTTGAAACTTTCCACTCCTTGTGAGAGTACCCCGCGCCTCAGGGCCTGAAAGCTGGGCGGGTCTCAGAAAACTGTCCCAGAACGTTGACAGTGTTCCCCTGCCTCTGCTGGATTGGAGTTGCCTCTCTCTCGCTTGTACGCCTTGGTTGGTCAATGAACTGTGACCTCTGCCGCTAGCGTGTTCAGATGGGAAATTTTTTAACAGTTCTGCAGCAAGGGCCTTCTGGTACTGCCCCATTTTTGTAGACCTCTCCACCTCAGGAATAAGAGAGTGAAAGTTCTCCTTGTAGTGGGGGTCTAAAAGTGTCACCAACCAGTAATGACTGTCACCCAACATTTTGACAACGCGAGGGTCACGGTTAAGGCAGCGTAACATAAAGTCAGCCATGCGCGCCAGACTGGTAACGGGCAAGACTTCCGTGTCCTCACCAAGATGACGACTGACCATGCTCTCCTCCTCCTCCTCCTCCTCCCCCCTGTCCTCAGGCCACCCACTCTGAACCGACGGTATGACAGTTGTACAGGTACTACCGTCTACAGCGCATGATACAAGCTCCTGTTCTTCCTCCTCCTCCTCCTCTCCCTCATTGTCCCCCAATGCAGCACGTTGGGATGAGATGAGGCTGAGCTGTGTGTAATCGACCGCAACGGCTTCTTGCTCCATCTTATCATACTCTGGCTGCAATGCCTCCTCTTTAATTCTCTGCAGAGAGCGTTGCAAAAGACAGACAAGTGGAATGCTGATGCTAATGATGGCGTCATCGCCACTCACCATCTTGGTGGACTCCTCAAAGTTTGTCAAGATGGTACATATGTCAGACATCCAGGTCCACTCCTGAGGTCTTATGTGTGGAGTCTGACCTGAATATCGACGGCCTTGTTGCAGCTGGTACTCCACAACTGCTATGTTCTGCTCACAAATCCTTTGCAACATGTGGAGGGTAGAGTTCCAACGTGTGGGGACATCACACACCAGTCGGCGTGACGGAAGCTGCAAACGCTGCTGCAATACAGCAAGGGCGGCGGAAGCTGTAGCCGACTTGCGAAAATGAGCTGACAGGCGGCGTACGTTGACGAGCAGATATGGCAACTCGGGGTACGATTTAAGAAACCGCTGAACCACGAGGTTAAGCACATGAGCCAGGCATGGTACGTGTGTGATCTCGCCTCGCCTCAGAGCCGCCACCAGGTTACGGCCATTGTCACACACGAACATGCCTGGATGTAGGTTCAGCGGTCTCAGCCACAGATCTGCCTGCTCTTTCACAGCTGTCCACAACTCACAAGCAGTGTGAGGTTTCTCACCTAAGCTTATGAGTTTCAGCACAGCCTGTTGCCGCTTGGCGGAGGCAGTGCTGTAGTGCTTCCAGCTTGTAACTGATGTGGTGATATCTGAGATGGAGGCTGAACATGAGGAGGAGGATGATGCGCAGGAGCTGTACACTGTGGGGGCAACTCTGACTGACATAGGGCCCGCAATCCTCGGTGTGGGGAGGACGTGTTCAGTCCCAAGGTCCGACTGGGTCCCGGCTTCCACTATGTTTACCCAGTGTGCCGTCAGGGAGATGTACCGTCCCTGGCCACAAGCACTTGTCCTCGTGTCCGTTGTCAGGTGGATTCTCCAAGTAACTGCATTGTTGAGGGCACGGCAGATGTTTTGGGACACGTGCTTGTGTAGTGGGGGGATGGCACACCGGGCAAACTAGTGTTGGCTGGGGACCGAGTACTGAGGGACGGCCACCGCCATAAGGTTGCGGAAGGATTCCGTCTCCACCAGCCTAAAAGGCAGCATTTCCAATGCAAGCAGTCGTGAAATGTGCGAATTTAGGACTGTGGCCTGTGGGGCGTTAGCTGCGAATTTCCGCTTTCGTTCAAAGGTCTGGGATATGGACAATTGAACGCTGCGGTGGGACGTGGGCGTGGACGTTGATGCTGTTTCTTGAGAAACTGCCATAACAAGTGAAGACTGAGAGGAGGGGGCATCTTTGCATGCAGTATGGACAGGGGATTGCCTTGCACACACAACAGGGGGTTCTATTGCACGCACAACAGCGGAGGAAGCAGTGGTGACACCCGCTGACACTGGTCGTGGACCCTGGGGTTCGCCCCACAAAGTCGGGTGCATTGCTGCCATGTGCCTGATCATGCTGGTGGTGGTCAGGCTGGTAGTTTTGTCACCCCTGCTGATGCTGGCATGGCAGGTGGTACATATGGCCTTTTTGGGGTTATCAGCAGAGTCTTTAAAAAAATTCCAGACCCTGGAAGACCTACAGGTTGTACTGGCAACGTCCCTCGTGTTGGTGTTACGGGGAACTGTTGCCTGCCTTCTGTGTGCGGCCACCACACTGCTTCTTCCTGCCTGTTGGGGTACTCTGCCTCCCTCACCCTGTGTGCTGCTGGCCTCGCTCTGCATGTCCTCCTGCCACGTTGGGTCAGTTACTAGATCATCCACCACCTCCTCCTCTTCCACTTGCGCACCACGATCCTCCTCTTCACTTCCTGGCAATTGTGTCTCGTCATTGTCCACCTCTTGTAACAAATTGCCAGCTTCGACTTCCTGTGGCCGTGGCTGTTGAAATATTTGGGCCTCTTCCACCACTTCAAGCGGAGCAGGCGAGGGGCACAAATCTGGAAATGGACCAGTGAACAGCTCTTCAGAGTGTCCAAGTGTGGGATCAGTTGCTGTCTGACGACACTCGGCATGGTGGGAGGAAGGAGCATCAGGGTGAGGAGGAGTATGCGGTCGAGACTCACGGCTACAAAGAGTTGACCGTGTGGAAGACTGACCGGAGGTGGTGGTGCCCAGGTAACTGGAAGTATTATCTGCTATCCAATTAATAACATGTTCACACTGATCAGTTCGCAATACTGGTGTTGTTCTGTGCTTCCCTAGTAATTCGGTCAAGAAGTGGGAGCGAGAAGATGTGGCTGTTGGTTGTGGCACATTTTCACCTTGGCCACGGCCCCGTCCTCTGCACACACCATCACCAGAACGTCCACTTCAACGTCCCTTGCCACGCGCCTTGCCCATTGTAAAGGAAGTAAAATAGCTTACACTCGCACTATCAATGGAAAAAGGGTAATGAAAAGTAGATTAGAACCGTGGAAGAGGAAAACCACAGTTCTATTTCTCTGGCCTACACCGGACTCTTTTAAACAATCTGAACAATCAGGGAGAAACTATTACTGTTTTTCTTTACGGAAAAAATACCAACAGCTGAATAATAGAGATTTTTTACCGTGGAATGGCAAAACCACAGTTATTGTTTTCTGGGGTATACCAGACAATTTTAAATAGATATATTTGCGGCTGAAAAGTGAGCGACACACTCAAACTGTTTTTTTTTAGGTAAAAATGGCCCAAAAGTGGATAATACAGAGGTTTGAACCGTGGAACTGCAAAACCACACTTGTATTTCTCAGGCCTACACCAGACTATTTTCAACAGATATATTTGAGTCTGAACAATCAGGAGACACTACTGTTTTTCTTTAAGGCAAAAAATGCAAAAAAGCAGGATAATACAGAGATTTGACCCGTGGAACTGCAAAACCACACTTGTATTTCTTGGGCCTACACCAGACTATTTTCAACAGATATATTTGTGTCTGAACAATCAGGAGACACTACTGTTTTTCTTTACGGCAAAAAATGCCAAAAGAAGGATAATACAGAGATTTGACCCTAGGAACTGCAAAACCACAGTTCTAGTAATCTGGCCTACACCAGACTATTTTCAACAGATATATTTGTGTCTGAACAATCAGGAGACACTACTGTTTTTCTTTATGGCAAAAAATGCAAAAAAGCAGGATAATACAGAGATTTGACCCGTGGAACTGCAAAACCACACTTGTATTTCTCGGGTCTACACCAGACTATTTTCAACAGATATATTTGTGTCTGAACAATCAGGAGACACTACTGTTTTTCTTTATGGCAAAAAATGCAAAAAAGCAGGATAATACAGAGATTTGACCTGTGGAACTGCAAAACCACACTTGTATTTCTCGGGCCTACACCAGACTATTTTCAACAGATATATTTGTGTCTGAACAATCAGGAGACACAACTGTTTTTCTTTACAGCAAAAAATGCAAAAAAGCAGGATAATACAGAGATTTGACCCGTGGAACTGCAAAACCACACTTGTATTTCTCGGGCCTACACCAGACTATTTTCAACAGATAGATTTGTGTCTGAACAATCAGGAGACACTATTATTTTTTTTTTACGGCAAAAAATGGCAAAAGCAGGATAATAGAGATTTTTTACCGTGGAACAGCAAAACCACAGTTATAATTTACTGGTGTATACCAGACTTTTTTAAATATATATATTTGCTGCTGAACAGTGAGCGACACACTCAAACTGTTTTTTTTAGATACAAATGGCCCAAAAGTGGATAATACAGAGGTTTGAACTGTGGAACTGCAAAACCACACTTCTGTTTCTCTAGCATACACCAGACTATTTTCAACAGATATATTTGTGTCTGAAAAATCAGAGACACACTTTTTTTTTTGGGGGGGGGGTGGGGACACCAAAAGGTTAATAAGACGGGTATTTGTACAGTGTGAAGGAGGAAAAAAAAAGAGGATTTAGATGAAAAAAAAGGATTTTTCCTGGCCCCCGAGACCTGGAGCTAAGTCCAGCAATTTCAGCAACAGGAGCACACAGGACTGTAATGCAGCGTTTGCTGGTATAACCACTGCGTCTCCTATACAGCCGGCCTGCCTGCCTGATATCTGGGAAGGATATTAGTCCTGAGGACTGTTTGTTTGATCTGGCAGCCTTTAAAGACCCTACACTAACTATTTCGCAGGATATATCTCTCCCTAAATCAGCAGCGCTGTCCCTACACTGTCTGATCCGGAGCGACTGTGTCCAAGATGGCGGCGCCCGGTTTTAAATACTCGAGGTGACGCTGTGCGGCCAGCCAATCACTGTAATGCCCACAAACAACATGGCTGCGGCATTACAGTGACTGGCTGGCAATCCCTGCATGTTCATTGGCTCTGTAAAGAGCGCCAAACATGCAGGGAGGAGACCCGAGCTCCCGCCCGAGTAACCCGGAAATGCTCGGTGCTCGCCGAACATCCCGAGTAGCGTGATGCTCGGGCGAGTACCGAGCAGTGTCGAGCATGCTCGCTCAACACTAGTCAACATTAATCCAATGTGTATGACTTTTAGAATAATATTAACTGAAGCAAACAATTTGGACCAAGTGAGCAAAGAGAATAGGGAAACGTATGTAAGCCACAGCCAAACACTTATGGTGGTGACTTATCTCCCCAGAGAACAAAATTACCAGTAGTGTAATCCAACTGCCCCTTGCTTCTTCCTGCCAACATCTACAATCAGTGGAGAATCAGGAAGCCCACCACATATTAGATCGTGTGAAGGTCAAGTTCAAATTGGCAGGTCGACCGACATTAATTTAAGTTGTATGTCATCTTTAGTGTCATCATCATTTCTGCAGGATAAAGATGTGAGGAGCAGAACCTTGGCAGAGCCTTGGGAATAAGAAGAGAGCATGATAAACTAATTGTCTGAGAACAAAAGGATAGAGGATGCAGGAATCCAAATGACCAATCTGCCATATAGGGAGAGTCGGGAAGCTCTCATAAACATTAGGTGGTTCTGCCAAAATTGGTTGGTTTGGTCAATAACATTAATGCGTATGTCCACCTTTATGGTCACTCTCACTTCTCAAGAGTGAAGATGAGGGGAGCAGATACCTGGCAGGAGGTTATTTCTCATATGAACAAAGTATTGGACATGGTAAAATCCAACATGTCCAACCAATCCTAATTTTCCCTGGTTGCAGACATTAGGAGAGGACCGTGATGGCCCAACATTTATGCAATATATATGGCCAGCCGTATACCCGAGCCATAAACACAAAACCAAATACACGAAGACCTTGTAGTGCACAAAAAGGCTGTTAACACGGAAGGACACAAACTGATTAGGACTTCAAAAATTATATAATCTTCATTCATCCCCCTTCTAATGAGGATAACACATAAATCATGTCCTAATCCATGCCTTTACTTCAGAAACTATGTACTGTCTTCATTTTGTCTTGCCACTTTCCAAGGGTCAATGATCACATCATGAAGGACGATGGAGTTGCCGGAGAATTACCAAAGGACAGAACAGCTGAGACTGACCTGAAATCATTCTCTCCGACCTAATCATGGAAATCAAAGCTGGCATGTGGTTGTAGAGGTGCTCGCACGGAGCCCTGGTAATCAATCTAATGCACTCCTCGAAGGATTCCTGAATGTAGCCAATTTATCAGAGCAACTTAGATTCAAGACTCTGCTGTTAGATATGAGTTTATCATCCGTTCTTCTATTCAGGTGTATCCACTGTACGCAGTCATTTCCTTTACATCTCTGAGCTTATAGACCTACCCTCTGGGGCAAATGCCAGAGTTATAGATGCTCTATTAAGACATAAATGTAACACTAATTTTGTTCCTGACTCATAAAACCATCACTTGCCAATGACTTTCTATGTCAATCCTCATGTAACCACCAATGGGTGTTCATGCTATAGAAGCAATAGGGACGGTGTAGTCTAGAACCTACTCAAGTTGGCCAAACTGACTTTCCGTATAGTCAAGGTGAGCCTAAGCTCTTCCTTTCCATATGCAGCAAAGCTTTGGAAAACAACATTAGAGGTGGACAAGCATGAAGACTCAACTCTTGGAGAACATCCAAGAGGCTACCAAAAAAGGGAGAGATCTCTTGAACAACTGGAAAATTTAGAAAGTCTGTGGGGCTGTCACACAAACCTCTTCCAAACCCTATCAGACTCACATTCAGGGGGTGGGAAAATGTTTGTGTGAACGTCCCAAGAGGCTTTCTAACTTTTCCAGTTGTTCGAGAGGTCTCTTCTTTTTTCTGGTAGCCTCATGGATGGAGACTGACCAGTAGGGAAAGGGGCATACTTATGCACATTGAACTCTTTTGTCGATCTGCCAGAAAAGCATTTAGAAAAGTTGGCATGAACTGTATGATGAGGACCATGGTACCTATTTTTTGTTTTCAAGTAGGGAAGAACAGCAGGACCTTTAGGTCTTAGCGTTGGTAAGATGGTGGCAGCTAAACTAAGCAATAGGAATAGGAGTGGACTAGAGATGAGCGAATTGATTCGTAACAAATAAAATTCATCACAAATTTCCCAAAATTATGATGAATTCGAAATTTTTGGGAATGAATTCAGAAAGTATCGAATCTGACAGAAACCAATAACATTTTTACCAAAAAGCCTCTGTCTTTTCTAGATAGGCTTGTTATAGACTAAATCCATTCTAAGGCTATGTGCGTACGTTCAGTATTTCATTACAGAAATTTCTGCAAAGTTTCTGCATCTCTTGGCAGAAAAAATGCTGCAGCAAAAATGTGCATTTTGCTGTGATTTTGGCATGTTTTCTATGCGTTTTTTTATGCATTTTTGTACAGTAATGAATGCTTTTTGGAGATAAATAAAGATATTTGAAAAAAGAAACGTGGGACATCGCTTTAACCCTTGAATTACCGTCGGACCTGGGGTGAATATATTGGTTAATTTAAATGATTAAAGAATGTGTCTGTTTTATTTCAAATAAAGTGTTTTTTTTCTCGGTGTGTTTTTTTTAACTCTTTACTTACAGGTTTAGTAATGAGGGTGTCTGGCTGACACCTCTTCATTACTAAAGCTAGGGTTAGGTATCAGCAACGCCTAATCCTATTACCTAATACCCTTAATCCTAATGCTGCACTTGTTTTGTTAGTACATGCGGATCCACTGCATGTAATAACATTTCAATCAGTCAAAATCTCCAGCGTAGATTAGTGTCTCCACTACAGAAATTGACATGCTGCGGGTGAGTTTGAGTATGTGCCCATGATCAAGAAATGCTGCTGGCTTGATGCTGCGTATTTGTGCAGCGTCAAACTCGCAGCAGCCAGATGTTACAGCATAGTGGATGGGATTTCTAGAAATGCCATGTCCACTATGCGTGCATCTGAGGCTGCGCATCACCCATGGACACTGACGTGCGGCGAGTCTTTCAGGACCGCAGCAGGTCAAATTCTCTTGTCGCTAGTCTCCGTAACAGAAATTTGACCACTACAATGTATTAAATGCGGTAAATCCGCATGGTTCAGTGAACACATGTGGATTTACCTGCGTTCAATAGAATGCAGAGTTTTGGACACAGCAAAAATATGCTGCTTCCCAAGTGCTGCTATGTCCGGATTGTGGACACATACCCTTAAAAAAATGGTGTGGGTTCCCACATCATTTTCATAACCAGCAGAGGGAAAGCCAACCACTGTGGGCTGATATTACTAGCCAGGGAAAGGGCAATTAGCCAAGAATGTTCCCTATTAATAACAGCCCACAGCTGTTTGCTTAGCCTTTACTGGCTAGATTACAGGGGGATCCCAGAAAATTTTTACGTAGGGTCCCCCTATAAAATCTAACCAGCAAAGGCTAAACAGACAGCTATGGGCAGATATTAATAGCCAGGGAAGGGGCCATGGATCTTGGCCCCCTCTGAGGCTAACAATATCACCTCTCAGCAGTCTCAGAAATGGCGCATTCATAAGATACGCCAAATCTGGCTCTTAGCCTCCACTGTTCCCACTTGCCCTGGTGCGGTGGCAAGTGAGATAATAGGATTGGGGTTCATGTCAGCCTTGTATTGGCAGCTGACATGAAGCCCAGGTTAGTAATGGAGAGGTATCTAAAAGACGCCCCCATTACTAACCGTGTAGTAAAGTTATTTAAATAAAGACACGGCCAGAATGAAGTATTTAATTTTAAATAAAATTCCACATGGTTTTAATAATTTATTTAAAAATAAAAAACACCGTTATACTCACCTAATGCCAATTCTGCTGAAGCCATTGTCACCTGTAAAAAAAACAAAAAAAAAACAACCGTATCCCTCACCTGTCTGCCGTGATGACATAATCCACAGTGTCCCACGGCAATCTGGGCCACTTCTAGAGCAGTCACACCAGCAATCACTGGTTCTAGAGGACAGCACACTATACACTGACAGGAGCGCGATCATTCCACGCAGTGTATAGTGCTGAGCTTCTAGGAGTGAGGTCACTGGAGTTCAATCAGCTGATAAGCTCTGGTGACCTCTCTTACTGCACCAGTGTTGCTTGACAAAATTCTCACGAAGTGATACAGTAAGTGAGGTCACCGGAGCTCATCATCTGATCATCAGCTGATTGAACTCCAGTGACGGGAGCAATCGTGCTCCTGTCAGTGTATAGAGTGCTGCCAGGTGATAGGAACACCTTGGGACACTCGTGATGACAGGGGTAGGTGAGTATAAGGTGTTTTTATTTTAATAGCAATTTATTTAACTTTTTTTTTTTTTACATGGAACACATGCACCGGCTGAGGAGACTACTTCTCCCCTCAGCTGCGCCTGCTCTTGCTATTATCAGCGGGAGCGGCCGTAGGATGATGGGAGGCGTGTGTGCACATGGCCACCACAGTGTGCACACAGCCTTACAGTTTGCGTCTACTTTAGAGCTGGAAGAGGATCTTGCTATTGAGCACAGGAATTTAAATTGAGTACATTTAGTCTTATGGGAGTAAAAATAAATAAATAAAAGTTTCAATTATTTTTCTTAAACTTCATTATCTCAGGGACGTTTACTATCGATGCCAATATCAACTCCTAGATCTTCTCCGGGAGGAAGCAGAATCCTCTCTACAGGACTCGCAGACGGCACAGCAAAGCAATTTTCTGTCTGCTTACACCCACGTTCCTCCTTCACGTGTATTGATTTTGTGCTGATAAAAGTATTTTTGTTACTCTCCCATCGGGATGCGGGATTTATCTACGTGACCTGCCGACTCAATTCTGTATACAGAGAACTTGCATCTTCCACTCTTCTGAATGCCACAATCTCTCCTAATAAAGCCGAGATTTTGCCTCCAGATGTGGCCTGCTGGGCAAAAGACATGCTCGAATAGGATTTTATAGGAAAACGGCAGAAATAATTTTATATCATGACGTCCAAGATTATGGTGTTATAAAAAAACTGTTAATTGTGCAGCTGGGAAATTGGCTTCTTTTCGCTTACTCCTGGATTGGGCTCAGTAGCAGGTGCCAGCTGTGTTATACAGCCAGCACCTGCCTCTAACAGCAGCCATCAGTTTTCTCCGATCTCTGCTGTTTAAGGCTATGTTTACATGTTGCGTTTTTGCTGAATTTTTATGCAAATTTTAAGCTGCATTTTACAATACCAGCAAAAGTTATGAGATTTCATGCACACATCTCATGCACACACCTTGTTTTTTTTTTCCTGACTGAATTGTAAAACTGGTGCGTTTTTGAAAACTGCAGCATGTCCCTTCTTTCAGCATTTTTTCACCCACAGAAAGCAGTGAGTAAGTGCAAAAACGCAGCAAAAAACAGCAGATTTTGCTGCATTTTTAGCTGAAAAAAAGCAGGTACAGCAGTATGTCAAAATCATTTATTTTTGTTATTTTCCCAAATTTAAACCATAATGTCTTGGTCTCCTCACCTGAAAATGACAGTTAGGATTAGTACAGTTTAGTTAAATTCTTGAAGCTGTGCAAAATAAACATTGGCAGACCAAGGTGTGAAATTGAACAATACCTGATAAACTAAAGGGCCGATCAAAGTATGAAAGTAAACAGTGTCCTACAAACTCAATGATATGCCAATGTATTAGGTAAACTATTCCCGACCACCTCCCCCCGCTCTTACATTTGTAATTGTGTATTTTTTCCTGAACTTTTTTGTTCAGAATAGTTACTATTTTTTCAGACATAAAAATCTTTTTCCACTTAATAATTTGATCAAATTGCCCTTTTTTTTCCCAAAAATTGTTTTATGGTTTCACATATGTCTTGCATTGGTGACCTGTGTTTATGCTTTTGTGGTGGAAGCAAAGCTGAACTTTGGGATCCTGAAAAACGCAGCAAAAAAAACGCAGCAAGACCTGCATTTTGTAGGTAGCTTCTTTACTGCTAAGAGAGTAGGTTTTGCCTGCAGAAAAAAAAAACGCAGCAAAAACAACGCAACATGTGAACATAGCCTAACTACTCAAATGTCACTGTCAATTTCTGACATATTCGGTATCTCTACATCCTTAAAAGTCCACTCCATCGAAATTTAAAATTATTTAACCCATAAAGAAGAGGAAAAAAAAAATGAAACAACAGTTAATTTTACTGCACTCTAAAAATTAAACCCCCAAAAAAACAAAAACGGAATTGTGCGGATTTTTTTTTCCATCTCACTTTTTCTTCGTTTTTCATTTTACCATTATATTTAGTAAAATGAATGGTGTCATTTAAAATTAAAAGAAAAAAAAATAATTCTGAGGCTATGTTCATGGAAAAAAAAGTTAAGGTTTTTAGAAAAATAAAAGCATTGAAAGGAAAAATTGGCTTTGTTCTTTCACATTCCTCCAGAAACAGCGCCACAAAATTCCATAGGTTCTGCCTGGTATTGCAGCTCGATTCCATTCCAAACTCTTTTTTTTTTTTTTTTTTTACATTTATGGTTTAATCACAATGTATTTTGCTCACAACTGATTGAAATGAGCGCCCCCGACTCGTTCAAAAATCATTTGCCTTTCTTGTTATAATGTCTATGGCAAAAAACTCACATTGTGAAATGAGCGCCCCAGATAGATTTTTAATGCATAGTTATTAAATTGATTAAACTCAACACAAATCGATGTGGAAATAATGGAATTACCAACATTCAGGGACTAAATTGAACAATTAGACAATACACAGGTACATTAAATTAATGAAAGAAGAGGAAAAAAAGTGGGTTTGATAGAGCAACGTTACATCGACAGTAATTTAATCTGATTAATATTCTGTAATTAATTCTTAAATGAACTGGAAAAAAATTGGAAAGAAAATGTTCTATACTGAAGCCAGGCTGTATCCTCTGTATATACAGCTCTGGCAAAAATTAAGAGACCACTGCAAAATTTTCATTTTCTCTGATTTTTCTCTTTATAGGTCTATTTTTGAGTAAAATGTACATTTTTGTTTTAGTCTATAAACTACTGACAACATGTCTCCGAAATTCAAAGCTAAAAATTCTGTATTTATTTGCAGCAAATGAGAAATTGTCAAAATAATAAAAAAGACCTCAAATAATGCAAAGAAAACAAGTTCTTATTCATTTAGAAACAACAATACTCATGTTTTAACTCAGGAAGAGTTCAGAAATCAATATTTGGTGGAATAACCATGATTTTTAATCCCAGCTTTCATGCGTCTTGGCTGTTTTCCACCAGTCTTTCACACTGCTTTTGGGTGACCTTATGTCACTCCTGGCACAAAAATGTAAGCAGTTCTTCTTCGTTTGATGGCTTGTGACGACCCATCTTCCTCTTGATTACATTCCAGAGGTTTTCAATGGGGTTCAGGTCTGGAGATTGGGCGGCCATGACAGGGTCTTGATGTGGTGCTCCTTCATCCACACATTGATTGACCTAGCTGTGTGGCATGGGGCATTGTCCTGCTGGAAAAAACAGTCCTCAGAGTTGGGGAACATTGACTGAGCAGAAGGAAGCAAGTGTTTTTCAAGGATAACCTTGTATGCCGCTTGATTCATACGTCCTTTGCAAAGATTAACCTGCCCAATTCCAGCCTTGCTGAAACATCCCCAGATTATCACCGATCCTGCACCAAATTTCACAGTGGGTGCAAGACACTGTGGCTTGTATGCCTCTCCAGGTCTCCGTCTAACCATTAGAAGACCAGGTGTTGGGCAAAGCTGAAAATTATACTCATCAGAGAACATTACCTTACTCCAGTCCTCTATGGTCCAATCCTTATGGTCTTTGGCAAACTTCAGCCTGGCTCTCCTTTGCTTCTCATTGATGAAAGGCTTTTTTCTAGCTTTACATGACTTGAGGCCTGCCTCTAGGAGCCCGTTACCAACTGTTCTTGCCATGCACTTCACCCCAGCTGCCATTGGCCATTCCTTTTGTAGGTCACTTGATGTCATCCTGCAGCTGCTGAGTGACATTCGAATAAGATGACGGCCATGTCGGTCAGTGGAGAGTCGCTTTCCGCCTCTGCTGGTCTGTAGCTTTGTTGTCCCCAATGTCTGCTGCTTGACCCTGTTGTAATGGACTGCCGTCTTCGAAATTTTAAGGATGGAGGCAACATGATGCTCACTGTATCCCTCTGCTAGTAAAGCCAGAATTGAGTCCTTCTTTTCCTCACTCAAGACTTTTCTTTTCAACTCCTTTTGCATGCTTAAAAGTTATTTTTTCATTCAAATTACTTTTGGGCTATTACTAGCACTGGTTTTGCCATCCAGCTTGACCTATTGCAAGAGGATTGTGAAGACCACAGCAGTGTTTTTTATACTTTCCCTCTTTACATAAGATTTGGTTCAGGTGATCACCTAATTAGAAGCACATTAAGTAGAATGAGGTGGACTGTGGTTGGAATTCAACTGACACTGGAATGGAATGGCTGTCAGACATGTAGAGATGGGGATTTTTAGAAAACTGTGCAGTGGTCTCTTAATTTTTGCCAGAGCTGTAATGCCAGCTATGGGCTATGCTCACCAACATAGAAAAGTTGGTAGAAAATGAAGAGTATAAATTTAAGGTGAGGCTCCACCTTGGAGCAGGTACAGGTGAGAGCGCCATTGTTTTTCAGCTTCCTCATGGCTACGCCATGGAAGAGCGCCAACCAGCCAGTTTACGTTGGTCAAGTTACTGACAGAAGATGAGTGAATAAATAATAAAACACTTTATACTCACTTGACCTAGATCCTGATTCAATGCATTGCCTCGGGTCCTCCATAAAGATCTTCAGGTTCTTACGGCATGTAGGCCAGTAAGTGACATTCCTCACCAGCCAAATATCTGCAGAAGGCAAAACATTGACCTCAGTGTCTGGAGTATCAAAGGAGGAGCGAAACGTGGAAAATTGAGGATGGCTGGATTCGTGACAATCAAATACCTCAAAAACTGGATTCCAAAATTTGGGAACAATTTGTAACAAATTTGATTTATTATGGGTCTCAGGTATCGGAAGCTAGTTGAATCATTGCCCTGGAAGATGGAGGAAAAGGAGTGCTCCTGGGAGTGGTGAAGCAGAGATTGGCGAATGGGTGATAGAGGAAAGTCCTGTTGGTCCAAAGAAGCACTTAAAAGAACAGCCCCTGAGAAGCATGTGGACACTTGACCCTGATAAGACAAAAGAGGCAATATCTAAGTACTGACATTGGACAATGAGGGAAGTAGACTACATACTGAGTGCATCCTCCCTGCAGGTGGTGCTTCCCCCTGCACCAAACCAGACAGGACCCTTGAACAGCACCACCAAGACTAGATGATTGAGTGGAGACACTCCTAGAGTGTAGTAGAGTGCTACAGGAGAGGTGCCTGTGACCTATCGCCTTCCAGTAAGGAGAGCTGAACTTCTAGCATGTGTGAGTGGGATGTCACATGAAGCCATTGAGATGATCTACAGAGACAAGACAGCTTGCTGAAGAGATAAAGCTGGCACCTCAGTGAAGTTGGAGTTCAAATTTTCAGGGGACTATTTTAGTTTCTTGGTGAACCACAAATCTCTACAAATTTTGACAGGCCTTCCGTTCTCAGCATATTAACAAACAAATAGAAAATCATCTAACCTATCTAATTGTCATGTGACCACAACACCCTCCCTCAAGGAGCAAAGAGTGACCTCCACAGGGAAAGTTGATGGTCATTTAGTAATTTTTCTCCAATTTTACCCCTTATAATTAGGCTGAAAACTCCAAATTCTTTACCTGTAAGATGTTGAAAATAGATATATGATTGATTTGTTTGTTGGCCCTTGGACGACAAGTCAAACTGGGCCTCTGGTCTAGCGTAACTTTTCCTTGACTAAGAGCAGATTTATTCAGGGTTTTTTTTTTTCGGTCTAGTGGGTCCTTGTTTGCCTCAAAGCCCTAAAGCTTTTTGGGTTTTGAGGGATGATCCTATAGTTTTTTTTTTTAGAAGATGTAGTAGAAACTGATGTAACACGGCGTGAAGCTTGTGTTTTCCATTCTGTATATCTGAATCGGCAGCACTGACTTGTGTATGTCGGTCCTTTGGCCTCCGACAATTACCGTTTGGTTCCTCTAATCACCACACATCTCACAATGTAGCAGTAATGTCACCATGAGGCTTCTTGCACTCGTAATTTATAGGTCTCCTCAGACAATTTCCGAATGCTCCTCTCTGTGAATGCGACAGGCACAATTAAATACAAACTGCTGCTTTGATATAAACTGTCTATAACCGAGACCCCCAGACAAGGCAGAAACGCACATCGGGGAGGGCGCTGCCCCCGGGACTTGTTTATGCTACGTGTCTGTCCCTTGCATTACTCTTGTGACATGCTACTATATAGATTGTTAAGATGTTTTTCTCTGCACTTGCACTTTATTTTGGCACTACAAGGCTGCACATGCGCATCAATCTATATTAGCAGAGCAAATGAGAACATAGGGCCTTTTTTATATTTTGCTGTTGGAGCACTGCTTTGGGCAGGCATGTGGTCACCTTAGGTGTGAGCTTACAGTTGCTTTTCTTTTTTTTTGCCTTATGGTATCCACTGATGTTTTTTGCGCAAAATTCATCAAAATTGCAACCGCTGGTCATAAATTTTACACAAAATCACAAAATCAAATGCTCTTTTTTTTCTTAAATCTTGTTCGCACATTTTGCAAAATATTATTATTTATTATTAAAGCGCCATTTATTCCATGGCGCTTTACATGTGAAAGGGGTATACATAGCACAAACAAATACAATAATCATGAACAATACAAGTCAGCGACTGGTACAGGAGGAGAGAAGACCCTGCCTGCAAGGGCTCACAATCTACAAGTGAGTTATTATTTGCTTCATTCTATATTCAGTATGCAGAAAGCTCCCCCTAGTGGTGACTACAGGAATCCAAAAGAGTTGTTGTAACTGCAATAAAAGTATATTAGGGAATTAAACTGCACAGAATACTAAACCTGGGGGGAAGTGGCACCAAAATGGCAGGAAAAATGCTAGATAAAATAAGAGCATTTTTAATGCATTTTTTTTCATTCATTTAAATGGCTGAAAACGCTGCAAAAGCGCTGAAAGAATTCTGGTGCTTTGCAGCCACCACTAGGGGGAGCTTATGGCATATTGAGTTTTTATTTGCTTCATTCTATAATCAGTATGCAGTGAGCTCCCCCTACTGGTGACTACAGGAATCCAGAATTTTTTAAATTTATGCAGGAGAAAAAAGAGTTGCAATAAAAATTTAATAGGGAATTAATCTGCACAGAATACTAAACCTGGTGGGAAAAAAAAGTTGATTTTCCATGTCTAACAATAATGATTTTTTTTGGTCTATCCTACCAAGACCAACGATGCAAATTCTCCACTCCTTACTTGCAAATTACATTTTTATCCATACAGCCACATTGCCCTTTAGCTGGGGGAGAACTTTATATTCTAAGCAGCATGGTATATTATAAGCGGAGGATTCGACGTTGCCAATGTCAGGCTTAATAAAATGTATTCCAAAAAAAAATTCATGTGAGACGCCTACAGCAAAGATGTATTCATAGAGAAATGGCGCGTTGCAAAAAAATCACATGACTCCAGGAATCATCCTTGTTACGGGAAAATGTAAGATTTATCATGCTGTATGCATGGAGGCTAATTAAATGTGCAGGAGAGCAATGTAAATGATGTGCGTACCTTCAGGGGGACCGACGATGCATGAAAGTAGACTAATGTAAAAAGTGGATACAGAGAAGTCATGACCCGGACCTGGCACCTCGATGTCACTGATTGACCTTATAATACATAAAAGTAAAATTAATTTTAACCCTTACTTTCTCCTGTGTTTCCAAAAGAAGGTATGAGATCCCTTAAAGGGTCTCTGGACTTTCAGACAACTTGATCTCTATATTTTGTAGCTAATGTGATAAATGGACAATCTGTAAATTACTTAATTTATAAATTATGTTGTATTATCCCCAAAAATATCACATCAAAGTGCCAGCCACTACAGGTCTCCCTTCTATGTAACTTGCTGTCTACTGCCTGGTATCAAGTGTAATCCACCTGTAACAGCAGAGACACTGAAATAGGTCTTTGTCTCTTTAAAGGAAGTGGGGGAGGGACTTTATCTCTACAGGAAGTGGGGAGGGTCTTTAATTCTACAGGAAATGGGGGCAGGTTTTTCCTCTCTACAGAAAGTGGGGACAGGTCTTTTCTTCTCTAGAGGAAGTGGGGGCCGGTCTTTTCATCTCTACAGGACGTGGTGATGGGTTTTTTCCTTTCTACAGGAAGTGGGGGCAGGTCTTCTGCTCTACAGAGGAAGTGGGGGCCGGTTACAGGAAGAGAAGTTTTGTCTTTGTTTCTTTACAGGAAGTAGATTGGTCTTTGTCTCCCCACAGGAAGTGAGGGCGGGTATTTGCCTCTTTAAAGGAAGTGGAGTATAGTTTCTTTCCTCTACAGGAAGTGGGTGCAGGTCTTTCTATAGGAAATGGGGTAATCTTTGTCTGTGCAGGAAGTGGGGGTGGTTGTTTTTCACTGTACAAGAATTGGGGCAGGTCTTTGTTTCTACTGGAATTGGGCATGTGTCTTTGTCTCTATAGGAAGTGTGGGTGAATCTTTGTTTCTCTATCGAAAGTGTGGGTGGATCTTTGTTTCTTTACAGGAAGTGTGGGTGGTTCTTTGTTTCTCTATAGGAAGTGTAGGTGGGTCTTTGTCTCTTTATAGGAAGTGTGGGTGGATCTTTGTTTCTCTATATAAAGTGTGGGTGGGTCTTTGACTCTTTACAGGAAGTGTGGGTGGGTCTTTGTTTCTCTACAGGAGGTGTGGGTGGGTGTTTGTCTCTATAGGAAGTGTGGGTGAATCTTTGTTTCTCTATAGGAAGTGTGGGTGGGTCTTTGTTTCTTTACAGGAAGTGTGGGTGGTTCTTTGTTTCTCTATAGGAAGTGTAGGTGGGTCTTTGTCTCTTTATAGGAAGTGTGGGTGGTTCTTTGTTTCTCTATATGAAGTGTGGGTGGGTCTTTGTCTCTTTATAGGAAGTGTGGGTGGATCTTTGTTTCTTTATAGGATGAGTGGGTGGGTCTTTGTCTCTTTATAGGAAGTGTGGTTGGTTCTTTGTTTCTCTATAGGAGGAGTGGGTGCGTCTTAGTCTCTTTATAGGAAGTGTGGGTGGGTCTTTGTTTCTTTACAGGAAGTGTGGGTGGTTCTTTGTTTCTCTATAGGAAGTGTAGGTGGGTCTTTGTCTCTTTATAGGAAGTGTGGGTGGATCTTTGTTTCTCTATATAAAGTGTGGGTGGGTATTTGTCTCTTTACAGGAAGTGTGGGTGGGTCTTTGTTTCACTACAGGAGGTGTGGGTGGGTCTTTGTCTCTATAGGAAGTGTGGGTGAATCTTTGTTTCTCTATAGGAAGTGTGGGTGGGTCTTTGTTTCTCTATAGGAAGTGTAGGTGGGTCTTTGTCTCTTTATAGGAAGTGTGGGTGGTTCTTTGTTTCTCTATATGAAGTGTGGGTGGGTCTTTGTCTCTTTATAGGAAGTGTGGGTGGGTCTTTGTTTCTCTACACGAGGTGTGGGTGGGTCTTTGTCTCTATAGGAAGTGTAGGTGAATCTTTGTTTCTCTATAGGAAGTGTGGGTGGGTCTTTGTTTCTTTACAGGAAGTGTGGGTGGTTCTTTGTTTCTCTATAGGAAGTGTAGGTGGGTCTTTGTCTCTTTATAGAAAGTGTGGGTGGTTCTTTGTTTCTCTATATGAAGTGTGGGTGGGTCTTTGTCTCTTTATAGGAAGTGTGGGTGGATCTTTGTTTCTTTATAGGAGGAGTGGGTGGGTCTTTGTCTCTATAGGAAGTGTGGTTGGTTCTTTGTTTCTCTATAGGAGGAGTGGGTGCGTCTTAGTCTCTTTATAGGAAGTGTGGGTGGCTCTTTGTTTCTCTATAGGAAGTGTAGGTGGGTCTTTGTCTCTGTATAGGAAGTGCAGGTGGGTCTTTTTCTCTTTATAGGAAGTGTAGGTGGTTCTTTGTCTCTTTATAGGAAGTGTGGATGGCTCTTTGTTTCTCTATAGGAAATATAAGTGGGTCTTTGTCTCTTTATAAGAAGTGTAGGTGGGTCTTTTTCTCTTCATAGGAAGTGTACGTGGGTCTCTGTTTCTCTATAAGAAATCCTCTACATGGACATAGATACGATTGATGAAATTCTGAATACCAAAAGTCACCACTAGAGGGAGCATGCAGCATACTGTTAATACATTGAATTCAATAATAAAACAGTAATCAGCAATCTACTTAGCGCCTTCGAATGATAGCAGTTAGGATTTTAGCATTTATCCTTTTGGCTAAGGAGGGGATCTGGACCTTTGTATCACAAAAATAAACAGAACTCTGATCATTTTTTTTATTTTTTTATTAATCAATGCTGAATCAGGCTGAACAGGCAGGGAGCTGGATAACAGTTAGGAGGGATAGAGGGAAGAAGTATAGGAAGGCTGGTTCAGAACCGGCATTATTGGAGCACGACAGATCCTCTGACCGCCGGGGGAGTGTATGCTCCAGTAATGAGGGGGAGGGGGAAGTGTAGGGCAGGCAAGACAGGTTCTGGTAGCGGGTGACTCTATTATTAGGGGGACAGACAGGGCAATCTGTCACAAAGACCGGGATCGCCGAACGGTGTGCTGCCTCCCTGGCGCTCGAGTCCGGCACATCGCGGATCGGGTTGACAGGTTACTGGGTGGGGCTGGCGAAGACCCAGCGGTCATGGTCCACATCGGCACCAATGACAAAGTGAGTGGTAGATGGAGGGTCCTTAAAAATGATTTCAGGGACCTAGGTAGGAAGCTTAGGGCAAGGACCTCCAAGGTAGTTTTCTCAGAAATACTACCAATCCCGCGAGCCACACAGGAGCGCCAACGGGAAGTTAGGGAGGTGAATAAGTGGCTAAAGAGTTGGTGCAAGGCAGAAGGGTTTGGGTTCATGGAGAACTGGGCCGACTTCGCGGTCTGCTACAGGCTCTACCGTAGGGACGGGCTGCACCTCAATGGGGAGGGTGCAGCGGTGCTGGGGAAGAAGATGGCTAATAGGTTGGAGGAGTTTTTAAACTAGAGACGGGGGGGGGAAACCAAGGAAATAGGTGGGATGTGAGGCAAGCAAGGGGGAAGGGAAGAAGTGAATATAATGAGGGTGGAGAGGGGGGTGGGGATAGTACAGTTAGATCGTTAGAGAAGAATAGGATGTTAAATAACCCCAAAGTTTTATCTTGCATGCTGACCAATGCAAGAAGCCTGACCAATAAGGCGGATGAGCTGCGGGCGCTTATATCGGAGGAGAGGTATGACATCGTAGGTATAACAGAGACTTGGCTAAACGATAGCTACGACTGGGCGGTAAATTTATTAGATTATAGTTTATTTAGAAGGGACCGGAAACAGGGGAAAGGCGGAGGAGTCTGCTTATATGTAAAGTCATGTCTAAAACCCAGACTAAGGGAAGATATAGGAGAGGGAGAAGAGGGGGTCGAGTCCATGTGGGTAGAGATAGAGGGGGCAAAAAATAATAATAAAATATTACTGGGGGTCTGCTATAAGCCACCAAATATAACAGAGGAGAATGAGAATCTGCTATTAGGACAAATAGACAAAGTAGCAAAACATAATGAAGTGATTGTAATGGGGGATTTCAACTACCCGGATATTGACTGGGAAACAGAAACCTGTAGATCTCAGAAAGGAAAAAGGTTCTTGACAAATATTAAGGATAATTATCTCTCCCAACTAGTGCAGGAACCAACGAGAGGGAAGGCCGTGTTGGACTTAATATTGACTAATAGGCCTGATAGAATAACAGAGGTACAGATAGGGGGACACCTAGGTAATAGCGATCATAATATTATCGACTTCAAAATGCCCTTCAGTAGGGTTATCAATAAGAGAACAGCAAAAACATTAAACTTTAAGAGGGCGAAGTTTGATCAGCTGATAGAAAACCTTCAACTTATTGACTGGGACAAACTTCTTAATCAAAGGGATACGAATAGTAAATGGGAAACCTTCAAAAGAATTCTGAATACTCAGTGTGAGAGATATATACCGTATGGGAATAAAAGGGCCAGAAATAAGAGGAAACCAATATGGTTGAACAAGAACGTAAAAGGGGCGTTAAATAGCAAAAAAGAGGCATTCAAGAGATTAAAACAGGAAAACAGTAAGGAGGCACTAATGTGTTACAAGGAAAAAACGAGAACCTGTAAAAGACAAATAAAAATAGCGAAGGAGGAAACAGAGAGACGTATTGCTAGGGAAAGTAGATCAAATCCCAAACTGTTCTTTACGTATATAAATAGTAAAAGGATTAAATCGAATAATATTGGACCGATAAAAAGTGAGGAAGGCAAAATCATAGAGAAAGATGAGGATAAAGCTAATCTATTAAATAATTTTTTTTCGACAACTTTCACAAAGGAAATAGAACTAACAGGAGAAATGAGAAGTGACAAACTTAATCCTCCACTAAGTATGACAAATCTAACCCAAGCTGGGGTACAGAAACGCCTCAGTAACATTAAAATAAACAAATCACCAGGACCTGATGGCATACACCCACGGGTACTAAGGGAACTAAGTAATGTGATAGACAGACCGTTATATCTTATATTTAAGGACTCTGTTGAGACTGGGTCTGTGCCACTTGATTGGCGACAGGCGAATGTAGTGCCAATATTCAAAAAGGGAGCGAAAAGTGACGCCGGAAACTATCGGCCGGTGAGTCTGACGTCCGTTGTGGGCAAAATTTTTGAAAGCTTCATTAAAGAGGCAATTACGGAGCATCTTGATGCTAATAATCTATTAACCCCGAACCAACATGGATTCATGAGGAATCGCTCCTGCCAAACAAACCTGATTGACTTCTACGAGGAGGTTAGCTCTCGATTAGATCAGGGGGAACCAGTGGATGTCGTGTATCTCGACTTCTCAAAAGCGTTCGATAGCGTGCCACATAATAGGTTGGTATACAAAATGAGGATGATGGGGCTGGGGGAAAATGTCTGCAAGTGGGTAACTAACTGGCTAAAGGATAGAAGGCAGAGGGTGGTTATAAATGGAATATACTCAGATTGGGTAAGCGTCACTAGTGGGGTACCACAGGGATCTGTACTAGGCCCAATGTTATTTAATATCTTTATTAACGACATAGTCAACGGGATAAATAGTAAAATGTCAATATTTGCAGATGACACAAAGTTATGTAAAACAATTAATACAAAAGAGGACAGTGCAGACCTACAGAGGGATTTGGATAAGCTGGGTAGGTGGAGCATTAAATGGCAAATGAGGTTTAACGAGGAGAAATGTAAGGTCATACATATGGGAAGGAAAAATGGAAGTCACCAGTACTCACTGAATGGGAAATCATTGGGGAATTCAGAGATGGAGAAGGACTTGGGCATCTTGATTGATAGCAAACTAAATTGGAGTGCCCAAAGTCAGGCCGCTGCTGTAAGGGCAAACAGGGTAATGGGATGTATCAGAAGAGGTATAGCTGCAAAGGAGGAGAACATTGTTCTTCCACTGTACAAAGCACTGGTCAGACCACACTTGGAATAATGTGCTCAGTTATGGGCCCCAATATATAGAAAGGATATAAATGAGCTTGAAAAGGTACAAAGGAGGGCAACAAAATTAATAAAGGGAATGGAGGGACTGCAATACCCAGAGAGGTTGGCAAAACTAGGACTATTCAGCCTGGAAAAGAGAAGGTTGAGGGGGGACATAATAAATGTGTACAAATATGTTAGGGGACAGTATAGAGATCTTGCCCGGGATTTGTTCAAAAGGAGGGATATTACGGTAACAAGAGGGTATTCACTAAGACTGGAAGAGAAAAGGTTTCAGCACCAGCATAGGAAGGGGTTCTTTACGGTAAGAGCAGTGAGAATATGGAATTCACTGAGTGAGGAGACGGTAATGTCAGATTCACTACACCAGTTCAAGCGGGGACTGGATGCATTTCTAGATACCAGGCAGATTTCATCATATACTTAAAAATAAAATAAAATAGTAGGTTGATACAGGGATTTATTCTGACTGCTGGTTTCAGAGTCGGGAGGGAATTTTTCCTCAGGTGAAGATTGGCTAAATCATTTGGGGTTTTTGCCCTCCTCTGGATCAACTTTAGCAATTACAGAACTAACAGGTCGAACTTGATGGACGCAAGTCTTTATTCGGCTTTACAATACAAACTATGAATAGAATATATAAAAGTTAAATGTGTTTGTAAAAGCCAAATGGTGCAACATTTTAATGAAGCCAAATTGCAAAAAAAAATGTTTTTCTTGACCCAAATACATGCATTTAAAAAAAAGGTCTTCAGAGCCTAAGTGAGTACAGAACCCAGCGCAGCAGTTAGGTGCTGTCTATAGTGTATGATTTAGTCTCACGGCTAATGTTACTTGCAGAAGGTGCATATGGGTTTTGTGTACTCTATAAACAAGTCCTGTAGCACCACCTAGTGGTAGGTGAACAAACTGGAGCAATCACCTGTTTCTAAACTATTAAAGCATGTAAATTTCACAAAAAAAGTTTCATATTAGACCCCATCAGTACTGAGAACTCTGCACCATTTTGGAAAGTTAATTTTTTTACTATCAGCAACTATCTATCAGAAAAATTGCAAAGCTTCATCGAACTCACGTTATCTAAGACTTAATTTTTCAGTTCAGTTCCTTCTCTTCCGCTCTGCTCTGTCGATGGGCCGGAACTTCTGGTATCAAGTTGATTGCCAGCCAGTTCCCCGCTGTGATAGGCTGAGCCAGCTGTCAATCAACATGACATCGGCAGTGATGGTTCATCGACAGAGCAGAACGGAAGAGAAGGAGCTGAACTTTCACAGGAAGCAGGAGAATCGCCAGCAGGAACAGTCCTCTGACCGCTATGACCCCGGAGAGGTCGTCGCAGGGCAGCACAGGCAGGTAGGTAGAAACTGCCTGCCAATAAGTGCTTAGCCCCATAGAAAAAAAAATGATGTTCCAAATAGCCCCTTTAAGCCTGTGTGCACACTGTGCAGATTTGCAGCTTTCAATTGGCGCCAGCAAAGTCAATGAGAACCCTGAAGTGCTGTGCACATGATCAGTATTTTTCCTTTCAGGATTTGCTTTGCTGTTAAATCTGCAGCATGTCAATTCTTTGTGCGTTTTTTTCCGCGTTTTTTACCCATTGACATGAATTGAGTCTGTCAAATACGCAGCATAAACGCAGGTATAAAAATGTTTGCAGATTTGCTGTGGATTTTTGCTGCATATTTTACTGACTCAATTGATGTCAATGGGTAAAAAAACGTGGCAAAAATGCAAAAAAAAATGCAAAAAAAGATGTCAGCTGATGAGAGACTACTACTCCCATCAGCCTACGTTTGCTGTCGCTGATAACGAGAGCAGGCGCCGCTGATGGGAGCTGTCATCAGCCGGCGTCTGTACTCAAAGTAAAGAAAAAAAAAAGTTAAAATAAATAAATATTGAAATAAAAAACACATCACCAAACATCAAATCCCTGAAGCCCTTGTCCCCTGTAAAAAATAAAAAAATAAACAACCATATACTCACCTAACACCTAATCCCCAAATCTCATTTCAGATTTATTAATCATTTAGCTTTATTAATGATCTAGTGGAAGGGTTGCATAGTAAAATAGCAATATTTGCAGATGATACTAAACTTTGTAAAGTAGTTAATACAGATGAGGATAGGGCACAGCTACAGGAGGATTTAGATAAATTGGGGAGTTGGGCCAAAAAATGGCAAATGGGGTTCAATGCCGATTAATGTAAGGTCATGCACATGGGAAAGAAAAACAGCAGTCACCTATACATATTAAATGGGAAACCGTTGGGGAAATCTGACATGGAGAAGGACCTGGGCGTCTTGGTTAATAGCAAATTAAATTGGAGTGCCCAGTGTCAGGCAGCAGCTGCGAAGGCAAATAGAGTCATGGCATGCATCAGAAGAGGAATAGGGGCATATGATGAGAGCATTGTTCTTCCTCTGTATAAAGCTCTGGTAAGGCCGCACTTAGAATATTGTGCACAGTTCTGGGCTCCGGTGCTCAGGAAAGACATATTGGAGCTAGAGAGGGTACAAAGGAGGGCGACTAAGGTAATAAAGGGAATGGAGGCACTAGAATACCCAGAGAGGTTGTCAAAATTAGGCCTATTTACGTTGGAAAAGAGAAGGCTTAGGGGAGACCTCATAAACATGTATAAATACATCAGGGGGCAGTACAGAGATCTCTCCCATGACCTGTTTATACCAAGGATGGTGACAAAGACGAGGGGGCACACTATGCGTCTGGAGGAAAGGAGGTTCCTGCACCAGCATAGAAGGGGATTCTTTATGGTCAGAGCCGTGAGACTCTGGAACTCTCTGGGAGAGGAAGTGGTGATGTCCAACTCACTTAATGAGTTCAAGAGAGGCCTGGACGCCTTTCTTGAGAACAATAAAATTACATCTTATGCTTAGTGATAGTTAATTAATCCAGGGATTTAATCTGACTGCCAGATTGGAGTCGGGAAGTGAATTTTTCCTCAATGATGTAAATTGGCCTATACCGCATGGTTTTTTTTTGCCTTCCCCTGGATCAACGCTGCGGAATAGCTGCAGTGCACAAGAAATAGGCTGAACTCGATGGACGCTTGTCTTTTTTCGGCCTTATAAACTATGTAACTATGTAACTATATGTAACCTGCAAAAAAGAAAAAATAATAAACTACCATGTACTCACCTATCTGCCGTAATTCACGTAATTCACACAGTTCCATGGCGATAGGATCACTAGTAGAACAGTCACATCAGTAGATGTGACTGTTCTACTCAGCAGCCGGCTACACACTGATAGGAGCGTGATCACTCCCGCAGTGTATAGCGTTGAGCTGCCGTGAGAGAGGTCACAGGAGTTCATCAGGCGATGAGCTCCGATGATCTCAGTTACAGCACCGCCGCTGCATGAGAAAGTTCTCACACAGCGGTGGTGCCGTGAGGTCACCGTGGTTCATCAGCTGATGAACTCAAGTGACCTCTCTTATGGCAGCTCAGCGCTACACACTGCCTGTGTCAGTGTGTAACAGTCACATCAGTGATTTCTGATGTGACTGCTCTATAACTGATCCAGATCCTCATGGGACACTCTGCATTATTTCATCACTTTGGAAAGGTGAGGGATATGGTAGTTTTTTACTTTTGTTTTTTTTACAGGGGACAATGGCTTCAATGGATTATGTGTTAGGTGAGTATAAATATGCTTTTTTATTTTCTGTTTTTTTTCACAATGGACAATGACTTCTGGTATTAGGTGTTAGATGAGTATAACTCTGTTTTTTATCCTTAAATAAATGTGTAAAACCATGTGGACTTTTATTTCAAATAAAGGAATTTTTACATGAAGAGTCTTTATTTCAAAACTTTTACTAAGGGGTTAGTAATGGGGGCGTCTAATAGACACCCCCATTACTAACCCCTGGACTTCATGTCAGTTGCCAATACAAGTGGTATCAAAAACTACAGCACTCCTGGGGTATAAAGGTGTTCAAGTAGGGTACCAACCCAAAACTGCGTATAAAATAAACTTGGCACTCTGATGACTCAAATGAATGATTGGCACCTCCAGGAACAAGCGTGGACACCGCGTTCCCTTGCCAGAACTTTCACTTTGCCTCCACTTTTACTAAGCTACTGCACCATCTGGTCTTCTGCCCCATGTGCTTCTATCCAACTATACTGTACACCGATGAAGGTCCATTGGGACTGAAACGTTTGTCTTTGTACTCCACTTGCTTTCCTAATTAAAGTATAAAATCATTTATTTGAGTCATGAGAGTGCCAAGTTTATTTTATAAGCTGCCAATACAAGGCTGACACGAACCCACAACCGTATTACCCCACTTGCCACCGCACCACAGCAAGTGGGAAGAGTGGAGGCTAAGCGCCAGATTTGGCGCACCTTATTGATGTGCCATTTCTGAAGCGAATTAGGGCTGATGTTATTAGCCTCGGAAGGGGCCAATATCCATGGCCCCTTCCCTGGCTATAAATATCAGCCCACAGCTGTCTGGTTAGCCTCTACAGGTTAGATTTTATAGGGGGACCCTACATCAATTTTTTCTGGGATCCCCCTGTAAACTAGCCAGTAAAGGCTAACCAAACAGCTGTGAGCTGCTATTAATAGCCAGGGAACATGTTGGCCTAATGGCCCCTTGCTAGGCTAAAAATACCAGCCCTCAGTTGCCCCAGAAATAGCACTTCATATTTGAAGTGCCAATTCTGGCATTTAGCCCAGGCTCTTCCTGATGCCCTGGTGCAGTTGCATTGGGGTAATGGGATTAGGTGTCACTGACACCAAGCCCTAGGTTTAGTAATGAAGATGTGTCAGCCAGACACCCTCATTACTAAACCTGTAAGTAAAGAGTTAAATAAACACACACCGAGAATAAAACACTTTATTTGAAATAAAACAGACACATTCTTTAATCATTTATATTAACCAATATACTCACCCCAGGTCTGACGATAATTCAAGGGTTAAAGCAATGTCCCACATTTATTTTTTTAAATATCTTTATTTAGCTCCAAAAAACATTCATTGATGTACAAAAAGGCATAAAAAATGCATGCAAAAATGCACCAAAGACGCATGTTTTTTCCTCAGCGTTTTTGCTGCCATATAATTCCTAGTCATGCAGAAAATGTTGTAGAAATTTCTGCAGTCATATACTCAACATGCGCACATAGCCTAAGTCTTCAGTGGCTAACTCACCATAAACAGTGTCAATGGACTGCAACTCTTAAACACTAGCGCAGCTACTGGGGAGGGGCAAATAGTGCGACTTCGAGGGGCCTACAAGACAGACCGCCATCTTTAACTGTATCGGCGTGTGCAGCTCGTCGATAAAGTTTAACTCTGCAGTAGAGCGGGCCTTCATACACAGTAGGAGCTACCAAGGATCACTACTGATCGTGGCATTTAGGAAATTAAACCGTGGGGGGCAGTGCAGGCTCCGACACTGGCTGTGACAGCTGGAGTTCTGCTATCACTTAAGCCGAGCTCCTGGTGGCGATCATGTGAGCACAGCTTATGTGCCAGCATAATGTAACTGCATGTCGTTTTGCGGGAATCCCTTCCCGATTATGACATACAGTTACATCAAATGTCGTAAAGGGGTTAAGGGTGAAGGTCGGGGTTATTTTGGAACCTACCAGATGGAGCAGGTTGTCTTAAGACTGTCTGAGGAAGCCTTATTGAGCCTGTGACGTATGACAATCATGACATACTTGTAAGGCCAGTTTCTAAAGTCCGAATATTTCCGGTACCGGAGATATCCGTGTCCTGTGTGTCCGTGTGTGTCACACGTGTGCCACCCATGTGCCGCATCAGGATCACACGGTTGGCACCTAGGAATCAGTGTACAGTTAGCGCTGTTCCCAAGCGCCGGTGCTGAACGCTGCCCTCATCATGGTTCCCTGCCAGAGCTGTGATCAGCACCAGCAGAGACCATGATGAGGGTAGCAGTGTCTTCTCCCGCTGTGTCTCCACCTGTAAAAATAAGACTAAAAGAATAAAATCCATGTACTCACCTCTACTAGGTGTCCCCCGCTGTAATCCATGCGACCGTTGCTGCCGAGGAGCGGGGAGAATGAGCCGGAGCTGCAGTCACTGTCACTCATTGAGCGCAGCTCCAGAGCCGCTGATTCTCCCTGGCTGCTGGGCAGCAGCGATCACATGGATTACAGCGGGGGACACCTAAGAGAGGTGAGTACGTGGATTTTATTCTTTTATTCCTATTTGTACAAATGGAGACACTGCGGGATCAGACTACTACTACCTTCATCATGGTCCCAAATTGGTGCTGATTGCAGAACCGGCAGGGAACCATGATGACAAAAATGTTCAGCACCCGGCGCTTGAGAACAATGCTAATTGTAGCTCTGATTCCCAGGCGCCAGTCTGTATCACACTGATGACACATGGATGTCATCCGTGTGTGTTCAGCGTGAGTCACTTTTGCAGACCGTGTATCCGCAAAAAAACAGACTCGTCTCCGTGTGGAGCACATGGACACACGGTCCGTAAAAACACACTGACATACGTGTGTCAGTGTCTCCAGTAACTGTCACCACTCATACCGGAGATACTGACATGTGAAAGAGCCCTAATAGATAGATAATAGATAGATAATAGATAGATAATACAGGGTGGGCCATTTATATGGATACACCTAAATTAAATGGGAATGGTTGGTGATATCAACTTCCTGTTGGCACAGATAATAGATAGATAATACTGGGTCCTGGAGCTTAGGGGGCCCTTATGTAACGCCCATTACTATTACAGAGGTGCGATAATTGGGGCCTCGCGCCTGATGTCGTCTAAAGCCCCCGTCACACTAAGCGAGATCGCTGCTGGGTCACAAGTTTTGTGACGGTACAGCGACCTCACCAGCGATCTCGCTACGTCTGACACTTGGCAGCGACCAGGCCCCTGCTGTGAGGTCGCTGGTCGTGTCGGAATGGTCTGGACCTTTCTTTGATCGTTGCGGTCCCGCTGGGTAGCAGGCATCGCTGTGTTTGACACCTTACCAACGACCTCGTTGGCGACTCAGACACAGAAACACATAGGCGTGCATCGTTATACAGGTCGCTACGGGTCGCTGCATCGTTGGGAAGATCTGCCTGTTTGACAGCTCACCAGCGACCACATAGCGACGCAGCAGCGATCCCTGACAGGTCGTATCGGTGTCGGGATCGCCGTAGCGTCGCTTAGTGTGACGGGGCCTTAAGGCACAGTACACACAGCGCAGACAGGCCGTGCTTCTTCCAACTCAACAAATGGCGGCTCCATCTCTGCGGGATGGTCAGTATTATGGAGTCCTATGATGGTGTCTGGGGAGATGGGTGGTGGGATAACCCCCCCCCCCCCCCCTTATATCGCGGACACATTTTTACCCACAGCCATTATTGGGGGCATCTCAGCCTTTAGGGTCTTATAAAATAATGAAATTACTAGGGATTGATGAAATAGAAAGTACAAACCATAACCCATGTAGGAATGAGTAAGCAAGAGCCACCATCAGCAGCTCTCACCCTCGGGCTGACCCCGGACTCACCCCGGCACAGCCGCCTCACAGGCTCCGCGGGCAGGAAGGGGTTACATAATATCCACTGACAGGATGTAAACATTCCGTCTCCGCGCAGCTCTCGCCGGGTGCTCGGGCGCCATCTTGTGTTCGCACTGCAGTACTGAACCCATCGGCACTATTACTTTTCCACCGTCTGGTAAGAAGTTATGTTTGTATCCTGATAGTTTGTGAACCCCTGAAATTGCACGGGCGTCACTAAAGGGTTAAAAGTAACTGGTGCATCCTATCTCAGCAAACAACAGCAACGGGCAGTTCTGGGGTTAATAGTTATCAGATTTCCCCCTTGTCTGGGGGGTTGGGAGGAGGTGAGTGTGCATGGTGTACTGAATCTTGTGTCCCCTTGCAGACACACCAGAAGCTGCAAAGAGGGGAAAATATGGCATTCAACATGTGGAGAGACTATCTGGGCCTTAGTGCTGACATTAATACAACTCCAAGCAGCGGCCATGTGCCAGCAGGTGCCAGCGGACAAGAAGCATCAGCAGATGATGCCCTGCAGCCTCCTATGCCCACCGCTGTGGTGCCATGGATGGGTACGGCGCAAGATAGGACAAGGATCCCACCGAGAACTCAGGGTCAAGAAGCCTCCAAGAAAGCAACGGGGACCAGTCTAGAGTCAGCTTATGTCAGAAGACAAGAAGCAGCATATTATGGGACTTTACCACCTACCAATTATGAACTGAAGCCTCATAAGCCCACAGCTGTGGTGCCATGGTTGTGTAGGACACAAGATGATGCAAGGATCCCAAAGAGAACTCAAGGCCAGGAAACCTCCAAGAAACCAACTCAGACCAGCTTGGTGCCAGCAGGTGCCAGTAGCCAAGAAGCAGCAGCAGATGATGCACTGAAGCCTCCTAGGTGCATAGCTGTGGTGCCATGGTCACATAGGGCACAAGATGATACAAGGATCCCAAAGAGAGCTCAAGGCCAGGAAACCTCCAAGAAAGCAACTCAGACCAACTTGGTACCAGCATGTGCCAGTAGCCAAGAAGCAGCAGCAGATCATGCACTGAAGCATCCTAGGCGCACAGCTGTGGTGCCATGGTCACATAGGGCACAAGATGATACAAGGATCCTAAAGAGAGGTCAAGGCCAGGAAACCTCCAAGAAAGCAACTCAGACCAACTTGGTACCAGCATGTGCCAGTAGCCAAGAAGCAGCAGCAGATCATGCACTGAAGCATCCTAGGCGCACAGCTGTGATGCCATGGTCACATAGGGCACAAGATGATACAAGGATCCTAAAGAGAAGTCAAGGCCAGGAAGCCTCCAAGAATGCAACTCTGACCAGCCTGGTGCCAGGTTGTGTCAGAAGCCAAAAAGCAGCAGAATACTATGAAACTTTACCACCCACCAATGATGCACTGAAGCTTCCTATGCGCACAACTGTTGTGGCACGATGCCAATTGGCACAAGATGATACAAGGATCCCAAAGAGAGCAGCTCAGAGCCAGGAAGCCTTCAAGAAAGCAGCTCAGACCAGCCTGGGGCCAGCTTGTGTTAGAAGACAAGAAGCTGCAGGATACCATGGCACTTTACCACCCACTACTAATGATGCACTAAAAGCAGAGAAAGCAAGGGCTGGCATTGCACAACATGTGGCCAAAAGCGCTCAGAGTCAGGAAGACTCCAAGAAAGCATCAGAAAGTGAACCATGCAGAAAAGGAATGAAGCAGAGCAGATGGCCTCTGTCACCAGAGTATCTTGCTTCCAGAAACTGTGACCCACGCATCCTAACCAAGGATCTGGAATTTACACAGTGCTCCTTCTGTAAGCAAAATGGGGAGGCATTCAACATCTACACTGCACACTGCCTCAAGGACCGCGATGGAAAAGTGATCTGCCCAGTCCTAAGGAGTTATGTTTGTCCTCAGTGTGGTGCCACGGGTAGCAATGCACACACCCGAAGATTTTGCCCTTTCACTTCAAACACTTATACCTCTGTATTCCACTCAGCAGGTAGACGCCAGGATGGCAACCAGAACTAGTTGGTTGCACCATGATACTGATGATGAGTAGGACCTGAAGACCATCCCCTCTGACTTCAGACTGTCACATCCCTGCGCACCACTCCACCTCCAGGAGCCCAGATGACATTGAGTGGGCACTGGCCAGTAGTCCAGACTCTCACATCCCTGTGCACCACTCCACCTCAGGGACACAGATGGCATTGAGTTGGCACTGGCCATCAATCCAGACTGTCACATCCCTGTGCACCACTCCACCTCCAGGAGCCAAGATGACATTGAGTGGGCACTGGCCATCAGTCCAAACTGTCACATCCCTGTGCACCACTCCACCTCCAGGAGCCCAGATGGCATTGAGTGGGCACTGGCCATCAATCCAGACTGTCACATCCCTGTGCACCACTCCACATCCAAGAGCCCAGATGACATTGAGTGGGCACTGGCCAGTAGTCCAGACTGTCACATCCCTGTGCACCACTCCACATCCAGGAGCCCAGATGACATTGAGTGGGCACTGGCCAGTAGTCCAGACTGTCACATCCCTGTGCACTACTCCACCTCCAGGAGCCCAGATGACATTGTGTGGGCACTGGCAATCAGTCCAAACTGTCACATCCCTGTGCACCACTCCACCTCTAAGAGCCCAGATGACATTGAGTGGGCACTGGCCAGTGGTCCAGACTGTCACATCCCTGTGCACCACTCCACCTCAGGGACACAGATGGCATTGAGTGGGCACAGGCCAGTAGCCCAGACTGTCACATCCCTGTACACCACTCCACATCCAGGAGCCCAGATGACCTTGAGTGGGCACTGGCCAGTAGTCCAGACTGTCACATCCCTGTACACCACTCCACATCCAGGTGCCGAGATGGCATTGAGTGGGCACTGGCCATCAGTCCACACTGTCACATCCCTGTGCACCACTCCACCTCAGGGACACAGATGGCATTGAGTGGGCACTGGTCAGTTGCCCAGTCTGTCACATCCCTGTGCATCACTCCACCTCCAGGAGCCCAGATGGCATTTAGCGGGCACTGGCCATCAATCCAAACTGACACATCCCTGTGCACCACTCCACTTCAAGAGTACAGATGGCATTGAGTGGGCACTGGCCAGTAGTCACACTGTCACATCCCTGTGCACCACTCCACATACAGGAGCCCAGATGACATTGAGTGGGCACTGGCCAGTAGTCCAGACTGTCACATCCCTGTACACCACTTCCCATTCAGATGCCCAGATGGCATGAGTGGGCACTGGCCATCAGTCCAAACTGTCACATCCCTGTGCACCACTCCACCTCAGGGACACAGATGGCATTGAGTGGGCACTGGCCAGTAGTAAAGACTGTCAAATCCCTGTGCACCACTCCACCTCCAGGAACCCGGATGACATTGAGTAGGCAGTGGGCAGCAGTCCAGACTGTCACATCCCTGTGCACCACTCCACCTCAGGGACACAGATGGCATTGAGTAGGCAGTGGACAGTAGTCCAGACTGTCACATCCCTGTGCACCACTCCACCTCCAGGAGCCCAGATGGAATTGAGTGGGCACTGGCCAGTAGTCCAGACTGTCACATCTCTGTGCACCACTCCACCTCCAGGAGCCCAGATGACATTGAGTGGGCACTGGCCAGAAGTCCAGACTGTCCCATCCCTGTGCACCACTCCACCTCCAGGAGCCCAGATGACATTGAGTGGGCACTGGCCAGTAGTCCAGACTGTTACATTCTTGTGCACCACTCCACCTCCAGGAGCCCAGATGGCGTTGAGTGGGCACTGGCCAGTAGTCCAGACTGTCACATCCCTGTGCACCACTCCACATTCAGATCCCCAGATGGCATTGAGTGGGCACTGGCCATCAATCCAAACTGTCACATCCCTGTGCACCACTCCACCTCCAGGAACCCAGATGGCATTTAGTGGGCACTGGCCAGTAGTCTAGACTGTCCCATCCGTGTGCACCACTCCACCTTAGGGACACAGATGGCACACAGTGGCCATTAGTCTTGGCTTCTCTTGTGGTTTTTATTCTGCAGTTTTTCTGTTGTGTTATTTATATTTTTCATAGTTTTTAAAAGTTTCTTCCCTGTTTATACTATTGGTACAAGTTTTGGTTGTATATAGTGGCACTATACCTGCGGGCGGTGCCCCTTCTGTTATTTAAAACCAATAGTAAAGCCACTCATATTACTCAACTCCTGTGTGCTGTGTGTTTTTTTATGGGCAACTCCATCTGTTTGCAAAATATATTATCCATATATATAGAGGCACTACAAGTCCCAGCTGTCTCTGTGCAATGAGGACCTCAGTTGTGATGACATATTATAAATAATTTAGAATTAAATACTTTTTAGAGAGGGAGGAAAAGTGGTTCATGCGTAATTATGTTAACATTTAAAGGGGAACTCCACCTTTTTGTTATTTTGAACCATCTTTGAATATTACATAAGTTTGTTCATTTTCTACAAGACTCCAGTGACTCTGCTCATACACCACCCTTATAATCAGCGGTTCCTCTGAAGATGTGAACAATTAATCTTCTATCGACAGAAGACCCGCACACAGTCACCCGTCATCTCATGTGTACGCCCACTTGTTATTTATGTGATAAAACTGGCATAATAAAAATCCAGGTTTATTTTATAGGGGTAGACAGTGCACAGGGGAGTAATACCATAAACAGGTACCCCACTATAGAGGTCATTAGCCATTACAATCTGTGTCTGTGGGACAACCCAATTGTGTTTCATGATGAAAAGATCCAAGGATTGAGTAGGTTCTGTTTCTTCTTCATTTTCTTCCTTTCTAATAAGCGACAAAGCCCAATCCAAAAGAATTGCGCATAAGAACATTCTTATATCGGGTCAAATATATTCCTGGGTGATGAAAATGTAATTTTCTATTTTTTTGTGTTTCAGGAAACCTGTAGAGGATGGCCCAATACTAATCCCTGTGGTACCCCACAAGTAACTGACCTCTTCAATACTGACTTATGTGGATATCCCACTAGTAACTGACCCCTGTGATATCCAAATTCTTTTACCCCTCCAATGTTGACCCCCGTGGTACCCAAATAGTAACTGGGACCCTTCCAATACTGACCCCTGTGGTAGCCAATAGTAACAGGCACCCCTCCAAGACTGAACTCGGCATTACCTCACTAGGACCCCTCCAGTACTGACCTTGGCGGTACCCCACTAGTAACTGACCCCTCAAATACTGGCCACTGTGATACCCTACTAGTAACTAGGTCCCCTACAAGTACTGCCTTATGCAGTACCCCACTAGTAACTGGGACCCCCTCCAATACTGACCACTCTGATACCCCACTAGTTATTGAGACCCCTCCAATACTGACCCCTGTGGTACCCACTAGTAATTGGGACCCCTCCAATACTCCAATACTGACCCTTGTGGTACCCACTAGTAATTGTGACGCCTTCGATACTGACCCCTGTGGTACCCCAAATTCTGTGACACCACCAATATTGAACAATGTGGTACCCAAATAATAACTGACCCCCTCCAATACTCACCCCTGTGATACCCCACTAGTAACTAGGACCCCTACAAGTACTGCCATATGTGGTACCCCTCTAGTAACTGGGACCCCCTCCAATACTGACCACTCTAACATCCCACCAGTAATTGGGACCCCACCAATACTCCAATACTGACTCTTGTGGTACCCACTAGTAATTGTGATGCCTTCAATACTGACCCCTGTGATACCCAGTAGTAACTGACTACTTCAGTACTGACCCCTGTGGTACCCCACTAGTAACTGGGTCCCCTCCAGTACTGACCTTGGTGGCATGCCACTAGTAACTGACCCCTGAAATACTGACCCCTTTGGTATTCAAATTCTGTGACACCACTAATCCCGAACAATGTGGTACCCAACTAATAATTGACCCCCTCTAATACTGACCTCTGTGGTACCCCACTAGTAACTAGGACCTCTCCAAGTACTGGCCCCTGCGGTACCCCTCTAGTAACTGAGAGCCCCTCCAATACTGACCACTCTGATACCACGCTAGTAACTGGGATCCCTCCAATAACGACCCCTGAGGTACCCAACTAAAAACCGACCCTCTCCAATACTGATCTCAGTGATACCCCACTAGTAACTAAAACTCCTCCAAGTACTAACCTCTGCGGTACCCCACTAGGAACTAGGACCCTTCTAAGTACTGACCTCTGCATTACCCCACTAGGCAACAGATGGGCAATATCCACGATCCACACCTTATCCTGGTCAAGTCAAGTACGTACCTCCTCATAGATTCCGATCAGATTGGCCTGACCAGACCGGTCAATCATAATCTCATATTTCTTGAGAAACTCCAGGATAGCTTCTCCTAGAAAACCACAATTGAGGTTACACTTACCAGCCGGTAGTTTTTGAGTGGGCCAACACTATAATTTTTAGAGAATCTCTTTCGTGGTCCAGTGTCGGTACATGACCAGTATTGTGTGCGAAGGGGGTTGCCTGACTGCTCATTTCAATAGGTAAGCCAGCCTCCTTCTCATGGAAGATGAATATCAAGATAAGGAGGCTGGTTTAGGCATTGAAATCAGCAGTCGGTCAGCCTCCTTAACAAAGGGATACTCTATCTGATCTTTTTTTTTTGCTGCCCCTTAGTCGCTGTACTACAGGGGGCTATTTCACGCAATGAATGCACCTATTCAGAAAGCGGGCAAATCTCATTAGAAATTGGAGAACCACTAGGAGTTTTCTAGTACATCAATATTGATGATATATCCATAGTATAGGTCATCAATATCAGATCGGTGGTGGGTTGACACCTGGCAACCCGACAAATCAGTGTACGGCGGGGACTAGGGCTGTGGCCGCTGCCGGAGGTCATAACAGCTGATCGGTGGGGGTTCTTGCTGTTGGACCTTCACCAATTTGATATGGATGACCTATACCAAGGTTTGGTCATTAATATCATATATAATATCATAAAATAGAAGAGGATGCTGCCCGTCATGGAAGAGGAGGAAGGTAAGAATAATCGTTTGTTTATTTTTAAAATGTGCTGGAGAAGAACGAGGGACATTATTGCTGGAAGAGACCCAGGATGGGAGACATTATACTAGGAAGAGGCTCAAGCATGGAGAACATTGTTATAGAATGTGGCCCATGATGGAAGGGGGCTGATGGAAGGGGGCATTATTACAGTAAGGGGCCAGGAGATGGAAACTATTATTGTAAGGGGCCCAGGAAGGGGGGCAATATACCAGGAAGGGGCCCAGGATGGGGGACATTATACCAGGATGAGGGACATTATACTAGGAAGAGGGTCAAGATGGGGGACATTGTTATAGGATGGGGCACAGGATGGAAGGTGACATTATTACAGTAAGGGGCCAGGAGATGAAAACTATTATTGGAAGGGGCCCAGGAATGGGGGCGATATACCAGGAAGGGGCCCAGGACATTATACTAGGAAGAGGCTCAGGCATGGAGATCATTGTTATCGAATCGGGCCCATGATAGAAGGGGGCATTATTACAGTGAAGGGTCAGGAGATGGAAACTATGGAAGGGGTCAAGGAAAGGGGGAAAATATACCAGGAAGGGATCTAGGATGGGGGACACTGTGCAAGGATGGGGGACATTATACTATGAAGAGGGTCTTGATGGGGGACATTATACTAGGAAGAGGGTCATGATGGCGGTCAATGTTATAGGATGGGGCCCAGGATGGAGGGTGTCATTATTACAGTAAGGGGCGCGGAGATGGACATTATTACAGTAAGGAGAGAGGTGATGGACATTATTACTGGAAGGGGCCCAGGATGGGGGACATTATACCAAAACTAGATGGTGGCCCGATTCTAACGCATCGGGTATTCTAGAATATGTATGCGGCCGACCGGGCGCAATCAGCAGAGCGGTGTTTAAATTTGGCGCCAAAATCGCTGATTGGTCGAGGCCGGCAACTGTGACCAATCAGCAAAGCGGTGTTAAAATTTGGCGCCTATATCGCAGATTGGTCACGGCCGACGGTCACGACTAATCAGCAGAGCGGTATTTAAATTTGGCGCCAATAGTGGTGATTGGTCACGGCCGTGACCAATGAGCAGAGCGGTGTTTAAATTTGGCGCCAATATCGCTGATTGCTCGTGGCCGGCCACCGCGACAAATCAGAAAAGCGGTGTTTAAATTTGGCGCCAATAATGCTGATTAGTCGCGGCCGGCAACCGTGACCAATCAGCGAAGCGGTGTTTAAATTTGGCGCCAATAATGCTGATGGCTTGCGGCTGGTGGTCGCGACCAATCAGCAGAGCGGTATTTAAATTTGGCGCCAATAATGGTGATTGGTCACGGCCGCGACCAATGAGCAGAGCGGTGTTTAAATTAGGCGCCAATATCGCTGATTGGTCGCGGCCGGCCACCGCGACAAATCAGTAAAGCGGTGTTTAAATTTGGCGCCAATAATGCTAATTAGTCGCGGCTGGCAACCGCGACCAATCAGCGAAGCGGTGTTAAAATTTGGCGCCAATATCGCTGATTGGTCACGGCCGGTGTTTGCGACTAATCAGCAGAGCGAGTTTTAAATTTTGCGCCAATACTGCTGATTAGTCGCGACCACTCAGCAAAACGGTGTTTAAATTTGGCGCCAATAATGCTGATTGGTTGCTTCCAGCGGTCGCGACCAATTAGCAGAGCGGTGTTTAAATTTGGCGCCAATGTCGCTCATTGTTCGCGGCCGGTGGTCGTGTTCATTCAGCAGAGGGGTGTTTAAATTTGGCGCCAATATCGCTGATTGTTCGCGGCCGGCAACTGCGACCAATCAGCAGAGGAGTGTTTAAATTTGGCGTCAATATCGCTGATTGGTCGCGGCCGGCGACCGCGACCAATCAGCAAAGCGGTGTTTAAATTTGGCGCCAATAATGCAGATTGGTCGTGGCTGGCGACCGCGACCAATCAGCAAAGCGTTGTTTAAATTTGGTGCCAATAATGCTGATTGGTCGCGGCCGGCGACTGCGACAAATCAGCAAAGTGGTGTTTAAATTTGGCGCCAATAATGCTGATTGGTCGCGGCCGGCGACCGCAACCAATCAGCAAAGCAGTGTTTAAATTTGGCGCCCATAATGCTAATTGGTCGCGGCCGGCGACCGCGACCAATCAGCTAAACGGTGTTTCAATTTGGCGCCAATAATGCTGATTGGTTGCGGCCGGCGGCCGCGACCAATCAGCAGAGCGTTGTTTAAATTTGGCGCCAATCTCGCTGATTGGTCTCGACTGGCAGCCGCGACCAATCAGCAGAGCCGTGTTTAAATTTGGCGCCAATCTCGCTGATTGGTCGCGGTCGGCCGGCAGCCCGGACCATTCAGCAGAGCGTTGTTTAAATTTGGCTAATCTCACTGATTGGTCGTGACTGGCCGGCGGCCGCGACCAATCAGCAGAGCGATGTTTAAATTTGGCGCTAATCTCGCTGATTGGTTGCGGCTGGCGGCCGTGACCAATCAGCAGAGCGGCGTTTAAATTTGCCGCCCATATCAGCGAACCGTGTTAGTGAGTAGTGGAGAGCGAGTTTAAATTTGGCGCCCAAATCGCTGATTGGACGCGGGCAGCGGCCGCGATTAATCAGCAGAGCGACGTTTAAATTTGCTGCCCATATCGCTGATTGGTCGCGGCCAGCGCCAGCGACCAATCAGCGATTTTTAACGCAAATGTCCGGACCTTTGTAACACCATGCAGATACTGTGGGGACATCAGCGGCTAGGGTGTCAAGGGAGGACCGGGAGCGGCGCTGCGGGTCGGGATTAGTGTTGAGCGATACCTTCCGATATCGGCAAATATCGTATCGGATTGGATCGGGCCGATACCCCAAAAGTATCGGATATCGCCGATTCCGATACCGGAAACCAATGCAAGTCAATGGGACAGAAATATCGGAATGAAAATAAACCCTTTCTTTCCTTGCAGGTTAATTCTACATGAAGGAAAACAACTAAGAATAATGTAGAATGTATTGGGGGAGGTGGGGGAGACACTATTAGGCTAATAGGTTGGAGGAGTTTTTAAACTAGGAAATAGGTGGGATGTAAGGCAAGCAAGGGGGAAGGGGAGAAGTGAATATAATGAGGGTGGAGAGGGGGGTGGGGATAGTACAGTTAGATCGTTAGAGAAGAATAGGATGCTAAATAACCCCAAAGTTTTATCTTGCATGCTGACCAACTCAAGAAGCCTGACCAATAAGGCGGATGAGCTGCAGGCGCTTATATCGGAGGAGAGGTATGACATCGTAGGTATAACAGAGACTTGGCTAGACGATAGCTACGACTGGGCGGTAAATTTATTAGATTATAGTTTATTTAGAAGGGACCGGAAACAGGGGAAAGGCGGAGGAGTCTGCTTATATGTAAAGTCATGTCTAAAACCCAGACTAAGGGAAGATATAGGAGAGGGAGAAGAGGGGGTCGAGTCCATGTGGGTAGAGATAGAGGGGGCAAAAAATAATAATAAAATATTACTGGGGGTCTGCTATAAGCCACCAAATATAACAGAGGAGAATGAGAATCTGCTATTAGGACAAATAGACAAAGTAGCAAAACATAATGAAGTGATTGTAATGGGGGATTTCAACTACCCGGATATTGACTGGGAAACAGAAACCTGTAGATCTCAGAAAGGAAAAAGGTTCTTGACAAATATTAAGGATAATTATCTCTCCCAACTAGTGCAGGAACCAACGAGAGGGAAGGCCGTGTTGGACTTAATATTGACTAATAGGCCTGATAGAATAACTGAGGTACAGATAGGGGGACACCTAGGTAATAGCGACCATAATATTATCGACTTCAAAATGCCCTTCAGTAGGGTTATCAATAAGGGAACAACAAAAACATTAAACTTTAGGAGGGCGAAGTTTGATCAGCTGATAGAAAACCTTCAACTTATTGACTGGGACAAAGTACTTAATCAATGGAATATGAATAGTAAATGGGAAACCTTCAAAAGAATTCTGAATACTCAGTGCGAGAGGTATATACCGTATGGGAATAAAAGGGCCAGAAATAAGAGGAAACCAATATGGTTGAACAAGAACGTAAAAGGGGCGTTAAATAGCAAAAAAGAGGCATTCAAGAGATTAAAACAGGAAAACAGTAAGGAGGCACTAATGTGTTACAAGGAAAAAACGAGAACCTGTAAAAAACAAATAAAAATAGCGAAGGAGGAAACAGAGAGACGTATTGCTAGGGAAAGTAGATCAAATCCCAAACTGTTCTTTACGTATATAAATAGTAAAAGGATTAAATCGGATAATATTGGACCGATAAAAAGTGAGGAAGGCAAAATCATAGAGAAAGATGAGGATAAAGCTAATCTATTAAATAATTTTTTTTCGACAACTTTCACAAAGGAAATAGAACTAACAGGCGAAATGAGAAGTGACAAACTTAATCCTCCACTAAGTATGACAAATCTAACCCAAGCTGGGGTACAGAAACGCCTCAGTAACATTAAAATAAACAAATCACCAGGACCTGATGGCATACACCCACGGGTACTAAGGGAACTAAGTAATGTGATAGACAGACCGTTATATCTTATATTTAAGGACTCTGTTGAGACTGGGTCTGTACCACTTGATTGGCGACAGGCGAATGTAGTGCCAATATTCAAAAAGGGAGCAAAAAGTGACGCCGGAAACTATCGGCCGGTGAGTCTGACGTCCGTTGTGGGCAAAATTTTTGAAAGCTTCATTAAAGAGGCAATTACGGAGCATCTTGATGCTAATAATCTTTTAATCCCGAACCAACATGGATTCATGAGGAATCGCTCCTGCCAAACAAACCTGATTGACTTCTACGAGGAGGTTAGCTCTCAAGTAGATCAGGGGGAACCAATGGATGTCGTGTATCTCGACTTCTCAAAAGCGTTCGATAGCGTGCCACATAATAGGTTGGTATACAAAATGAGAATGATGGGGCTGGGGGAAAATGTCTGCAAGTGGGTAGCTAACTGGCTAAAGGATAGAAGGCAGAGGGTGGTTATAAATGGAATATACTCTGATTGGGTAAGCGTCACTAGTGGGGTACCACAGGGGTCTGTACTAGGCCCAATGTTATTTAATATCTTTATTAACGACATAGTCAACGGGATAAATAGTAAAATATCAATATTTGCAGATGACACAAAGTTATGTAAAACAATTAATACAAAAGAGGACAGTGCAGACCTACAGAGGGATTTGGATAAGCTGGGTAGGTGGAGCATTAAATGGCAAATGAGGTTTAACGAGGAGAAATGTAAGGTCATACATATGGGAAGGAAAAATGGAAGTCACCAGTACTCACTGAATGGGAAATCATTGGGGAATTCAGAGATGGAGAAGGACTTGGGCATCTTGATTGATAGCAAACTAAATTGGAGTGCCCAAAGTCAGGCCGCTGCTGTAAGGGCAAACAGGGTAATGGGATGTATCAGAAGAGGTATAGCTGCAAAGGATGAGAACATTGTTCTTCCACTGTACAAAGCACTGGTCAGACCACACTTGGAATACTGTGCTCAGTTAGGGGCCCCAATATATAGAAAGGATATAAATGAGCTTGAAAAGGTACAAAGGAGGGCAACAAAATTAATAAAGGGAATGGAGGGACTGCAATACCCAGAGAGGTTGGCAAAACTAGGACTATTCAGCCTGGAAAAGAGAAGGTTGAGGGGGGACATAATAAATGTGTACAAATATGTTAGGGGACAGTATAGAGATCTTGCCCGGGATTTGTTCAAAAGGAGGGATATTACGGTAACAAGAGGGTATTCACTAAGACTGGAAGAGAAAAGGTTTCAGCACCAGCATAGGAAGGGGTTCTTTACGGTAAGAGCAGTGAGAATATGGAATTCACTGAGTGAGGAGACGGTAATGTCAGATTCACTACACCAGTTCAAGCGGGGACTGGATGCATTTCTAGATACCAGGCATATTTCAGCATATACTTAAAAATAAAATAAAATAGTAGGTTGATACAGGGATTTATTCTGACTGCTGGTTTCAGAGTCGGGAGGGAATTTTTCCTCAGGTGAAGATTGGCTAAATCATTTGGGTTTTTTGCCCTCCTCTGGATCAACTTTAGCAATTAAAGAACTAACAGGTCGAACTTGATGGACGCAAGTCTTTATTCGGCTTTACAAACTATGTTACTATGTAATAAAGGCATAGAGGTTTAGCCCAATCAAATGGAATAGCAGGAATTAATATTTTTTTAAGACGTTCTGAGTTATGGAAATATTGACTATGTTAAATATTTTTATATTTTGTCAGATATTTATGTTTCACTACTTCCATGCTCTTCACCTTCTTTTTTACTTCTCCCACACTTTCTCCTTCATCATCCTCAGCATCAGCATCTTTTTCATCCACTTCTTCTTCACCTTCTTCATCTTCTTCTTCTTCACCTTCTTCATATTATTCTTTTTTTTACATTCTTCATATTCTTCTTATTCAACTATTATTCTTCTTCATATTCTACTTCTTCATCTTCTTCATATTCTTCTTCTTCATCATATTCTTATTTGTGACAGGCATTCCTGTAGTTGTTATCTATAAAAGGTTGGACATTACACCTTTCGTTCTGCCCGTCACAAAAGATTTACAACAGGATTTGTCCGCGTTCAGTTTGGCCTGCAGCAGCAGGTCTTTTCCAGGGGCACCACGAGGAGGAACGGACTCACCCCCATACACTGCTTAGTCATCTTCTGCTTATAATTTAGATATTATCTTTAGCTCTGATTTTTAGTCTTATGCTTAATGTTCTTCCGCTATTTGTTCTGCAGCTTCTTGTACTTCTGCTTCTTGGTTTTCTGTCTCTTGTTCTTCTGTATCTTGGTGGTTGTCTTCTCTTCTTTGTCCTCTTGGTCAACTTCTTCAGGGTCATCTTCTTGGTCTTCTTCGGGGTGGTCTTCAGGGTCGTCGTCTTTGGGGTCGTCGTCTTCAGGGTCGTCGTCTTCGGAGTCCTCGTCTTCGGGGTCCTCGTCTTCTTCGGGTTGGTCTTCAGGGTCCTCGTCTTCAGGGTCCTCGTCTTCCGGGTCCTCGTCTTCTTCGGGGTGGTCTTCAGGGTCCTCGTCTTCTTCGGGGTGGTCTTCAGGGTCCTCGTCTTCAGGGTCGTCGTCTTCGGGGTCCTCGTCTTCTTCGGGTTGGTCTTCAGGGTCGTCGTCTTCAGGGTCCTCGTCAGGGAGATCCAGAGTGATTACCAAGAACCATTTCAAAAAGCTTGAACTTGGAAATGTAGCAGAAGGTACAAGAAGGCTGAGGAACTACCGAGGACCAGCTGACGGTACTGGAACCCGGATGGGTAGCAGAAGGTACAAGAGCCAATGGAACTACCGAGGACCAGCTAACGGTACTGGAACTCGGTTACTAAGCAGGAGGTACCTGTGCCAGAAAGCACTACCAAGGACCAGCAGACGTTGGTGGAACTTGGATACCGAGAAGGAGGCACCTAATCCAAAGGCACTGCCGAGAACCAGCTGACGGTACTGGAACCCGGATGGGTAGTAGAAGGTACAAGAGCAAATGGAACTACCGAGGACCAGCTGACGGTACTGGAACCCGGATGGGTAGCAGAAGGTACAAGAGCCAATGGAACTACCGAAGACCAGCTGACGGTACTGGAACTCGGTTACTAAGCAGGAGGTACCTGTGCCAGAAAGCACTACCAAGGACCAGCAGACGTTGGTGGAACTAGGATACCGAGAAGGAGGCACCTAATCCAAAGGCACTGCCGAGAACCAGCTGACGGTACTGGAACACGGATGGGTAGCAGAAGGTACCCATGTAAAAAAAAGTTTCAAGGCCGCGAGCCGGCCGCAGTTACCAAAACCCACAGTCCTACAGGGGGTGCTTGTCCTATTGGCACTATGGAACCAGCCTTTATTGCCAGATCCCGCAGCCCACATAGGAGTCACCTAAACTGCAGGCACCATAGAGTCGGCTAACCCGACCGCAACACGACAGGACAACGCATTGGAGGCAAAGTGATGTTGACACTACCCAGAAACAGCTGGAGTGCCGGAACCAGACTGGGCAGGAGGGAGTACCCGTGCCAAAGACACTGCCGAGAACCAGCTGACGGTACTGGAACCCGGATGGGTAGTAGAAGGTACAAGAGCAAATGGAACTACCGAGGACCAGCTGACGGTACTGGAACCCGGATGGGTAGCAGAAGGTACAAGAGTCAATGGAACTACCGAAGACCAGCTGACGGTACTGGAACTCGGTTACTAAGCAGGAGGTACCTGTGCCAGAAAGCACTACCAAGGACCAGCAGACGTTGGTGGAACTTGGATACAGAGAAGGAGGCACCTAATCCAAAGGCACTGCCGAGAACCAGCTGACGGTACTGGAACCCGGATGGGTAGCAGAAGGTACCCATGTAAAAAAAAGTTTCAAGGCCGCGAACCTGCCGCAGTTACCAAAACCCACAGTCCTACAGGCGGTGCTTGTCCTATTGGCACTATGGAACCAGCCTTCATTGCCAGATCCCGCAGCCCACAAAGGAGTCACCTAAACTGCAGGCACTATAGAGTCGGCTAACCCGACCGCAACACGACAGGACAACGCATTGGAGGCAAAGTGATGTTGACACTACCCGGAAACAGCTGGCGTGCCGGAACCAGGCTGGGCAGGAGGGAGTACCCGTGCCAAAGACACTGCCGAGAACCAGCTGTCGGTACTGGAACCCGGATGGGTAGTAGAAGGTACAAGAGAAAATGGAACTACAGAGGACCAGCTGACGGTACTGGAACCCGGATGGGTAGCAGAAGGTACAAGAGTCAATGGAACTACCGAAGACCAGCTGACGGTACTGGAACTCGGTTAGTAAGCAGGAGGTACCTGTGCCAGAAAGCACTACCAAGGACCAGCAGACGTTGGTGGAACTTGGATACAGAGAAGGAGGCACCTAATCCAAAGGCACTGCCGAGAACCAGCTGACGGTACTGGAACCCGGATGGGTAGCAGAAGGTACCCATGTAAAAAAAAGTTTCAAGGCCGCGAGCCTGCCGCAGTTACCAAAACCCACAGTCCTACAGGGGGTGCTTGTCTTATTGGCACTATGGAACCAGCCTTCATTGCCAGATCCCGCAGCCCACAAAGGAGTCACCTAAACTGCAAGCACCATAGAGTCGGCTAGCCCGACCGCAACACGACAGGACAAGGCATTGGAGGCAAAGTGACGTTGACACTACCCGGAAACAGCTGGCGTGCTGGAACCAGACTGGGCAGGAGGGAGTACCCATGCCAAAGACACTGCCGAGAACCAGCTGATGGTACTGGAACCTGGATGGGTAGTAGAAGGTACAAGAGCAAATGGAACTACAGAGGACCAGCTGACGGTACTGGAACCCGGATGGGTATCAGAAGGTACAAGAGCCAATGGAACTACCGAAGACCAGCTGACAGTACTGGAACTCGGTTACTAAGCAGGAGGTACCTGTGCCAGAAAGCACTACCAAGGACCAGCAGACGTTGGTGGAACTTGGATACCGAGAAGGAGGCAGCTAATCCAAAGGCACTGCCGAGAACCAGCTGACGGTACTGGAACCCGGATGGGTAGCAGAAGGTACCCATGTAAAAAAAAGTTTCAAGGCCGCGAGCCGGCCGCAGTTACCAAAACCCACAGTCCTACAGGGGGTGCTTGTCCTATTGGCACTATGGAACCAGCCTTCATTGCCAGATCCCGCAGCCCACATAGGAGTCACCTAAACTGCAGGCACCATAGAGTCGGCTAACCCGACCGTAACACGACAGGACAACACATTGGAGGCAAAGTGACGTTGACACTACCCGGAAACAGCTGGCGTGCTGGAACCAGGCTGGGCAGGAGGGAGTACCCGTGCCAAAGACTCTGCTGGGAAACAGCTGGCGGTGCTTGAACCCAGGGTAAATACTAAAAACAGAGTGGAGCCAGAGGCGTAATTGGATCAACTTTAAAATCTGTACAGTAGTAGTGTGAATGTGGACAGAGCAGGAGAATTTGCCGGACACACAGCTGGGGATCAGCTGACGTTACTGAACCCCAATAACACTGGAGCAAGCGTTGACTGTGCAGACGGCACTTCTGAGCAGCAACTAGCGGTATTGGAGCCCAGGGTAAATACTAAAAACAGAGGAGCCAGAGGTGTAATTGGAACAAGTTTTAAATCAGTAGTACAGTTGATGTGGACAAAGCAGGAGAATTTGCCGGACACACAGCAGGGGAACAGCTGACGTTACTGAACCCCAATAACACGGCAGCAAGTGTTGACTGCAGACGGCACTTCTGAGCGCCAACTGGCGGTGTTGGAGCTCAGGGATAATACTGAAAACAGAGGAGCCAGAGGTGTAATTGGAGCAACTTTAAAATCTGTAGTAGTGAGAATGTGGACAGAGCAGGAGAAATTGCCGTCCGCACAGCAGGGGAACAGCTGACGTTACTGAACCCCAATAACACGGCAGCAAGTGTTGACTGTGCAGATGGCACTTCCGAGCGCCAACTGGCGGTGTTGGAGCTCAGGGATTACAGTTCAGGTGGTAGAAACATGAACACAACAGGAGACCTGGATACTGTTGCCAACCAATTATTTATTCTGGAAGAGGACTGGCAAATTCATGAGAGATCCAGGCCTTGTTCATTTTGAGAAAAGTAAGCCGGTCAACGTTATCGGAGGATAGTCGCATGCGACGGTCTGTTAGTACACCACCTGCGGCACTAAAGACACGTTCCGATAATACACTAGCAGCAGGGCAAGCTAGCACCTCCAATGCATACTGACTAAGCTCTGGCCATGTATCCCGCTTACAGACCCAAAACTTGAAGGGAGAAGAGCCGTCTGGGAGTACACTAAGAGGGCAAAACATGTAGTCTGTCACCATCTGACGGAAACGTTGCCTCCTGCTGACTGGAGCCGTCTGTGATGGTGTAGACATTTGTGGCGGCGGGGACACAAAACTTTGCCACATTTCGGCCATACTGGTCTTGCCTTGTGCTGAGGCGCTGCTTCTGCTCCCTCTTTGTGCGGAGCTTCCTCCACTGCCTCGACGCACTGAGCTGCTTTGTAAAGCACTAGCAGCACTGCTCTCGGTTGGAATGGAGAACATGATGGAAAGCACCAGTGCGTCTTGGTACTCCCGCATTTTACGCTCCCGGTTCAACGGTGTTATGAGGCTTTGTAAGTTGTCCCGGTAGCGAGGATCTAGGAAGGTGGACACCCAATAATCAGCCGTGTTGAGAATGTGGGCGATGCGGCGGTCGTTTCTCAGGCACTGCAGCATGAAATCAACCATGTGCTGCAGACTGCCAACTGGCCAAGAAACGCTGTCCCCTGCTTGAGGCGTGATCTCTGCCTGCTCTGCATCACCCCACCCTCGCTCTAGATACAGACTACTAGAGCATTGTGTACCTCCCTCCTCTGGACAGATGTCTTCCTCATCCATTGACTCCTCCTCATCCCCCTCACAAAGTGTCCCCTGCCTAGGCCTTTGTGAGGAACCACGTTGCGCAGACTGTAGAGAAGCAGATGGCATTTGTGACTCCTCATCCTCTACCTCTTCCAAAACCTCGTCCCTTAGTGCTTGCAGTGTTTTTTCAAGCAGGCAGATAAGGGGGATAGTCATGCTGACTAGTGCATCATCTGCACTCGCCATCCGCGTGGAATAATCGAAGGCACGCAAAACGTGGCAAATGTCCTTCATAGAGGCCCACTCAGTGGTGGTGAAGTGTTAACGGCGCGCACTGCGACTTGTTTGCGCCTGCTGCAGCTGGTACTCCATTACTGCTGCCTGCTGCTCACACAACCTCTCTAACATATGTAACGTTGAATTCCACCTGGTGGGTAGGTCACATATGATGCGATGTTCCGGAAGACGTAATCGGCGCTGCAGAGCTGCAATGCGTGATCTTGCGTTGCTGGAACGCCGCAAGTGAGCGCACTCTATGCGGACCTTGTGAAGCAGTGTATCAAGATCCGGATAGTCCCTCAAAAAACTCTGCACGACCAAGTTGAGCACATGTGCCAGACATGGGATGTGAGTGAGGTTGCCTAGGCCCAGAGCTGCCACCAGATTTCGGCCATTGTCACACACTACCATGCCTGGCTGGAGATTCGCTGGCACAAACCACACGTCCACCAGCCTGAATGATAGCATTTCAAGGGCCAGTAGTTTAGCAATGCCAGCATTCAGAGCCTGTGCTCGGGGGTGGTTTGCCGAGTATGGGCGCCTTTTCTCCCATGCCTGTGCTAACGATGGCTGTAGACTGGCCCGGGAGTGTGAGGATGACTGGGAAAGTGGTGCTGTGGGTGGAATTACACTGTGTCTCTGTACAACAGTGCCAGAGATTCTTCCATGGCGATCCTGTGAGGAAGCCGAACCAGCTGTGTGTGAGCTGGAGGAAGAGGCTACAACACGAGCTGAAGAGGTGGTAGGTGGCGCTGTAGGTTGGCCTAGATCTTCAGTGTGTTTTTGTAACTCCACCACGTGCTTGGTCCGCACATGTTTCCACATATTTGTGGTATTGAGGTTGCTGACACTTTTCCCTCTTTTCACCTTCTGATTACACAGCTTGCATTTGACAAAGCAAATGTCATCTGCAACTGTGTCAAAAAAGGACCAGGCACTGCAAGTCTTGGGAGCGCCCGCTTTGGATTTTGGAAGAGCCATGCTCCTAATGGGTGCCGAAGTTGAGGCTACAGGCAACCCAGTCTGCCCCCTCCCTCTCCCTCCTTTTTGGGCTGTTCGGGGAATCTCTTCCTCAGAGCTGCTCCCACCACCTTCCTGTCCCTCACGCCATGATGGGTCAAGGACCTCATCATCTACACCACCCTCTTCAAACAACTGCTTCTCCTGGGTAGTCTCGACAGCACAGTACGCACCAGAAAGTGGCACCTGAGTCTCATCATCAGATGCGTACTGAGGTGTGCTGCTGACCATAGGCACTGGCCCACCCGCCTCTTCAGATTCAGAGAGACAAAACGGTTGCGCATCACTGCATACTACCTCTTCTTCAAATTCTCAAATTCTGCTTGGCTGGCCCCCTCTTTCCAAGCCAAGAGATTCAGAGAACAGAAGTAGAGATGGCTCCTGTCCAGGGCTCTCTGACTGCCTGGGCAATTTGGCAGGTGGTGAAGAGACAGATGGGTGCTCTTCTGTGCTCAGGACCTGAGAGGATCTGGAACTAATTGAAGTCGATGCGTTAGCTGCCATCCATCCGACAACGGCTTCAATTTGGTCCTCCTGCAGCAGTGGGGTACGGCTAGCTCCTACAAAGCTGCGCATAAAGGACTGTTCCCTGGTAAAACTGGGGGATGCTGAGTCACTGGTGCCCGCAGCAGGTACAGAATCCCCACGTCCTCTCCCTGCAGGCACAGAATCCTCACATCCTCTCCCTGCAGAAACTCCACGCCCATGCCCACGACCACGACCACCTGCCTTACTCCCTGCCTTCTTCATCTTGGTAGACTGATAAAGATAGGCAGAAAAGTACTAAGGGCTTAGTGTGCTTATTCCTGAACAGCTGCTAACAGGTATAAGAAACACTAATTTTATAAAGTGTGGACTAGACTTTAATATGAGCTAATGTGGCCTACACAACTGTAAAGTGGAGTGTTTGGTGAACTTTATTTAGGTTTTTTTGTCACAAAAAGACACTGGATGTGCCCAAAGATGTAATACCGATAGTATCACAAACTTTTTGTAGCTATTACAATGTAGGAAGGTAACCTACAATGCAATAGATGAGGCTGCAAAAAATAGGCTAATACTAATCTGGCTGGGGCTGCAGGGCACAATGCTGCAGAAAGGCTCCTCTAACTACTCCTATATAGTGTGTTTGGAACCAATGTAGCTGAATACGGATGGAACCACCACATTAATAGGAGAAATCAGGAAAAATTATGAATTGGCAAAAAAGGACAATGTATGAGGCAGTGACACACACTGAGTGCACTACAACCAGACGTGGGTGAAGCACACACTACAGGGAGAGCTGCACTCACACACCAGACCTTGCAGACAGCGGTGAACAGTGCAGATGCAGAGCACTGTGCACTAGCGCTGCAAGACCAAAAAAATTTCTCTATCTACTCCTATATAGTGTGTTTGGAACCATTTTAGCTGAATACGGATGGAACCACCACACTAATAGGAGATATCAGGAAAAATTATGAATTGACAAAAAAGGACAATGTATGAGGCAGTGACACACACTGAGTGCACTACAACCAGACGTGGTTGAAGCACACACTACAGGGTGAGCTGCACTCACACACCAGACCTTGCAGACAGCGGTGAACAGTACAGATGCAGAGCACTGTGCACTAGCGCTGCAAGGCACAGCGATTTATAAAGTAGCTTGGGTAAAGCAGAATAGACCAAATAGGTAGCTAAAACTGTCCCTCAGAACAACAGCGTCCTATCCCTAACTGAATTCACAGCAGAGTGAGCTCAAAATGGCGGCGGCGGCTTTTATAGTGCATCATGACATCATTTCAGCAGCCATTCACAGCCATGCCATTAGTTAAGATGCCTACATGCCTAACACGATGTGCCCACACTTCTTAGGATCCTCATTGGCTGAATAAAATGAAACTGGCTCATTGCATTATGGGAACTTCCGATTCCGGTATACGATATTGCAAAAGTATCGGAATTAAGTATCGGAATTCCGATACCGCGAATATCGGTCGATACCCGATATTTCAGTATCGGAATGCTCAACACTAGTCGGGATACTTCTGCTGCGAGCGCCCGCTCATGTCCCGGGTTCTCGCAGCGGAAGTATCCGCACAGGCAGCGCCGCTGACATCCATGCGACTAGGGTGTGAAGGGAGGACCGGGGAGCGGCGCTGACATCCAATTGGTCGCGGCCGCTATTTAAATGTGCCGCACAAATCGGTGATTGGTCGCGGTCTTGGCCCGCGACCAATCACTCATCTTGCCGCAAAAGTTAAACACTACTATGCTGATTGGTCGCCGACGCTGCCCGCGACCAATCACCGATTTGGGCGCCACATTTAAATATCGGCCGCGACCAATCACGGATCTTGGCTCCACATTCAAACACCGCTGTGCTGATTGGTCGCGGTGAACAGCATTGTTCAATGACCTTGTCTTGCAAAGATAACAGTACAATAAACTGTAGGAGCTGATATAAGATGTAAATGACAGCCATTCATCAATTTGCAAATTTCAACTCAGCCACAAAGAAGAGTCAACATTCAAACTCATGACAAAAGCCCATGTGTCTTGACCAATGGAAGAAAGAAATATAAATTCAATAGTCAATCATTCTGGGCCTACTGAATTTATGTCTGGCATAATTAAGAAGAAATGCTGTTTCGTCACAGGGGACATTATAAAAGGAAGGGACCCAGGATGGAGGACTTCATACCAGAAAGTGGCAGAGAATAGGGGACATTAAACAAGGGGCCAAGGATGGGGGATATTATACCAGGGAGTGGTCCAGAATGGGGGACATTAAACAAGGAAGGGGTCCAGGATGGAGGACTTTATACCAGGAAGTGTCCCAGAATGGGGGACATTAAACAAGGAAGGGGCCCAGGAAGGAAGACTTTATACCAGGAAGTGGCCAAGAATGGGGGACATTAATCAAGGAAGGGGCCCAGGATGGAGGACTTTATACCAGGAAGTGGCCCAGAATGGGGGACATTAAACAAGGAAGGGACCCAGGATGGAGGACTTCATACCAGAAAGTGGCAGAGAATAGGGGACATTAAACAAGGGGCCAAGGATGGGGGATATTATACCAGGGAGTGATCCAGAATGGGGGACATTAAACAAGGAAAGGGTCCAGGATGGAGGACTTTATACCAGGAAGTGGCCCAGAATGGCGGACATTAAACAAGGAAGGGGCCCAGGAAGGAAGACTTTATACCAGGAAGTGGCCAAGAATGGGGGACATTAATCAAGAAAGGGGCCCAGGATGGAGGACTTTATACGAGGAAGTGGCCCAGAATGGGGGACATTAAACAAGGAAGGGGCTCAGGATGGAGGACTTTATACCAGGAAGTGGCCCAGAATCAGGGACATTAATCAAGGAAGGGGCCCAGGATGGGGGACTTTATACCAGGAAGAGGTCCAGAATGGGGAACATTAAACCAAGCAGAGGCCCAGGATTGGAGACATTCTTATAGGATGCCAGGGGGATATTATTTCAGAAAGGGGCCCTGGACGTTGTACATTAAATCAGGAAGGAGCCAGGAGGAGGACATTATTACAGGAAGGAGACAGGGGACATTATTACATGGGGTTGATATGAACATTTTTAAAGGTTCTGTAATGCTAGGGCCCAATATCTGTATACACATATGGGTCGCTTTCCTGGCATGACATGGTTAACATCTCAGATCATCCACTATAATAGTATATGCTGCTGCCACATGCTGCTGCTGCCACCTAGTGGTCAGTTTCTTTGCACAGCATCTCCCCCGTATCCAGCACTGAATATAACTCACAATATTTACATTTCCAGATGAACAGCTAAATTAGTGACAAACATTTCGGATGAAATTAATCACACTGAGACAATTCCAAACCACCTTTGTGTTGATTTTCCAGCAATAATACAAGAATAGGAGTTTTTTTTTTTAAGAAAACAGATGGCACGAAATGTAAACATTGGCTGCGGTAATTAGTTTGCAGGGAATAGTCGTCAGCTTCTGTTTGTAAGTGTCATATTTTCATTGCATGGTCTGCAGAGTCTTCACTGCTCATTAGATAACCCGCCCTCACCGTTCCATTAAATCTGCACGTGTATTACCGTTAAATAATGTGAAGCCGCTTTTTTAATACTGTTTTTTTATAGTACAGAAAAGCTTTGATTCTGCACTTAAAAATACAACGTTACATTTTTATTAAATTTTTTATGAATTTAATGAAGAATAAAAAATCAATCACGCCATTCTTTTACACCATTCACCGATCACCATAAATAATCTGATCGCTGTGTTGTGCAGGTCGCTACAATTATAGGAACACCACAAATCAGTCTTTTATTTGCTGATTTGTGATGTGTATTATTTTTTAAAAAATCGCTTTATTGTAATTATTTTTCATTATTTTTTTGTAGTTTTTAGGAAGAAAAAAAATTTGAATTTTTCTTCAACTCTAGAATACCGGGACATAGAAATACACTGCTATGTACAGCTGTATCTCTATGTACCAGTATAATCTGCCTTGGGGGTCAGAGCCTGCAATGCAGCTTCATGTATACAAAATTCTCTAACTCATGTCAGCTGTGGCGCTTAGTTTTCACTGTTGCCTACAATGATACATGTTGTGGGTTCAATTCCTTGATTCCTGAGAAGACTAGGTCTCAGAACAAAAGAGAAAATGACATTTTTTATTTTTCATAATTTTTTAGTAATTTTATTGGAAGAAAAAAAATCAGATTTTTTTCTTCACCTCTAGAATACAGGGACATAGAAATATATTTCTATGTACAAATGTATTTCTATGTATCAGTATAATCTGCCTGTGCTTTCAGAGTCTGAAATACAGGTCAATATTACCAAATTTTTCCATGCTGATCAGTGCAGCCTGTGACTCTTAGATTTAGCTGCAGTCTGCAATGCAAGAGGTTGTAGGTTCGAGTCCTGGGGAGGCCAGAGAAAAAAAGAAGAGAATTGTTTATTTAAAGAGGTTGTTCACTACAAGGACTCCTTCAGACATATAAGTAATCAAGAGGAAGAGAGTGGTATGGACAGTGATGCCAGCACTGATTGGGTGCAGGGCTCACGTGACGTAAGAACCTCGCGTGAGCCCGGGAGTTTGACTGCCGACACTGTTGGAATGGCGCCGGCATGGGAGGTGAGTATAGGGGTTTTAATTTTAATGGGTGGGGCAAACATTCAGAGTGAGAAGGGGGTTGCCCTAGTGGACAACCCCTTTAATCAATGTAAGTGCAGAGATTTTCAAAAAATCTATAAAAATGATGGGAGGAGGGAGATGCAGCTGCAGTTTCCAACTGTTTTGGTGATGCAGCAGGGGAATACATCTGATTGGTTACAGCACACAGCTCTTACACGACCAGAGAAAGGGCCAATATATACTGTATATGTTACCCACACCATTTCTGGCTACACCTACAGGAGGGAATTAAGACAATCATTTTACACTAGATGGTGGCCCGATTCTAACGCATCGGGTATTCTAGAATATGTATGCGGCCGACCGGGCGCAATCAGCAGAGCGGTGTTTAAATTTGGCGCCAATAATGCTGATTGGTTGCGGCCGGCGGTCGCGACCAATCAGCAGAGCGGTATTTAAATTTGGCGCCAATAATGGTGATTGGTCACGGCCGCGACCAATCAGCAGAGCGGTGTTTAAATGTGGCGCCAATAATGCTGATTATTCGTGACCGGTAACCGCGACCAATCAGCAGAGCAGTGTTTAAATTTGGCGGCAATATCGCTAATTGGTCGCAGCCGGCCACCGCGACCAATCAGAGAAGCGGTGTTTAAATTTGGCGCCAATATCGCTGATTGGTCATGGCCGGTGGTTGCGACTAATCAGCAGAGCGAGGTTTCAATTTGGCGCCAATACTGCTGATTGGTCGCGGCCGGCGACCGCGACCAATCAGCAGAGCGGTGTTTAAATTTGGCACCAAAATTGCTGATTGGTCGCGGCCGGCCACCGCGACCAATCAGCAGAGCGGGGTTTAAATTTGGCGCCAATAATGCTGATTGGTCGCGGCCGGCAGCCGCGACCAATCAGCAGAGCGTTGTTTAAATTTGGCGCCAATCTCGCTGATTGTTCGCGGCTGCCAGCCGCGACCAATCAGCAGAGCGTTGTTTAAATTTTGTGCCAAAATCGCTGATTGGTCTCGGCTGGCGGTCGCGACCAATCAGCAGAGCGTTGTTTAAATTTGGCGTCAATCTCGCTGATTGGTCGCGTCTGGCGTCCGCGACCAATCAGCAGAGCGTTGTTTAAATTTGGCGCCAATCTCGCTGATTGGTCGCGGCTGGCGTCTGCGACCAATCAGCACAGCAGTGTTTAAATGTGGCGTCAACATCGGTGATTGGTCGTGGCCGCTATTCAAATGTGGCCGCGACCAATCAGCAGAGCGGTGTTTAAATTTTGCGCCAAGATCACTGATTGGTCGGGTGCAGAGACCGCGACCAATCAGCGAATCGTATTGGTGAGGACCGGGGAGCGGAATCGTATTGGTGAGGACCGGGGAGCGCCGCTGCCTGTGCGGCTACTTCCGCTGCGAGAACCCGGGACATGAGCGGGCGCTCGCAGAAGTATCCCGCTCCCCCAGCACCGCTCCCCGGTCCTCCCTTGACACCCTAGCCGCATGGAGGTCAGCGGCGCCGGCAGTCGGCTGCATCGCCGCTGAGCTCCGTCCCGCAGATGAGCCGCTAACGGCCGCCATCTTTTTTCAGAAATCCCGCGGCGCTGATTGGCCGCTGCCGGACCAATGAGCAACGAGGGATTTCCTGGACAGACAGCAGACAGACGGGATAAGACGATTATATATATAGATATGTTCTGTTAGGGTTTATAGCCTGGATGTGACTGCTGCCTGGTTATTAAACGTACATGATCTCTAAATTATCCACATGTGTTAATCACATTAGACCTGCAGATGGAGCTCTAGTAAAGTGATATATTGAAATGTAAACTCCACAATAATAAAACTATTTACTTAGAACTTTGTGACAATTGTGGATAACTTGTATGATACGTTTGTAATTAACCCATATGGTCAGCGAAAACACTGATTCCCAGGCGTTTAACCCCCCTAGATGATGTGGTCAATAATGACTGTGGCATCTAAGTGGTTACATAAAAGGGATTGGCTCCCAAGGGTCAAACAATGGCCCCCACAGTCCCCCACACACAGCATGAAGGTCCGCATGCAAAGTAGGATGGACCGACTCAGTCCTTCCACACAGTATCAGGCCCCCCCACATAATAAGATGGCCCCCACTCAGCCCTCCCACACAGTATGATGGCCCTCTTTACAGTATAATGGCCCCCACATCCTTCTACACAGTATGATGGACCCAACACAACTATCCACACTGTATAATGGCCCCCATACAGCCCTTCAACCAGTATAATGGGTCCCTCACAGTCCTTCAAACAGTATAATGGGACCCTCACAGTCCTTCAAACAGTATAATATCCCCCACACAGCCCTCCAAACAGACTAATGGGCCCTACATAGCCCACCAAACAGAATAATGGGCCCCTCACAGTCCTTCAAACAGTATAATAGGCTCCATATAGCCATCCAAATAGTATAATGACCCCTATCATAAATGTGCACTCGTTATAAACAGGAATTTATATGGCATAAAAACCAGATGTATCCCATCTGTATACTTAACAAGACAGTGTCAGGAAAAATAGTAGAGCTTTCAATAACACATCTCAATAAGCGTGCAACATGTCCGACGACCAGTGATTTGTTGTGAGCGTTCAAATTTAATATAATATTGGAACAGCCTCACCGTGCACGGTGTCAGTTCACGCTTCTTTCCTAGGACAGCTCACTGTAGTGGGGCATCGGCACCTCTTCGGCCGCCATCCACATATGGAACACCACACCACTACTTCATTTGCTTTATAGCATATACAATATCACAATCATACTGACCTGTAGAATAAAGCTGCATAAGGTAAAAAAAAAATGAAAAACTGCAGAATTTTGGGGATTTTTATTCTAATTCTATCCCCCCAAATAATACAGTTTTCAATATACAGTGGTATATGTACTGCAAAATGGTGCCATTAAAAAATTCAACTCATCCCACAAAAAAAGAAGCCCTATATGACTGTGTCGACAGAAAAACAAGTATGGATCTACAAATACAGTCTTTAAATAAAAATCACTATGTACTTGAAGTCCTCAAAATAGCAGCACCCTGAAGGGGATAGTAAGACAAGAATGTATATTACTAGGACTCTCCACCACACGAGGTGACAGTACATTCATAGGTTCCCCCTTTATTAGAATCTTGACCGAGAGTTATTTTAGAAAATGCACAAAGGCCCTACAACTAGTCCTGAACATCAGGATAAGTCACATTGTCCTAGACCTAGAGCAGCAGACAACGGAAAAGTGCCAAGAGGACTCAGGGCTCGGAAGCAGGAAAAAAAAACAGCATAGTCTTTTTTGCTTTGATGTGTGCTGGTCCTCATCTGAAAACAGTAACCAGATGATCAGTGACGGATTTAATAGCTTCTTCCTAAAAGGATCTACTCCATTAAAGAAGTATGCCTTCTTCATCTATAACGTGTGCCTTTTTCCCCGGAGAACCCAAATATCCTCGTATACCTGGAACACACCACAAGGCCTGCCGTATACCAAGGACACTTCACAAGCCCTGCTGAATACAGAGGGGACTCCACATGACCTGCCATAAACTGGGAACACCCCACAGGTCTACCGAATACCAGGAACACCCCACAGGCCTACCGTATACTAGGAACACCCCACAGGCCTACCGTATACCAGGAACACCCCACAGGTTCTACCGTATGCCAGGAACACTCCACAATTTCTACCGTATACCAGGAACACCCCACAGGCCTACCGTATACCAGGAACACCTCACAGGTTCTACCGTATACCAGGAACACCTCACAGGTTCTACCGTATACCAGGAACACCACACAAGTTCTACCGTATACCAGAAACACCCCACAAGTTCTGCCATATACTAGGAATATCCCACTAGACCTGCCGTAAACCAGGTACACCCCACAAGATTTTCCGTATACCGGAAACACCCAACAAGACCTGCTGTATATCGGAAACACATCATAACACCTGTATACTGAGGACACTTCACAAGACCTGCCGTATACCAGGAACACCCCGCAAGACCTGCCGTATACTGGGAACACCCCATAAGACCTGACGCATACTGGGAACACCCCACAAGACCAGCTCTATTCAGGGAAAACCCAAAAAGACCTGCTGAATACAGAGGTGACTCCACAATGCCTGGCGTATACCTGGAACACCCCACAAGACCTGCTGAATACCGAGGACATTCCACAAAACCTGTTCTATGCCAGGAAAACCCCACAAGACCTGCCATAAACTATGAACACCCCACAGGCCTGCCGTATTCCATGAACACCGCACAAGTTCAGCCGTATACTAGGAACACCCCACTAGACTTGCCATAAACCAGGAACACCCCACAAGATTTTTTGTCTGATATTGAGGACACTTCACAAGACCTGTCGTATACTGGGAACACCCAAGAAGACCTAATTTATACAGGGAACACCCCACAAGACCAGCCGTATATTGAGAACACCCCACAGATCTGCCGTATACCGGGAATACCCCAGAAGGCCTGCCATATACCGGGAGCACCCCACAAGACCCGCCATATACAAGGAGAACGCCAAAAGACCAGCCATATTCTGGTAGCACCCTGCAAGACCGGCCGTATACTGGGAACACCCCATCAGAGCTGCCATATACTGCGAACACGCCACAAGACTTGCTGTATTCTGGGAACACCTCATAAGAACTGCCATATTCCAGAAACACCCCCAAGACCTACTGTAACCCAGGAAAATCCCACAATACCTGCTGTATACTGGGAGCACCCCATAAGATCCGCCATATACCAGGATCACCCTACAAGACCTGCCACATAGCGGCAACACCTCATTAGACCTGTCGTATACTGGGAACACCCTACAATACCAGTGGTATACCAGGAACACCCCACAATACCCATGGTATACCAGGAACACCCTACAATACCCATGGTATACCTGGAACATCCTAAAAGACCTGCTGTATACTGAGGATACCTCACAATACTTTCCGTATACCGACAACATCAAACAAGACTTTTTCTATACCGGAAACATCTTATAAGACCTGCTGTGTATTAGAAACACCCGACAATACCTTTTGTATACGAGGAACAACCCACAAGACCTGCCATATACCAGGAACACCTTACAAGACCTGCCGCATACGGAAAAGACCTTACAAAATCTGCCGTATACCAGGAGCTCCCGACAAGACTTCCCATATACCAGGAAAACCCCACAAGACCTGCCGTATACCAGGAACACCCCACAAGACCTGCCGTACACCGGAAACACCCCACAAGATCTGCCGTATAATGGGAACACCCAACAAGACCTGCCGTATACTGGGAACACCCCCCAAGACCAGCTCTATTCAAGGAAAACCCAACAAGACCCGCCGTATACCAGAAACACCCCACAAGACCTGCTGTATACCGGTAACACCCCGCAAGACCTGCCATATACCGGGAACACGCAACAAGACCTGCCGTATACTGGGAACACCCCCCAAGACCAGCTCTATTCAAGGAAGACCCAACAAGACCTGAAGTATACCTGTAACACCTCACAAGACATGCCGTATACTGGGAACACCCCCCAAGACCAGCTCTAGCCAGGGAAAACCCAACAAGACCTGACATATACCAGGAACACCCTATAAGACCTGCCATATACTGGGAACACCTCACAAGACATGCCGTATACTGGGAACACCCCAAAAGACCTGCCGTATGCCAGGAACACCCCACAAGACCTGTCGTGTACCAGGAACACCCCACAATACCCGTTGTATACTGGTAACACCCCACAAGACCCGCCGTATACCGGTAACACCCCCCAAGACCTGCTGTATACTGGGAGCACCCCACAAGACCTGCCGTATACCGGGAACACCCCCCAAGACCTGCGGTATACTGGGAACACCTCACAAGACCTGCCGTATAGCGGGAACACCCTACAAGACCTGCTGTATACTAGGAATACCTCACAAGACATGCTGTATACTGGGAACACCACACAAGAGCTGCCATATATCAGGTAACCCCAGAAGACCTGCCATATACCGGGAACACCATGTCACGGGTATATCAGAGGTGACAGACAGTCGCAGTTGGTTGCAGGAGATCTCTATGTTTGGCATTATAGACATCTTCTTAGATGAGAGGCTATCTCTAGGACCTAGCGGCTACCTCCCACTGGTAATTAGCTCCCTGGCCTGGGTGTATATATACCTGGTGTGTCTGAGAGGGAGGTGCCGGCTTTATTTATTTCCACTTGTGAAGGCTTAGCAAGAGCAGTACTTTGTCCTCTCTGAAGCTTGATGCCGAGTTCGCATTTTTCTGGAGTCTTCTAAAGCGAAGCATTCTCCCCCTGTTTGTCTACCCTTGTCTATAGAGTTTAGTGGAGATCGACTAATACTCATCTCCTCCCATCCCTAGCCGTAGCCATACGCCAGGGAAAGACAGGGCGAGGCACGCATGCGGCGATTGCTGAAAAGGCAATATAGGGACGGTAGTTGAGACAGGGTGACACTGGACCAGACTAGGAGGTCTCCATTCCCCCCTTTCCCTAGCATCTGGGCTACTTTTCCCTCTTCCCTCTGTGTTGCACTAAGTCTTTCCCACACCTGGTGTGACACACCCTATAAGACCTGCCGTATACTGGGAACACCCAACAAGACCCGCCGTATACCGGGAACACCTCACAAGACCTGCTGTATACTGGTAACACCCCACAAGACCCGCCGTATACCAGGAACACCCTACAAGACCTGCCGTATACCAGGAACACCCCACAAGACTTGCCGTATACTGGGAACACCCCGCAAGACCTGACGCATACTGGGAACACCCCACAAGACCAGCTCTATTCAGGGAAAACCCAAAAAGACCTGCTGAATACAGAGGTGACTCCACAATGCCTGGCGTATACCTGGAACACCCCACAAGACCTGCTGAATACTGAGGACATTCCACAAAACTTGTTCTATGCCAGGAACACCCCACAAGACCTGTCGTATACTGGGAACACCTCACAAGACCTCCCGTATACCGGGAACACCCTATGAGACCTGCCGTATACTGGGAACACCACACAAGACCTGCTGTATACTGGTAACACCCTACAAGTCCTCCTGTATAATGGTAACACCCCACAAGACCCGCTATATAATGGTAACACCCCACAAGACCCGCCGTATACCAGGAACATCCTACAAGACCTGCTGTATACCGGTAACACCCCACAAGACCTGCCGTTTTGGAGATGATGTCCCCCAACCATGTAGTCATCACAATATGTCCCAGTGTTCCTCATCTTTACTTTTGCCCATTTTTCCTGCTTCCAACACATTGTCTTTAAGAACAGACTGTTATATCCCAGATGCCGCTTGATATATCACATCCTTGACAGCCGGCAGGGTTGTGAATATTATTTACTTTGCCTTTGGTTTCAATGCTATGGCTGATACTTCCATAGTTTTGGCCACATCTTAGATGCTCCGGGGGCACTTTAAAATTCTCAAGTAACAGTAAATTTTTTTTATGTGAGTTTTCTAAAGAGTCTAGTGAAAAGAAATCTAGCTGTGTAAAAGATGATTATCTGGTAACGATCCCCCTCCGCTGCAGCCGTAATCTTTTTCTGTAAAACAGCTACCTTAAACAGTCTCCGTACTGCAGAGAAATAATTCTTGGCAGACCGTACCAGCGCTCCGATAGTGCCAACGGCCTATACAAAGCTGGCGTTAGGACTGTCTGCTCTAGTGAACCAGCCATGCTTGGCAGGGGAAATTTCTGCAATACAATCAACTCCTGCTGCCTGCGACTAAACCAGCGGACAAAGACGTGGCAAAGAAATTACAAGAACATTTTAACTCCTTCTGAGTCATGCAGCGTTCTTGTGTGCAACTTCTGCTCCTCTCGTTCCACCAAGGACCACTCTAATCCACCCGTGATTGCCTCCAGTCTGAACTTTTGGGCAGGGTTTACATAAACCATGGATTTTGGGATCGTATCTCTAAAATCTAAATAGTCCCGGCAAATCCAGTTCATTACTGTCCCAAATTTTCTTGGACTGTCCTAGAAAATTTGAGGATGTCCCAAGCCAAAGAAGGGCTGGGGATCACATAAACTCTGCCCTAAAGTGGACTTCTTGGTCTATTTATTTAGCTGTTCTCAGATTGGTCCTGGCTTAATATTCTTGATTTCCCAACCAGGATGTTGGTCAGTATGTAATATTGGCGTCTTATTAGGGGGCAGAGGTGACTTTTGGGCCCCCTTAGCCACCAAGGTCTGGGTGCGACTGCTACCTCGAAAGTCATTTGACACTGGTGTCACCTTCTGCTCCTCTGACATATGTGACTGTAGACTCTTTATGAAAAATTACCCAGTCACATATGAACAAGGTCAAGATTTTTCAGACTACTTAAAGTTTTTGACGTTCCTATTGAAATTTAGGGAGAAGTAACAACTTCTTCCGAATTCCACCATCTTAGAACCATAAATCGCTCATAATACATCATATTGGTTTTTTTCCCACCCCAAACCTCAATTCAAAAAGTTTTCTGTCTTGTAAATTTCTTACCACCAGCCTGAAAAATCCCTCAAAATGAGTCACTTGCTGCTGACCTAATGCTTCCCACAGTCTGAATTTCCCATTCTTAATCCAATGTTTGTTTTTTTTACATTTTGAGCTTGAAATACATGAATTAAAATGTTTAGAATTTTTTTTTCTACATATGGGGTGCACAGGAAGCTTCTCCAAATGTCTTCATTTCGGGTCGCTTGCTCCTGACCCAACCATTTCTCCATTCATTTTTAATCATTATTCTGCTTGTGAAACTTGGATATTCTGAGTTATACCTGGTGTTCCAAAATGATAACATATAGCGTAAAGGGGTTGTCTGGTTTGAACTAGTTGTTACTTATCCCCTAGATAAGTGATAACTTCTATGCTGGTGGGGGTCCGACCACTGGGTCCCACATAGCCAGTATGTAGCAGCAGTGCACATGCTCAATGGCCACTCCACTCATTTTCCAAGGGACAGGTGGAGTGCTGTATTTGGCTCTTTCAAGCAGCCCCAGAGAGAATGAACGGATCGGCGATCCAGCATAGGCGTTGCTGCTCAATTCTATCGGGGATGAAAGTGTCCCGTTCTATTAACTGGTGAGGGGGCCAACAGTGGACCTTCACCAATCTAAAAGTTTCCACCACTCTTGTAGAAACGAGATAACTTTTTCCAACAGGACGACCCTTTAATGATTAGTGGAGGTCCGACCTCTCCGATCCTAAATATGTTGGGCTGCATCACCTTCTAGTTTTTTTCCCACACAGCTGAGTTTCTGGTTGCATTCGATTGAAGAAGTCATAGTATAGTGCAATCAGGGCAGAAAGGTGCTGAGCAAGGGAAAAAAACTGTTTTGGAGACACTGCACTAATTTCTTTAGGACCAGAGGTCGGACAACCACTAGTCATAAAGTGATGGCCTATCCTAGCGATTGGCCATCACATTATAAGACTGGAAAAACCCTTCAAATAATCATTATTTTGAGTCTATTTTTTGGGCACATGAAGCTTCTCCACAGACCCTCCATAGGTAATGTTCAACATCTTCACGTGAGTTGGTTGCTGCTGACAAAATCATTTATCCCTTGAATTTTAAAGGGTTTGTCCAAGACTCATACTAATGGTCTTCAATATTAGATCAGTAGAGGCCTAAAACCCATCAAATCTATCTACCTGAAGTTGTTTGGTCCCGCGGCCACCAGAAGTACACACTAGACAAGGTCAGACTCCATACACCACCACTGTGGAGTGGTCATTCTCAGATTTTGCAGCTCAGATCATAATCACTTTAATAGAAGCTGAGTTGTAATACCATGAACGGCCACTAATCGGTGTCTGGAGCTGTGCTGTTTCGGTTTCGTTCACATTGTACTTCTGTCATGGGACTTGAAAACAGCTGATCGGTGGCGGTGTCTAGTGTCGGACCCCTACTGATCTGATTCTGGAAATTCCTCTCCTTTTCTGCCCCAAACTTTTGCATGTGAGTTTTTAATACTTTGTACTAAAATTGATTAAGAACTATACAGAGGAAATCCATCAATATTCATCAGCCCCGTTACATGAGTTACTTTTTGCTGACCCGATTTCATGCATCCCAATTTTTTTTTTTCTGCATGTGAATTCTTAATAAATTTGCATAAAAAAAAAGTATGGGACTTTGTTGGGACCGTTCATTCACCTTGGACATCTAGTAAATTAAATATAATCCCTAGCTACTGGATCACCATTAGCTGACAGTATTGTCACGGAAGTGTTGCAGGATTTCTCGGGGAAAGTTGCTCCTTCCCTATCCCTCATGCTAGGGGGCACCCTAGTCTATCCCTGTTTCCCGGATTACCCCGAAAGGTGGAGACGCCGGCGTCACGTGCCTTGCTATGCTCCTGACTTATCCGTTTCCTCCCCCACCCATAGAGGTGTGAGGCTGAAGTGTATAGGATAACACTAACCTGACAGACAGGTATAAATGAAAACTGCAATCATACAAAATACACTCACCAAACAACAGAGTGGAACACAGGGGAGGGTAAGGTAGGTGAAACCAAATAGGAGAGGATGAGGATGAACACGCAAACTTCACGCAGAAATCTCCTGAATAACTCTCCAAACACCAACTCCAAACACTGAACTTCACCTCCAACTACAAACCAGGAAGTAAGAACTATCACTGGTAATTTCCAAATGCCAGTGGCAAGCATATATACCAAAGGGGAGTGGCCAACACAGAACAGCTGAGGCAATTCATGATGGAGAGCTCCAGGAGATCAACTGAACTGATTAAACCTAGCAATGCGAGAGCAAACAAAACCTGCACTGTTTAGTATGATGGTGAAGCAGTTCTAACCAGTGCAGGAGTTCGGGTAACCAGACACCGCAATCTTCTGGCCCCTCTCTGTCGCAGTATCCCCATGATAAGTATCTTACAGTACATCCCCCCATTTGTTCCCGTCACTACCACAACATACTGTGCCATCGCCATTCCTTTCTACATCAACACTTTAGCAATTATCCTACACCCACACAAGTAATATATCCCATAATGTATTCTAAGAAAAATCCTACAACGTGCTACACTCCATTAATTCTCTTGATCTCAGCAGAGCGGGTTAATGGGACAATTCTTAGAAACGCGTTTCGGAATAGATTGCAAAATGTTTTAGTTCATCCTCTTTTTCCCGCTAGCACCTTGATTGACTATTCGATCTGTCTTAACAATGAAGACCAGCTCGGAAAATCTGTATTCGAGTAATTAATACCGGATCCTCATCGCTAGGGGTCGTCCAGTTCTCGTAGGATTAAGTCATTCTGTCTTATCAAGCACCGGAAAAAAACAATTACCATTTTTGAATCGTTTATCATGTTAATGGTTTCTTATTGATTTTGCATTGATCCTTCGAGTCATTTCATTATATGGAATTACTTAAGACAGATACAATATCCTTAACTACTTTCAGGACCGACCTGCAAAACATTATGTCAAGGAAATTGCAACCTACCCTAGGGCAATGAGCTAATCTACTCTATGCAGCAACATCCAGTGTCCATTACCCAGAAAATGGGCCGAGGAGTCCAGTTACTGATGATGTCTCAATCTAAATTTACCAATGTCTAATAAATATCAGGTATCTAGAGATTAAGGCCAAGACTAGACAGCAACTTTAAAGACAACTTGTCACCAGGTCAAAGGTGGGCATGTTTTTGCTCTTATTTTATTCCCTCTGCTCCCGAGTATTACATTTTTTTTAATCCGCCATATGGGCTCTTTTATTTCTTGCTAATTTTTATAGTCTTTTACTGTCAAACATTGTACAAGTAACCCTACCGTACAGCACCATCATAAAATAATAATACTGTCATACAGTGTACACGTAACCCTACCATACAGCACCATAATAATACTATAATACAATGTATGTACAAGTAACCATACTGTACAGCACCATTATAATACAATAATACTGCCCTACAGTGCACAAGTAACCCTACCGTACAGCACCATAATAATACTGTAACCAGTGCGTGTACAAGTAACCCTACCGTACAGCACCATCATAGGATACTGTCATACAGTGTACAAGAAACCCTACCATACAGCACCATAATAATACTGTAACTAGTGTGTGTACAAGTAACCCTACCGTACAGCACCATCATAAGATACTGCCATACAGTGTACAAGTAACCCTACCGTACAGCACCATAATAATATAATAATACTGTCATACAGTGTACAAGTAACCCTACCGTACAGTACCATCATAAGATAATAATACTGTCATACAGTGTACAAGTAACCCTACTGTACAGCACCATAATAATACTATAATACAATGTATGTACAAGTAACCATACCGTACAGTACCATCATAATATAATAAAACTGTCATACAGTGTACAAGTAACCCTACCGTGCAGCTCGATAATAATACTGCCATACAGTATTACAATCTTTTCCTAAAAATCTGTGAGAAAAAATAGTGATACGTTCTTTTAAATGTCAGTATGGCGGTGTCTTTCCAAATTCTAGGAGAGAATATGTTACCCTATAGAGGTACCATCTGGTTCAGCAGGTACTCCATGTGCCGCGGCTTTATGCTGTCTATATGGCCTTGGGCTTCCACCTGCATCAATACCGCCTGATATGAACATGCCATAAATGAGAAATTAAGAGGGACTCCAGCTGATGAATGTTTTTTTTAACTTAATCATATCTACAGCATATGTCACTAATTAGAAGATGGAAGGTGTTTACTTAGAACTTGAATAGACGTTCTTTGTTTGGGATCAGATTGTTTGAAGACATCCAATCCCCGCAGATCAAACAAGTCTCCTCCGAAATGAAGTAGCTGCATGATAATAAGCGATATGAAATCTGGAGCGCTGGCTGCATTGCTGTGATATAGTGGAGCGCTGATGCGCTGCGGGCTGTTTACGAGCAAGAAAAAAAATTGTCACATAGCAAAATTCAGGATAAGGCGCTTCATAATCTGCTTAAAGGACAGTATAAATGTCTGTGTGCAAGATACGACTCTGGCCATAGAACCAAGGCTTGACCTAATCCCACAGTTTGTACCTGGATCCAGGAAAATGAGCTTCTGATCTCTAGGTATTGCTTGTCAGAGTTAGTTAACCAACTGAAGGGTAGTAATTTCAGGGGCATATTTTTTTTTTTTAATGGGGTCTGTCCTGGGATTCAAATTCACAACCTGTACCATGGCAAGAAGAAGCTTTATTCATGAGCCACAGGCTGCACTGCTATGTATAGGATAATTTTTTCTGTCTAAAGATTTTAAATGGAATTCTTCTTCTTTACAGGCATATTGTTCTGGTACATAGAGAGACATCTTTATATACCTATATATTAGGGCTCAAACAAAAGTGAAAAGACTTTTTTTCCCTACAAAATTACTAAGAAAATGAAAAACATTAAAAACATATATTTTTTTAATAAATAGCACAAATCAGTAAATAAGAAACGTCCAATCGGGTGAAGAAATGCATCGTTAATAGGAGAATTTTTTCTGTCTACAGATCTAAATGGTATTCTTGTTCATTACAGGCATATTGTACTGGTACATAGAGCTACCTATTTATATACCTGTATATTAGGCATCAAACAAAAGTGAATATATTTTTTTTCCTTACAAAATTATTAAGAAAATTAAAAACACATTTTTTTAAATAAATAGCACAAATCAGTAAATAAGGAACATTTAATTGTGTGAAGAAATGCATCATTAATTGGATAATTTTTTCTATCTAAAGATCTTAATGGTATTCTTTTTCTTTACAGGCATATTGTACTGGTACAAGGAGATTCATCTTTATATACCTGTATATTAGGGATCAAACAAAAGTGAAAAGATTTTTTTCCCTACAAAATTACTAAGAAAATGAAAAACATTAAAAACATACAGTATATTTTTTTTAAATAAATAGCACAAATCAGTAAATAAGGAACGTCCAATTATGTGAAGAAATGCATCATAAAAATGTCCAAAAAGCCATTGTTTGTTTTAATTTATCTCCCTCAGTTATATAGCATCATTAATTCCACAGCGCTTTACATCATCATCATCATCACTGTCCCCATCGGAGTGTTGAGGAAACCCACAAAAGCATTGGGAGAACATACAAACTATATGGATGTGTTTTAAGTATATGTGTATTTTATTTATGCTTGTGTGCATGTATCTTTTTTTTTTAATTTATATAGCACCAACATATTCCACAGTGCTTTACAATTCAGACAATTTACAGACATTATGGGCACTGTCCCCATTGGGGCTCACAATCTACATTCCCTATCAGTATGTCTTTGGAGTGTGGGAGGAAACTGGAGAACCCAGAGGAAACCCACGCAGAACAGACAAACTCCTTGCAGATGTTGTCTTTGGTGGGATTTGAACCCAGGACCCCAGTGCTGCAAGGCTGCAGTGCTATCCACTGAGCCACCGTGCTGCCCTATGTATATGTGTGTGTGTAATGTATGCATTTTATATATGTGAATATGCATGTAAATGTGCAGTGTATACCCAGGTGGGGCCCAGACACAAGTCCTGCACAGGGGACCCTCACTGCCAGTTTCTGTCCCTGGTACTCTATGGTGGTAGTAATTTGGAACTTTGTTAGATGCTTGTTATTTTTTACACTGTATAGCATCAGTATTTTGATGAGTACTATGTGGCTGTATTATTAGATGGTATATATTGTATACCCACTATGCACAATATACAATATCAAAACTCAGTGACCGTTGCAACATCTATATATTGTAAGGTGGCTAATGGTCTTGTAATCGATGGGAGGTATGTATCCCAGAGATGGCTGGTCTCTGGGATGTAACCCGGTGCATTTTCTCTAGTGCACGCATGCACTAAGAGGATTAATTGGTGCACCTGGGAGCCGGGTTACGGGTAGCTGTGAAGAGTTGGGCGGGTCCAGAAACCCACATACCTCACCTCTGGGTGTGGTTAACAGCCTATAAAATGGAGGCTGTTTGTTTGGCACATGGTCTGTGTTTGGAGGGAGAAGGCCTCCAGTGTGTTGTTTCCAGACTGAGCTGTGTACTGTACGCTCACCAGTCTGTGTGACCACAGGTTCGGTGTACCAGAGACTTTGTTCAAAGTATTGTTCTCCTTTGTTTTGCCTGCACTAAAGTCTTTTTATTTGCACTTTTTACTTTTGCTGGTTTATGAAGTTAATAATCCGCTGTGGACATTTAAAGGAACCCGCCTTCTGTTTGCCTCTGAACGCACCTGAGTACCATCCCTACAATATATATATATATATATATATATACTAGCTGGTGGCCCGATTCTAACGCATCGGGTATTCTAGAATAGGTATGCGGCCGACCGGGCGCAATCAGCAAAGCAGTATTTAAATTTGGCGCCAAAATCGCTGATTGGTCGAGGCCGGCAACCGCGACCAATTAGCAAAGCGGTGTTAAAATTTGGCGCCTATATCGCAGATTGGTCACGGTCGACGGTCACGACTAATCAGCAGAGCGGTGTTTAAATTTGTCGCCAATAATGCTGATTGGTCGCGGCCGGCCACCACGACCAATCAGCGAAGCGGTGTTTAAATTTGGCGCCAATATCGCTGATTGGTCACGGCCGGTGGTTGCGACTAATCAGCAGAGCGAGGTTTAAATTTGGCGCCAATACTGCTGATTGGTCGTGGCCGGCGACCGCGACCAATCAGCAGAGCGTTGTTTAAATTTGGCACCAAAATCGCTGATTGGTCGCGGCCGGTGGTCGCGACCAATCAGCAGAGCGGGGTTTAAATTTGGCGCCAATACTGCTCATTGGTCGCGACCGCGACCAATCAGCAGAGCGATGTTTCAAATTGGCACCAAAATCGCTGATTGGTCGCGGCCGGCCACCGCAACCAATCAGCAGAGCGTTGTTTAAATTTGGAGCCAATCTCGCTGATTGGTCGCGGACGGCAGACGTGACCAATCAGCAGAGCATTGTTTAAACTTGGCGCCAATCTCGCTGATTGGTCGCATCTGGCGTCCGCGACCAATCAGCAGAGCGTTGTTTAAATTTGGCGCCAATCTCGCTGATTGGTCGCGGTGGCCGGCCGCGACCAATCAGCAAAGCGGCGTTTAAATTTGCCGCCCATCTCGCTGATTGGTCGCGGTAGCCAGCTGCGACCAATCAGCAGAGCGGCGTTTAAATTTAGCGCCCATCTCGCTGATTGTGGGCCCGGGAGCGGCGCTGCTTGTGCGGCTCCGTATTAGCGAGGACCGGGGAGCGGCGCTGCCTGTGCGGCTCCTTCTGCTGCGAGAAGCCGGGAGATGAGCGGCTGCTTGCAGCAGAAGCATCCCGACCGGCGGCGCCGCTCCCCGGTCCTCCGTTCACACTTGCTCTCGGGAGATCAGCGGGCCAAGCCGCTGATCTTCCGACGTTAGCCGCATGGAGGTCAGCGGTGCCGGTCGGGGTAGTTGTGCTGCTAGCGCCGCTCATCTCCCCACTGCATCGCCGCTGACCTCCGTCCGCCAGATGAGCCGCTAACGGCCGCCATCTTTTTTCAGAAATCCCGTGGCGCTGATTGGCCGCTGCCGGACCAATGAGCGACGCGGGATTTCCAGGACAGACAGACAGATGGGATAAGACAATTATATAGTAGACTAGATGGTGGCCCGATTCTAACGCATCGGGTATTCTAGAATAGGTATGCGGCCGACGGGGCGCAATTAGCAGAGCGGTGTTTAAATTTGGCGCCCAAATCGCTGATTGGTCGCGTTAGGCAACTGCGACCAATCAGCAAAGCGGTGTTTAAATTTGGCGGCAATATCGGTGATTGGTCGCGGGCGGCGGCCCCGACCAATCTGCGAACCGTGTTAGTGAGGACTGGAGAGCGTGTTTAAATTTGGCACCAAAATCGCTGATTAGTCGCGACCAATCAGCAGAGCGGTGTTTAAATTTGGCACCAATACTGCTGATTGGTCGCGGCCGCCGACCGCGACCAATCAGTAGAGCGATGCAGAGCGGTGTTTAAATTTGGCGCCAAAATCACTGATTAGTCGCGGCTGACGGCCGCGACCAATCAGCAGAGCGTTGTTTAAATTTTGCGCCAATACTGCTGATTGATCTCGGCCAGCGACCGCGATCAATCAGCAGAGCGTTGTTTAAATTTGGCACCAAGCTCGCTTATTGGTTGCGGCTGGCGTCCACGACCAATTAGCACAGCAGTGTTTAAATGTGGCGGCAAGATCGGTGATTGGTCGCGGCCGCTATTTAAATGCGGCGCCCAAATTGGTGATTGGTCGCGGGCAGCGGCCGCGACCAATCAGCAGAGCGGTGTTTAACTTTAGCGCCAAGAACACTGATTGGTCGCGTGCGGAGAGCGCGACCAATCAGCGAATCGTATTGGTGAGGAGCGGGGAGCCGAATCGTATTAGTGAGGACCGGGGAGCGCCGCTGCCTGTGCGGCTTCTTCCGCTGCGAGAACCCAGGACATGAGCGGGCGCTCGCAGCAGAAGTATCCCAACCCGCAGCGCCGCTCCCCGTTCTTCCCTTCACACCCTAGCCGCTGATGTCCCCACAGTATCCGCATGGTTTTACAAAGGTCCGGACATTTATGTTAAAAATCGCTGATTGGTCGCTGGTGCTGCCCGCGACCAATCACCGATTTGGGCGCCAAATTTAAATATTGGACGCGACCAATCACCGATCTTGGCTCCAGATTTAAACACTGCTGTGCTGATTATATATATAGATATGCGTATATATATACACATTTCCCAGTAATAAAAAGTTATAAAATTAATAAACTAATTCATTTTACATAACCGGGTCAAAATGTGTGCAACGGGTCTAGTTGAGGATGTCATGGTGCCCAGTTTCTTAAATGCCAGCGGCCCCATGCCTGTTTTCTCGTTTCAACCCACCTACTAAAAAACAGCCCACAAATCAAGAAGATACACAGGTACATGGGACCTTATTTGGCCCTACTGGTCAAAGTTTTACCCTCAGCATCCCTTAGCTATGTCCCAATTCAGACATCTTTTATAGTACTGGTCGTGTACTGGTAGGGTCATGGTGTCATCTCAATGATGACCCTACCCAGTGGGAAAAACAGTTTTGACCAAGTGGTTCTGGGAGGCTCTTCAATGAGCCCACAAACCAAAAAGATATAGAAGTAAATTGACTATTATTGAGAATAGCTATGGTCATGGTCAAGGCAATAATGATGTCATTGGACAAGGTCTTCAAATCGAGGAACATTTCACTTGCGACGAAGACATGGCTCGTACATTGACTGGTCTTTTCTGTAGTATAGGTTTAGTATGGATACGAAACCTTGAAGATGAAGAAACAAGACAGAAGAATAATTGACGCCTTCTAAATGTGGTGTCAGAGAAGGATTTTATGAATTACATGAATGAAGAAGAACAAATCTATTTTGGAACAAATCAATCCAGAGAAGTCACTCAAAGCCAGGATCATCAAGCTATAACTTGCCTACTTTGGACACATCATACGAATAAAGCAATCACTGGAGAAGGACATCATGGTCAGGAGAATAGAAGGAACAAGGCAAAGAGGAAGACCAGCAACTCGATGGCTTGATACAATCAAGATAACAGTAGAGAAGACCTTGGTGGACCTATCTAGGCTTGCACAAGATCAATCTTCCTACAGATCGTTCAACCATCAAGTCGCCATGGTTCGAGATCGAGACGAAGGTCGCTAAATAATATAAAATGACCATTATTTGACTCTACCGGGCCTAAGTGTTGGGAAGAGGTGATCTCTTGTTTTCAGATCCGAAATGCCTTCAGGCAGTAGGTACAGTGGGTTGCCAACGCTTGGAACAAGTCAAGTGCCCCCTTAAAGCAAATAATACCATCTTTTTTTCTCCCTTTTAGAAATTATTAATTCCCACTTGAAAAGTTATCTCGCAAATTTTGTGCAACCCTCAACACAAAAAATAAACCTTATAGTCAACTAATCTAATTGACCAAGTCTTCTACTTCGCCGCACACAGAGTGGGCCGGATCAGGTGGTGCAATGCAGTGACGTCAGTGTGCCACCTGCCCTGGATGATGACGTCTTGCAGGTCTACAGCAGCCTGTGGCCCACAGGACGGAGAATGATGGGGCAAGAAGCCTATGGCTCCCTACTCAACAGGATGGTTTCAGCACTATATAGATGGAAACACACATCAAAGTGGCACTTGCCCGTGGATTGGAGGCACTTGGCCAGAAGTCAGGGCATAGAAACTGCCCAAAATCTTTGTCACTAATACTTTGTTTTATTCTGTTGAAATGTTGCACCTATAAAAATTTTGAACCAAGGGCGCCATACTATGCCACTTCCTTAAGGTGAACGGGCAAATCAACTATTAATTTAACCTATTCGATTTCCCAAAAACAAAGACATAAATCCAAAGTCTCCGAAACGATTGCCAAAAGCAGAATTGGGCATGTGGATTAACTAATTTTTACTCAACACCCGTGAAGCCATAGCCGGCCCTGTCCACTGCTTCCATGTCAACGAAAACTTTACATTTTACAAAATTCATTATTCCTACCATCCTTTTTAATTAGCGCCATTAAGTTAGCCTTGAAATGATGCCCAGAAGCCGTAAATGTGACAGTATCCTCCACTGCTCGGCTTAAAACTGATGAATTAAATGGAGACTAATTTTAGACCATAGGGGAAGTGGTTATGAGTTGAAGACATCTGCATGCACCATTACCGGAGATCTGCAGTAAAACACATTGTCTAGCGGAAAAATGTTTATTAATATGTCTGGTGATGTGGGTTTTCGACCAGCGGATGACTGACTATGACAGAGGGCAGTATAATGCGGAGCAGTTATTATCGTTACTAGTATGTGAGATCGGTTCGGCATTATAAATTTGTCTTTCTTTCTTGAAGAAGAAAAACAAGGGCATGATGGAGACCACTAAAGACTATTAGAAAGGAGCATATGTTGTGGACAAAGCGCCCCTGAAGGTGTGGAGGAAACCTCCGTTGTGTGGCTGTCCGGTTGATGAATAAAGCTTATGTGCTATTGCTATGTTATCTCTGGAGAGCATGGCCTTCCCACAAGATGACAAGATGGAGCAAAGGCGGACAAGTGTAGTTCTCCACCATGCCAAACTGAGAGACGCCAGAGGCATTGTTCCATTGGGGGACAGGGCAGGACTGTAAATTAGGTGGGCCTTGGTAGTAGGTACTTGTAGTTGAATTGCATCAAGAAGAGTAGTAGACCGGATATATTAAGAGCATCGTAGACAAGGTAGAGGGCATGGACATCTTAGTTGGTTAAGAATCACAATCATAAAAATATACTTGCTTTGTGCAGGTTTGAGTTCCCATTTTTTTGGATGAATCATAACAGAAGAGTCCAATCTTTCCTTGTTCAAAATCAGAACTGGTTACTTGCTTTTTTTCATATGGCATGGCTGACATTACTATCCTCTTTCCATTCTATAAGATTAAATGAAAAACAGGACGACGGACCACCATCGTGAAGCACCGCAGCTCTGAGGTTGATCTGTGCACTCGGCATAAAGTCAATTGCAAAAAATCCAAGAGATTGTCTCTTGCTCGACTTGAGTTTCACTGTTCCGGCTTCATCTGGACATAACAATAAAAGTCAAGCCAGATGAAGCCAGAAAGGTGAAACTTGAGTCGAGCAAGAGGCAATTTCATGGATTTTATCACCTGTTTGTAGCTACAATATAGTGCACAAATTAATTTTAGCATTGCGGTGCTTCATGATGTCCTTTGTATCATCAGATAGGAAGAAAGGAGGACAGTGTAGTTGGCAATTCCATATGAAAAAGCAATGCAGGGAGTAACCAGTTTTGATTTTGAACAATGAAAGGGTGGACTCTTCTGTTGTGATTCTTCCAATAAAACTAAATTGTGCGAAACCGGTATACACCATGGTAGAGAATGACTGAGTTTGGCAATTACAAGTGTTTATTCAATACATCAGTGGGCTAAGAAAATGATGTTCTACCAAAAATGCTGTGGGACCAGGAGGTAGGACGCCAGATCTGAATATCCTGACAATGGTCAGGAGTCTAGTTGAAATTGTTATGAGAAGTTCAAGGGATTCATTGGGTGAAAGCCCGACGTGAATCACTAGAAAGTTCAACGGACCAGGGAAGATGGAGCAGAGCCAAGACCAGGGACAGGTAGGTAACAAAAATGAGTAGGTCATCCCACTTGATGGAACAGGGTCAAGAGGCCCCCATATTATTTTGGGTGAACCATTCTGTCTATGGTGGGAAAACCTCTTAAACTCACACAATGAATGAGAGTTAAATAGGCTGGATTTATCTGAAATGCCTTGCAGAAAAGATTGGGTTGGTATCAAAATTATCTTGGTAAAGTTTCATCCCATGTTATTCATTTTGGGTGCTATGTAGAGCTTCTGCTCACCCATTTCATCTCTGTTCTCACTTCTATCACTCTATGTTCATGCATTGTGTCCACCTCTATAGTCACACTCCTGCACACCGAACAAGAACATATTTCTTCACCAAGCTCAGACGCTCAAACCTGGAGAAACCAATGTCAAATCCTTCTCAGTCCATACATATTAATGGAGGTGGTAGTCAGACTCAAAAACAGCTGGGTAGCACATTGTTGAAAATTTTTCTTGGAGCCACACACCATTTTTCTGGCTATTCCTCTCCATGCCCGTTTTACGTCTTCTCCATGCGCCATATTCCATTCCCTGAATGTTCCACTGTGTGTGGTATTTACTATACCAGAATTAGGGTACATCCAGCAGATGAGTAACTTGGAGCTCCTGGAGACCCAATGTAAAATCTGTATTGAGACCCCCACCAACTATCAGGTATCAGTTAAAGAAACTTAGTAATAAGGGTCAAAAAAGACTAGTGTTGAGCGAGCACTAAAATGCTCGGGTGCTCGAAGCTCGGGCCGAGCTCACTGTGATACTCGGGTGCTCGACCCGAGCAACGAGCCCAATGTTAGTCTATGGGAGAACCGAACATTTTTGCGGCGGCTCCCCCGGCAGTCTGTAGAAAGCCTAAAAAGTGCCCAAAACGATAGTGACAGTGCACAAATGACATGGGGACAGCATGGGGATCGCCCCTGGAAGCATTTCTGACCCCCAGGTCACTGCTGTCAACAACGTGGTCAGAGGTATTAAGCCACTTTTACAGGCTCACAATAAAACGTTCAAAAACGAAAGTGAAAGTGCTTTCCTGTGAAATATGTTAACCCCTTAACGACCATGGGTCTTTCTGTTTTTGTGTTTTCCTTTTTTGCTCCCCTTCTTCCCAGAGCCAGAACTTTTTTAATTTTCGTTCAATATGGCCATGTGAGGGCTTATTTTTTGCAGGACGAGTTGTACTTTTAAACACCATCACTGGTTTTACCATATCGTGTGCTGGAAAATGGGAAAAAAATTCCAAGTGCAGTGAAACTGCAAAAAAAATGCAATTCCACAGTTGTTTTTTGGGTCCTTTTTTTACCACGTTCACAGATTGCTAAAACTGACCTGCCATCATTATTTTCCAGGTCGTTACGAGTTCATAGACACCAAACATGTATAGGTTCTTTTTTATTTAAGTGGTGAAAAAAAAATCCAAAGCTTGCTAAAAAAAACAAAAAAAATGACGCCATTTTCCGAGACCCTTAGCTTCTCCATTTTTCGGGATCTGAGGCCAGGTGAGGGCTTATTTTTTGCGTACCGGGCTGACGTTTACCATTTTGGGGTAGATCCGATGTTTTGATCGCCCGTTATTGCATTTTATTGCAAAGTTGTAGCGACCAAAAAAACTTAATTCTGGCGTTTAAAATTTTTTTCTCGTTACGCCGTTTACTGATTGTATTAATTCTTCTTTTATATTGATAGATCGGGCGATTCTGAACGCGGCGATACCAAATATGTGTATGTGTTTTTTTTTTATATATATATATATTTTATTTTGAATGGGGCGAAAGGGGGGTGACTTAAACTTTTATATATTTTTTATTTTTTTTATTTTTTAAAAAACTTTTTTTTTACACTTTCTGCTTGCTTCTATAGTCTCCAGAGGAGACTAGAAGCAGCAGTTGTCTGATTGCTTCTACTGCATACAAGCGATGAGCAGATCGCTTGTATGCAGGAGAAATGCTCACTTGCTATGAGCGCTGACCACTAGGTGGCGCTCATAGCAATTGAGACATGACAACCACAGGCGTCTGCTGCAGACCCTGAGTTGTCATGCCCACCCATTGGTGACCCGCGATAACGTGACGGGGTCACTGATGGGCGGGGCTTAGGACTCCCGGAAGCGCGAGTTAAATGCCACTGTCAGAGATTTAACATGTTAACAGCCGCGGGTGGATTGCGATTCCAATAATCAGCTGACATGTGCTCGCTTCAGTGCGGGCTCACCGCCGGAGCCCCCGCTGAACCGGCCTTCCCGACCTGGTGCGTACTATTACTGACCAGGTCGGAAAGGGGTTAAGGAACATCCTTTCCAGGGTAAAGACTTGTGTATAAGGTAAAATAAATAACCAAAAACAAAAATACTCCTCCACACCTTGGGCTATGTTCACAAGTAGCAATTTTTATGCGTTTTTGCACGTTTGTATTGCTTTCAACCGTGACAAATGCATTCACCAGGAAATGTCATTTTAACATTTTACAACCTTATCTGGCCATGTGCTGTGTGACACATGCATACAGTGCTAAAAAGACATGGGAACAGCATGGAGAAGACCCCTGGAAGCATCTCTGACACCCAGGTCACTGCCTAAAAGTGTGCCCATCAGAAGTGATCCTTGCCGCATCAGAAGATGCAGACTTGCAACTATCCCCGTGCAAGTCCTTGTCCCAGGGCAGTGTTCAATTGTACCTCCCCCATAACTTGCAATACAAGCGCAAGTATGCAGCCTGCCACCCACCCATCCCCAGGCTGCAATACCATACTGCTAGCTTGCTTACACTTGAAATTGGGCCTTTTAGGCATGTGGAGGTGGAATCTGGCCACCACGTCATGGCTGCGTCGGTAGCCTGGTATTCATACTCAGTCCCCAGCCGCCCGGCGGCCGGGTGTCCACGCTTGGTCCCCAGCCGCCAGGGGGCGGCCGGGTGTCCATACTGAGTCCCCAGCCGCCCCGCGGCCGGGTGCCCACACACAGTCCCCAGCCGCGTGGGGGTGGCCGGGTGTCCATAAACGGTCCCCAGCCGCCCCTATTTGTCCCGGTGCGCCTTATACACAAGCGTGCATACCAAAACATTACCTGTGCCCTCCCCAGTGCATTTAGTGGGAAGGACAGCCTAACCACAAACACGTGGACAAGTGAATCTGGCCAGGAATGGTCCATCTCACTGACGCCTTCACACTGGGTTAATATTGTGGAAGCCGGGACACAGTTGGACACTGGGATGCAACACGTCCTCCAGACATAGAGGATTGCGGGTCCTGGGTCAATCAGGCTTCAACACAAAGTTCAGAAGGTAGACAGCAGCAGTGGTCGGCCTCCTACACAACGAGTAAATTATTCATGATCATGAGGCCATCCACATCCTTAGCTTTCTGTTCCTTGGAATGCAAGTGCATGTATGTAGTAGCAGCTAGGCCTGAGGTGGTCAGCGTTTTGGCGCATATTCTACCTCCTTCGAAGATTGCTGGATGTTTTCCTGCTACTATCCTAGTTCTATGACTCCCGTTAAAACAAAGCTTCAGGTGATGAATGATGGATGAGGTGGTGGCAAAGGAGAAAGAGCAGGAGGAACAGGGACCATTCACATCAATATCAGGCCAGCCAACCACACATGTCTTGTAGGATATGTTTCTGTACCAAAAGGAGCGGTTCAGCTACACAGTTATAAGGCATACAGTGAATGCAATGCCTACCAAAAATTTCGAGGCACTCCAATGCCCCTTGGAAGTGACATGGAGGTCAGACGGCCTTAACTAAACCGTTTTTTCCATTTATAGCAACTGGGTCTCCAGTACACTGTTGGCCTAAGCAGGGAATGGAAGGCTTTCCAAAAATTATTAGGCACTGCAATGCCCCTTGAAACAGACGTGGATTACAGTGTATTAAAAACCTTCTACCCATTATTGGGGAGTGGGTCTCCCTTAGTGTTCGCCTATGCATTGAAAAGCAAAAGCTGACAAAAATTAGGAGGAAATGCAATGCCCGTTGCAAGAGTCGTGGAGGTTAGAGGTAATTAAAAACAACATGTCAATGCCCCTTGGAAGAGCTGTGGAGTTCAGAGTGGTTTAACAAGACGGTTTGAATGCCCCTTAGAAGAGACGTGGAGTTCAGAGTGGTTTCACAAGGCAGTTTTAATGCCCCTTGGAAGAGATGTGGAGGTCACAGTAGCTTAACAAGATGGTTTTAATGCCCCTTGGAAGAGACGTGGAGTTCAGAGTGGTTTAACAAGACAGTTTTAATGCCCCTTGGAAGAGTGGTGGAGGTTACAGTGGAATAAAAAGACAATATCAATGCCCCGTGGAAGAGACGTGGAGGTCACAGTAGCTTAACAAAGACGGTTTTATTGCCCCTTGGAAGAGTGGTGGAGGTCGCAGTGGAATAAAAAGACAATATCAATGCCCCTTGGAAGAGTGGTGGAGGTTACAGTGGAATAAAAAGACAATATCAACGCCCTGTGGAAGAGACGTGGAGGTCACAGTAGCTTAACAAGACGCTTTTAATGCCCCTTAGAAAAATGGTGGAGGTCGCAGTGGAATAAAAAGACAATATTAACGACCCTTGGAAGAGACGTGGAGGTCACAGTAGCTTAACAAGACGATTTTAATGCCCCTTACAAGAGCCATGCAGTACAGCATATTAAAAACATTTTTCCCATTATTGGGGAGTAGGTCTCCCATAGTCTTTGCCTATGCCTTCCAAGCAAAAGCTGCCAAAAATTAGGAAGGGGGAACTTGCAATGTCCCTTACAAGAGCCATGCAGTACAGCATATTAAAAACATTATTCCCATTATTGGGGAGTGGGTCTGCCATAGTCTTTGCCTATGCCTTCCAAGCAAAACCTGCCAAAAATTAGGACAGAGGAACTTGCAATGCTGGCAACATGGACCACGGTCACCCTGGTGGTATAGTGGTCATGGAGGCTGAGGATAAGGAGAAGAGCAAAAAACAGCCGAAATGAGGAAGCGTATACCCATGTGTGGGTGTGAAGCGATGCATGGGAATACACCTCCCGAAATAACACAGTGGATTTGACTTTATGTTACTCTGCTGTCATTTGGTGGTGATGAGAAGTCTGGCCCAATCCAGCCCTTGTTCATTTTGATAAGGGTCAGCTTGTCAGCATTGTCAGTTGACAGGCGAGTGCGCTTATCAGTTATAATTCCCCCAGCGGCACTAAAAACACGCTCCGATAACACGCTAGCGGCAGGGCAGGCCAGGACCTCCAAGGCATACAGAGTGAGTTCATTCCAAGTGTCCAGCTTGGATACCCAATAATTAAAAGGCACAGAGGAATCACGGAGGACGCTGGTACTCCCTCACCATCTTTTGAAACTTTCCACTCCTTGTGAGAGTACCCTGCGCCTCAGGGCCTGTAAGCTGGGCAGGTCTCAGAAAACTGTCCTAGAACATTGACAGTGTTCCCCTGCCTCTGCTGGATTGGAGTTGCGTCTCTCTTGCCTGTATGCCTTAGTTGGGCAGCGAACTGTGACCTCTGCCGCTACCGTGTTCAGATGGGAATTTTTTTAATAGTTCTGCAGCAAGGGCCTTCTGGTACTGCCCCATTTTTGTAGACCTCTCCAACTCAGGAATAAGAAAGTGAAAGTTCTCCTTGTAGAGGGGGTCTAAAAGTGTCATCAACCAGTAATGACTGTCACCCAACATTTTGACAATGCGAGGGTCACGGTTAAGGCAGCGTAACATAAAGTCAGCCATGGGTGCCAGACTGGTAACGGGCAAGACTTCCGTGTCCTCACCAAGATGACGACTGATAGTGTTGAGCGATCACTAAAATGCTCGGGTGCTCGAAGCTCGGGCCGAGCTTACCGTGATACTCGGGTGCTCGACCCGAGCAACGAGCCCAATGTTAGTCTATGAGAGACCCGAGCATTTTTGCGGCAGCACCCCCGGCAGTCTGTAGAAAGCCTAAAAAGTGCCCAAAACGATAGTGACAGTGCTCAAAAGACATGGGGGCAGCATGGGGATCACCCCTGGAAGCATTTCTGACCCCCAGGTCACTGCTGTCAACAACGTGGTCAGAGGTATTAAGCCACTTTTGCGGGCTCACAATAAAACGTTCAAAAATGAAACTGAAACGGTTTTCCGGTGAAATATGTTAAGGAATTTCCTTTCCAGGGTAAAAACTTGTGTATAAGGTAAAATAAACAACCAAAAACAAAAATACTCCTCCACACCTTGGGCTATGTTCACAAGTAGCATTTTTCATGCGTTTTTGCACTTTTGTATTGCTTTCAACCGTGACAAATGCGTTCACCGGGAAATGTCATTTTAACATTTTACAACCTTATCTGGCCATGTGCTGTGTGACACATGCATACAGTGCTGAAAAGACAAGGGAACAGCATGGGGAAGACCCCTCGAAGCATCTCTGACCCCCAGGTCACTGTCTAAAAGTGTGCCCATCAGAAGTGATCCTTGCCGCATCAGAAGATGCAGACTTGCAACTATCCCCGTGCAAGTCCTTGTCCCAGGGCAGTGTTCAATTGTACCTCCCCCATTCCTTGCAATGCAAGCGAAAATATGCAGCCAACCACCCACCCACCAGCAGGCTGCAATACCATACTGCTAGCTTTCACTTGAAATGGGGCCTTTTAGTTTGGAGGAGGCCGAAGCTGGCCACTACCTCATGGCCGCTTCGGCAGCGAGGTATCCATACTCTGTCCCCAGCCGCCCGGCGGCCGGGTGTCCACGCTCGGTCCCCAGCCGCCAGGTGGCGGCCAGGTGTCCATACTCGGTCCCCAGCCGCCCTGATTTCTCCTGTCACCTTCCCCCACACTTTTCTTAGCCTGGCCTGCTTTAGGGCAGCATTGGACGAGCCCACCAGAGAACCAGACTCCTCCGGTGGGCCCTGGCTTCTCCATCAGGGGAGTTGAGAGTGCCTAGGTGAGGAGCATGATGATGATGATAGAAGTTAGCATCTGCTTTGTTTTCTTGGAATGCAAGCGCATGTATGTAGTAGCGGCTAGGCCTGAGGTGGTCCACGTTTTGGCGCATATCCTACCTCCTCCGAGGATTGCTGGATGTTTTCCTGCTACTATCCCAGTTCTATGACTCCCGTTAAAACAAAGCTTCAGGTGATAAATGATGGATGAGGTGGTGGCAAAGGAGAAAGAGCAGGAGGAACAGGGACCATTCACATCAATATCAGGCCAGTCAACCAGATATGTCTTGTAGGATATGTTTCTGTAACAAAAGGAGCGGTTCGGCAACACAGTTATAGGGCATACAGTGAGTGCAATGCCTACCAAAAATTTTGAGCCACTCCAATGCCCCTTGGAAATGACATGGAGGTCAGAGGGCGTTAACTAAACCTTTTTTTAGATTTATAGCAACTGGGTCTCCCGTGCACTGTTGGCCTAAGCAGTGAATGGAAGGCTTTCCAAAAATTATGAGGAACTGCAATGCCCCTTACAAGAGCCATGTGTGGCACCCCAGGGGTCTGGTCACCACAGTAATAGAGATATTACGTCGGAGAGCAAGTGGGAGGTTTCCTGGTCAGGATCCCTTAAACATGCAGCATCCTCCTGCCCCTGTCCTGGGAGGGGAGAATCCTGCCCTTATAAACTGGATCTGGGGCGGGGTTGAGTGAGTCAGAGAACAGTCAGAGTCAGAGTGAGAGCAAGGGAAAGTAACAGCAAGGAGCTCTGTAGGAGCTAGGAGCTAAAGACCAGGGTCTGGAAGCTGAGCTGAGCTCGCCCTGGCAGAAGACAATAGGAACCGGACACAGGAGTCCGAAGCTGTGAGGACTTATATATCCAGCAGCAGAAACCAGCCGGCAGGGGATTTCAGGTCCTCTGGCCATAGAAGCCCGGAGGCTCAGTCACAAGCAAGGGACCAGCACCGCCGTCGTGGAGCGGAGGCTAACAGAAGGCCCCAAGTCACCAGCCATACGGGTGAGCACTACACGGTACACTCAGGGACGTGGGCTACTTCTACCCGCTTACAGCAAGGTAGACAGGAAGAGTGCAGACAGACGGGGAGGCCTACAACTCCACCTGGCCAGGGGAACTCTTGCTTGCTCACAGACTGACCAGGCCTCTTATGCTAGCCAGTACTCCCGGGAGGGTCTACCTTATAATCATCAGTAAAGACCCTGAACTGCACCGCAAAGACTCTGAGTCGTTCCTGCTGCGCTCGTGCACCATCACCCCCATCATCCACACTCACTGCCCTGAGGCTATACTCCTCCCGAGGGGAGTTATCCTATTCTATGCTGCGCACACAACACCAGCCTCAGCGGTCTGCCTCGCAGCGGTGGAACTCCCTGACCGCAATCCACGGGTGGCGCAGTCGGATAATTAACCTCAAAACCTAAGAAAGACTGCCACTGGTTTGACCAGCCTGAGCCACGGGACCGGGTCACCGCCACGGAGACTACAGACCCCAGAGACCCGGCACCGGGTATCCCACACACGTGTACACACGGCCCAGGGGGCGCGTCACATGCAGTACAGCATATTACAAACATAAGTCCCATTATTGGGGAGTGGGTGTCCCATAGTATTTGCTTATGCCTTGCAAGCAAAAGCTGCCAAAAATTAGGACGGAGCAACTTGCAATGCCCCTTACAAGAGCCATGCAGTACAGCATATTACAAACATAAGTCCCATTATTGGGGAGTGGGTCTCCCATAGTATTTGCTTAAGCCTTGCAAGCAAAAGATGCCAAAAATTAGGACAGAGCAACTTGCAATGCCCCTTACAAGAGCCATGCAGTACAGCATATTACAAATATAAGTCCCATTATTGGGGAGTGGGTCTCCCATAGTATTTGCTTATGCCTTGCAAGCAAAAGCTGCCAAAAATTAGGACGGAGCAACTTGCAATGCCCCTTACAAGAGCCATGCAGTACAGCATATTACAAACATAAGTCCCATTATTGGAGAGTGGGTCTCCCATAGTATTTGCTTATGCTTTCCCAGCAAAAGCTGCCAAAAATTAGGACGCAGCAACTTGCAATGCCCCTTACAAGAGCCATGCAGTACAGCATATTACAAACATAAGTTCCATTATTGGGGAGTGGGTCTCCATAGTATTTGCTTATGCTTTCCCAGCAAAAGCTGCCAAAAATTAGGACGGAGCAACTTGCAATGCCCCTTACAAGAGCCATGCAGTACAGCATATTACAAACATAAATCCCATTATTGGGGAGTGGGTCTCCCATAGTATTTGCTTATGCTTTCCCAGCAAAAGCTGCCAAAAATTAGGACGGAGCAACTTGCAATGCCCCTTACAAGAGCCATGCAGTACAGCATATTACAAACATTATTCCCATTATTGGGGAGTGGGTGTCCCATGGTATTCGCTTATGCTTTCCCAGCAAAAGCTGCCAAAAATTAGGACGGAGGAACTTGCAATGCTGGCACCCTGGTGGTATAGTGGTGGTGGAGGCTGAGGATAAGGAGAAGAAGATTAAACAGCCGAAACGAGGAAGCGTATACCCATGTGTGGGTGTGAAGCGGTGCATGTGAATACACCTCCCGAAATAACACAGTGGATTTGACTTTATGTTACTCTGCTGTCATTTGGTGGTGATGAGAAGTCTGGCCCAATCCAGCCCTTGTTCATTTTGATAAGGGTCAGCTTGTCAGCATTGTCAGTTGACAGGCGAGTGCGCTTATCAGTTATAATTCCCCCAGCGGCACTAAAAACACGCTCCGATAACACGCTAGCGGCAGGGCAGGCCAGGACCTCCAAGGCGTACAGAGCGAGTTCATTCCAAGTGTCCAGCTTGGATACCCAATAATTAAAAGGCACAGAGGAATCACGGAGGACGCTGGTACGATCGGCAAGGTACTCCCTCACCATCTTTTGAAACTTTCCACTCCTTGTGAGAGTACCCCGCGCCTCAGGGTCTGTAAGCTGGGCGGGTGTCAGAAAACTGTCCCAGAACGTTGACAGTGTTCCCCTGCCTCTGCTGGATTGGAGTTGCATCTCTCTCGCCTGTACGCCTTGGTTGGGCAACGAACTGTGACCTCTGCCGCTAGCGTGTTCAGATGGGAATTTTTTTAAGAGTTCTGCAGCAAGGGCCTTCTGGTATTGCCCCATTTTTGTAGACCTCTCCACCTCAGGAATAAGAGAGTGAAAGTTCTCCTTGTAGCGGGGGTCTACAAGTGTCACCAACCAGTAATGACTGTCACCCAACATTTTGACAACGCGAGGGTCACGGTTAAGGCAGCGTAACATAAAGTCAGCCATGCGTGCCAGACTGGTAACGGGCAAGATTTCCGTGTCCTCACCAAGATAACGACTGACCATGCTCTCCTCCTCCTCCTCCTCTTCCTCCTCCCCCCTGTCCTCAGGCCACCCACGCTGAACCGACGGTATGACACTTGTACAGGTACTACCGTCTACAACGCATGATAGCAGCTCCTGTTCTTCCTCCTCCTCCTCCTCTCCCTCATTGTCCCCCAATGCACGTTGGGATGAGATGAGGCTGGGCTGTGTGTAATCGCCCGCTACGGCTTCTTGATCCATCTCATCATACTCTGGCTGCAATGCCTCCTCTTTAATTCTCTGCAGAGAGCGTTGCAAAAGACAGACAAGTGGGATGCTGAGACTAATGATGGCGTCATCGCCACTCACCATCTTGGTGGCCTCCTCAAAGTTTGTCAGGATGGTACATATGTCAGACATCCAGGTCCACTCCTGTGGTCTTATGTGTGGAGTCTGACCTGAATATCGACGGCCTTGTTGCAGCTGGTACTCCACAACTGCTCTCTTCTGCTCACAAATCCTTTGCAACATGTGGAGGGTAGAGTTCCAACGTGTGGGGACATCACACACCAGTCGGTGTGCCGGAAGCTGCAAACGCTGCTGCAACACAGCAAGGGCGTCGGAAGCTGTAGCCGACTTGCGAAAATGAGCTGACAGGCGGCGTACCTTCACGAGCAGATCTGGCAACTCGGGGTACGATTTAAGAAACCGCTGAACCACAAGGTTAAGCACATGAGCCAGGCATGGTACGTGTGTGATCTCACCTCGCCTCAGAGCCGCCACCAGGTTACTGCCATTGTCACACACGACCATGCCGGGATGTAGGTTCAGCGGTCTCAGCCACAGATCTGCCTGCTCTTTCACAGCTGTCCACAACTCACAAGCAGTGTGAGGTTTGTCACCTAAGCTTATGAGTTTCAGCACAGCCTGTTGCCGCTTGGCGGAGGCAGTACTGCAATGCTTCCAGCTTGTAACTGATGTGGTGATATCTGAGATGGAGGCTGAACATGAGGAGGAGGAGGAGGAGGAGGATGCGCAGGAGCTGTACACTGTGGGGGCAACTCTGACTGACATAGGGCCCGCAATCCTCGGTGTGGGAAGGATGTGTTCCGTCCCAAGGTCCGACTGGGTCCCGGCTTCCACTATGTTTACCCAGTGTGCCGTCAGAGAGATGTACCGTCCCTGGCCACAAGCACTTGTCCACGTGTCCGTTGTCAGGTGGACTCTCCCAGTAACTGCGTTGTTGAGGGCACGGCAGATACTTTGGGACACGTGCTTGTGTAGTGCGGGGATGGCACAACGGGCAAAATAGTGTCGGCTGGGGACCGAGTACCGAGGGACGGCCACCGCCATAAGATTGCGGAAGGATTCCGTCTCCACCAGCCTAAAAGGCAGCATTTCCAATGCAAGCAGTCGTGAAATGTGCGAATTTAGGACTGTGGCCTGTGGGGCGTTAGCTGCGAATTTCCGCTTTCGTTCAAAGGTCTGGGATATGGACAATTGAACGCTGCGGTGGGACGTGGACGTGGACGTTGATGCTGTTTCTTGAGAAACTGCCATAACAAGTGAAGACTGAGAGGAGGGGGCATCTTTACATGCAGTATGGACAGGGGATTGCCTTGCACACACAACAGGGGGTTCTATTGCACGCACAACAGTGGAAGAAGCAGTGGTGACACCCGCTGACACTGGTCGTGGACCCTGGGTTTCGCCCCACAAAGTCGGGTGCTTTGCTGCCATGTGCCTGATCATGCTGGTGGTGGTCAGGCTGGTAGTTTTGTCACCCCTGCTGATGCTGGCATGGCAGGTGGAACATATGGCCTTTTTGGGGTTATCAGCAGAGTCTTTAAAAAAATTCCAGACTCTGGAAGACCTACCGCTTGTACTGGCAACGTCCCTCGTGTTGGTGTTACGGGGAACGGTTGCCTGCCTTCTGTCTGCGGCCACCACACTGCTTCTTCCTGCCTGTTGGGGTACTCTGCCTCCCTCCCCCTGTGTGCTGCTGGCCTCACTCTGCATGTCCTCCTTCCACGTTGGGTCAGTTACTAGATCATCCACCACCTCCTCCTCTTCCACTTGCGCACCACGATCCTCCTCCTCACTTCCTGGCAATTGTGTCTCGTCATCGTCCACCTCTTGTGACAGATTGCCAACGTCGACTTCCTGTGGCTGTGGCTGTTCAAATATTTGGGCATCGCAACATGGGATCTCCTCTTCCACCACTTCAAGCGTATCAGGCGAGAGGCCCAAATATGGAAATGGACCAGTGAACAGCTCTTCAGAGTGTCCAAGTGTGGGATCACTTGCTGTCTGACGACACTCGGCATGGTGGGAGGAAGGAGCATCAGGGTGAGGAGGAGTATGCGGTCGAGACTCACGGCTACTAAGAGTTGACCGTGTGGAAGACAGACCGGAGGTGGTGGTGCCCAGGTAACTGGAAGTATTGTCTGCTATCCAATTAATAACCTGTTCACACTGATCAGTTCTCAATACTGGTGTTGTTCTGTGCTTCCCTAGTAATTAGGTCAAGAAGTGGGAGCGAGAAGATGTGGCTGTTGGTTGTGGCACATTTTCACCTTGGCCACGGCCCCGTCCTCTGCACGAACCATCACCAGAACGTCCACTTCCACGTCCCTTGCCACGCACCTTGCCCATTGTAAATGAAGTAAAATAGCTTACACTTGTACTATCAATGGAAAAAGGGTAATAAAGAGTAGATTAGAACCGTGGAAGAGGAAAACCACAGTTATTGTTTACTGGAGTATACCACACTTTTTTAAATAGAGATATTTGCAGCTGAACAGTCAGCGACACACTCAAACTGCTTTTTTTTTAGATACCAAAGGCCCAAAACTGGATAGTACAGCGATTTGACCCGTGGAACTGCGAAACCACACTGGGATGTCGGGCCTACACAAGACTATTTTCAACAGATATATTTTTGTGTCACAACAGTCAGGAGACACTACTGTTTTTCTTTACGGAAAAAACTACCAAAACCTGAATAATAGAGATTTTTTACCGTGGGATGGCAAAACCACAGTTATTGTTTACTGGGGTATACCACACTTTTTTAAATAGAGATATTTGCGGCTGAACAGTGAGCGACACACTCAAACTGCTTTTTTTTTAGATACCAAAGGCCCAAAACTGGATAGTACAGCGATTTGACCCGTGGAACTGCGAAACCACACTGGGATGTCGGGCCTACACAAGACTATTTTCAACAGATATATTTTTGTGTCACAACAGTCAGGAGACACTACTGTTTTTCTTTACGGAAAAAACTACCAAAACCTGAATAATAGAGATTTTTTACCGTGGGATGGCAAAACCACAGTTATTGTTTACTGGGGTATACCACACTTTTTTAAATAGAGATATTTGCGGCTGAACAGTGAGCGACACACTCCAATTGCTTTTTTTTTTAGATACCAAAGGCCCAAAACTGGATAGTACAGCGATTTAACCCGTGAAACTGCGAAACCACACTGGGATGTCGGGCCTACACAAGACTATTTTCAACAGATATATTTTTGTGTCACAACAGTCAGGAGACACTACTGTTTTTCTTTACGGAAAAAACGACCAAAACCTGAATAATAGAGATTTTTTACCGTGGGATGGCAAAACCACAGTTATTGTTTACTGGGGTATACCACACTTTTTTAAATAGAGATATTTGCAGCTGAACAGTGAGCGACACACTCAAACTGTTTTTTTAGATACAAATGGCCCAAAAGTGGATAATACAGAGGTTTGAACCGTGAAACTGCAAAGCCACACTTGTATTTCTCGGGCCTACACCAGACTATTTTCAACAGATATATTTGTGTCTGAACAATCAGGAGACACTATTTATTTTTTATGGCAAAAAATGCCAAAAGTAGGATAATAGAGATTGGAACAGCAAAACCACAGTTATAATTTACTGGTGTATACCAGGCTTTTTAAAATATATATATATTTGCGGCTGAACAGTGAGCGACACACTCAAACTGTTTTTTTTAGATACAAATGGCCCAAAAGTGGATAATACAGAGGTTTGTACCGTGGAACTGCAAAACCACACTTGTATTTCTCGGGCCTACACCAGACTATTTTCAACAGATATATTTGTGTCTGAAAAATCAGGGAGACACTATTATTTTTTTTTTTTACAGCAAAAAATGCAAAAAGCAGGATAATAGAGATTTTTTACCGTGGAACAGCAAAAGCACACTTCTGTCTCTTTGGGCTACAACAGACTATTTTCAACAGATATATTTGTGTCTGAAAAATCAGGGAGACACTATTATTATTTTTATACAGCAAAAAATGCCAAAAACAGGATAATAGAGATGTTTTACTGTGGAACATCAAAACCACAGTAATAATTTACTGGTATATACCAGACTTTTTTAAATATATATATTTGCGGCTGAACAGTGAGCGACACACTCAAACTGTTTTTTTTAGATACAAATGGCCCATAGAACTGCAAAACCACACTTCTATTTCTCTGGCCTACACCAGACTATTTTCAACAGATATATTTGTGTCTGAAAAATCAGAGGCACACTTTTTTTTTGGGAGGGGGGACACCAAAAGGTTAATAAGATGGGTATTTGTACATTGTGAAGGAGGAAAAAAAAAGAGGATTTAGATTAAAAAAAGGATTTTTCCTGGCCCCCGGGACCTGGAGCTAAGTCCAGCAATTTCAGCAACAGGAGCAGCACACAGGACTGTAATGCAGCGTTTGCTGGTATAACCACTGCATCTCCTATACAGCCTGCCTGCCTGCCTGCCTGATATACCTGGGATGGATATTAGTCCTGAGAAGGACTGTTTGTTTGATCTGGCAGCCTTTACAGACCCTACACTAACTATTTTGCAGGATATATCTCTCCCTAAATCAGCAGCTCTGTCCCTACACTGTCTGATCCGGAGCGACTGTGTCCAAGATGGCGGCGCCCGGTTTTAAATACTCGAGGTGATGCTGTGTGGTCAGCCAATCACTGTAATGCCCACAAACAACATGGCTGCGGCATTACAGTGACTGGCTGGCAATCCCTGCATGTTCATTGGCTCTGTAAAGAGCGCCAAACATGCAGGGCGGAGACCCGAGCTCCCGCCCGAGTAACCCGGAAATGCTCGGTGCTCGCCGAACATCCCGAGTAGCGTGATGATCGGGCGAGTACCGAGCAGTGTCGAGCATGTTCGCTCAACACTAAAAAAGACCTTTTAAGGTCCTATGAGACGCCAAAATACAACTGTCTCCTCTGCACCCTCAATAGTCTAAACTTTTAAAGCCTACTTGGGATTTTCCCCTGAAGATCACACCTCACATAATTTCCTGCAATCTTATTAGAAAAGATCAATGTGTACCAGAAAAAGCAGAAAATGAAGGCTGAGACTCGTTTGGAAGTAGAATTATGGCTCTCGGAATTAAGCTGACAATTCTTTATATTAATCATCAGGAAGCATCTGGGGGAAGTTCCGGCTTGTGGTCCCGACGACAGAGAATTGGTCGATTATGACTATCATTTTGGCCAAGTCGAGAGGTGGAAAAAGCTCAACCATCAGCAATGTTATGGGGGGTGACTCAGAGCAAGGGTGCTGGCTGAAGGGCAACAAATAATCTATGATGGGTGTGCTCAGAAGAACCCGGCACGATGACCAAAGATGATCTCATCGGAGAATGTAAAGATTGAAAGCAAAGCTGGACCTCATTTAAGGCTTATGAGGATGAGGGTGAGAGGGCATCTGGGCCATTTATATATGACATATGTTGCATGTATTTATGTGCCATTCACTTTGACTTTTCTCATAAAAAAATGTATTTGGCTCAGAAGTTTTCGAGCAGTAGACACAGCTCCAGTGACTATGAGACCCAAGGAATGAGGGACCTAGCTCTGGTTATAGAGAAGGCAGAGACAGTGGCCACAACCAGACCCTGGTGCCTAAGTATGCTCCGGTGATGTAAATGGCATATGGTTATTATGGGGCCTTTTTTGCTTGGAGGCCAAGGAGCGTCTACAATCTAGTGTGCTCAACAATGGTCCGGCTTTCAAAGCTCTGAAATTATAGAGATTAACCTAACTCAAGAATAAGTGATAGCTTGCTGATTACTCTTGGTTTGACCCTTGGGACACCCATTAATCCCAAAAATTAGGTTCAGAAATGTTCAATTAGACAGCTGAGCGCTGTACTCCGGCAATCCCATAAGCAGAAAGTGGAGTTCTGGTGCAAATATACAGCTATGGCTTCATTCAGAACCGCAGCTATCAGCTCTCGATTGATAATTACTTTCCGAGTTGGGAATAACTCCTTAGTAGTACCCCCCCCCCAAACCTCAAATTTTAGGTACTGTTCAACCTAATTTTCCTTTCCCATATGGTACACTCAAAGGGGTCCAAAAAAGCTGAGATATGAGATGCTTCTAGGTGTAGTCTTCATTCTGTAGAGCTGGTTCTTGTGACATGGAGACAATACTGTGGTCACCAGAAATTTTCATTTCCTAACAGAATATTGGCTCTGCAGAAAAAAAAATTTCACATTTTTATTCTACAAAAGTCACAATTTTGATTTTTTGGGGGAAAGAAAATGGCTTGAAAAACGTTATTGTGGAATATTAGATCATCAGTTGATTCCTGTATATGTCACAGTATAAGGAGCCTTGAAACCCATCTTCCTTAGATACACACCATGCATGGCCGGAAGGGCGATGAGGCAACTACTGTACCGGACATATCACATTTTGTAACCTCTTTACACAATTGGAAGTTGAGTAAGGTTTTTACAAAGACCATAACAATTTTTTTCTGGTTTAATAAATTAATTTTCATGCAGCCTTTTTCAGAAATTAGTAGGTGGTATCCTTCATCCAGGACCCTCATCCAAAAACCGTAAAGTATTTATAAAAGTGTCTTTCGCTATGGAGGACTTATATCCGTTCATAATATGGGAAGACAATTAATTTCTATAATGCTTTGGGAGTGCTATAAGGTAATTAAAGCTGTCACTTGTCATAAATAAACAACTTTTTTTTTGCCTGGTGTGAATGCCGCTCTTCTCCTGAATCCGGCGTTGTTTTTCTTTTCTTCCTGCGCCTCTCCATTCCTGAGATATGACCATCTTTTTTCCAGAATATAAATCTAGTCTTTTCAGCCAAGTGGACATGGTCCTAGACTCTTCTCTGTAGGAGGCTACTTGAGGATTACGCCCAGTTGGCTGTAGGAAGAAAAATGGCCATATCTCGGCAATGGAGAGGCCCAGGAACAAAATAAAAAACATAGCCGGATTCAGGAGAACACAGGCTTTTACACTAGGTTGAAAAAATACATATTAATGACAAGTGACAGGTCCCCTTTAAACAATATCTAAAAAGTTCCCTACTGACTACAGCTGGGGATCTTATCAGCTAATGATCAGTCCAGGGTTGAAGACATCTTTGACTCCTTTCTGCTGCCTTTCTGGCATTGAGCTGAACAGTTTAGGCATTTCATACAGATGTACTGATTATATGGATGTAAGAGGACTTGTACGCCTTTACCTCGGCTGTCAGATGATAAAAAAAAGGCTTCAAATATGGCGCAGACTTTTATATTTATTGGATAATTCAGCTTTTGGGAAGAAGGGCCTGCATCTGTCAGGGAGACTGGATGTCACGGGAAGTAAAAGTGGTAATAGATTTTAACGATGTCCTGTGTAAGTCAGCATTTTATTATCTGGAATGAAGAAAGTCGACTTTTTCTTGACATCATTATTAAAGCGCTGACATCGTCAGATAGTTTGCAGTACGGGGAGAACACGTCCTGCTCAGCATTATCAACACAATACTTTTATCAATCAGAATCATTTATCATAAGACGACGCAGTCAATGGGCTGAAGGTCACTTCTCTATACAAGGGGAGAACAATGATTCACATCCACTTTAGCTCTTCTTTAGCGTATGTACCTTATTCTTTAAAGGGAATGTGTCAAGAGAAAATGACAATTTTCTTTAAATCAGATTTTTGTGTGAAATTTGCAATTTTTTTTCCCATCTCACAATTTTTCTTAAAACGTAAAATTAGAAATCTTGCGGTTCTCACACCGGCCATTGGGGATTTTTTAAACTCTGGCTTCCTGTTGTTTCAAGAAATGCACATTTATATTAGCCGCAATGAACAGACTCCTCCCCTTTCTTTTGTATTAAAGCATCTAATGAGCGTGTGCAAAGGTGATTGTGAAGGGACTGGGATGAGGTGAGCTTTGACATCACCTATTGTGAATGGTAGATCCTGTGTTATCTACTGTATATAGAGGTGTTATCAGTCATTGTACAGGAGGAGGAGGAGGTGAGCTGTGATATCACTTATTGTGAATGGTGGATCCTGTGTTATCTACTGTATATAGAGGTGTTATCAGTCATTTTATAGGGGGATGAGGTGAGCTGTGACATCACCTATTGTGAATGGTGAATCCTGTTACCTACTGTATATAGAGGTGTTATTAGTCATTGTACAGGAGGGGGGAAGGTGAGCTGTGACATCACCTACTGTGAATGGTAGATCCTGTGTTATCTACTGTATATAGAAGTGTTTTCAGTCATTGTACAGGAGGAGGAGGTGAGCTGTGACATGACCTATTGTGAATGGTGGATCCGATGTTATCTACTGTATATAGAGGTGTTATCAGCCATTGTACAGGAGGAGGTGAGCTGTGACATCACCTATTGTGAATGATGGATCATGTGTTATCTACTGTATATAGAGGTGTTATCAGTCATTGTACAGGAGGAGGAGGTGAGCTGTGACATTACCTATTTTGAATGGTGGATCCTGTATTAACTACTGTATATAGATGTGTCAGTCATTGTGCAGGAGGAGGTGAGCTGTGATTACTGGATCTTGTGTTATCAGCTGTGTATAGAGGTATTACCTGTTATTGAATCCTGCCTCTGATGATAATGAGACTACTAAAAACTTTTCCTGAAAGAACAGGAAGTATGTGTGTAACATAGCCCCAGTGGCCAGTGTTAAAATTGCAAGATTATGAAACAAAAAAATGTGTAAATATTGTAATATGAATTATTATTTTTTTTAGCAAAAATCTGTAAAAATACATGCAACACAAGAACATAAATTAATTCTTAAGCCCTTGTTATACCAGCTATTTGTCATCTGTATTGGTGGATCTGTCACCCAGCTTTTCTAGAAATATATATATTTTTTTGCTCTTTTTCTTTGCCAGAGCTATAGGGTTCAATACTGACACAAATATGATTTCTTTTACCTAACGAAACATAGTGCTAATGTGTTCGTGTGAATCAAGGCACTTTCCACTCTGAGGCCAATTTCCCACATAACGATTACATTGTGCCCACTTGACGTCTCGCACAAAGGCCACTTTGTGCCGGAGTATGGAAGCCGCTTTTGTTAAATGAATAGAATTTACAATCTTTATTTTCAGATTTTATTTTTTTCCCATTTTTTTCCAAATTCAAAAGTTTTCATTGTTACATGATTACACACTGTCTGATGTCCCAATAGAAAAAAAATATCAGATATTAAAAAAAAGTGGCTTAGAATTTCCCCCCCGCCCACCATGAAACTGGCACCTGCCAGGGACAGAAGTATCTGAACCTTACACTTTACTTGCAGTTTTGGAGATCCTCTGCTTGTTGTCTTTAAGCAACTGTGATGTGAGTAAATCAGGAGGAGCTGCAATACCAGACACAGCCATGGAAAAAGGTGGCGCTGTTTTTGGTATAAAAAAAATGAATAAAATATTAAATATAAAATCATGCTAGTACTTTTATTTGGGAACTGCATGGTATTTTTACGGGCACCATAATGGACTGCTTTTTGGAAACTATATGACACTGTTATTTGCAAAATGTTTAGCACTGTTATATGGATATTGTAAGGCACTGTTTTTTGGGAACTACAGTATATGGCACTGTTTTCTTTGCACTATATGGCACTGTTGACCTACAAAAAATTCTCCACCAGTTAATAGAAATAACCCTTACATAAACAGCTAGCTATTGAGCCCGTTCTACGCCCGGGTGGCGAGCATTTTTATTGGTACATTTTTAATTTTATTAATGGCACCGAAGTCAGCACGTACGCATACCGCGCTATCCTGCCTCATTTTTTAAAGACACTGACTGCGAATTTGCATATACAGTGTCTTCAATAAAATGGCGCTGTAGTGCGGTTTGCGCATGTGCTGACTCTGGCGCCTCACTGCGCTGGAGCGACCCATCCCGCCTTCAGGCAGAAGTATGCATCCAGCATGTATAAGATGTACTGAGAATACAGGGGGTGTACTCACTTACGCAGAGCGCTGTATATATAACGTACTGAGAATACAGGGGGTGTACTCACTTACGCTGAGCGCTGTATGTATAACGTACTGAGAATACAGGGGGTGTACTCACTTACGCTGAGCACTGTGTGTATAACGTACTGAGAATACAGGGGGTGTACTCACGCTGAACGCTGTATGTATAATGTACTGAGAATACAAGGGGTGTACTCACTTACGCTGAGCGCTGTATATATAACGTACTGAGAATACAGAGGGTGTACTCACTTACGCTGAGCGCTGTATGTATAACGTACTGAGAATACAGGGGGTGTACTCACGCTGAACGCTGTATGTATAACGTACGGAGAATACAGGGGGTGTACTCACTTACGCTGAACGCTGTATGTATAATGTACTGAGAATACAGGGGGTGTACTCACGCTGAACGCTGTATGTATAACGTACAGAGAATACAGGGGGTGAACTCACTTACGCTGAACGCTGTATGTATAATGTACTGAGAATACAGGGGGGTGTACTCACTTACGCTGAGCGCTGTATGTATAATGTACTGAGAATACAGGGGGGTGTACTCACTTACGCTGAACGCTGTATGTATAATGTACTGAGAATACAGGGGGTGTACTCACTTACGCTGAACGCTGTATGTATAATGTACTGAGAATACAGGGGGTGAACTCACTTACGCTGAACGCTGTATGTATAATGTACTGAGAATACAGGGGGGTGTACTCACTTACGCTGAGCACTGTATATATAACGTACAGAGAATACAGGGGGTGAACTCACTTACGCTGAACGCTGTATGTATAATGTACTGAGAATACAGGGGGGTGTACTCACTTACGCTGAGCGCTGTATGTATAATGTACTGAGAATACAGGGGGGTGTACTCACTTACGCTGAGCGCTGTATGTATAATGTACTGAGAATACAGAGGGGTGAACTCACTTACGCTGAGCGCTGTATGTATAACGTACTGAGAATACAGGGGGGTGTACTCACTTACGCTGAGCGCTGTATGTATAATGTACTGAGAATACAGGGGGGTGTACTCACTTACGCTGAGCGCTGTATGTATAATGTACTGAGAATACAGAGGGGTGAACTCACTTACGCTGAGCGCTGTATGTATAACGTACTGAGAATACAGGGGGTGTACTCACTTACGCTGAACGCTGTATGTATAATGTACTGAGAATACAGGGGGGTGTACTCACTTACGCTGAACGCTGTATGTATAATGTACTGAGAATACAGGGGGTGAACTCACGCTGAACGCTGTATATATAACGTACTGAGAATACAGGGGGGTGTACTCACTTACGTTGAGCGCTGTATGTATAATGTACTGAGAATACAGGGGGTGTACTCACTTACGCTGAGCGCTGTATGTATAATGTACTGAGAATACAGGGGGGTGTACTCACTTACGTTGAGCGCTGTATGTATAATGTACTGAGAATACAGGGGGTGAACTCACTTACGCTGAGCGCTATATGTATAATGTACTGAGAATACAGAGGGGTGTACTCACTTACGCTGAACTCTGTATGTATAATGTACTGAGAATACAGGGGGGTGTACTCACTTACGCTGAACTCTGTATGTATAATGTACTGAGAATACAGGGGGGTGTACTCACTTACGCTGAACGCTGTATGTATAATGTACTGAGAATACAGGGGGGTGTACTCACTTACGCTGAACGCTGTATGTATAACGTACTGAGAATACAGGGAGGTGTACTCATTTACGCTGAGCGCTATATGTATAATGTACTGAGAATACAGGGGGTGTACTCACTTACGCTGAGTGCTGTATGTATAATGTACTGAGAATACAGGGAGGTGTACTCATTTACGCTGAGCGCTATATGTATAATGTACTGAGAATACAGGGGGTGTACTCACTTACGCTGAGAGCTGTATATATAGTATACTAATAATATGAGGGTGTACTCACAAATTTGTCTTTCTCTTTCTTTCTCTCTCGTCCTGGACATATTGTCGTCATGGTGCCATTCTGAGCATGCTCAGTCTATAGAGGCTTCGGACAGAAGGACACATCCCTGGTTATATTACACTGTGTTCCAAATTATTATGCAAATAATATTTTCTCAGATTTTCCCAAATTTCCTATATGAATTGCAGTCATTGTAATTTTCCAGTCAAATAACTATTAGAGTACAATTGAAAGGTTTTTGTACATACTGCCTATGATAACAGTATATTTTTAAAAAAATAAAAAACTCAAACTGCACTCAAAATGCATGTTCCAAATTATTATGCACAGCAGAGTTTTCAACCTTTTCATTTTAATAAAGAACAAAAAAATGGTCATTTTTGAAATGATAAGCATTAGCAGGTTATTACAAACTGAAATCAAACAGTTTTCAACTCAAAACTTTATTCTAGGTGATGTTACATTTGCACATAGGACCCCTTGTTCGAAAGGAGCTTCTGAACTCTCTCGTCCATTGAATTTGTCAGGTTTTGGATGGTTTCTGCTTCAATTGTTTTGCATGAGGACAGAATACCCTCCCAGAGCTGTTGCTTAGATGTGAACTGCCTCCCGCCATCATAGACACTCCTTTTGATGATGCTCCAGAGGTTCTCAATGGGGTAGAGGTCAGGGGAGCATGGGGGCCACACCATAAGTTTGTCCCCTTTTATGCCCATATCAGCCAGAGATACAGATGTGTTATGTGCAGCATGAGACGGGGCATTATCATGCATGAAAATGATCTTGCTGCGGAATACACGGTTTTTCTTCTTGAACCATGGAAGGAAGTGCTGTTTGAGAAACTCAACATACATTATGGAGTTCATCTTTACCCCTTCAGGGATCCTAAAAGGGCCGACAATCTCTCTCCCCATGATTCCAGCCCAAAACATTACTCCACCTCCTCCTTGTTAGCGCTGTAGCCGTGTTTGCATGGGGTGTCCATCAACCAGCCATCCTCCACTCCATCCATCTGGACCATCGAGATCATTTCATGCATGATAATGCCCCGTCTCATGCCGCACATAACACATCTGCATCTCTGGCTGCTATGGGCATAAAAGGGGACAAACTTATGGTGTGGCCCCCATGCTCCCCTGACCTCAACCCCATTGAGAACCTCAACCCCATTGAGAACCTCTGGAGCATCATCAAAAGGAGTGTCTATGATGGCGGGAGGCAGTTCACATCTAAGCAACAGCTCTGGGAGGGTATTCTGTCCTCATGCAAAACAATTGAAGCAGAAACCATCCAAAACCTGACAAATTCAATGGACGAGAGAGTTCAGAAGCTCCTTTCGAACAAGGGGTCCTATGTGCAAATGTAACATCACCTAGGATAAAGTTTTGAGTTGAAAACTGGTTGATTTCAGTTTGTAATAACCTGCTAATGCTTATAATTTCAAAAATGACCATTTTTTGGTTCTTTATTAAAATGAAAAGGTTGAAAACTCTGCTGTGCATAATAATTTGGCACATGCATTTTGAGTGCAGTTTGAGTTTTTATTTTGTTAAAAATATACTGTTATCATAGGCAGTGTAGCGTCGGCGTCCCTGCCTCCTGCTAGGCAGGGACGCTGTTCCCCTCACCTCTCTGCTCCTTGCCCGGCGGCTTCCTCCCGCTCTGTTTGCAGTGCCCGCTCTCCCCCGGTCACTGTGCTTAGGGCGCGCGCGCGCGCTCCCCCTCTCTTAAAGGGGCCGCGCGCGTCGCCCTAAGGAGTCCCCGGCCAATGGCCGGAGGATCCCTCCATATATAAGGCACCTCCTCCAAAATGGAGGTGCCCGAGCAATGTTGTTGCACTGTTCACTACTCTGCTTCAGCCCTCAGGTCCCGTTGCCTGTTACCTGCCTGTTACCTGCCTGTTACCTGCCAGTTACCTGCCAGTTACCTGCCAGTTACCTGCCTGTTACCAGCCAGTTGCCTGCCAGTTGCCTGCCAGTTGCCTGCCAGTTTCCTGCCAGTTTGCTGCCTGATTCCTGCCTGTCATCCGCTTTCCTGCTTGCTAGCCTGAGGTCCGACGGTCTGCCTTCCGACACCTGTCAGTCTGTCTATGGACCAGCTTACCCGCTCACCTGGGAGCGCTCACCTGCTACCTGTCTGCTAGCCTACCTGGAGGCTCCGCCGTCACGTGCTGTGACCACCTGCCAGTCCAGAGACTCTTGCCTGCTCACCTGGGAGCGCTCATCTGCTACCTGCCTGTTAGCCTACCTGGAGGCTCCGTCGTCACGTGCCGTGACCACCTGCCAGTCCATAGACTCTTGCCCGCTCACCTGGGAGCGCTCATCTGCTACCTGCCTGTTAGCCTACCTGGAGGCTCCGCCGTCACATGCTGTGACCACCTGCTTATCCTGAGACTCTCGCCTGCTCACCTGGGAGCACTCATCTGCCATCTGCCTGCTAGCCTACCTGGAGGCTCAGCCGTCACAGGTCGTACCTGCCCGTTTACCCAGAGACTGCCCCGGTCACTTGCCGTGACCTCCTGCCCGTTTACCCAGAGACTGCCCCGGTCACTTGCCGTGACCTCCTGCCCGTTTACCCAGAGACTGTCCCGGTCACCTGCTGTGACTGCCTGCCTGTCTTCCCTGGTCGCCACCCGCTTCCTTACAAGGACTGCCCCCTTGTATAAGTTGCTCAGAGGTTCCGCCTCCCAGACCCGTTACAGTTTGCTCGGGCCATGGAACCCGGTGGCACCCAAGCTCCCTCGCTCTCGGACCTTTGTCATGAACTGTCCCGACAGAGGTCCCAACAGGAGTCCATCCTGGGTCACCTGCGGAATGTCAATACTCGCCTGGACACTTTGACTGCCCCACCAGCAACCACCAATACCATAGTATCCTGCTCTGGAATCCGGCTTTCTGCACCTCCTCGCTTCGGAGGCGACTCCGCTCAAGCTCGGGGCTTCATTAACCAGTGCACCCTGCACTTTGAACACCAGTCCCACCAGTTTAATTCCGACCGGGCCAAAGTAGCCTTCATCATGTCCCATCTCACGGGAGAGGCACTGGCTTGGCTAAATCCTCTATGGGAGAGAGGAGACCCTCTGGTGTCCGACCTGCCAGCCTTTCTCACGGCTTTCCGGAAGGTCTTCGACGAGCCTGGACGGAGGACCTCATCCGCCTCATCTCTGCTACGCCTCCGTCAAGGGAGTCTCACCGTGGGCCAATATGCCATACGGTTCCGTACCCTTGCTTCGGAGCTGGCCTGGGATAACGACGCCCTGGTGTCCGTCTTCTGGGAGGGTCTGTCCGGCCGTATTAAAGATGAACTCGCCGGTCGGGACATTCCTACCACTCTCGACGACTTAATTACACTTGCCACCCGGATTGACATCCGGTTCCAGGAGCGCGCTAGGGAGGTCACCCGTGAGAGGAGGATTCCACGTCTAGTCTCTACCTTCCAGAGACCCGTCACTCTCCAGGCACATTCACCTGAGCCTATACAGGTCGACCAGACCAAGATGGTCAAGACCCATCAAGACTTACGTCGTGCCGAGGGGAGCTGTTTCTACTGTGGCAGTAAGGAGCACCGGATCCGTTCCTGCCCTGAGAGGTCGGGAAACGCCTGTGTCTAGGATCGCTCAGAGAGGTCGCCCTAGACAAAAGTAAACCCTCTCCATCCCTGATGCTGTCTGTTTCCATCTTCTGCGGAGAGAACCGCTATTTTGAACTGGCTCAACTTGACTCTGGAGCTGCTGGAAATCTCATCTCTCAATCCCTGGTAGAAAAATACCACATTCCCACCAAACCTCTGGCCGTACCTTTATCTGTCGCCGCCGTGGATGGGGGCCTCTTACCACATCCCATCCAACTCATCACCGAATCTCTGACTCTACAGGTGGGAATACTGCATTCTGAGAGCATCTCCTTTCATGTTCTGCCTGGACTCTCTCACGCCCTCTTGCTTGGCCTGCCTTGGCTCCAGAGACATGCACCCGTGCTTGACTGGCAGACCGGAGAGGTCCTTCGCTGGGGACAGGACTGCCATAAGACTTGTCTAGTTCCCGTTCGTCCTGCCCGTCCTTCTCCTACCCCAGCCAATCTGCCCGGTCTTCCGGTTCCCTATTGGTCTTATGCGGATGTCTTCAATAAAAAAGAGGCAGAGACTTTACCTCCTCATAGACCATACGACTGCCCAATCGACCTGATGCCCGGCTCTACTCCTCCCCGTGGGCGAATCTACCCTTTGTCCGCTGCTGAAACCCGGTCCATGTCTGAATATATTGAGGAGAACCTGGCCCGGGGATTTATCCGGAAATCTACCTCCCCGGCGGGAGCAGGCTTCTTCTTTGTCAAAAAGGACGGCTCACTCCATCCATGTATAGACTATAGAGGCCTAAACCAGATTACTGTGAAGAATAAATACCCCCTTCCGCTTATTCCTGAATTATTTGACCGTCTGAGGGGGGCTAGAATCTTCACCAAACTGGATCTCCATGGGGCATATAACCTGGTCCGTATCCGTCAGGGGAATGAGTGGAAGACGGCATTCAATACCCGGGACGGCCACTATGAGTACCTTGTGATGCCCTTCGGTCTCTGTAACGCTCCTGCCGTCTTTCAAGAGTTGGTCAATGACATCTTCCGTGATCTTCTCTACTCCTGCGTGGTGGTGTACCTGGACAATATCTTGGTCTTCTCTCCGGATCTTCCTACTCACCGGAGGGACGTTCATCAGGTCCTGCTCAGGCTCAGGCAGAACCACCTCTACGCTAAATATGAGAAGTGCATCTTTGTGCAGACCTCTCTTCCATTTCTGGGCTACATAATCTCTCAGACAGGTCTACAAATGGATCCAGAGAAACTGTCTGCCATCCAGAAGTGGCCCCGACCAGAGGGGTTGAAGGCTATTCAGTGGTTCCTGGGCTTCGCCAACTATTACCGCCTGTTCATACCGCACTTCTCTTCCCGGACCGCCCCTATCTCTGCTCTCACCCGTAAAGGTACGAACCCCAGAGAATGGCCGCCCGAAGCAGAGGAGGCATTTCTTTCCTTAAAACAGGCCTTCCTCTCCGCCTCGGTTTTGCATCGTCCGGACGGCAACAAACAATTCTTCCTAGAAGTTGACGCCTCCTCCTCCGGAGCTGGGGCGGTACTTACCCAAAAATCTTCTTCCGGAAGAAAGGTAACCTGCGGCTTTTTCTCCAAACTTTTCTCCTCTTCTGAGCGCAATTATTCTATAGGAGACCGAGAATTGTTGGCCATTAAGATGGCACTGGAGGAGTGGCGTTACCTGCTCGAGGGGGCCCTCCACCCGGTAATAATTTACACTGACCACAAGAACTTGGCATATCTCCAGAGCGCCCAGAGACTTAACCCGCGCCAAGCCCGGTGGTCTTTGTTTTTTGCCCGCTTTGATTTCATTCTTCATTTTCGTCCGGCTGACAAAAACATCAAAGCTGACGCCCTGTCCCGATCCTTTCTGGTGTCTGATCTTGAGGAGGAGCCTAAACACATCATCGATCCCACCAGAGTAATGCAGGTAGCCCCCGTGGGCCTAAATCGTCTCCCTCCCGGTAAGACGTTCGTAACGGAGTCCGATCGGGAGAAGATTCTACACTGGGGTCACTCGTCTAAGCTAGCTGGGCACGCCGGTCAGAAAAAGACTCTCCAGCTTATTACCCGGCACTACTGGTGGCCTACCCTGCACAAGGATGTAATTGACTTTGTTTCTGCTTGTGTGTCCTGCGCCCGCAACAAAGTTCCGAGACACCTGCCTGCCGGCCGCCTTCTTCCTCTGCCTGTGCCTGCTGCCCCGTGGCAACATATAGCTATGGACTTCATAACAGATCTTCCCGTCTCTGCCGGTTGTACGGTCATTTGGGTGGTCGCTGACCGCTTTTCCAAAATGGCTCATTTTATTCCCCTGCCAGGCCTCCCGTCTGCTCCCGAGCTAGCTAAAGACTTTATCCGCCACATCTTCCGTCTCCATGGTCTGCCTCTCCACATCGTGTCGGATCGTGGGGTTCAGTTCACCTCACGCTTCTGGAGAGCCACATGTAAACTGCTCGACGTCACCCTGGACTTCTCCTCCGCTTACCACCCACAGTCCAATGGTCAAGTGGAGCGGATCAATCAGAATTTGACCAGTTACCTCCGGCACTTCGTTAATGCCCACCATTCAGACTGGGTGGATCTCCTACCATGGGCCGAGTTCTCTTACAACAATCACGAGAGCGAATCTTCTTCTAAATCCCCGTTTTTTGTAGTCTTCGGTCAGCATCCTCGGATCCCTTTTCCTGTCTCCACCTCTGTGGACAATCCGGCCGCGGAATCTCTCGTTAGCAAATTTTCCTCCATTTGGGAGAGTACCCGATCCGCACTCCTTCAGTCGTCCGAGCGGATGAAAAGACACGCCGACAAAAAACGCCTGGATCCTCCACAATTCCGTCCCGGAGATAAAGTCTGGCTCTCATCCAAATATGTCCGGCTCAAGATTCCTTCCTATAAGTTAGGGCCTCGGTTCATCAGCCCACTAGAGGTTATCAAACAGATCAACCCGGTGGCCTATAAATTGAAACTCCCGGCCAACTTACGGATCCCTAACTCCTTCCATGTATCTCTTCTCAAACCCGTGGTACTTAACTCCTTTTCCAAGTCTACAGGTACGCCTCCTGCTCCGGTTTCTGCTGAAGACGAGTTTGAGGTAGAGAACATTCTGGCCACCAAAAGGGTAAGAGGAAAAACCTTTTTTCTGGTAGATTGGAAGGGGTTTGGTCCTGAGGAGAGAACGTGGGAGCCCCGGGAGAACATCCATGCCCCTCTCATCCTTGCTAAATTTCTGTCTGGCCTAAAAAAGGGGGGGCCTAAAGGGGGGGGGGTACTGTAGCGTCGGCGTCCCTGCCTCCTGCTAGGCAGGGACGCTGTTCCCCTCACCTCTCTGCTCCTTGCCCGGCGGCTTCCTCCCGCTCTGCTTGCAGCGCCCGCTCTCCCCCGGTCACTGTGCTTAGGGCGCGCGCGCGCTCCCCCTCTCTTAAGGGGGCCGCGCGCGTCGCCCTAAGGAGTCCCCGGCCAATGGCCGGAGGATCCCTCCATATATAAGGCACCTCCTCCAAAATGGAGGTGCCCGAGCAATGGTGTTGCACTGTTCACTACTCTGCTTCAGCCCTCAGGTCCCGTTGCCTGTTACCTGCCTGTTACCTGCCAGTTGTCTGCCAGTTACCTGCCAGTTACCTGCCTGTTACCTGCCAGTTGCCTGCCAGTTGCCTGCCAGTTGCCTGCCAGTTTCCTGCCAGTTTGCTGCCTGATTCCTGCCTGTCATCCACTTTCCTGCTTGCTAGCCTGAGGTCCGACGGTCTGCCTTTCGACACCTGTCAGTCTGTCTATGGACCAGCTTACCCGCTCACCTGGGAGCGCTCACCTGCTACCTGTCTGCTAGCCTACCTGGAGTCTCCGCCGTCACGTGCTGTGACCACCTGCCAGTCCAGAGACTCTTGCCTGCTCACCTGGGAGCGCTCATCTGCTACCTGCCTGTTAGCCTACCTGGAGGCTCCGCCGTCACATGCTGTGACCACCTGCCAGTCCAGAGACTCTTGCCTGCTCACCTGGGAGCGCTCATCTGCTACCTGCCTGTTAGCCTACCTGGAGGCTCCGTCGTCACGTGCCGTGACCACCTGCCAGTCCAGAGACTCTTGCCCGCTCACCTGGGAGCGCTCATCTGCTACCTGCCTGTTAGCCTACCTGGAGGCTCCGCCGTCACATGCTGTGACCACCTGCTTATCCTGAGACTCTCGCCTGCTCACCTGGGAGCACTCATCTGCCATCTGCCTGCTAGCCTACCTGGAGGCTCAGCCGTCACAGGTCGTACCTGCCCATTTACCCAGAGACTGCCCCGGTCACTTGCCGTGACCTTCTGCCCGTTTACCCAGAGACTGCCCCGGTCACTTGCCGTGACCTCCTGCCTGTTTACCCAGAGACTGTCCCGGTCACTTGCTGTGACCTCCTGCCCGTTTACCCAGAGACTGCCCCGGTCACTTGCCGTGACCTCCTGCCCGTTTACCCAGAGACTGTCCCGGTCACCTGCTGTGACTGCCTGCCTGTCTTCCCTGGTCGCCACCCGCTTCCTTACAAGGACTGCCCCCTTGTATAAGTTGCTCAGAGGTTCCGCCTCCCAGACCCGTTACAGGCAGTTTGTACAAAAACCTTTCAATTGTACTCTAATAGTTATTTGACTGGAAAATTACAATGACTGCAATTCATATAGGTAATTTGGGAAAATCTGAGAAAATATTATTTGCATAATAATTTGGAACACAGTGTATAGATTGCGGCAGATCAAGGTAGGACAGGGTTAAGTCCTAGCTCTGCAGGATTTGATTAGATGCACCTGCCTAGCTTTTTACTAGAACCGGGGCCTGTGTTCACTAGGTGTGGGTCAGTCTGCTGAATGGAGCAAAGACGAGTGTGCTGCTGGTGAGTGAGCAGCCAAAATGTAAGCTGTAGCTGAGAGAGAGACGTGCCGGGGTCTCTTTCTGGTTGGAGACTGTATGGGTCAGCTAGGAAAGCTAAGCAGTCTGTGTGTTGGAGCTGCAGAGAACCGCTTGGAAGCTGCAGCCTGTTCAGTGTGAACATTTCTGTTTGGCTCTGGAAGCTGCTGGAGCTCAGGCTGAAGGGGATACCGTGACTGGTGGAATCATGCCTCTTCTGTGCTGCTCCGGAAGAATATACTGTAATCTGGTAAGTTTGCACCTTTGTGCCTAGAAGAAGCTGTTTTTAGTTTTGAATCCCTTGGAGTTTTATGAAAGCAATAAATCTGCACCTGTTTGGACCAAACTGCATCACCTGTGTGAACGCTTCCTAATGCCTACCTGAGAGCTTCAATCCCTACAACAATATCTATTGGGTCTAATAAATAAATAATAATAAATAGCAATGTACAAATAATAAACCTAATAAGTAAAAGTAAAAAAGAAAGACAATAATAGCATAATGAGTAAAGTTTCTTAATGATTAATAAGTAATATAAAAAATTCAAAAAGTCGTAGGGAGAGGTAAAGCTAAAAACAGGTGCAGGAAAAAGGCTGAAAATAGATACACCAAAAAAATCAGAAAATCTGTATAAGAGAAGGCAAAAAAAATCCCCTAAAACTGTACTTCTAATTGGCAGTGGTATTAAGATCTCCTGATGAAGCACGGTGCGGCGAAACGTGCACCGTTGGTCTTTATATATCACTGTTATGTAAAAATTGTGTGACACTATTATATTGACTTTGTTAGGCGATGCTTTTTGGCACTGATATGTCCGCACTATATGGTATTGCTATTTGGAAATTATAAAATTGTTATGTAGACATTGTAGGGTTCTGCTTTTTTTACATGATATGGCATTGTTATTTTGGCACCGTACAGAATCAAACTTTTACTTAGGACATACAATTTAGTATTTTTTTACTGAGCTGATGATGATAATAATATTCCAATATTCAATATTTTATCCAAAAACATCCACGCAGTGATCATTTACATCGCCAATGACATTGGGACTTGTAGTCCCCAATTTAGAAATGATCAACATTTCCAAGAAGAATAACAGAAGAACCACAAACAAAGGGTGCTCCAGTAGTGTTTCCATATGATGAATAAATAACAAAAATGCCATTTGTTTCTATTATCTTACCCTCTGGAACTATGTAAAGTCGACAACATGGGAGAGGTTAGAGGGGGTAACAAAGTTTTCTAAATCCAATGCAAAATCGGTATCAAGACCCACACTGTCGTGTCATTTATAGTATGTTTCACTTATTATGAAGCAGAAGTGCATTTGAGGCCCACTTAGCATCCAAGGCTTTGGTGCAATTGCACCAGACCAACTCCAGTTCAGTTGCCTTTTTCAGTCCCGTCAACGATGCAGCCTTCGCTTTGCATCTTCCAACGTCTTCTTGGCACCCGGCATCTTCTGCATCTTCTGCATTGATTAGGCAGCACCTTCATGACATCACATGATGCACATCATTACATCAAGTCAGCGCAAGGGATGCTGAAGATCCCGGGCTCCAGAAAATGCCAAAAATGGCCATGTGAAGATCACTCAAGTGGCCAGACAATTGAAGACAACATGACTGTAATTGGGTTGCGCATTGAGAGTCGGGTGATTATTATTTTTTTCTAAATCCCTTTTTGGCCCTATTGAAACCAACCAGCCACCATTTTGCTCAATTTGTGCAAATCAAATTGGAAAATATTCAGATTCTGGCAAATCGGAATTTTTTTTTTGTGAAATGCAAAGCAAATTTGGTTCACCTCTAGGCGAAACACTCATATCTACCTTTGAGGTGTCAATAATTAGTGACTGCCCTGGGAGCATAGACCAGGGTGGTTAGTTAGGTTCGCCATCCTGGTCTAGCCAGTGCCAAATTGGTTGTGGTGGCAAAAAAGTTTCCACAATCTCGACAAATTCCACAGCAATAATCATTTGTGGAGTGTGAAGGAATGTGAGTCTATTTTTGAACCTGTAATTTTCGCATTGTTTCGTCTCCCACACATCCCTGTTGGTCTTTACTTTTGCATTTTGCGTGCCAGACAAAAGATTAATTCAGAAGTTTATTCAGAATTGTTTTTCATTTGCAAGCTGTGAGAAAAAAGCAAAGCAAGAGCAAAAGATCATGGGAGAGGAGATTATGGAGAAACAATGAGGTGTGGAAAATTCTCGTCCTAAGCAATCACTAAGGTTCCAAAAAAAAGTTGCTATGATGTGAAAAGGTTATATGTGGTTAATAGAAGAGACTTGCAAAGTACAGGTTGGCCCCATCTTCCTATTTCAACATGTTTACACAATGTGTAAAATACATACATGGAAAGAAAAGATATAGGTGTACAAGGGCACTGCCCTTGTCCTTTAGGTCTATGTAAATTTCATTGTAGGGTACCTCAGGGGCGGGGTTTAATAGTGCAGGGGTGGAGTTTGCATAGACTTTAGAATTATGGGTCATTATGATTTCACAAATGGGACCTCGCCATATGACCAAACATTTCCTCTTCCAATGATGATGAAGGGCAGCCCTTACCTTCTTCAACCTGGTGTGGGGCTTTTAGTTCATCGATAGAGTTTATTCAATCTGTTACATAATTCTTATTTTTCTTATGTAGCAGTTGTCACTGAAAATACATTATATGTTCTTTTCATTTCAATTTTCCCAATCAGCCAAATGTTTTACCTCCAATAAAAATGAATCACAGCCTCTACTTTCTTACCTCAGGGGTGGGGTTTAATAGTTCATGGGTGGGTTTCATTCAGTCTTAGATGAGTATCCATTTTCATATATACTTTTTCTTGCTTTTCTTGTTTGGCATTGTCCCTAGAGGATAGATGAAAGGTTATTTAGATTTCTTGAGTGGAATTTCACCACATAGTCATGCATTTTTCTTCCAATGAAGATAAAGTAGAGCCTGTATCTTCTTACCTCAGGGGTGGGGTTTAATAGTTCAAGGGTGAGTTTCATTCAGTCTTAGATGAGTATCCATTTTCATATATACTTTTTCTTGTTTGGCATTGTTCCCTAGAGGATAGATTAAAAGTTATTTAGATTTCATGAGTGGAATTTCACCACATAGTCATGCATTTCTCTTCCAATGAAGATAACGTAGAGCCTGTATCTTCTTACCTCAGGGATGGAGCTTAATAATTCCAGGAGTGAGATTTGTTCCGTCATAGATGAGTATTCATGATTCTTATTTATCTTCTGTCACGTTTGCCACTGAGGATAGATTTTAGGTTATTTCAATTTCTCATATGGCCAAATATTTTTCCTGTAAGAAAAAAGTGAAGTACAGCTCCTACTTTCTTTCCTCAGGGATGGGGTTTAATGGTTCAGGGTTGGGTTTTTTGTTAAGTCTTAGATTAAAGGTTATTTAGATTTCATGAGTAGAATCTCTCCACATAGTCACACATTTCTCCTCCAATGAAGATGAAGTACAGCCTGTACCTCTTTACCTCAGAGGTGGGGCTTAATAATTCAGTGGTAGGGTTTATTCAGTCATAGATGAGTATGTATTGTTCTCGTTTCCAGGATAGAGTACGACATCATGAGCGAGGCCTCCTAAATGGCCAAACGTTTTACCTTAAATGACAATTAGTTACAGCCCCTACCTTTTTATGTGCCCATGCCAAAGAATATAAAGCAGTAAGTTATGCATGTATTTCTTTATAGTATGACCCAGTTGAATTCCAATATCAGACTTCGGTGTCACCAGAGTCAACCATAGATGCTCCAGCTCAGAGAGCCTGCTAAAGATGTCCCTCATGACCCATCCCATATTTGCCTATATTTGGGATTAGTCTTCTTCATGGCATTTGATTTAAGCACCTGATTGTCATTGCATGTTGCTCCTCTGGGGAGGGGCCAGGCTTAGCTTTACCATTTGTCATTTGGATAAAGTGACCTTGATTTATGCATTGTCATTACATGTTGCTCCTCGGGGGAGGGACCAAACTTAGCTGCACCATTAGTCATTTGGATTAAGTCACCTTGATTTAAGCACCTGATACACTGCATTGTCATTACAGATTGCTCCTCGGGGGAGTGACCAGGCTTAGCTATACCATTTGTCATTTGGATAAAGTGACCTTGATTTAAGCACCTAATCCACTACATTGTCATTACATGTTACTCCTCGGGGGAGGGGCCAGCATTAGCTATACCATTTGTCATTTGGATAATGTGACCCTGATTTAAGCACCCAATACACTACATTGTCGTTACATTATGCTCCTCGGTGGAGAGGTCAGGCTTAGCTTTACCATTTCTCATTTGGATAAAGTGACTTTGATTTAAGCACCTGATACACTTCCTTGTCATAACATGTTGCTCCTCGGTGAAGAGGCCAGGCTTAGCTATACCATTTGTCATTTGAATAAAGTGACCTTGATTTAAGCACCTGATACACTGTATTGTCATTACACATTGCTCCTCGGGGGAGGGGCCAGATTTAGCTATACCATTTGTCATTTGAATAAAGTGACCTTGATTTAAGCACCTGATACACTCCATTGTCATTACAGATTGCTCCTCGGGGGAGGGGCCAGGCTTAGCTATACCATTTGTCATTTGGATTAAGTGACCTTTTTTACAGTGCTGCTTTTCAGAGTGATATCATAAACTTTTACGCAGAGACTGATCCCGTTATTTGGGAAATTTATAAATTTTGTATCCCTTTTTATGCTGCAACATCTGGACCCTGAATTACAACGTTGTCAACCTGTGATTTATAGAAACCATATCTCCTCTTCCCCTCTACTAAACAAGCTACAGATGCAGCAGATCTGGAGCTTGCATTTAACCCTTTCCATCTGTCTAAGTGGTTAATCTCTGCCACATTGGTGCAGATTACACATTGTGAACGGTGCTGAATGACAGATTTTACAGGAAAATTGCTATAACGCGCTCACTGTAATTAGGAATACATGGAATTATTTTGTGGTTATTTATGGATTGAAGAGAATTTAATATAAGAAAACGGAAGCCGAGAAGGTGATTGACAGCAGCGCTCATGAATTAATCCACACCAGTTGTGTCACATTCCTGCATCATCACGGCTGATCCTGCTGCTGCTAAACTAAAACAAGGTGTTACCTCTGAGTTCTGACCCTTATATTCCTCCCTACGTTACTATGGCTAGATATGTACCAAAATACAATGGACGGAGACCTGATGTGTGTCCCATAATCTTTCTTGACTGCTGAATTGACCGAAAAATTAAACCAAAATTTTGCTTTTGGCCTGAAAGTTCTGAGACCTTTAATCTTATTTCAAGGGAAGCTTGTTAACGTAATGCTAGTAAGGATAGTGGCATACATTGCAGTCAAATGCACCCAATGGGGTTAAAATCAGTATCCCTAGTGGCGTAGGGTAGTGAAGTTCTTAATTTTCGCATCCCTAGTGGTTTTTGCTAGAAGGGGTCAATGATAGTATCATTGATAGTCTATGGTAGTGAAGGGGTAATGCCAGCATCTCTGGTGGTTTAGGGCAGTGACAGGGTTAATACAAGCATGCCTGGTGGTCTAAGGTAGTGAAAAGGTTAATGACAGTATCCCTGGTGGTGTATGATAGTAAAGGGTTAATGCCAGTATCACAGGTGTTTTTTGGTAGTGAAGAGGTTAATGATGGTATACTTGATAATCTATGGTAGTGAAGGGGTAATGCCAGCATCCCTGGTGGTCTAGGGAAGTGACAGAGTTAATACAAGCATGCCTGGTGGTCTAAGGTAGTGAAAGGGTTAATGACGGCATCCCTGGTGGTGTAGCTTAAGCAAGGGGTAATGCCAGCATCGCAGGTGTTTTTGGTAGTGACAAGGTTAATGACGAGGTATACTTGATAATCTATGGTAGTAAAGGGGTAATGCCAGCATTCCTGGTGGCCTAGGGTAGAGAAAGGGTTAATGACAGTATCCCTGGTGGTGTAGGATAGTCAATGGGCCAATTTCAGCATCCCAAGTGTTTTTTTGGTAGTGAAGAGGTTAATGACGGTATACTTAATAATCTATGGTAGTAAAAGGGTAATGTCAGCATCCCTGGTGGTCTTGGGTAGTGAAAGGACTAATGACAGTATCCATGGTGGTCTTCAGTAGTGAGGGGATTAATGCCAGCATTAATAATGATCTAAGGTAGCAAAGAGGGTAGTCCCATCATCTCTGGGGGTCTTTGATAGTAAAGGGGTTTATGATCATATCCTTGATACTTTAGGGTGGTGAAGGGGTAATGCCAGCATTCCTGGTGGTCTTTAGCAGTGATGGAGTTAATGTTGGTATCCTTGATACTTTAGGTTAGTGAAGGGGCAATGCCAGCATCCCTGGTGGTCTAGGGTAGTAAACGTCAACAGAGGGTAACTCAACTCCTCAGACTTTAACATTTTTCTGCTGAATCTTTTGAAATTCAATTTGCCAAATTTTTCCAAGAATCAATTCGGTCCTTTATAATCACGAGACTCAATCACCTTGGCAGTGGTTCAGCTGGGTCACCTTGACGCCCAGTCCTCCGAGAAAGTCCTCTCCATCTTTCCATCTAACCGGTTTTGCCTGCAGGAAACATGACGACCCGCGTAATCATTTTGAAATGCTCAATTTTTTCTAAACCATTTTTGACATAATTTTCTATTTTTGTTTTGCCGATCCTCGAGGTCTAACCTTAATAACGCAATGATGACCTCTCACTAGGACACCCCATCAATGAAAAATCCTGGAAATCCCCAGAATTCTTTACAGATTTACTATCAAATTTCTGTAAATACTCTCGGATATCAGACACGGCCATTGGCTTTGTTGGAACATTACTATTCACACTCGAAAATATGGTAAGAGAAGTCAGGAAACCCTGTAACATCTGAAATGTTGGGTAAACAGAACCCTACTTCCATAGGAAACCGGAGAGGACAAAAAGTAGAGAAAGTAAAGGAAACATCCTACGATCTCCAGCCGAATATTTATCCAGCTGGGTTCCCAGACAACGCTCATATAGATCTCATTAAAGATGGGAATTTTAATGCTGACGGTTTGGAGACTAAAAAATCCTAAATAATAAATACAATAAACATGCAACGCTCATGTGGTGACTCCCAAAAAAGCCAAAACGATTGGGTACCCTTTGGAATCTGCACGTGTCTTCATGTTGGGACTATGGCTTCCTATCACCAACATTTACAGTATTTTGGTAAAATGCTCGTGCCACTTTTGAACCACAAACATACCTGAAATTTGTCCAGATTGTCTCTGAAAATGTAGGACTCTTCATAATTATGCTAATCTAACAAGGGCTACACTTCATGTAAGTTGCATTTTCTCCTAAAGCCCCCCATACACAGTAAGTAGCTATTGATTGATTGGCCGGCAGCTATCTCCTCCAAGTAGCCATTCACAGTAGACAAAGGACAGCCAAACCCATTAATTTGGCCAAATTTCTAAGTGTCTCATATGTATGATGGGGTTATCTCCATATCTGGCTTTTCCCTGGCTTTTTGGATTTCAACATGCCCAATCCTTTGTTACAGGGAAGTCTTGACTTCCTCTCCCCATTCCTCTTTTCCTTGGCCAAAACATGGGGGTTGGGAGGAATAGATGTTGTCCTACAACTATTTTTACAGAAGTTCTCTAATTTTTACAAATCCCACTTGTTAGAATGGTCACTTGATTTTAATCTAAACACCTGCGGGGATGCAGGCGATCAACTGTGATCTGTGAGGGAATTGGCAAAAAGTATTCAATTTCCCTGTGGCGCCAACACAGGAGAAATAGAGTATTACACAGAGCCAATTTAAATCAATGGGCTGTCTGTATAAGTTCTCAGTTCTGATTACCTTATCAAAGATTTATGCTCCTTAAAGCCACCCAAGTTGGGGAGTCAATTGGCCTAAATTTGTTTTTGGAGTCTATGTGGAGGTGAGATTCTATAGGGGCTCAGTGACCCCTCGTAGCCACTTACAGCATGACCCACTGCATGCTTCATACACTTCAGTGGAAAGTTGCTTTCACTGGTATATGGCCTCTTAAGATAGTAGAGGTTATAAAAAAACTGAAAAATCTAAGGGTTGATTGATCTCCTTCTAGGACCCCAATTCCAATTCTCCAACTGATTTTAATGGATGTTAATCCAAGATGGTAATCTTTATATACACTTAGTACCACGAGTGCACAAGGGTGTAATGTTGTAAATAGGCTGTAAGTCTGATTAGCCATTACCCACCAGTCCACCTTAATGCAGGAGGGAGCTTAGAATAGAAGGACAGTGTGGCGATGACATAGAAGGAAACTGAACAAAGGAAAGCCTTGTAAATTTTTACCAAGACCAGGAGATGTCTTTCAAAGTGCATCACTGAACATTTTTTCCTGAAAATCTTAAATTCTTTTTACCTTCTCTAGTCTCTTCACACCTATAATTCTCATCTTTTAAATATATGATTGGACGTCGGGGCTCTGTCAGATGACGAATTAAGAAATTGGATGGGTTTGGCAACCCCAATTTTTCTTCATTTTTCAAGGAACCTCCTAGACGTTCCCACAGATTTGAAAATATAGTTGAGTGACAGATCTTATAGACAGTCCAGGGCATTCTGACTATTTTTTTTTCAGTTTGCCCCTCTAAAAAAATAATAATAAATAAATAACCTTAGGGGGTCATTTTCAGATACTAACTAACGTGTAGCATGCTATGTAATCGGGGTACTATGACTATTCCAAACCAGAAATAGAAAAATATACTATAAAATATGCAGGCATATATGAATGTTCAGCTCTAGTTTGGTTTTCCACAGGAGCTCAGGATTAAGGAATATCATGGATTATTTATTTTGCTGTGTTCACAAGAGGCTTTCCACCAATTAGTACAGTAGGAATGCCAAGGCTTGTGTAACACGGCAGAATCCCCTGCGTGTGTCTTAGGGTTAAACTGTGCCGTCATGTGGAGCCCGGACACAAAGTTCAAACACATAAATTTGTTTTCCATTCATGATCTTGGTCAATTGGAAAAACCCGAGAACCACTGGCTCACTGCACCACAATCACCAATCAGAGGCCAGCAGCTGACATTGGCGTGCCTGTCAGGGGCAGCGCGTGACGTCAGATAAGAGGAATTGTAAATATTTTGTTTTATATGTGTTGGAGAAGAGGATGAGGATGAGGAGGATGTTCAGAACATGGGACATTATTACAGGATAGGAGCCAGGATGGGGGACATTATCACAGGATGGGAGCCAGGATGGTGGACATTATTACAGGATGGGAGCCAGGATGGGGGACATTATTACAGGAGCATGGGGGACATTATTACAGGATGGGATCCAGAACCGGGTACATTATTAAAGGAGGATGGGGGACTTTATTACAGGACGGGAGACATTATTACAGGATGGGTGGAAAGATGGTGGACATTATTATAGGATGGGGGACATTATTACAGGATTGGATCCAGAACATGGGGACATTATTACAAGATAGGAGCCAGAATGGGGGACATTATTACAGGATGGGGGACATCATTACAGGATGGGGGTCATTATTACAGGATGGCAGCCAGGATGGGGGACATTATTACAAGAAGGGTCAAGAACGGGGGATTTTATTACAGGATAGGGGCCAGGACGGGGGACTTTATTACAGGTGTCCGTACATCTGACCAACAAGCTGGTAGGGGCTCAGGTCCAAAGTTTGCCCTTGGACTCATAGAACTCTAGTTATACCACAGACTCAGTATACACAAGTAATGGAAAGAAGGGAATGGCCAACAGCTCAGGGCTTACATTTCTAGTGGACAAAGTGAATAATGACAATTTCCAGCTATGAAAGTTTTAAGTGTAAATGTCGCTGTCCAGAGAAGACTTGTGGGAGGTTATTACTACAGAGAAAGACCGCAGATTACTAATCAGGAATGGGACAAGAAAACCAGGCAAGAGCCATTATAAGGTTATTAGTGGAGGATGACTGAGATCCACATAAAACCAGAGAACACCGCTAAAAGCATGTGGGATGCGATGCGAAAGCTGCAGGAGAGATCCAGTCCAAGTACTGAGTTATTTCTGCAAAGGAAACTACAAAATGAGACTCCTAAACTAAGACCCTCGTGTTCAGTTTAGTAAATTTTTCTTAGCCATAATAAATCAATGCATAGGATTTGGATGTGTGGTCTGTATGTCTTAATTTCTACAGTAATTTATAACACATAAATTCAATGCTGGAAGTGATCACACAACTGAGATCAGTGGGTGAGGGTATAGAAGATAGCCGTGTTTTAGTCATAGCTTACCCAATAAATACAGAGCACTGATTAATGTGCTAGAGACAAGACCTGAGACTAGAATTTGTAAAGAACAAAGTATATTGAGGGATCTTCAACAACAAGGTCTTCTGGACCTACACATGACTGTGGATATTTTTCCAAAGCCTTTGAGCCTAACAGAAGAAGCCTTACAGTGGCAAGTAAAAGTTTGTTCACCCCTGGTCAAAATTACTGCCATTGTGAACAGTTAAGTAAGTTGAAGGTGAAATGATCTCTAAAGGTGTACAGTTAAAGATGACACATTTCCTTTGTATTTTAGGCAAAAAAAATATATATATATTTTCATCCTTACGTTTTAAAAATTACAAAAAGGAAAATGGGTCGATGCAAAAGTTTGGGCACCCTGCATGGTTAGTACCTAGTAGCACTACTTTAAAAATATCACAGCTTGTAAACGCTTTTTGTAGCCAGACAAGAGTCGTTCTTGTTTGAGGGATTTTCATCCATTCTTCCTTGGGAAACTCTTCCAGTTCTGTGCAATTCCTGGGTCATCTTGCATGCCTGCTATGTTGAGGTCTAGCCACAGATTTTCAATGATGTTCAGATCAGGGAACTGTGTGGGCCATTGTAAAACCTTCAGCTTGCGCCTTTTTAGGTCGTCTATTGTGGATTTTGATGTGTGTTTAGGATTGTTAATTATCCATTTGTAGAAGCCATCCTCTTTTCAACTTCAGCTTTTTTACAGATGGTGTTATGTTTTCGTCAAGAATGTGCTGAAATTTCATTCAATCCATTCTTCCCTCTTCCCGTGAAATGTTCTCCGTGCCATTGGCTGCAAACCCCAAAGCATAATTGATCCACCACCATACTTAATGGTTGGCGTGATGTTCTTTTCCTTAAATTCTTTGCCCTTTTTTCTCCACACATACCTTTGATCATTGTGGCCAAAACGTCCATTTTAACCTCATCGGTCCACAGGACTTGTTTCCAAAATGCATCAGGCTTGCTTAGATGTTCTTTTGCAGTTCTGATGCTGAATTTTATGGTGAGGACGCAGGAGACGTTTTCTTCTGATGACTCTTCCATGAAGGCCATATTTGTGCAGGTGTCTCTGAACAGTAGAACAATGTACCACAACTCCAGAGTCTGCTAAATCTTTTTGAAGGTCTTTTGTAGTCAATTGGGGGTTCTGATTTGCCTCTCTAGCAATACTACAAGCAGCTCTCACTGAAATTTTTCTTGGTCTTCCAGACCTTATCTTGACCTCCACTGTTCCTGTTAACTGCCATTTCTTAATTACATTTTGAACTGAGGAAAGGGCAACTTGAAAACGCTTTGCTATCTTCTTATAGCCATCTCTTGCTTTGTGGGCCTCCACCATTTTCAAAGTGCTAGGCAGCTGCTTAGAAGAACCCATGTCTGCTGTGTTTTGCATAAGGTTAGAGGAGGCTGGGTTTTTATAAAGCTGGGAAATGTGCATCACCTGGCCTTTCCTAACGATGATAGTGAACAAGCCATAACCCTAACAGGCTAATTAAGGGATTAAACCTTGGTCAAATTTATCTGAGCACACAAATCTCCAAGGGTGCCCAAACTTTTGCATTGGCCCTTTTTCCTTTTTGTAATTTTTAAAATGTAAAAAATTATAATATATACTAAATATATATTGCCTAAAATACAAAGAAAACGTGTCATCTTTAACTTTAGGCCTTTTAGAGATCATTTCATCTTCAACTTGCCTAACTGTTCATAATAACAGTAATTTTGACAAGGGGTGCCCAAACTTTTACATGCCACTGTAGCCTGTTTCAGAAATGGCAACAGCTGCAGCTTTGCTGGAGGGACTGTGTTGAGCAGATAGCAGATGACACACTTTGACTTGTTAGGGTATGTGAACGTTACTTTTTTTGTTGCGTTTTTTTCTATAAATTTGTTGCAGAAAATAAGTAGCGTTTTGACAGCACCAGCAAAGTGAATGAGATTCCTGAAGTCTCATGCACACGCTTATTTTTTCCTTGCAGATTTGAACCAGATTCAGATTAGCAGCGTTTTTGCAGAATATTTTACCCACACTAATGGGTGGCGAAAAATCCACAAAAAAAATGTGTGTCAAAAACATGTAAAAAGTTCAGCAAATACACGCTATATATGTCATGTAAAACACTTAAAGGGGTTGTCCAGTACTTTAGATTACCCCCCCCCCCCCCCAATGTATCCCCCGGGGCCCCTAAGGATTTTTGTAATTAGCTTACGTGGCAGATAATGCCTGTGAGGGGCGCTATCACTGGCCCCTCACAGGCATCACGTGACATCCGCTAACGTCACGACAAGTGCTGGCAGCAGCCGGGGGGTCTTTGTCTTCCGCGTTCCAGGTGGATGCCAGGCTGTGGGCGTGGGCGCGCGCTCTGCCTCTCCCCATTCATTGGGAAAGCGCAGGGTGTGACGCGGGGGGGAACCCCGCCCACAACCCAGCAGCCACCGCGGGGACCCCAGCGCTGAGTCACGCCTCACTTGTCGTGACGTCAGTGCTGGGTCACGTGATGCCTGTGAGCGGCCACTGATAGCGCATCTCACAGGCATTATCAGCAAAGTAAGCTAATTACAAAAATCCATAGGGGCCCCGGGGTGATACATTGGGGGGTAATCTAAAGTACTGGACAACTTCTTTAATTCTCCCATAATATCTGAATGCTGAATGATTCTGCTGAAAGCTGAAATCTGCAACGCTGAGTTGGTAAAAATGTACTTTGTGACTATCTTTCATGGTGCCAGATTGTAGATGTCAGAGTTTAGTTGCCAACTGAATTAATTTTTTACTGGTTAGTATCATCTTGTCATTTGTAACGTCTGCGAATTACACAATTATGAGTGTGAATAATGTGCGGCTATATGGGTGTTATTTACGCGTCAGTCTCGGCCGCTACATTACTAGAATATCTTTTCTGCAAAACGGTTACAGGAGAAATTTTTTGTCTTCTGCTAATAAAGATGCAAAATTCCTGACTATTGACAAAGCAGTTATGATTCCAAACAAGATCGAAGTGAAACAGACTGACATGATGACAAGGGTCATATGGTTTCAAGGGTAAAAGGATAGTCACGTAATTCTATGACATATAAAATGATAATATAATAGAAAAACTCCCTGGAAACAATCAACAAGATACTGTTGACAGATCCTTTTTTTTAAGCATTTTGACTTTAAAGGGGAAGTCTTGTTTGGAAAAACTATTTTCATACACCCCATTATGGAGTTCTAGGTTTAAAGGGAATCTAACGGCAGATTTTTGCTATGTAATCCGACAGTAGCATGATGTAGGGACAGCGATGTGTTACTTAGTTTACTGAGTGCAGCAGTTGTCATGGAATCTCAGTTTTCTTTGCTACAGATCTAGCAAAGCTCAGAATGTTGAGCCCTCAGAGTGTTGAGTTCGGAATGTTGCACTCGGAATGTTTAGCTCTCGGAATGTTGAGTCTTCGGAATGTTGAGCTCAGATTGTTCAGCCCTTGAAATGTTGAGCCCTCAGAATGTTGAGCCCTCACAATCTTGAGCTCGAATGTTGAGCTCGGAATGTTGAGTTTGGATTGTTGAGCCTTCGGATTGTTGAGCTCGGATTGTTTAGCCCTCGGAATGTTGAGCTCGGATTGTTCAGCCCTCGGAATGATGAGCCCTCAGAATGTTGAGCCCTCGGAATGTTGAGCTCGGAATGTTGAGCTCGGAATGTTGAGCCCTCGGAATGTTTAGCTCGGATTGTTGAGCCTTCGGATTGTTGAGCTTGGATTGTTTAGCCCTCGGAATGTTGAGCTCGGATTGTTGAGCGTTCAGAATGTTGAGCTCGGATTGTTCAGCCCTCGGAATGATGAGCCCTCAGAATGTTGAGCCCTCGGAATGTTGAGCTCGGAATGTTTAGCTCTTGAAATGTTGAGCTTTCGGAATGTTGAATTCAGAATATTTAGCTCTCGGAATGTTGTGCCTTAGAAATGTTGAGCTCGGATTGTTGAGCGCTCGGAATGTTTAGCCCTCGGAATGTTGAGCTCAGAATGTTGAGCTTGGAATGTTTAACTTGGAATGTTTAGCTCTCGGATTGTTCAACATTTGGAATGTTGAGCTCGGATTGTTGAGCTTGGAATGTTGAGCACTCGGAATGTTTAGCCCTCGGAATGTTGAGCCTTCGGAATGTTGAGCTCGGATTGTTGAGCGCTCAGAATGTTGAGCTCGGAATGTTTAGCACTTGGAATGTTGTGCCTTCGGAATGTTGAGCCCTCAGAATGTTGAGCTTGGAATGTTGAACTTGGAATGTTTAGCTCTCGAATTGTTCAGCATTCGGAATGTTGAGCTCGGATTGTTGAGCTCGGAATGTTGAACTCGGAATGTTGAGCTCGGATTGTTGAGCACTCGGAATGTTTAGCCCTCGGAATGTTAAGCTTGGATTGTTGAGCGTTCAGAATGTTGAGCTCGGATTGTTCAGCCCTCGCAATGTGGAGCTTGGAATGTTGAGATGTTGGCAGCTTTTTTGTGTACAATATACAGTAAAAACCAAAAGTTTGGACACACCTTCTCATTTAAAGATTTTTCTGTATTTTCATGACTATGAAAATTGTACATTCACACTGAAGGCATCAAAACTATGGATTAACACATGTGGAATTATATACTTAACAAAAAAGTGTGAAACAACTGAAAATGTCTTATATTCTAGGTTCTTCATAGTAGCCACCTTTTGCTTTGATGACTGCTTTGCACACTCTTGGCATTCTCTTGATGAGCTTCAAGAGGTAGTCACCGGAAATGGTTTTCACTTCACAGGTGTGCCCTGTCAGGTTTAATAAGTGGGATTTCTTGCCTTATAACTGGGGTTGGGACCATAAGTTATGTTGTGCAGAAGTCTGGTGGATACACAGCTGATACTCCTACTGAATAGACTGTTAGAATTTGTATTATGGCAAGAAAAAAGCAGCTAAGTAAAGAAAACGAGTGGCCATCATTACTTTAAGAAATGAAGGTCAGTCAGTGCGAAAAATTGGGAAAACTTTGAAAGTGTCCCCAAGTGCAGCTGCAAAAACCATCAAGCGCTACAAAGAAACTGGCTCACATGAGGACCGCCCAAGGAAAGGAAGACCAAGAGTCACCTCTGCTTCTGAGGATAAGTTTATCCGAGTCACCAGCCTCAGAAATCGCAGGTTAACAGCAGCTCAGATTAGAGACCAGGTCAATGCCACACAGAGTTCTAGCAGCAGACACATCTCTACAACAACTGTTAAGAGGAGACTTTGTGCAGCCGGCCTTCATGGTAAAATAGCTGCTAGGAAACCACTGCTAAGGACAGGCAACAAGCAGAAGAGACTTGTTTGGGCTAAAGAACACAAGGAATGGACATTAGACCAGTGGAAATCTGTGCTTTGGTCTGAAGAGTCCAAATTTGAGATCTTTGGTTACAACCACCGTGTCTTTGTGCGACGCAGAAAAGGTGAACGGATGGACTCTACATGCCTGGTTCCCACCGTGAAGCATGGAGGAGGAGGTGTGATGGTGTGGGGGTGCTTTGCTGGTGACACTGTTGGGGATTTATTCAAAATTGAAGGCATGCTGAACCAGCATGGCTACCACAGCATCTTGCAGCGGCATGCTATTCCATTCGGTTTGCGTTTAGTTGGACCATCATTTATTTTCAACAGGACAATGACCCCAAACACACCTCCAGGCTGTGTAAGGGCTATTTGACCAAGAAGGGGAGTGATGGGGTGCTACGCCAGATGGCCTGGCCTCCATAGTCACCAGACCTGAACCCAATCGAGATGGTTAGGGGTGAGCTGGACCGCAGAGTGAAGGCAAAAGGGCCAACAAGTGCTAAGCATCTCTGGGAACTCCTTCAAGATTGCTGGAAGACCATTTCCGGTGACTACCTCTTGAAGCTCATCAAGAGAATGCCAAGAGTGTGCAAAGCAGTCATCAAAGCAAAAGGTGGCTACTTTGAAGAGCCTAGAATATAAGACATACAGTTGTTTCACACTTTTTTGTTAAGTATATAATTCCACATGTGTTAATTCATAGTTTTGATGCCTTCAGTGTGAATGTACAATTTTCATAGTCATGAAAATACAGAAAAATCTTTAAATGAGTAGGTGTGTCCAAACTTTTGGTCTGTACTGTACATTGACAGAAAGCTGTTAATAAGTGGTGGGGGTATGGTTGGACTAGGAGGCACGAGAAACCTAGTCCTGTAGTAATAATCTCCTGCTGATAAAACACTGATTTTATTGAAACAGCAAAACACAGCCTAGTAAGTGGCACATCACTGGAATCAGAGTCTCTGCCCTTTACTGTGCTGTGCTTTGATTACATAGCAAAAACCTGCTGATAGATTTCATTCCCATAGAGGAAGGTCCTCTGTTCAAGATTTTCCTTTCTTGGGCAGAGTAGAGATCAGTTATAAACCCATCCTGGCGTACATTACACACACACAACCCATGGATTTGAATAGGCATGATGTAATAAATAATTCCTCCTGTGGTGGCGACGCAGGCAAACTAAACACTTACTGCCAGCTCCCCCACAAACTATGTTAAGTGGGTATAATTTTCATTATATATATATATATATTTTGGATCTGGAGAGATGACAATTAGGGGGCACGTTCAAATTTTATTCACGCCGAAACAAATTAATTTTATGAGATTTGCTCACCTCTATTAATGAGCTGCTTACTGACGGTCTCCATCCCCTACTCATAGAATTTCTGATCTGCTTGCTGATGGTCTCCAGTCAGCATCTGTTTTCTGTTTAAACAACAAAAAAAAAATTAATGAAACTCTCAAAAAGTTTTGATATTTACCTTTTGTGGACTATCATAGGTGGAGCTTTATCCATTATGAGGTATTTTGACGTTTTTCCTATTTTACCTACAGAAACTGATAACAGATAACAGCTGGCTGCTGCCTCCAGCCAAGAAAGCCGCGAGAAACTTGTAAAATTTCAGTGGAGTTTGAGAAACGACACTTTCTCATGAGCTGCTTTATGGAGCAGATGGTGGCGCAGGACCGGGAGCGATGATTGAAGGGTTGAATATGTATTTATAGAGTCAATAAATGTAATATAAAAGGCAGTAAAGTGAGAAATTAATGGTGTTTGTTGTCTCGTAACCACCCAGACCTGATCGGCACACCTCAGCTACGCGGAAGAACAGAACGTGGACTGATCCTTATGGCACCTACTGTAAAAATAAAATAGGACAAAACGTTCCTACAAGTTTCGACAATCAACAGAATGAAGCAGATGTAGCAGAGCCGAATGAAAAACTCAGTATATCAGATGTAGCAGAGCTGAGCTTGACATGTAGCAAGATCTTATATAACTAGGTGGGACAAATCTTAACAGAAGGGTCAATAATCTTATCCTATGTCCTAACGGAAGGGTATGTAGACTTTCGCAACCAATTTATTTTGAATGCCCCCATGAATGTAGCATTAGTAATGAAGCACCGTTTTGTGCACACAGCTCCTCTGCAGACCAATGTGACTAATCCTTATCACACTCAATTGTAAAAAATAAAATAGGACAAAAAGTTCCTCCAAGTTTCGACAATCAGAATGAAGCAGATGTAGCAGAGCCGAATGAAAAACTCAGTATATCAAATGTAGCAGAGCTGAGCTTGACGTGGGGGTTTAATATACCTGGACCGGACAAATCTTAACAACAGGGTCAATAATCTTATCCTATGTCCTAGACTTTTGCAACCAATTTATTTTTATTGCTCCGATGTATGCAGGATAAATAATGAAGCACCGTTTTGTGTACACAGCTCCTCGGCAGACCAATGAGACTAATCCTTATCGCACTCCAATGTAAAAAAAAAATAGGACAAAAAGTTCCTCCGAGTTTCGACAACCAACATAAAGAGGCAGATGTAGCAGAGCAGAATGGAAATATCAGAATATCAGATGTAGCAGAGCTGAGCTTGACATGTAGCAAGATTTTATATAACTAGATGGGACAAATTTTAACAGAAGGGTCAATAATCATATCCTACGTCCTATCGGAAGGGTATGTAGACTTTCACAATCAATTTACTTTTATTGCCCAGGTGTATGTAGCATTAATAATCAAGCACCGTTTTGTGTACACAGCTCCTATGCAACTGATCCTTATCGCACTCAGTTGTAAAAAAATAAATAAATAGGACAAAAAGTTCCTACGGGTTTCGACAATCAATAGAAAGAAGAAGATGTAGCAGAGCTGAGCTTGACATTGAACAAGATCTTATATATCTGAACTGGACAAATCTTAAGAGAAGGGTCAAAAATCATATCCTACTCCCTAACCGAAGGGTATGTAGACTTTTGCAACCAATTTAATTTGTATTGCCCCAATGTATATTGAATAAATAATGAAGCACTGTTTTTTGTACATGCAGACCTACAGTCGCTCTGGATCTGGCTATAGAAGGTCACTGCGCTTGGCATTGCAGACGCCTTCTTGATCCTTTCATCTTTGTAGTATAGTGATATCCTTCTCCCTTTAGGACCCAGCAGCGACCTCCACCTTCTGCTGCTGATTGACATACCCTTGCTTGGTAGTTAAAAACTCTCAGTTCCTCCAGAGAGTCGCCGGTGATAGTTCTATGTTTCTCTGTCCAGGCTTGGAGCACTAGCAGTCAGCTAGTCTCGTCTTTGGTACCCTTGGAGGATATTTGGCGTTATCTCTCTGGTGTCTTCTCAAGCTAAGTGTATCCCCTTTGTTTGTCTACCTTGTTGCCTTTAGTTTGCAGTGGAGCCTGACTAGTTTTCACCCAGTTCCCTCCCTACCTACGGCCTAGCTCTAGAGACATTCAGGGATTAGGTTCCTACTCTGCGATAGGTGCGGAACCTATTTAGGGACAATAGGGTGGACAGAGTGATATTAATCTGCCTAGGGGTCTCGACTCCCCCCTTTCCCTAGTTGCTGGGCTCCCATCCCCCTCTTCCCTTCGTTGTACACTTATGCCTTCCCTCACCTTGCGTGACAATAACACATGACGGTGGGAAAAGTCTCTGTTTAGGAGCTGCATACATAAAACGGTAGGAGATTTGTTTCTTTATCTTAGGTGCATTGGAGAAATAAAAAAAAGAAAAACATAATTGCAAAAGTATTCACATGCCCCTTTAAATTATGTCAAAAGGCCTATATCTTGGAACACATTCTCTTCGGATGATATTTTATGGATGAGTTTGAAGCATTTTTAGAAGATAATGTTCCCATTAATTCATGATTGAAGCCTCCGCCGATATTACGGCTGCCAGTGAGATGACCCCCAGGAGCAGATCTTCCCTGGTATAATCAGGGCATGGAGTGTCTGGTCTCAGGGTCGCGGTGACTTTGTCTCTCCCCTGATTGCCAGGATTTTGCAGAATCCTCTGCATACACATAACTGAAAAAAAAATGCATATAAAATACAGGGTAATTCCTTTAATCCGCTATTTGATAATTCAGAAATCCTAAAATTTCAGCTCTTAGAGAATAGTGATCAGGCATGGAGGAGATCCACATGTCTTGGCTTGTAATAATGGCCACCGCGCTGCTGTACCGATTGCTAAAGTATAAATCCCCCATTTTTTCCTGCAGTTTTAAGTTTCCTTCTTCTGCTGGGAAAAAAAAGTTCAAGGTGAATCCTGCGACCTTGAGAGTGGAAAGTTTTCAAGTTTTGTGAGTTTTTTTTTTCTCTTTAACAAATTTCTCTCACAATCATATCAGATCTTCCCAGGGGCCCCGGGAAGGATCATTAAATAAATCTTGTCAGAGCGGATTTCATTTTTAGAACTTTAGATGGTATCAGACAAAAAGTCAACTTCAAAAAACTCCTGCGGCCCCCTTAATACCTTAATCCCAGATCAGCATTTCCTCTGCTTTCGGCAGACAGTATAGATATACTATATGTAGTGTTGAGTGGCCTCTCTTAAATTAAAATCCATGTTGGAAACAATATTGCACGGATTTGCAAAAGTATTGGCACCCTTTGAGAAGTAATCATTTTTAGACTACCTGATTGATCCCAATCTTTTTAATCTGTGGTAACCCCTTAATATTTACTCCTGTTGAACCCTTTTTCCTGCCATCGCATAAAAGAAGGGGCTTTATGGAAGCAAATTTGGGCGACAACCATTACATAGCTGCCAAAGGTCTCAAATTTTCTGTAACAGTCCTGATTATTTTTTATGTAATCCTGGCAAATTTGAAGCTGTTCCAGGCTAAAATGGGCAGAATTTATGTAAACTCTTGCCCAAAGTGGATGGTCCTGCTCAGGTTGGGGGGTTTTCACGGGTACGATTACAGGTGGGGTTTGACCTTATACTCCAATGATTCCGGCTGTAATGTTGGACTGGTAAGTTTGCCTTTATGCACCATTAGATGGTTTTGTCCACTCTGAGAAATGTTTGGAGAGCATAAGAGATTGATAAATTTGTATTAGAAAGTTGAGGGTTCACAGGAAGAGAAAGGCAAGTTAGGCCGCAGAGTGTGTGTGCAGGAAGGAGAGAAAGCTAGCAAGCCAATAACTTTTGATTGGTATATGGCTGGCAAATCTTGGCGCCCAGGACAGGAGATCCAACAGGAGGGCTCAGTTTCAATTGTATAGGCTTGAAGATACAAGATTAGTGGGGACCCTGAGACAGCACAAGAGAAGACAGGGATAGAGGCTACGTGAAGACCAACCTGGAATGTTATTGAGGGAATATAGGGCTGACAGGTTGGGGCAAGGAGACTGCACTGAAGTTGGAAAGCTAGCTGGAGAGCTCAAGATAACTATTCTGGGTAATTAAAATGCTTCTCATAAGTAAAGTGCCACCATGTGTAACCACTATGTAAAGCGGAAGATGTAATGAATGAGTCATGTATCTGCTTCCAATTGTATGAACGTTCCTTCAATTCCATCAATTCCTTACGAGAATCCTAAGTTCCGAGTTCTGTGTCATTTGACAAGAGGCCACAAAGGGAGATGTCTAAAGAGGTCACCGGCACACACAGGAAGGAGCCCATATCATTGGTGTTAAGGGTTGTAGTACAACACCTAAGCCCATGTGATCCTTACAGAACCTCACAAATGTGCCATGAAGGGTTATGAGAAAGCAGTGACGCCCCCTGTGTGAAATGCGCTGGCAGCCATATTGGTTGTCCAAATTACTTGTAAAGTGTCCGGTGGCATCTACCAGCAAATCCTTTAGATTCTTTACACCAGGTGACCTTCTTCCAAAGGATAGGTGATAACTCGTCGATTAGTCGGGGTCTGATTTCTGGGTTACCCATGATCCCAAGCCCCTGCATGCGCACCACATTCTCTATGTCATAGATATCTATTCAGTCTCTTTTGGACATATGATAACAGGTTTCACGATCAAAGGACACCTATGGATCCACAAGTTACCACCTATTCTTTAGGTAGGCGATACATTTTAATGATGGTAATATTATTTTAATAGTACTAATAAGTGCCTCCCCACAGCCACCACCAGGGGGAGCTCACTGCTTACAGAGTTATTATTGAGTTCAATGTCTAAACAGTATGCAGTGAGCTCCCCCTGGTGGTGACTGCAGGCATCCAGGATACCCTGTGAAGGAATCCAGAGGATTCTGAGCTCTGCTCCTGACTAGGTCGGTGATTCTGATTGTATATAGTCATTGGCGGTCACATCCATCATGTAATTCACAAATTTCCTGGTGTTTTTTCTTTTATAATACATTTAATAATCAGTCAGTGACATCAGACCCTCGGTTCTAGGGGCGGACATATCATTGGTGCAACCTGTGCTGCCGCACAAGGGTCCAAGAGGTAAGGGGGCCACTACTACCTCCAAAGCAGGTGGAATTTTGCACTTTTAGGAGCTTTTGGGCTGCAAAGGGCCCATATATTGTACATTGCACAGAGGCCCTTTTCTGTCCGTGTCCGCCAGTACTAAACAAATGTAGTTTATGCTGCTGTTAGACATGTGCCTTGACAAATAGCAAGAAAAAAAGATGTACTAAAGATGGACATAAAGAAATAATTAAATATTAGCATCAATATAAAGAAAGAAAGGAAGAAGGAAAGAAAGAAAAACAAAGAAAGTAAGAAAAAAGGGAAATAAGGAAAGAAAGAGAAAAAAAAATAATGGAAGAAGGAAAGTAAAATGAAAGAAAGAAAGAAGGAAGGAATGAAGGGAAGGAAGGACAAAAAGAAATAAAGAATAAAAGGTAGGAAGGAAAAAAGGAAGAAAAGGAGAACAAAGAAAGGAGGAAGGAAAGAAAGAACAATAGAAATTAAGTAAGAAAGAAAGAAAAAAAAAGAAAAAAAGAAAAAAGAAAGAAAGGGAAGAAAAAAAGAAATAAAGAATAAAAGAAAGGAAGAAAAAGGAATGAAGAAAGTGAAGAAATAAAGAAGAAAATGAAGTTAGAAAAGAAAGGAATGAAGGAAGGAAAAAAATGGAATAAAATTAAAGAAAGAAAGAAAAAGAAAAAAAGGGAAAGAAAGAGAAAGAAGGAAGGAAAGAGAAAGAAAAAAGGAAAGAGGGAAGAAAGAAGGAAGGAAGGGAAGAAAAAAATAAAGAAGAAAAGGAAGAAAAAAGGTAGAAAAAGAAAGGAAGGAAGAAAGAAAGAAAAAAGGAAGAAGGGAAGGAAGCGAAGAAATAAAGAATAAAAGGAAGCTAGAAAAGGAAGGAAGAAAAATGGAATAAAAAGAAAGAAAGAAAAAGGAAAATAAAAAGACTGAACGAAAGAAAGAAATAAAAAAAGAAAGAGAAAAAGAAAGAAGGAAAGGAAAGAAGAAAGAAATGAAGAAAGAAATAAGGAAAGAAATATAGAAAGAAAAAAGAAAGAAAGAAAATAATTTATAGATATGAGACAGGAAGAAAGATGTTGGATACAGACAGATAAATAGATGAGAGATAAATAGATTTTTGCTAATAGCGCAGATACCATAAAGCACTGGGGGATGAAAATTGCAGGAGATAAATATGAGATCGATGGATAAATATGTATTTACACAAGTAAAACAAATGTGCTTTCTGCAGCCATTAGTCTTGTGTCTCACCACCGGTTGGCGGGAATTAGTATAATCTTCATTAATCTCCGGGCGGCCGCGCTGTACAGATGATGAACTGCGTGGTGTGTACGGCGCTTACTCTTGTTGTTAGGAAATATAAACATATTTTTATCTGTCTCATAACAATCAGAATGAATGATGTTTATATCATCGGCAGTCCGCTCTGGAATCTTGTACTAATTATGTTACCGTATCGCATACACCAGTCTGAGACCGAAGTACATTGGAGGAAAATGCTCACCTGTCACCTGGTAAAAATATGGCTGAGCTCAGCTGTGGATCACAAATCAAAGGCAACTACAAAGAGCAAGTGGGGATTTACACTGAAATTTACATCAATTTCTGCAGTAAATTATAGTAAATTTATCAGATCATTGGTGATTCCATTCCTTCCCAACTAACCATTCACACTTTCTTTGCATCTTTTGATGCCCTATTGACCATTCACAATAGGTGATGTCACAGCTCACCTCCTCCCCCTCCCATGCAATTACTTAATTAACACCTCTATATACAGTAGATAACACAGGATCCACCATTCACAATAGGTGATGTCACAGCTCACCTCCTCCTCCTCCTGTACAATGACTGATAACACCTCTATATACAGTAGATAACACCGGATCCACCATTCACAATAGGTGATGTCACAGCTCACCTCCTCCTCCTCCTGTACAATGACTGATAACACCTATATATACAGTAAATAACACAGGATCCACCATACACAATAGGTGATGTCACAGCTCACCTTCTCCTTCTCCTGTACAATGACTGATAACACCTCTATATACAGTAGATAACGCAGGATCCACCATCCACAATAGGTGATGTCACAGCTCACCTCCTCCTCCTCCTGTACAATGACTGATAACACATCTATATACAGTAGATAACACAGGATCCACCATTCACAATAAGTGATGTCACAGCTCACCTCCTCCTCCTCCCTTACAATGACTGATAACACCTCTATATACAGTAGATAACGCAGGATACACCATTCACAATAAGTGATGTCACAGCTCACCTCCTCCTACTACTGTACAATGACTGATAGCACCTCTATATACAGTAGATAACGCAGGATACACCATTCACAATAAGTGATGTCACAGCTCACCTCCTCCTCCTCCTGTACATAGACTGATAACACATCTATATACAGTAGATAACACAGGATACACCATTCACAATAAGTGATGTCACAGCTCACCTCCTCCTCCTCCCTTACAATGACTGATAACACCTCAATATACAGTAGATAACACAGGATACACAATTCACAATAAGTGATGTCACAGCTCACCTCCTTCTCCTCCTATACAATGACTGATAACACCTCTATATACAGTAGATAACACAGGATCCACCATTCACAATAGGTGATGTCACAGCTCACCTCCTCCTCCTCCTGTATAATGACTGATAACATCTCTATATACAGTAGATAATGTAGGATCCACCATTTACAATAGGTGATGTCACAACTCACCTCCTTCTCCTCCTGTACAATGACTGATAACCCCTCTATATACAGTAGATAACACAGGATACACAGTTCACAATAGGTGGTGTTACAGCTCACCTCCTCCTCCTGTACAATGACTGATAACACCTCTATATACAGTAGATAACACAGGATTCACCATTCACAATAGGTGATGTTACAGCTCACCTCCTCCTCCTGTACAATGACTGATAACACTTCTATATACAGTAGATAACACAGGATCCACCATTCACAATAGGTGATGTCACAGCTCACCTCCTCCTCCTGTACAATGACTGATAACACCTCTATATACAGTAGATAACACATGATCCACCATTCACAATAGGTGATATCAGAGCTCACCTTCTCCCCCTCCTGTACAATGACTGATAACACCTCTATATACAGTAGATAACACAGCATCCACCATTCTAATGTTCCACTGGGTAAATTATATGGGCTCCCATCAAATTTAAAGGGGCTAATACTGTGACAGATCCCTTTAAGAAGACTATAAAAATAAGTGCCCTTGCTGCTGCGTGTAGGAAACCAAACATTATGCAGCACTTATACCTTTCCTGTACAGACTGTAATCCCAGCACTTACATCTCCGGCTCATACAACCTCAGGAAAAAACTGATCATCTTTCTGAATCAGCGGCATTTGTCACGCAGAACATCCATATATTGATCGGCTCCTCGCGCTGTTTCCAGCCGTACAGATTTACACTTCTTCCCGTCCGTACACACACCGGGCGGCTGCCGCCAGACTAACACGGCTTCTTTATACGTTTATCGTCTGGAGCTGTCATGGGACGGGGGATGGGTTTCAGATTTTATTGATGAATGTAATGATGGGTAACGAGGCGGTAAACCACCGGCGTGTTTCATCAATAACACACAGGGCCGGGGGTCGGGTGTACAATTATTTATAGGAAAATTATGCATTTTTTCCTACAAAATTTCTGTTACACTAGTAGATTACTTTTTCTAACTCATTTTTCAATACTTTATTATGGGACATGCACTGGAGGACCCGAACATGTAGTACTTCATTTCACCTGTGGGAGTGCTGCTGAAGAACTGAACACTTGCTGTTAGATATTCAGATATACTAGATATCTATCTATTATCTATCTATCTATCTATCTATCTATCTATCTATCTATCTATCTATTGGTTATCTGTCTACCATACTCTATTTTGGGCCTAAAATCATATGGACTCCACCTTGGGACCCCCATCGATCCTGAGAATTAAAGGGTTTCTTCACCTTTTCTAAATGTAATTATAGCCCCACTGTTTAAAAAAAAAACCTAAGAAATAGCATATACTTACCTATTGATCCCACACCACACCTATATTAGATTGGTCTCTTCTCCTTGACAGCTGCCGCCAATCACATTGGCCACTGATTGGTTGCAGCTGTCACGTGCCAACCTTTTCTAAAATTACTTATCGCCCCAAAGTTTAAAAAAAACAACCTAATAAATAGCATATACTTACCTATTGATCCCACACCACACCTTCATCCCAATGGTCTCCTTTCCTTGATGGCTGCCACCGATCACAATGGCCACTGATTGGTTACAGGTGTCACATGCCAACCTTTTCTATCATTACTTATGACACCAGTGTTTGAAAAAAAACCTAAAAAATAAAATATATTCCCCTATTGATCCCCAGCCGCAACCACTTCCCTTTAGTCGTGTCCCCCACCGGTCTCCTCTACTCTCCTTGACCACTGCAGCCACTGATTGGTTGATGTAGTCACATGTCAGTCACGCTAGAAGAGAAGACTGTCGGGGAACACAGCCAAAGAGCTGTAGGAGCGGCAATTTGTAAACCTCAATTACGGGGCAGAATATCCCTTTAAGGGCTAGTTTAGTGCTCCACTTCCTTGCACAGCTAAGTACCCAGCAACTTTTTTGGCACCTACATTTTGGCCCTTGTTGGCACATTTCAAGCCACATCCTGTTTATTGAAGGAGCTGCCAAGCACATGACAAACATAAAAAACAGGTATAAAATAAATGTGATAAATTAAGAAAAAATAAACACAATTTGGCACATTTTATGTCAAAGTATAAATGTACTGTGGCACCCCAGGGGTCTGGTTTCCACAGTAATGTAATGTTATGTCTGAGAGCAGGTGGGAGGTCCTTTGGTCAGGGATCCTGTGCATGCCACACCTCCTGCCCAGTCTTGGGAGGGGAGGAACTTCCCCTATATAAACCCGGGGCTGAGGCAGGGTGAGGAGTCAAGGAGAGTAGAGACGAGAAACAGTCATAGGAAGAAACAGCAGAAGCTCCGTGGGAGCAATACTACTATGAGTCAGGGGCTGGCAGCTGCAGAGCTCGCCCTGACTGAGAAGCTTTCTTACCGGACCCGGCGTCCGAGGCTGTGGGGACTAACTCTTACCCAGCAGCAGAAGCCGACCGGCAGGGGATTTCAGGTCCTCAGGCCCAGAAACCCGAAGGCAAGGTCACACGCGTGGGACCAGCACCGCCATCGTGGAGCGGAAGCCATTAGAAGGCCCCGAGTCACCGGCCATACGGGTGAGCACCACACGGCACACTCAGGGACGTGGGCTACTTATATCCGCTTCTAGCAAGGTAGCCAGAAGAGTACAGTCAGTTTGGGAGGCCTACAACTCCGCCTGGCCAGGGGAGATCCCATCTGCTCAAGGACTGACCAGGCCCCGTTCGCTAGCAAGTACTCCGGGAGGGTCTATCGTTGTTACCAGTAAAGACCCTGAATTACACCGCACCGTCTCTGAGTGGTTCCTGCTACCCCCATCTTCCACGTCGGCTGCCCTGAGGCCATACCCCTCCCGTTGGGGGTTATACTATCACGCTGCACAATTCTACACCGGCCTCAGCGGTCTGCCCTGCAGCGGCAGCTCCATAGCTGCAAATCAACGGGTGGCATAGTCGACACTCAAATAACACCTATCAAGACTGCCACACACTGAGTTTGACTCCCTGGGCACGGACCGGGTCCCCGCCACTCGGAGACTACAACCCTCATCTGATCCGGTTCCGGGTAAGCCCCCGTGCGCGAGACGCTGCGCGACACAGCAGGCCCAGGGGCGCGTCAACTTTTGGCGTAGTCGGCAGGATTTCGTGCCCGCAACCACCGGGTACTGCGTGCCTGAAAAAGAGACTTTCAAACTCACCTGTGGTGAAGATTCCCGCCATCCGGCGCCATTTTCAGCCTTCTTCCCGCCATCTGTGAAGATTCCCGCCATCCGGCGCCATCTTCAGCCTTCTTCCCGCCATCCGTGGAGTTTTCCCGCCGTTGGACGCCATCTTGAGGACGCCGCGCGGGAAGAAGAGGGGCGTGGACTCCGAAAAGCCCGCGAGAACTGAAGCCCCGCCTCACGTCCGGACGTTGCGTAAGGTCCTGGAAGGAGCCCAGCAGACGCCGACGTCACCGGAGCGCGACGGAAGGTCCTCAACCCTGACGATCCACTGCGGAGCCGCGGCCTACGGAAGAGGATCATCGCAAGGTAGGCCACGGTCCACTAGGGGGGAGAAGGATGTCGGATACGGAGGAGAGCTTCACCGCTTCAACCCCCGCCAGCGCCACCGCTGTCGCGGTCATGCCTTTCACCATGCCCTATATCCCGGGGGCAGCCTGGCTACCCCAGTACTCAGGGGAGTCACATACCCTGCAGGACTTTAGAGAAAGGCTGGATAGCCTCTTCCAGGTGTACCCCCTCACAGAAGAGCAAAAAGTGAGCATCCTGGTGGCCCAATTAACCGGAGCAGCCCGAAGGGAGGTAAAGTCCTGGCCACCTGGGGGGAGGACTGTCGCAGGGATACTAACCCGGCTGAGGGACACCTTTGATACCCGCACCTCAGCCGAGATCAAGCTTAGATTCTACGGGTGCAAACAGCGGGCCCATGAGAGTATAAGGGACTATGCCCTGAACCTACAAGAGGCCCTGAGAGCCGTTAAGCAGACCGACCCTGACGGCGTGGGAGACGAGGACAGGCTGTTGACTGAACAATTTATAGAGGGTTTATATTGCAATGCCCACCGAACCCAGTTGCGGGCAATGGCCCTACAGGACCCTCATCTGGGATTTGCACAGTTCAAGGACAGAGCCATCCGGGTGCTCCGAGAACCGGCACCGGATGGCGTTGTGACCCACAGGCGCCCAGCTATCACTTACCACCAGGAGGCGGCGCCCTTGTCGGCAGGGCCTGTAGGGGCTGATGCGCAGGCTTTGAACAATGACCCGGCTCCAGACCTGCACCATCAGGTCCAAGAGCTAGCTAAAAGCGTTGCTGCGTTAACCCGAACTGTGCAGTCTTTACAGGCTTCCACTCCAGGGAAGATCCAGCTGGCATCCAGACCGGAGAACATCCCGTGGCGTCGACCAAGGAGGACCCCACCGGCCAGAGGAAGACCCAGTGACCGGTACAACGAGGACGGACGACCCATCTGCCGCCGCTGCAATCAACCCGGACATATGGCAAGGTACTGTCCTTTAAACTGGCACAACCTGGGGGTAGAGGGCCAACCCCCAGGAAAAAGATCATCAGGCCCATCGAACTGGCGCGACAAATATGTCGGAGGACGTCCAGTCTTGCCTGTGGTACTGGATGGCATCCCTATGAGTGCCCTACTGGACACCGGGTCACAGGTCACCACCATCCCGTACGTGCTCTTCAAGCAGTACTGGAATGACTCGGATATGACCCGCTACCCTGACGACGACTTGAGTATCATCGCCAGCAATGGTCAGCCCGTGCCATAGATCGGATTTAAAGAGGCGACCATTAAAATTGGTAGAGTCGAACTGGCAGCACAGGGACTGATTATTGTAGACATTGACAAACACGAGAGTCACCCAAAGATAACGCTAGGAACTAATGTAATTGAAAATTGTCTTGCAGAGGTGATTTTCCTTTTAAAACAGGTTGCCAAGAACGCCAGCTCCGGCGAGCAGCGAGCGCTCCAGAAAGAGATCCGGGCACTGATGCGACGGCAACAGGTGGAACTCTCCGGCGGTGAGATTGGTAGCGTAAGAATGTGTGACCCTTTCCCTATTGCCATGCCCCCAAAAAGTGAAATGATGATTTGGTGCCGGGCAGCTATTGGTCCGAGAGGTAGGGATTACCAGGCAATGGTAGAACCAGTTTACTCAGACAGTAGGCCCACCATTTTGACAGCACGGGGGGTGGTTAATGTACGCCATGCCCGTTCGCCTAATAAATATCGGGAAGAGGGAAGTATACCTACCCGGTATGCCACGCTAGCCAAATTATATACCATCAACCAAAACTCTATACAGTCTGTGGAACCCTTGCCTCCATCTCACCCGGAGGAAGGTAACGGCTCTAAGAAAGTAATGGAGGATTGGTGTCAGCAACTACACTTGGGAACTGACTCCACTCCCTCCCACCAGAAACAGGGAGTCTACCGGGTGGTTCAAGAGTATGAGAGAGTGTTTAGTAAACACCCGTTAGACTTCGGGCGAGTTAAGGGGGTAGAACACCGCATCCCCACGGGAGATCATCCTCCCATAAAAGAGAGGTATCGACCCGTACCCCCTGCACATTACCAACACGCCAAGGGGATGCTTAGAGACATGAAGGAGGCTGGGGTAATCCGGGATAGCTGTAGCCCCTGGGCAGCCCCACTAGTTTTAGTCAAAAAGAAAGACAACACTATGAGGATGTGTGTAGATTACCGGAAAATCAATCGTATCACATACAAGGATGCGTACCCTTTACCAAGGATAGAGGAGTCTTTGGCTGCTTTAAGATCTGCTAACTTCTTCTCTACCTTGGATCTCACTAGCGGGTACTGGCAGGTTCCTGTAGCAGAGGCGGACCGGGAGAAGACCGCATTCACCACCCCGATGGGACTTAGCGAGTTTACCTGTATGCCGTTTGGACTTTGTAACGCACCCGGAACCTTCCAACGATTAATGGAGTGCTGTCTGGGACACAGAAACTTCGAGACGGTCCTGTTGTACCTGGACGATGTCATCGTATATTCCAAGACGTATGAGGACCACCTGAAACACCTGGCGGAAGTGTTCGAAGCTCTGGCGAGTTACGGCCTAAAGGTGAAACCCTCCAAGTGTCACCTCCTGAAACCAAAGGTGCAGTACCTGGGACACGTGGTGAGCGCTGACGGAGTGGCTCCTGACCCTGATAAGATCACCGCAATTAAGGAATGGCCAAGCCCCTCCAGTGTAAAAGAAGTGCGGCAGTTCCTCGGGTTGGTAGGCTACTACCGAAGGTTTATTCCCGGTTTCACCAAAAAGGCAGCACCTATGCAGGACCTCCTGATAGGCCAGTCCCGGAAGGCCAAGAACTAGAAGCCGCCCTTCAAATGGGAGGAGCTGGAAGAAGAGTCCTTCCGCCAGCTGAAGATGGCCCTCACGGGGGACGAAATCCTGGCGTACCCGGATTATAGCCAGCCCTTTATCCTCTACACCGATGCCAGTAACATCGGGCTAGGAGCCGTACTGTCCCAGATCCAGCAGGGGAAGGAACGAGTAATCGCCTACGCCAGCCGAAAGCTGCGACCCACCAAAAGGAACCCCGAGAATTACAGCTCATTTAAGCTAGAGTTCCTGGCCGTAGTATGGGCAGTCACCGAGCGCTTTAAGCATTACCTCGCTTCTTCCCAGTTCACCGTGTACACGGATAACAACCCGTTGACACACCTGGACACGGCAAGACTCGGTGCCCTGGAACAGAGGTGGATGGCCCGTCTGTCCAACTACGAGTTCACAATCAAATACCGGGCCGGACGCTCCAATACCAACGCGGACGCCCTGTCCAGGATGCCCAACCTGCCGGACGAAGGAGAAGATCCGGAGGGACTGGAAGAAGTTGAACTCCCTGCGTTCCACCGTCATGGGACTATCCAGTATTCCCACCGGGTAAGGAGTAAGCAGGCTGCTACGTTGAACCCCTTACCTCACTACAACTGGGCGGAAACGCAAGACAGCGACCCTGCCGTCCGACTGGTGAAGGAGATGCTGACTCGCCCGGAGGCTTGCCTTGAACCAGACGCTCCGGAGGAAGCCAAACAACTATGGGCAGAGAAGAGTCGACTGTTCCTTTACAAGGGGAAGTTGTGCCGCAGAATGGTTAACTCCCGGACGCATGAACTACTCTGGCAAGTAGTGGTGCCACGAAGAGACGCAGCCATGGTGATGGAGGCATACCACGACGGAGCTGGACACTTCGGGTGGAAGAAGCTGGAGTTCCTGCTGCGCGAGCGATTCCACTGGGTAGGCATGAGGGGAACCATTGAGAAGTGGTGCAGAGACTGTGGCCCGTGCAACCTGAGAAGGAAGGACCGTGCCAGCCAGAAGACTCCCCTGCAGTCCATCGTCACCCGGCAACCGTTGGAACTGGTAGCCTTGGATCATGTAAAACTGACCCCAAGCAGAAGTGGCTACGTCTACGCGTTAACCATCGTGGATCATTACTCCCGGTTCTTGGTTGTCGTCCCCGTCAAGGACTTAACGGCTCAAACAGCAGCTAGAGCCTTCCAGCAGCACTTCTGCCGTCCACACGGGTACCTGGACCAAGTGCTGACGGACCAGGGACCTGCCTTTGAAGCGGAGGTCTTCCAGTAATTCTGCAATCTGTATGGCTGCCGGAAGATAAGGACGACACCCTACCATCCGCAAACTAATGGACTTTGTGAGAAAATGAACCAGGTGGTAATGGATCTTCTAAAAACGTTGCCCCTGGAAGAACGCAGTCTGTGGCCTGAGAAGTAGCCCGATCTGGTGGACCTATACAACCACATCCCGGTAGGTTCCACCAACTGTACCCCGGCTTACCTAATGAGGGCAAGACCTGGTAAGTTACCTGTTGACCTGGAAATGGGAGTCCTGACACCCGAGGACACTTCACCAGAAGCAGACTGGGACACAGAGAGGCAGCAGCAGTACCGGAGAGTACAGGAGAGCGTGGAGCGAAGTCTCTGTCAGGCTAGGGAAAGACAAGAGAAAACTTACAACCAGTATGCTCCCGCTGTTCCCCTGGTACCCGGAGAGCAGGTCTTGAAGAGGAAGAGACGGCTCCACAAGTTGGACGACCAGTGGGAGAAGGACCCGTACACCGTACTGCCCTCAAGCCACGAGAACCCGAAGGTTTGTACCATCAGTAAAGACGGAGGGGAAACCACAGCCATTGTATCCCGGGAACACCTGAAGAAGTGTCCCGAACAACTGAGGAACCCTGAAGAGGAACAAGAAGACCATCGACCCGTAGAGGAAAGGGAAGATATGGTTAGTACTGTGCTCGGGGACTTCCCTCGGTCTTGGACTCAAGTCAATGGTGCAGTTGTGGTACCCGTACTCACCTTCCTCCAACCAGCATCCCAAGCACCTACGGAGCAACAGGTAGAGCTGGAAGAACAGCCGGTCCAGGAGGCAGAAGACCCCACACCCGCAGACCAGGAGGATCAACCCTCTGCTTGCAGTGAGCCTGCCATATCCCTAGTGAGCCAAAGAGCCGGTAGACAGCTGCCCAGTTTACCCTTGACAGCTCCTACACCCTGTAGTTCAGGGCTAGACAGTCAGCTCCGTAGGTCCACTAGGGCCACTAGAGGCCAGTTACCCGCACGTTGGAGGATTTGAAGTGTATAAATTGTTTTATTTATGTTTACCTGTGTATTGTTGCTTGTGTATAATTTTGTGTTTCTAGTTATTTGTAGGAGTCCTTGGTGGATTTACCGGGAATCCTTTGTACATAGTTGGAGCGTAACCCAGGACGGACTAAAGACTGTTAAGGACTCGGGGCAGGACAAACCCCTACCTGGTTATGTCTCCCTGTTTTGGTGAAATGGACACCTTGCTTTTCTTCAAAGACTGCACCCGGTTACGGACATGCCGTGACCACCTTTATGTGTTTCTTCTTATTGTACTATTATTGTTGTTATATCTTGTTATGTTTTTCTAAAATATGTTTAGTCCCGGAGTACTAAATTTCACTAGGGGGGAATGTGGCACCCCAGGGGTCTGGTTTCCACAGTAATGTAATGTTATGTCTGAGAGCAGGTGGGAGGTCCTTTGGTCAGGGATCCTGTGCATGCCACACCTCCTGCCCAGTCTTGGGAGGGGAGGAACTTCCCCTATATAAACCCGGGGCTAAGGCAGGGTGAGGAGTCAAGGAGAGTAGAGACGAGAAACAGTCATAGGAAGAAACAGCAGAAGCTCCGTGGGAGCAATACTACTACGAGTCAGGGGCTGGCAGCTGCAGAGCTCGCCCTGACTGAGAAGCTTTCTTACCGGACCCGGCGTCCGAGGCTGTGGGGACTAACTCTTACCCAGCAGCAGAAGCCGACCGGCAGGGGATTTCAGGTCCTCAGGCCCAGAAACCCGAAGGCAAGGTCACACGCGTGGGACCAGCACCGCCATCGTGGAGCGGAAGCCATTAGAAGGCCCCGAGTCACCGGCCATACGGGTGAGCACCACACGGCACACTCAGGGACGTGGGCTACTTATATCCGCTTCTAGCAATGTAGCCAGAAGAGTACAGTCAGTTTGGGAGGCCTACAACTCCGCCTGGCCAGGGGAGATCCCATCTGCTCAAGGACTGACCAGGCCCCGTTCGCTAGCAAGTACTCCGGGAGGGTCTATCGTTGTTACCAGTAAAGACCCTGAATTACACCGCACCGTCTCTGAGTGGTTCCTGCTACCCCCATCTTCCACGTCGGCTGCCCTGAGGCCATACCCCTCCCGTTGGGGGTTATACTATCACGCTGCACAATTCTACACCGGCCTCAGCGGTCTGCCCTGCAGCGGCAGCTCCATAGCTGCAAATCAACGGGTGGCGTAGTTAACACTCAAATAACACCTATCAAGACTGCCACACACTGAGTTTGACTCCCTGGGCACGGACCGGGTCCCCGCCACTCGGAGACTACAACCCTCATCTGATCCGGTTCCGGGTAAGCCCCCGTGCGCGAGACGCTGCGCGACACAGCAGGCCCAGGGGCGCGTCAGTACTCACAATAGTAATTCTGCCATCTTATATTAACTCAAAAAGTTGCTCCAAGTTATGGGTGAAAATACAAAATGCAAGGAGCCCAGTAGCTAAAAGGTGACCACGGCCTATTTAAACTCTTCCGTCTTCGGCAATTTTTGCTCTTCAGTTTTATCCTTCCCTTCTTCCAAGAGCCATTACTGTGTGTTTCCCGCTACATAGCCTTATGAGGACTTGTTTTTCTTGCGGGACCAGTTGTAGTTTTGAATGACGCCATTCCTTTTGCCATATAATTTACAGGAAAACAGGAAAAAAAATTCCAAGTGGGATCAAATGGTAAAAACACCACAATTCCACCATTGTTTTTTTGGGGAGGTTTTCATATTATGGCGCTCATTGTGCAGTAAAAATAATATGATTCTTTAGGTCACTACTATTACGGCGTTTCCAAAATGTGCAATGGACCTAGTAGATAAAAGGATGACCACAGCCAATTTAAACTCTTCCCTCTTTGGCAATCTTTCATTTTAGCTCTTCTGGTTTATCCTTACCTTCTTCCCAGAGACATACCTTTATTTTTCCCGCTACAATGCCCTTTGAGGGGTTGTTTTTTTTGTAGGACGAGTTGTAGTTTTGAATGACGCCATTCATTTCACCATACAATTTACTGGAAAAAAATTCCAAGTGGGATGAAATGTTTTTTGAGGTTTTGATTTCATGGCGTTCATTGTGCGGTAAAAATAACCTGATTGTTTTGGTCACTACTGTTACGGCATTTCCAAAATCATTTAGTTTTTTTATTATTATTTTAGTGGCTTAAATAAACTTTTCTGTTTTAAAAAAAAAAAATCGGAATGTTGAAAAATGAAAAATTTGGTTTGTGTCTCCCTTTTCCGAGACTGGTAAATTTTTTATCTTTCCCTCGATGGAGTTGTCTGATGGCTTATTTTTTGCGCACCGTGTCATAGTATTTAATTGTACCATTTTAGGGTACTTATGATGTTTTGATCTCTTTTATTTGCTTTTTTGGCAATCGAAAAACAGTAATTTTTACAATTTTTGGATTTAATATTTTTTTATTATTATTTAATTATTTTTAAATGGAGAAAAGGGAAGTGATTCAAACTTTTCTATATACACTGCTCAAAAAAATAAAGGGAACACTTAAACAACAGAATATAACTCCAAGTAAATCAAACTTCTGTGAAATCAAACTGCCACTTAGGAAGCAACACTGATTGACAATCAATTTCACATGCTGTTGTGCAAATGGAGTAGACAATAGATGGAAATTATTGCCAATTATCAAGACACCCTCAATAAAGGAGTGGTTCTGCAGGTGGGGACCACAGACCACATCTCAGTACCAATGCTTTCTGGCTGATGTTTTGGTCACTTTTGAATGTTGGTTGTGCTTTCACAGTCGTGGTAGCATGAGACGGACTCTACAACCCACAGAAGTTGCTCAGGTAGTGCAGCTCATCCAGGATGGCACATCAATGCGAACTGTGGCAACAAGGTTTTCTGTGTCTGTCAGCGAAGTGTCCAGAGGCTGGAGACGCTACCAGGAGACAGGCCAGTACACCAGGAGACATGGAGGGGGCTGTAGGAGGGCAACAACCCAGCAGCAGGATCGCTACCTCCACATTTGTGCAAGGAGGAACAGGAGAGGCACTGCCAGAGCCCTGCAAAATGACCTCCAGCAGGCCACAAATGTGCATGCGTCTGCACAAACGGTTAGAAACCAACTCCATGAGGGTGGTATGAGGGCCCGACGTCCACAGATGAGGGTTGTGCTCACAGCCCAACACCGTGCAGGACACTTGGCATTTGCAACAGAACACCAGGATTGGCAAATTGACCACTGGCGCCCTGTGCTCTTCACAGATGAAAGCAGGTTCACACTGAGCACATGTGATAGACGTGACAGAGTCTGGAGACGCCGTGGAGAACGATCTGCTGCCTGCAACATCCTTCAGCATGACCGGTTTGGCAGTGGGTCAGTAATGGTGTGGGGTGGCATTTCTTTGGAGGGCCGCTCAGCCCTCCATGTGCTCGCCAGAGGTAGCCTGACTGCCATTAGGTACCGAGATGAGATCCTCAGACCCCTTGTGAGACCATATACTGGTGCGGTTGGTCCTGGGTTCCTCCTAATGCAGGACAATGCCAGACCTCATGTGGCTGGAGTGTGTCAGCAGTTCCTGCAAGATGAAGGCATTGAAGCTATGGACTGGCCCGCCCGTTCCCCAGACCTGAATCCGATAGAGCACATCTGGGACATCATGTCTCGCTCCATCCACCATCGTCACGTTGCACCACAGACTGTCCAGGAGTTGGCGGATACTTTAGTCCAGGTCCGGGAGGAGATCCCTCAGGAAACCATCCGCAACCTCATCAGGAGCATGCCCAGGCGTTGTAGGGAGGTCATACAGGCACGTGGAGGCCACACACAATACTCAGACTCATTTTGACTTGTTTTAAGGACATTACATCAAAGTTGGATCAGCATGTAGTCTGTTTTTCCACTTTAATTTTGGGGGTGACTCCAAATCCAGGCCTCCATTGGTTAATAAATTTGATTTCCATTGATGATTTTTGTGTGATTTTGTTGTCAGCACATTCAACTTTGTACAGAACAAAGTATTCAATGAGAAGATTTCATTCATTCAGATCTAGGATGTGTTATTTGAGTGTTCCCTTTATTTTTTTGAGCAGTGTATATACATTTTTTTTTACCTTTTTTATTTTATTTTTGATTAATTTTTTAGACCTCTTAGGGACATGAGCCTGTGATTTTTTGATTGCTTGTAGTATATGAAAATATGAAAATTAAATTGATTGTCTCCTACGATGTCCAGCCTGTAGGTTGAAGAATTTTTGTAATTCTTCAGGATTTACAATTTTTTTGATTTTTTTTTAAGATTTTCAGCTTTTGTCCAGTCTTCTTCGGGATTTTCCGGCTTTCTCTCGGTTCCTCCTCGCCTGCGGTAGTACGTGTCAAACATCTGTGTTATATTCTTGTATCTGAATAGTAACGACTGTGACTGGGAGTTATTGAACGAGTACGGCTGCCAACCACTGCGGCATTCCTAGTGACAAAAAGTATTTTGGCGTCCAAGTTTCGTGCAACCTTGGAAGGAGATCAGAGCGCGGGCTGCTTGTATCTCATCCAGAGAGATTTCTGCTCTGTTGTGGCTTAATACACATTGTTCCCAGACACAACAATATCACTCACTCCTGGCAGTCTACACATTTAAAGGGAAAGACCCGTCCAGTTTTCCCAGCTTGTGGTCAAGAGACCAGAGCGAGTCGATCAAATACGTCCTGATTCACATCATGGTAATCTCTTGCATAAGAAAATGTTCTCTGTTCTGATATATTAGATTCAATGTTTCTGTGCAGGAAATACGTATCAGTCTGTCTAGCTCACTTTTCAGAATGACATTCGATTGTGGCAAAACTTCAGCTGTGATAAGATAACCCAATGACACACAAAGTTTAGGTCAAAGTTTAAAAAGTTTTCATGTGCAATAATTTAGTTTTAGAAAACTTTTGACATGTCTTAAGGAAACGTCATAATTAGTGATGAGCGAGCATGCTCGCCACTGCTCGGTACTCGCCCGAGCATCTCAGTACTCGAGATGCTCGGAGCTCGCCGAGTACTTGCGCGATGCTCGGGCGGGAGCTCGGGTCCCCGTCCTGCATGTCTGGCGCTATTTAGAGCACCAATCATACAGGGATTGTCTGCCACTCACTGTAATGTCACAGCCATGGTGGTTGTGGCATTACAGTGATTGCCCAAATCGATGGGAACAGTGCTCACAGTGAAACATGAAAAGCCGGCAATTCAGCAATGGCATACACCGGTACCAACAATTTAGAACAGAAAGAATAGAGCATCACACATAGGTTAGATAGATAGAAACATGTCAGTCACATATATAAGAAGTACAGTGACAGTGTTGGTTACTGTACTTGTCATTTAGTGTTAAAGGATTTATTTAAAAAAAATAATAGTGTTTTCATGCACCTGTCTCTTTAAAAAAGCCGGCCGGCAATTCATCATCGGTACCCAACAATTTAGAACAGAAAGAATAGAGCATCACACATAGATTAGATAGATAGAAACATGTCAGTCACATATATAATAAGTACAGTGACAGTGTTGGTTACTGTACTTGTCATTTAGTGTTAAAATAAAGGATTTATTTAAAAAAAAATTGGCGTGGGGTTCCCCTTAATTTTAGTCTCTAGCGGAGGTTAAGCAGACGGCTGGGGCAGATGTTTGAAGCCTGGGAAGGGGGTAATACCCACGGAGCTTCCCAGGCTACTAATATCAGCCACCAGCTGAATACCTAGCCTTTACTAGCTATTAAAATGAGGAACCCAAAAAAAATGACGTGGTGTCCCCCCTATTTTAATAGCTAGCAAAGGCTAGGCAGACAGCTGGGGGCTGATATTAATAGCCCAGGAAGGGTGCCATGAATATTGGCCCCCTCCCAGGCTAGAAACACCAGCCGTCAGCCACCCCAGAAATGGCGCATCCATAGGACATGAACTCGGCTCATCTGGATGCCGTCACAGAGAGACACTGAGGAGCTTCACTGAGGAGCTTCTCAGTGTCTGCGGCATGGCAAGCTGGATGGCAGTGTTCTGCTACGATCCAGCCTGTCATGTGAATGTAGCAGAGCTGGAGCAGTCCAGGGAACCATGGAAAGGTAAGGATGAGGTTGGTTTATTATTTTATTTTTATTGCAGGAGATCGTTGGCTTCAGCTGGAATGGGTGATACGGTAAGTATGGTTTAATTTAGAACATTAAAGGAATGTGTCTTAATTTCAATTAAAGGACTTTATTCTGGATGTTTGTGGTTTTTTTTAACTTTGACTATGGGGTTACTAATGGGGGTGTCTTATAGACGCCTCTCCATTACTAACCTGGGCTTGATGTCAGCTGTCATTATAAGCTGACATCAACCCCAGCCCTATTACCCCACTGCCACCACTACAGGGCAGTGGGAAGAGCGAGGCTAAGTGCCAGAATTGGCACATCCTATGGATGCGCCATTTCTGGGGTGGCTGACGGCTGGTGTTTCTAGCCTGGGAGGGGGCCAATATTCATGGCACCCTTCCTGGGCTATTAATATCAGCCCCCAGCTGTCTGCCTAGACTTTGCTAGCTATTAAAATAGGGGGGACCCCACGTCATTTTTTTTTGGGGTCCCCCATTTTAATAGCTAGTAAAGGCTAGGTATTCAGCTGGGGGCTGATATTAGTAGCCTGGGAAGCTCTGTGGGTATTACCCCCTTCCCAGGCTTCAAACATCTGCCCCAGCCGTCTGCTTAACCTCCGCTAGAGACTAAAATTACGGGGAACCCCACGCCTAATTTTTTTTTTTTAATAAATCCTTTATTTTAACACTAAATGACAAGTACAGTAACCAACACTATCACTGTACTTATTATATATGTGACTGACATGTTTCTATCTATCTAATCTATGTGTGATGCTCTATTCTTCCTGTTCTAAATTTTCGGGTACCGGTGTATGCCGCTGATGAATTGCCGGCCGGCTTTTTTAAAGAGACGGGTGCATGAAAATCGGAGGGCACTAGTGTGTTCCAAGTGCCCTGCTATGTTTTTCATGCACCCTCCTATATACCCTGCCTGCCTGTCTGCCTATATATTCTGCCTGCCTGACGTTTCATTGAGCACTGTTCCCATCGATTTGGGCAATTTTTGACCTTCTGCAGACCGCTGGGGGGGGGGGGGGGGGGCAGCCAGAAAAATGCTCGAGTTTCCCATAGACTCACATTGGGCTCGTTGCTCGGGTCGAGCACCCGATAATTCCAATGTGCTCGACCCGAGCTTTGAGCACCCGAGCATTTTAGTGCTCGTTCATCACTAGTCATAATTTTTAAGAAGTACCATCATCAGGTGCACATAAATAACACCGCTATAATATAAACTAAATTTCGAATTCGGTAGATTCGCTAAAACTTGGTGGAGAAATACATTTGGTGTGAATTGGATCTGCTGAGAAGTGGTTTTAAAAAGAACCTTACACTCACTTCTATTTGGCCCTCTCCATATCGTTTCTTCCTCTGCTGGTCCTCCTCCTGTCCGCTTTCTTCTATCCTCTCCGATGTTTCCACTCTCAACTTGGCTGGTCAACATTTCGCTTGATTTGTACAAATTAGAATCTGAATTTGGGGGAAATTCATAACCAATTTGTTTAGAATCAATTTGATAATCTCTACTATAAACATAAATAATACTGCTATACCATACACATAAACAGTACCGCTATTCTTACTGGTCCTCCTTAGAATGTCTGCCTCTAGCTCCTCCCTAGAATGTCAATGTCAGCCTCTAGCTCCTCCCTAGAATGTCTGTGTCTGCCTCTAACTCCTCCCTATAATGTCTGTCCTCCTCTAGCTCCTCCCTAGAATACCTGTATCTGCCTCTAGCTCCTCCCTAGAATGTTTGTGTCCACCTCTAGATCCTCCCTAGAATGTCTGTGTCTGCCTCTAGCTCCTCCCTAGAATGTCTGTGTCTGCCTATAGCTCCTCCCTAAAATGTCTGTCTGCCTATAGCTCCTTCCAAGAATGTCTGTGTCTGCTTCTAGCTCCTCCCTAGAATGTCTGCCTCTAGCTCCTCCCTAAAATGTTTGTCTTCTAGCTCCTCCCTAGAATGTCTGTGTCTGCCTCTAGCTACTCCCTAGAATGTATGTGTCTGCTTCTAGCTCCTCCCTAGAATGTATTTCTGCCTCTAGCTCCTCCCTAGATTTCTATGTCTCCCTCTAGCTCCTCCCTAGAATGTCTGTGTCCACCTCTAGCTCCTCTTTAGAATGTCTGTGTCTGCCTCTAGCTCCTCCCTAGAATGTCTGTGTCTGCCTCTAGCTCCACCCTAGAATGTCTGTGTCTGTCTCTAGCTCCTCCCTAGAATGTCTGTCCTCCTCTAGCTCCTCCCTAGATTGTTTGTCCTCTAGCTCCTCCCTTGAATGTCTGTGTCTCCCTCTAGCTCCTCCCTAGAATGTCTGTGTCGGCTTCTAGCTCTTCCCTCGAATCTCTGTGTCTGTCTCTAGCTTCATCCTAGCATGTATGTGTCTGCTTCTAGCTCCTTCCTAGAATGTCTGTGTCCGCCTCTAGCTCCTCCCCAGAATGTTTGTGTCATCTCTAGCTCCTCCCTAGAATGTCTGTGTCTGCCTCTAGCTTCTCCCTAGAATGTCTGTCCTCCTCTAGCTCCTCCCAAGAATGTCTATGTCTGCCTTTAGCTCCTCCCTAGAATGTCTGTGAGTGCCTTTAGCTCCTCCCTAGAATGTCTGTGTCTGCCTCTAGCTCCTCCCAAGAATGTCTGCCTCTAGCTCCTCCCTAGAATGTCTGTCCTCCTCTAGCTCCTCCCTAGAATGTCAGTGTCAACCTCTAGCTCTTCTCTAGAATCTTTGTGTGTGCCTCTAGTTTCCCCCTAGCATGTATGTGTCTGCCTCTAGCTCTACCCTAGAATGTCTGTCCTCCTCTAGCTCCTCCCTAGAATGTCTGTGTCAGTCTGTAGCTCCTCCTTAGAATGTTTGTGTCGGCCTCTAGCTTCTATATAGAATGTCTGTGTCTGCCTCTAGCTCCTCCCTAGAATGTCTGCCTCTAGCTCCTCCCTAGAAAGGCTGCCTCTAGCTCCTCCCTAGAATGTCTGTCCTCCTCTAGCACCTCCCTAGAATATGTGTGGCTGCCTCTAGCTCCTCCCTAGAATGTCTGTGTGTGCCTCTAGCTTCTCCCTAGAATGTCTGTGTCTGCCTCTAGCTCCTCCCTAGAATTTCTGTGTCTGCCTCTAGCTCCTCCCTAGAATGTCGGTGTCTGCCTCTAGCTCCTTCCTAGAATGTCTGTCCTCCTCTAGCTCCTCCTTAGAATGTCTGTCTGCCTCTAGCTCCTCCCTTGAATGTCTGTGTCTGCCTCTAGCTTCTCCCTAGAATGTATGTGTCTGCTTCTAGCTCCTCCTTAGAATGTCTGTGTCTACCTCTAGCTCCTCCCTAGAATGTCTGTGTCTGCCTCTAGCTCCTCCCTAGAATGTCTGTGTTTCCCTCTAGCTACTCCCTAGAATGTTTGTGTCCGCCTCTAGCTCCTCCCTAGAATGTCTGTGACGCGCCCCCAGGGCAGTGGGGTACTCGGTGTCCGGGCCTATGGATCTTGATGGGGGGGAATATGTCACAGTGGCTGGCCCGGTCCGTGGCCCAGGGCGGTCAACAAAAAGGGGATAGTTTATATGGGATTTGTAGTTTGATCGTGACGCCACCTGTGGTTTCTGGTAATTTGTACCAGCGCTGCCGCAGACCTCTGAGGCAGTTGATAGGGCAGCTAGGATGGAACAGCTCCCCACAGGTGGAGCGGGCCTCAGGGCAGTGTAGAGTTTGATGGTGGGTGGTGATGCCGGGGCTTGTAGTGCAGTCGGGATGGCGCAGCTGAAATAACTGACGGAGGCAGTGGAGTGCAGTCATCCAAGTTTTACTCACAGTTCTTGTTCAAGGTTTTCAGGTAACCTGTACGGGTGTCCGCCTCCGCGTAGCACTGCGTCTACCAGACCAGGGGTTCAGCACTTTCTCAGATATATCAGGAGTGCTTGACGGAACCCCGCGTTCTTTATGTTCCTTGCTAGACCGACTTCTCATGCTGGGTCTTCTCCCTCCTGCCCTGCGCTTCCCCACACTCAGTCCCGATCGGGTTCTCTGAAGTCCCTCTGGGCAACCTGGAGTTCCCGGACCTACTTGATGCCCTTCACGGTGACTAGGGTGAGACTGTGGCAACTGCACCTTGGAAGTGCAGAAGCCTCCGGTTTTTCCAGCCGAGACCTGGAGTAACATGGCTGGTCCAGGGGCCGGTCCCCTTCTTGCGGCCTGATCCCTCTGACACCTGGCAGATTCGGGGCATAGGGGTGCCGTCCTGCACTCACCATACCCCCTGGGATCAATTCTGTAAAACGGAGCCTTTCTCCTCTGCTCCCCTCCTGGGCCTCTATCACTAGGCCCCACTTGTGGAGCAGAGCTCCTGACGAAACTCTGCTCCCCTCCTTACTGCTCACTCACTTCTCTGTCTTTCCTCTGCCACCCTAAGATGGCTTCCCTTTATATACCTCCTATTATGGTGCTCCCCTACTCTACATCCTCCACCCACACCCACTACTGGTTCTCCCTCCCTTTGGTTCCCCCCACTCCAGCCAGGGACAGGGCTCAGCAGAAACACAGTGCATCTTGCCCTTCCAGCCGGCCTGGAGTAGTATAGTGTTGAATATGGGTGTTGGTGTTCCGGGCAGCACTCCCTCCTTACCTGAGAGGAGACACCACACATCTGGGTGAGGTGCAGTACCTCTGTGGCGACTGAACTCTCAGGGGTGCCACATCTGTGTCTGCCTCTAGCTCCTCCCTAGAATGTCGGTGTCTGCCTCTAGCTCCTCCCTAGAATGTCGGTGTCTGCCTCTAGCTCCTCCCTAGAATGTCTGTCCTCCTCTAGCTCCTCCCTAGAATGTCTGTGTCTGCCTCTAGCTCCTCCCCAGAATGTATGTGTCTGCTTCTAGCTCCTCCCTTGAATGTCTGTGTCTGCCTCTAGCTCCTCCCTAGAATGTCGATGTCAGCCTCTAGCTCCTCCCCAGAATGTATGTGTCTGATTCTAGCTCCTCCCTAAAATGTCTGCCTCTAGCTCCTCCTAAAATGTCTGCCTATAGCTCCTTCCAAGAATGTCTGTGTCTGCTTCTAGCTCCTCCCTAGAATGTCTGCCTCTAGCTCCTCCGTAAAATGTCTGTCCTCCTCTAGCTCCTCCCTAGAATGTCTGTGTCTGCCTCTAGCTCCTACCTAGAATGTCGGTGTTGGCCTCTAGCTCTTCCCTAGAATGTCTGTCTGCCTCTAGCTCCTCCCTAGATTTCTATGTCTGCATCTAGCTCTTCCCTAGAATGTCTGTGTCTGCCTCTTGCTCCTCCCTAGAATGTCTGTCCTCCTCTAGCTCCTCCCTAGAATGTCTGTGTCTGCCTCTAGCTCCTCCCTAGAATGTCTGTGTCGACCTCTAGCTCTTCTCTAGAATCTCTGTGTGTGCCTCTAGCTTCACCCTATCATGTATGTGTCTGCCTCTAGCTCCACCCTAGAATGTCTGTCCTCCTCTAGCTCCTCCCTAGAATGTCTGTGTCGGTCTGTAGCTCCTCCCTAGAATGTCTGTGTCGGCCTCTAGCTTCTCCCTAGAATGTCTGTGTCTGCCTCTAGCTCATCCCTAGAATGTCTGCCTCTAGCTCCTCCCTAGAATGTCTGTCCTCCTCTAGCTCCTCCCTAGAAGGCCTCTAGCTCTTCTTTCGTAGAATCTCTGTGTCGGCTTCTAGCTCCTCCCTAGAATGTATGCCTGCCTCTAGCTCCTCCCTAGAATATCTGTGTCTGTCTCTAGCTCCTCCCTAGAATGTCTGTGTCTGCCTCTAGCTCCTCCTTAGAATGTTTGTCCTCCTCTAGCTCCTCCCTAGAATGTCTGTGTCCACCTCTAGAACCTCCATAGAATGTCTGTGTCTGCCTCTAGCTCCTCCCTAGAATGTCTGTGTCTGCCTCTAGCTCCTCCCTAGAATGTCTGTGTCCACCTCTAGCTCCTCCCTAGAATGTCTGTGTCTTCCTCTAGCTCCTCCCTAGAATGTCTGTGCCTGCCTCTAGCTCCTCCCTAGAATGTCTGTGTCTGCCTCTAGCTCCTCCCTAGAATGTCTGTGTCTGCCTCTAGCTCCTCCCTAGAATGTCTGTGTCTGCCTCTAGCTCCTCCCTAGAATGTCTGTGTCTGCCTCTAGCTCCTCCCTAGAATGTCTGTGTCTGCCTCTAGCTCCTCCCTAGAATGTCTGTGTCTGCCTCTAGCTCCTCCCTAGAATGTCTGTGTCTGACTCTAGCTCCTCCCTAGAATGTCTGTGTCTGCCTCTAGCTCCTCCCTAGAATGTCTGTGTCTGCCTCTAGCTCCTCCTTAGAATGTTGGTGTCCGCCTCTAGCTTCTCTCTAGAATGTCTGTGTCTGCCTTTAGCTCCTCCCTAGAGTCTCTGTGTCGGCTTCTAGCTTCTCCCTATAATGTCTGTGTCGGCCTCTAGCTCCTTCCCTCTCCATAGAATCTTATAAGCACCAACTGTCATCTCCTATCTCAGTAACGGGAAAATCCGTTTTTACTGTATACTGATTTTTCCCTGAATCAAAAGTGAAAGATCCATCCAGGAGGTGAAAAAAAGTAGATTTCTCCGATAAGATATATCATAAAGTTGCTTATTTTCATGTGTACTATTGATCTGAGAAATAAAAATTAAAATGATGGTTCCACTTTAAGTGTTCAAATTCACTCTAGATGCCACCAATGGTGTAACTAGGTATTACGCAGGTCCTCTTTATGGAGCAATGAGTAGTAAATTACACCAGGATGGCCCCCAACCAGCATTGACTTCTGCTCCAAATGTTCTCAGGTTGTCCTGTTCTACAACATTCCAGCCCTCCCCCGGTGATACAGACCAGAGATCGCCTCATGCATTTTAATACCTTTTAAGCTGCACAATGTAAATCAGGGTTGAATACTGGAATAAATCACGAGCACTTGAGGTTTTTATTTGAGAACAAAAAATGCTGATTACAGGACTAAGCTCTGGAGATCTTCTCAGCTGTAAATCAGCCCGGTACTAGTGTTAGTCCACAGTTTTAAGAATATCAGGTTTTTCTTTCCTGGTACAATATATTGTTTTAATGGAAGCTTGTCTGGTTTGGTGGTCTTATACAACATGGCAGGAAATCTAGAATAAAAATCCTAAAAATCTGCTTCTAATTTTTTAGGCCTCCTGTATCAAAGAATGAGCCCTTGAATTACTTTGCCCACCCTTCATCCTCTTCATCATTCTCCAATCATACTAAAAATACCAATGGGACAGAATAAATGTGTAAATGGTCGATTGGGCTAGAAACAGCCTTGGCAGAAACAGGAAACAAAGGAGAACAAGGTAATATAAGTTTTCGCACATTCACACACACACGGACATAAAAACCTACAATTTAATCAAATCAAATAAATAATACTGCAATACTATAAAAATAAATAATACCGCAATACCATACCTATAAATAGTACTAATGTACACATAAATAATACTGCTATATTATAAACATAAATAGTACCGCAATACCATACATGTAAATAGTACTAATATACACATAAATAATACTGCTATACTATAAATGTAAATATTACCGCAATACCATACATATAAATAGTACTAATGTACACATAAATAATACTGCTATACTATAAACATAAATAGTAATGCAATACCATACATATAAATAGTGCTAATGTACACATAAATAATACTGCTATACTATAAACATAAATAGTACCGCAATACCATACATATAAATAGTACTAATATACACATAAATAATACTGCTATACTATAAACATAAATAGTACCGCAATACCATACATATAAATAGTACTAATTTACACATAAATAATACTGCTATACTATAAACATAAATAGTACCGCAATACCATACATATAAATAGTACTAATGTACACATAAATAATACTGCTATACTATAAACATAAATAGTACCGCAATACCATACATATAAATAGTACTAATATACACATAAATAATACTGCTATACTATAAATATAAATAGTACCGCAATACCATACATATAAATAGTACTAATGTACACATAAATAATACTGCTATACTATAAACATAAGTAGTACTGCAATACCATACATATAAATAGTGCTAATGTACACATAAATAATACTGCTATACTATAAACATAAATAGTACCGCAATAACATACATATACATATTACTAATATACACATAATGCTTACACACATATATATGCATATATACATACACATAAATAATACTACTATACCATAAATATAAATTGTACCACTATACCATATATACCATAGACATGAATAGTACTAATATACACATAAATCCTTACACACATACTGTATATATGCATATATACATACAGATAAACAATACTGCTATACTATAAACATAAATAGTACCGCAATAACATACATATAAATATTACTAATATACACATAAATGCTTACACACATATATATGCATATATACGTACACATAAATAATACTACTATACCATAAATATAAATTGTACCACTATACCATATATACCATAGACATGAATAGTACTAATATACACATAAATGCTTACACACATATATATTTTAGATTATCTACTTTTTCCCCAGCTGTAATCGGCTGCAGTATTCACCATCATCCATATGTGGAGAGTGTGAGCCTTGCCAGGGAACACAGCGAAACAGGAAATCTGCTGGACTCCGAGCAGCTGCCATTTGGCTGCCATCTTGCACTCGTAGCAAAAATCATCTACATGGGAAACCCCAAAAATGTGAACTTCCCAAAGTGTCAGCTTGGGAGGGAATATAAATCATCAGCACAACTCGTTACAACCTGCAAGTAAATAAATATATTCTAATAGTCTTTCCTCTCTGTGCTCGCTGAACTTCACGGTGGGATATAAGAACTGCTCTCACCCAAGCAAATGATTTCTGCCTTTGCTCCCTCCCCCCTCTCACAGCATACAGTAAAAGAGAAGCTGCAGCAGCATCCCCCTCCTCCCCGCCTTTTCAGTTATTGTGTTACTCTACATGGATCTTTTTGGTGAATTAATTACTGTATGTATTTTAGCGAGTTTGTGCTTCTATACTGCAGCTGATCTGAAGAAGCAGAGCTGCAGAATAAAGCATGGAGGAGATATAAATGATGGATTTCCTTCTGTGCCTTAACAATGTATGTTAAAGATAATTGCTGTACTTAAGATTTAACATCATTATCCATTATTGCCCCTTCTGTACTGTATCAGGGACCCCCCATGGCCATATGAAAAAGTAACCAGTGTATGAAAAACTATATATATATTATTATGTATTATTACAGTGACATTAATTCCATGGCACTTTAAATGTTTAAAAGGGGTATACGTAGCAAACAAAATATATATATATATATATATATATATATATATATATATATATATATATATATGTAGCGCCCCGAGGGTTCGGCCGCTACAGGGGTATTGCACCTCTGCCTGAGGTGTGATATTCCACTCCCGGGTAAGGATGGAGTATGGGCCAGGGCTCAGTTAGCTGCATGCATCACACACACCCCATTTCCGGGGGACAGCTCAACGGTGCTCCCATTAGTACAGTAATGCAGGCACGACAGAATCTGTCCCTGGCTGGAGTGGGGAGGGGGGAGGAACACCCTGTGATGTAGGAGCAGAAGGGGACGGTTTCTGAGCATAGGAAGGAGCTCATTGGTTGCTGGTCACCTGAGCTCACACACTAGGGGAGGGTATATAAGGTGGGCACCATCTTAGTTCTGGGTTGAGTTCAGGGAGAGAAGGAGTTCAGCCAGAGAGGGCTGACAGGGAGCTGTGGCTCAGGTTTGGCCCAGCTCCACTTGGCAGGCCTGGAGTGAAGGCCGGAGTCAGAGAGGAGAGGAGAACAGGAACAGAAAGGAACATCAACATGAAGGAGCAGAAAAGGAAGAGAAGTACCCAAAGTGTAGAAGGGCTCAGGAACAAGAAGGTAGAAGGGACCCTAAGGACCCCGGAAATTACGGGTGACGGGTCAGGCGAGAAAAGGGTACCGGATCTCAAATTGGTGGAGGAGAAACTACCCTCTGCCAAGAACCGGAGGTCGTGATCATTACTTGGTGTGACCCCCTACTAAACCTTGCTAGGAAGGCACCATATAGGATAGCGGGAAACGGGGCCCACGTTTACCCGCGTAGATCCGCAGCAGCTGGACAAAAGCTTGGTCACTGGTGGGGCACGAGCCAGAGGAAGGATAGAAGGGAGTCCTGTGCCGTACTCCGGACTTGCCTGGGGGTTGACCGAGCCCCTCACCTGGTGGACACGGCACGGCTCGGGCAGTCACTACCTGTGCAGAAGTGGCTTGGAGTATACGAACTGTGAGTAAAAGACCCTGGACTGCAACATGTTGTCTTTGTGCTTCTTACTTCGCCAGCACTAACGGTACTGGGACTCCCTGCACCATCACCCCCACCATCTACACCTCGCTGCCCTGAGGCTACACTCCTCCCGTGGGGAGTCGTACTATTCCCTGCTGCACCCACAACACCGGCCTCAGCGGTCTGCACTGCAGTGGCGGTTAGCCCTGACCGCAATCCACGGGTGGCGTAGTCGGACATTACCTAAAACATATAAAAGACTGCCACTGGTCTGACTACCCTGAGCCACGGGATCGGGTCGCCACTACTACTCCCAGCATTGCCCTGAAGCCCGGTCCCGAGTGCCCCACGGCCCAGGGGGCGAGTCATATACACTGCTCAAAAAATAAAGGGAACACTCACATAACACATCCTAGATCTGAATGAATGGAATATTCTCATTGAATACTTTGTTCTGTACAAAGTTGAATGTGCTGACAACAAAATCACACAAAAATCATCAATGGAAATCACATTTATTAACCAATGGAGGCCTGGATTTGGAGTCACCCCCAAAATTAAAGTGGAAAAACACACTACAGGCTGATCCAACTTTGATGTAATGTCCTTAAAACAAGTCACAATGAGTCTCAGTATTGTGTGTGGCCTCCACGTGCCTGTATGACCTCCCTACAACGCCTGGGCATGCTCCTGATGAGTCTCAGTATTGTGTGTGGCCTCCACGTGCCTGTATGACCTCCCTACAACGCCTGGGCATGCTCCTGATGAGGTTGCGGATGGTCTCCTGTGGGATCTCCTCCCAGACCTGGACTAAAGCATCCGCCAACTCCTGGACAGTCTGTGGTGCAACGTGACGTTGGTGGATGGAGCGAGACATGATGTCCCAGATGTGCTCAATCGGATTCAGGTCTGGGGAACGGGCGGGTCAGTCCATAGCTTCAATGCCTTCATCTTGCAGGAACTGCTGACATACTCCAGCCACATGAGGTCTGGCATTGTCCTGCATTAGGAGGAACCCAGGGCCGACTGCACCAGCATATGGTCTCACAAGGGGTCTGAGGATCTCATCTCAGTACCTAATGGCAGTCAGGCTACCTCTGGCGAGCACATGGAGGGCTGTGCGGCCCTCCAAAGAAATGCCACCCCACACCATTACTGACCCACTGCCAAACCGGTCATGCTGAAGGATGTTGCAGGCAGCAGATCGCGCTCCACGGCGTCTCCAGACTCTGTCACGTCTGTCACATGTGCTCAGTGTGAACCTGCTTTCATCTGTGAAGAGCACGGGGCGCCAGTGGCGACTTTGCCAATTCTGGTGTTCTGTGGCAAATGCCAAGCATCCTGCATGGTGTTGGGCTGTGAGCACAACCCCCATCTGTGGATGTCGGGCCGCCATACCACCCTCATGGAGTCGGTTTCTAATAGTTTGTGCAGACACATGCACATTTGTGGCCTGCTGGAGGTCATTTTGCAGGGCTCTGGCAGTGCTCCTCCTGTTCCTCCTTACACAAAGGAGGAGGTAACGGTCCTGCTGCTGGGTTGTTGCACTCCTACGGCCCCCTCCACGTCTCCTGGTATCTGCTCCATGCTCTGGACACTGTGCTGACAGACATCTACCCTTCTTGCCACAGCTCGCACTGATGTGCCATCCTGGATGAACTGCACTACCTGAGCAACTTCTGTGGGTTGTACTGTAGACACCGCCTCATGCTACTGTACCTCTAGGGGTGAGAGCAATGGCAAAATGAAAAAGTGACCAAAACAGCAGCCAAAAAGGATGAGAACAGAGAAATGGTCTGTGGTCACCTCTTGCAGAACCGCTCCTTTATAGGGGGTATCTTGCTAATTGCCGATCATTTCTACCAGTTGTCTGTTCCATTTGCACAACAGCAGGAGAAATTGATTCACAATCAGTGTTGCTTCATAACTGGATGGGTAGATTTCACAGAAGTGTTATTGACTTGGAGTTACATTGTGTTGGTTAAGTGTTTCATTTATTTTTTTGAGCAGTGTATATATAAATGAAAACAATCGTTATCATATAATAAATACTATATATATATATATATATATATATATATATATATATATATATTTATATATAAATTATATTATCAGAGTTTACACAAGAACTGTCCTGGAATATTCTGCAGCTATATTAAGCTGCTAATTACCCTGACGACATAATGCTGAACTAATTATAGACCTAATGCTTTATCATTAATGACTTCCCCATTAAAGCTCCTCAGCCCCTGCGAGCGGAATCTATTAATGTGTGAAGGAATTAAAATAAAAAAAAATATATAACATTATTTCACAGTTAATAAATTGGAGAAATATTTTTACAACCCTGCCGAACTGCTCCAACAAAGTGGTGTCCTTGGCATTTTCCACATTTAGGCTGAGTTCACACGATGCGTTTTTCATGCGTTTTCGCGGCGTTTTTGCAGTTGCGTAAACGCCGCGGAAACGCATGAAAAACGCATGGCAGAAGGGCAGCAATGTTCCCCAATTGAAATCCGCATGTGCTGTGCCCATGATGCGGATTTTTCCGCAGCGTAAATGCTGCGGTCAAAAATCCGCAACATGTCAATTAATTTTGCGGAAACGCTGCTCTTTTGCCGCCATTGACTTGCATTAGACCGCATGGAATCCGCATCACTGTATATGTTGATGCGCTTTTCATGCGGTCTAATGTGCGGATGGTACCCGGGTGTGGAGGAGAGGACTCTCATCCAGACCCAGGTACCGTTAAAAAAAAAAAGAATAAAATAAAAAATATATATATACTCACCTTCTGATGGCCCGCGCAGCGCTCCTGCTTGATTCCCCGCACTTCGCGGTTGAATGAAGAAGGACCTTCGCTGACGTCAGAGTCATGTGACGGGTCACGTGACGCTGACGTCGGAAGGTCCTAAAGTCTTCACTGCCGGCAGCCGGGACCGAGCAAAGCAGGACACCGGGGGCCATCACAGGGTAAAGTATATACCATATATTCCGGCGTATAAGACGACTTTTGAAGACTGAAAAATCTTCTGTCTAGTCTGGGGTCGTCTTATACGCCGGTAATGCTTTTGAACTTTCAGAAATTGACATGCGGGGATACTCTGGGGGTGTTAATAAGCTGCCGTGGCCGTATCCCTGCCATGTCGGAGTTAATATAAGGTGGAGGGAGTTAAAATACGGCGGCGGTAGGTCCAGACAGTCAGCGCTTCTGTGCTGAAACTGACACATCGCTGCGTATTCCCAGCTCCGGACACAGCGCAGGGCTTCTGTGCCGACAGCTTTCACTTGTCACAGAAGCGCTGCGCTGTGTCCGGAGCAGGGAAGTTCGCATCGCTTCTGTGACAATATATGAAAAGCCGGCAATTCAGCAGCGGCATAAGCCGGCACCCGACAATTTAGAATAGAAAGAATAGAGCATCACACATAGATTAGATAGATAGAAACATGTCAGTCACATATATATGAAGTACAGTGACAGTGTTGCTTACTGTACTTGTCATTTAGTGTAAAGGATTTATTAAAACAAATAATAGTGTTTTCATGCACCGTCTCTTTAAAAAAGCCGGCCGGCAATTCAGCATCTGTACCCGACAATTTATAACAGAAAGAATAGAGCATCACACATAGATTAGATAGATAGAAACATGTCAGTCACATATATAATAAGTACAGTGACAGTGCTGGTTACTGTACTTGTCATCTAGTGTTAAAATAACGGATTTATTAAAAAAAAAATTGGCGTGGGGTTCCCCTTAATTTTAGTCTCTAGCGGAGGTTAAGCAGACAGCTGGGGCAAATGTTTGAAGCCTGGGAAGGGGGTAATACCCACGGAGCTTCCCAGGCTACTAATATCAGCCCCCAGCTGAATACCTAGCCTTTACTAGCTATTAAAATGGGGGATCCCAAAAAAATGACGTGGGGTCCCCCCTATTTTAATAGCTAGCAAAGGCTAGGCAGACAGCTGGAGGCTGATATTAATAGCCCAGGAAGGGTGCCATGAATATTGGCCCCCTCCCAGGCTAGAAACACCAGCCGTCAGCCGCCCCAGAAATGGCGCATCCATAGGATGCGCCAAATCTGGCACTTAGCCTCGCTCTTCCCACTGCCCTGTAGCGGTGGCAGGGGGTAATAGGGCTGGGGTTGATGTCAGCTTATAATGCCAGCTGACATCAAGCCCAGGTTAGTAATGGAGAGGCGTCTATAAGACACCCCCATTACTAACCCCATAGTCAAAGTTAAAAAAAACACAAACACCCAGAATAAAGTCCTTTAATTGAAATAAACACACAATTCTTTATTGTTCTAAATTAAACCATACTTACCATCACGCCCATTCCAGCTGAAGCCAACGATCTCCTGCAATAAAAGAAAAATAATAAACCAACCTCATCCTTACCTTTCCATGGTTCCCAGGACGGGTCCAGCTCTGCTACATCGAGATGACAGGCTGGACCGCAGCAGAAAGCTGCCATCCATCCTGTCATCCCGCAGACACTGAGAAGCGCAGGCATGCTTGCGCTCCTCAGTGTCTGACTGTGACGGCATCCAGATGAGCCGACAATGAACTCAGCTCACCTCCTGGACGTCCGTCACTGACAGCGTGGGAAACTTCTACTGCGCATGCGGGGAGCAGGAGAATTTTCCCACGCTGTCAGTGACGTGCATGAGGTGAGCCGAGTTCATTGGACATGATCTCGGCTCATCTGGATGCCGTCACAGTCAGACACTGAGGAGCACAAGCATGCCTGCGCTTCTCAGTGTCTGCCGCATGGCAAGCTGAACGGCAGCGTTCTGCTGCGGTGCAGCCTGTCATGTGAATGTAGCAGAGCTGGACCGGTCCTGGGAACCATGGAGAGGTAAGGATGAGGTTGCTTTATTATTTTACTTTTATTGCAGGAGATCGTTGGCTTCAGCTGGAATGGGCGTGATGGTAAGTATGGTTTAATTTAGAACAATAAAGAATTGTGTGTTTATTTCAATTAAAGGACTTTATTCTGGGTGTTGTGTTTTTTTAAATACTTTACTAGAAATTCATGGTGGTCATGTCTAATATTGGCGTGACCCCATGAATTTCGGGCTTAGGGCCAGCTGATAATGCCAAGCTGGCCCTAACCCCTTTATTACCCAGTGAGCCACCGCACCAGGGCCCTGGATGAGTTGGGTACAGCGCCAGAAGATGGCGCTTCTATGAACGCGCCATTTTCCGGGGTGGCTGCGGACTGCAATTTGCAGCGGGGGGGGCCCAGAAAGCTTGGGCCTCCCTGCGCTGCAGATTCCAGCCCCCAGCTACCTAGTTGTACCTGGCTGGACACAAAAATAGGGCGAAGCCCCACGTATTTTTTTTTTTAATTATTTCATGAAATAATTTAAAAAAAAGGGCTTCCCTATATTGTTGTGTCCGGCCAGGTACAAATAGGCAGCTGGTGGTTGGGGGCAGCCCGTTCCTGCCTGCTGTACCTGGCTGGACACAAAAATATGGCGAAGCCCCATGTCAACATTTTTGGGAAAAATAAATTACAAAATTAATAATTTAGGGACTGCATCTTTATTAACCCCTCAATTGTCATTTAGTGTTAAAATAAAGGATTTTTTAAAAAGAAAATTGGCGTGGGATCCACCATCATTATAGTCTCTAGCGGAGGTTAAGCAGACGGCTGGGGCAGATGTTTGAAGTCTGGGAAGGGGGTAATACCCACGGAGCTTCCCAGGCTACTAATATCAGCCCCCAGCTGAATACCTAGCCTTTACTAGCTATTAGAATGGGGGACCCCCCCAAAAAATGACGTGGGGTCCCTCCTATTTTAATATGTTTATGAGTGACAGTTTTCCTGCTATATACCTGCATGTCATAAGAATTTAAATTAAAAAAGGACCATGTTAAATTCAAATCTGTTTTTTTTTTATTTTTACCGGTGTTTGGTATGCGTTGGAAAAGGGGTAGTCTTATACGGTGAAAATATCCTAAACTCTATATTTTAACAGGAAAGTAGGGGGGTCGTCTTATACACCAGGTCGTCTTATACGCCGGAATATACGGTATTTATTTTTTATTTTTTGACATTCACACACTATATAAATCCATGCCGGTTGCATGGATTTATATAGTGTAAAGTTGACAAGCACTTTCCAAGTGATGCTAAAATCGCTTGGGAAGCGCTTGTCAACCCACATGCGGAAATGAAAGTGAAGAACGCTTCACATCCACATGTCCCTGGCAGGAAACCGCATGTACAATCCGCATGCGTTTTTTCCTGCCAGAGAGATGCAGAAACGCTCAGGAAAAAATCCTGAGCATTTCTGCATCGTGTGCACATACCCTTATGTAGTATTGACATTTTTATGTTTACTTTTAAAGTTTTGAAAACTGTTTAGAAAAAGGTTCATGGCTAAAGGCAGTCGAAAATGTGTAAGAAGCAGTATTATAGTAGTTATATTCTTGTACATAGGGGGCAGTATTATAGTAGTTATATTCTTGTACATAGGAGCAGTATTATAGTAGTTATATTCTTGTACATAGGAGCAGTATTATAGTAGTTATATTCTTGTACATAGGAGCAGTATTATAGCAGTTATAATCTTGTACATAGGAGCAGTATTATAGTAGTTATATTCTTGTACATAGGGGGCAGTATTATAGCAGTTATAATCTTGTACATAGGAGCAGTATTATAGTAGTTATATTCTTGTACATAGGAGCAGTATTATAGTAGTTATATTCTTGTACATAGGGGGCAGTATTATAGTAGTTATATTCTTGTACATAGGAGCAGTATTATAGTAGTTATATTCTTGTACATAGGAGCAGTATTATAGTAGTTATATTCTTGTACATAGGAGCAGTATTATAGTAGTTATATTCTTGTACATAGGAGCAGTATTATAGCAGTTATAATCTTGTACATAGGAGCAGTATTATAGTAGTTATATTCTTGTACATAGGGGGCAGTATTATAGCAGTTATAATCTTGTACATAGGAGCAGTATTATAGTAGTTATATTCTTGTACATAGGAGCAGTATTATAGTAGTTATATTCTTGTACATAGGGGGCAGTATTATAGTAGTTATATTCTTGTACATAGGAGCAGTATTATAGTAGTTATATTCTTGTACATAGGAGCAGTATTATAGTAGTTATATTCTTGTACATAGGAGCAGTATTATAGTAGTTATATTCTTGTACATACAGAGCAGTATTATAGTAGTTATATTCTTGTACATAGGAGCAGTATTATAGTAGTTATATTCTTGTACATAGGAGCAGTATTATAGTAGTTATATTCTAGTACATAGGAGCAATATTATAGTAGTAATATTCTAGTACATAGGAGCAGTATTATAGTAGTTATATTCTTGCATATAGGAGCAGTATAATAGTAGTTATATTCTTGTACATAGGAGCAGTATTATAGTAGTTATATTCTTGTACATAGGGGGCAGTATTATAGTAGTTATATTCTTGTACATAGGAGCAGTATTATAGTAGTTATATTCTTGTACATAAGGGGCAGTATTATAGTAGTTATATTCTTGTACATAGGAGCAGTATTATAGTAGCTATATTCTTGTATATAGGGGACAGTATTATAGTAGTTATATTCTTGTACATAAGGAGTATTATAGTAGTTATATTCTTGTACATAGGAGCAGTATTATAGTAGTTATATTCTTGTACATAGGAGCAGTATTATAGTAGTTATATTCTTGTACATAAGGGGCAGTATTAAAGTAGTTATATTCTTGTACATAGGAGCAGTATTATAGTAGTTATATTCTTGTACATAGGAGCAGTATTAAAGTAGTTATATTCTTGTACATACAGAGCAGTATTATAGTAGTTATATTCTTGTACATAGGAGCAGTATTATAGTAGTTATATTCTTGTACATACAGAGCAGTATTATAGTAGTTATATTCTTGTACATAGGAGCAGTATTATAGTAGTTATATTCTTGTACATAGGAGCAGTATTATAGTAGTTATATTCTAGTACATAGGAGCAGTATTATAGTAGTAATATTCTAGTACATAGGAGCAGTATTATGGTAGTTATATTCTTGCATATAGGAGCAGTATAATAGTAGTTATATTCTTGTACATAGGAGCAGTATTATAGTAGTTATATTCTTGTACATAGGGGGCAGTATTATAGTAGTTATATTCTTGTACATAGGAGCAGTATTATAGTAGTTATATTCTTGTACATAAGGGGCAGTATTATAGTAGTTATATTCTTGTACATAGGGGGTAGTATTATAGTAGCTATATTCTTGTATATAGGGGACAGTATTATAGTAGTTATATTCTTGTACATAAGGAGCAGTATTATAGTAGTTATATTCTTGTACATAGGAGCAGTATTATAGTAGTTATATTCTTGTACATAGGAGCAGTATTATAGTAGTTATATTCTTGTACATAAGGGGCAGTATTATAGTAGTTATATTCTTGTACATAGGAGCAGTATTATAGTAGTTATATTCTTGTACATAGGAGCAGTATTATAGTAGTTATATTCTTGTACATAAGGGGCAGTATTATAGTAGTTATATTCTTGTACATAGGGGGTATTATTATAGTAGTTATATTCTTGTATATAGGGGACAGTATTATAGTAGTTATATTCTTGTACATATGCAGCAGTATTATAGTAGTTATGTTCTTGTATATAGGGGGCAGTTTTATAGTAGTTAAATTCTTGTACATAGGAGCAGTATTATAGCAGTTATATTCTTGTACATAGGAGCAGTATTATAGTAGTTATATTCTTGTACATTAGAGCAGTATGATAGTAGTTATATTCTTGGACATAGGAGCAGTATTATAGCAGTTATATTCTTGTACATAGGAGCAGTATTATAGTAGTGATATTCTTGTACATAGGAGCAGTATTATAGTAGTTATATTCTTGTACATATGGGCAGTATTATAGTACTTATATTCTTGTACATAGGGAGCAGTATTATAGTAGTTATATTCTTGTACGTAGGATCAGTATTATAGTAGTTATATTCTTGTATATGGGGCAGTATTATAGTAGTTATATTCTTGTATATAGAGGCAGTATTATAGTAGCTATATTCTTGTACATAGGAGCAGTATTATAGTAGTTATATTCTTGTACATAGGAGCAGTATTATAGTAGTTATATTCTTGTACATAGGAGCAGTATTATAGTAGTTATATTCTTGTACATAGGGGGCAGTATTATAGTAGTTATATTCTTGTACATAGGAGCAGTATTATAGTAGTTATATTCTTGTACATAGGAGCAATATTATAGTAGTTATATCCTTGTACATACAGAGCAGTATTATAGTAGTTATATTCTTGTACATAGGAGCAGTATTATAGTAGTTATATTCTTGTACATAGGAGCAGTATTATAGTAGTTATATTCTAGTACATAGGAGCAGTATTATAGTAGTAATATTCTAGTACATAGGAGCAGTATTATAGTAGTTATATTCTTGCATATAGGAGCAGTATAATAGTAGTTATATTCTTGTACATACGAGCAGTATTATAGTAGTTATATTCTTGTACATAGGGGGCAGTATTATAGTAGTTATATTCTTGTACATAGGAGCAGTATTATAGTAGTTATATTCTTGTACATAAGGGGCAGTATTATAGTAGTTATATTCTTGTACATAGGGGGTAGTATTATAGTAGCTATATTCTTGTATATAGGGGACAGTATTATAGTAGTTATATTCTTGTACATAAGGGGCAGTATTATAGTAGTTATATTCTTGTACATAGGAGCAGTATTATAGTAGTTATATTCTTGTACATAGGAGCAGTATTATAGTAGTTATATTCTTGTACAAAAGGGCCAGTATTATAGTAGTTATATTCTTGTACATAGGGGGTAGTATTATAGTAGTTATATTCTTGTATATAGGGGACAGTATTATAGTAGTTATATTCTTGTACATAAGCAGCAGTATTATAGTAGTTATGTTCTTGTATATAGGGGGCAGTTTTATAGTAGTTAAATTCTTGTACATAGGAGCAGTATTATAGCAGTTATATTCTTGTACATAGGAGCAGTATTATAGTAGTTATATTCTTGTACATTAGAGCAGTATGATAGTAGTTATATTCTTGGACATAGGAGCAGTATTATAGCAGTTATATTCTTGTACATAGGAGCAGTATTATAGTAGTGATATTCTTGTACATAGTAGCAGTATTATAGTAGTTATATTCTTGTACATATGGGCAGTATTATAGTACTTATATTCTTGTACATAGGGAGCAGTATTATAGTAGTTAGATTCTTGTACGTAGGATCAGTATTATAGTAGTTATATTCTTGTATATGGGGCAGTATTATAGTAGTTATAATCTTGTATATAGAGGCAGTATTATAGTAGCTATATTCTTGTACATAGGGGCAGTATTATAGTAGTTATATTCTTGTATATAGTGGCCAGTATTATAGTAGTTATATTCTTGTATATAGGGGCAGTATTATAGTAATTATATTCTTGTACATAGTGGGCAGTATTATAGTTGTTATATTCTTATACATAGGGGCAGTATTATAGTAGTTATATTCTTGCATATAGGGGCAGTATTATAGTAGTTATATTCTTGTACATAGGGGGTAGTATTATAGTAGTTATATTTTTGTATATAGGGGACAGTATTATAGTACTTATATTCTTGTACATAGGGGCAGTATTATAGTAGTTATATTCTTGTACATAGGGGCAGTATTATAGTAGTTATATTCTTGTAGATAGGGGCAGTAGTATAGTAGTTATATTCTTGTATATAGGGGGCAGTATTATCTATATATATAATCGTCTTATCCCGTCTGTCTGTCTGTCTGTCTGTCTTTCTGTCTGTCTGTCTGTCCAGGAAATCCCGCGTCGCTCATTGGTCCGGCAGCGGCCAATCAGCGCCTCGGGATTTCTGAAAAAAGATGGCGGCCTTTAGCGGCTCATCTGCGGGACGGAGCTCAGCGGCGATGAAGCCGGGAGATGACCGGCGCGAGGCGCTCATCTCCCGACAGCCGGCGAAGCTGACCTCCATGCGGCTAGGGTGTCAAGGGAGGACCGGGGAGCGGCGCTGCGGGTCGGGATACTTCTGCTGTGAACAGTCGCTCATCTCTCGGCTTCTCGCAGCGGAAGTAGCCGCACAGGCAGCGCCGCTCCCCGGTCCTCACCAATACGATTCTGCTCCCCGGTCCTCACCAATACGATTCGCTGATTGGTCGCGATCTCTCGCCGCGACCAATCACTGATCTTGGCCCAAAAGTTAAACACCGCAGTGCTGATTGGTCGCGGCCGCTGCCCGCGACCAATCACCGATTTGGGCGCCACATTTAAATAGCGTCCGCGACCAATCAGCACAGCGGTGTTTAAATGTGTCTGCAAGATCGGTGATTGGTCGCGGATGCTATTTAAATGTGGCGCCCAAATCGGTGATTGGTCGCGGGCAGTGTCGGCGACCAATCAGCACAGCGGTGTTTAAATGTCTCTGCAAGATCGGTGATTGGTCGCGGCCGCTATTTAAATGTGGCGCACAAATCGGTGATTGGTCTCGGTATTCGGCCACGACCAATCACTGATCTAGCCGCAAAAGTTAAACACTGCTGTGCTGATTGGTCGCGGACGCTGCCCGCGACCAATCACCGATTTGGGCGCCACATTTAAACACTGCTGTGCTGATTGGTTGCGGACGCTGCCCGCGACCAATCACCGATTTGGGCGCCACATTTAAATAGTGGCCGCGACCAATCACAGATCTTGCAGGCACATTTAAACACCGCTGTGCTGATTGGTCGCGGACACTATTTAAATGTGGCACCCAAATCGGTGATTGGTCGCGGGCAGCGTCCGCGACCAATCAGCACAGTGGTGTTTAAATGTTGCGCCAAGATCGGTGATTGGTCGCGGCCGCTATTTAAATGTGGCGCTCAAATCAGTGATTGGTCGCGGGCAGGGTCCGCGACCAATCAGCACAGCGGTGTTTAAATGTGGCGCCAAGATCGGTGATTGGTCGCGGCCGATATTTAAATGTGGCGCCCAAATCGGTAATTGGTCACAGGCAGTGCCCGCGACCAATCAGCGATTTGGAACACAAATGTCTGGACCTTAGTAACACCATGCGGCTACTGTCGGGAGATCAGCGGCTAGGGTGTCAAGGGAGGACTGGGGAGCGGCGCTGCGGGTCGGGATACTTCTGCTGTGAGCAGTCGCTCATGTCCCGTCTTCTCGCAGCGGAAGTAGCCGCACAGGCAGCGGCGCCCCCCGGTCCTCACCAATACGATTCCGCTCCCCGGTCCTCACCAATACGATTCGCTGATTGATCGCGGTCTCCGCACCCGACCAATCAGTGATCTTGGCGCAAAATTTAAACACCGCTGTGCTGATTGGTCGTGGCCGCTGCCCGCGACCAATCACCGATGTGGGCGCCACATTTAAATAGCGGCCGCGACCAATTTCCATCTTGGCGCCAAATTTAAACACTGCTCTGCTGATTAGTCGCGGTCGCCGGCCGCGACCAATCAGCAGTATTGGCGCCATATTGAAACCTCGCTCTGCTGATTAGTCGCAACCACCGGCCGTGACCAATCAGCGATATTGGCGCCAAATTTAAACACCGCTCTGCTGATTGGTCGCGGTTACCGGTCTCGAATAATCACCATTATTGGCGCCACATTTAAACACCACTCTGCTGATTGGTCGCGGCCATGACCAATCACCATTATTGGCGCCAAATTTAAATACCGCTCTGCTGATTGGTCGCGACCGCCGGCAGCAAACCAATCAGCATTATTGGTCGCGGTCAGCGTCCGCGACCAATCAGCACAGTGGTGTTTAACTTTTGCGGTAAGATCAGTGATTGGTCGGGTCCGAAGACCGCGACCAATAATCGAATCGTCTTGGTGAGGACCGGGGAGCGGCGCTGCCTGTGCGGGTACTTCGGCAGCGAGAACCCGGGACATGAGCGGACGCTTGCAGCAGAAGTATCCTGACCCGCAGCGCCGCTCCCCGGTCCTCCCTTCCGCATGGAGGTCAGCGACGCTGGCGGTCCTTCTGCTGCTACCGGCCGGGAGGTGAGCGCCTCGCGCCGGTCATCTCCCGGCTGCATCTCCGTCCCACAGATGGGTCCGGCGGTCAAGGTCCTTCTGCTGTTATCGGCCGGGAGAGCGTGTTTAAATTTGGCACCAAAATCGCTGATTAGTCGCGACCGCGACCAATCAGCAAAGAGGTGTTTAAATTTGGCGACAATACTGCTGAATGGTCGCGGCCGGCGACCGCGACCAATCAGCAGAGCGATGCAGAGCGGGGTTTAAATTTGGCACCAAAATCGCTGATTGGTCGCCGGCCGCGACCAATCTGCAGAGCGGTGTTTAAATTTGGCGCCAAAATTGCTGATTAGTCGCGGCTGACGGCCGCGACCAATCAGCAGAGCGCTGTTTAAATTTTGCGCCAATACTGCTGATTGATCTCCGCCAGCGACCGCGATCAATCAGCAGAGCGTTGTTTAAATTTGGCGCCAATCTCGCTGATTGGTCGCGGCCGCTATTTAAATGTGGCGCCCAAATCGGTGATTGGTCGCGGGCAGCGGCCGCGACCAATCAGCAGAGCGGTGTTTAACTTTAGCGCCGAGATCACTGATTGGTCGCGTGCGGAGAGCGCGACCAATCAGCGAATCGTATTGGTGAGGAGCGGGGAGCGGAATCGTATTAGTGAGGATCGGGGAGCGCCGCTGCCTGTGCGGCTACTTCCGCTGCGAGAACCCGGGACATGAGCGACTGCTCGCAGCAGAAGTATCCCGACCCGCAGCGCCGCACCCGGTCCTCCCTTCACACCCTAGCCGCTGATCTCCCCACAGTATCCGCATGGTGTTACAAAGGTCCGAACATTTGTGTTAAAAATCGCTGATTGGTCGCTGGCGCAGCCCGCGATCAATCACCGATTTGGGCGCCAAATTTAAATATCGGCCGCGACCAATCACCGATCTTGGCTCCACATTTGAACACCGCTGTGCTGATTGGTCGCCGACGCTGGGTGCGACCAATCACCGATTTTGGCGCCACATTTAAATAGCGTCCGCGTCCAATCAGTACAGCGGTGTTTAAATGTGGAGCCAAGATCGGTGATTGGTCGCGGCCGATATTTAAATTTGGCGCCCAAATCGGTGATTGGTCGCGGGCAGCGCCAGTGACCAATCAGCGATTTTTAACACAAATGTCCGGACCTTTGTAACACCATGCTGATACTGTGGGGACATCAGCGGCTAGGGTGTGAAGGGAGGACCGAGGAGCGGCGCTGCGGGTTGGGATACTTCTGCTGCGAGCGCCCGCTCATGTCCCTGGTTCTCGCAGCGGAAGTATCCGCACAGGCAGCGCCGCTGACATCCATGCGGCAAGGATGTGAAGGGAGGACCGGGGAGCGGTGCTGACATCCAATTGGTCGCGGCCGCTATTTAAATGTGCCGCACAAATCGGTGATTGTTCGGGGTCTTGGCCCGCGACCAATCACTGATCTTGTGGCTAAAGTTAACCACTACTGTGCTGATTGGTCGCGGCCGATATTTAAATTTGGCGCCCAAATCGGTTATTGGTCGCGGGCAGCGTCCGCGTCCAATCAGCACAGCGGTATTTAACTTTTGCGCTAAGATCAGTGATTGGTCGGGTCCGAAGACCGCGACCAATCATCAAATCGTCTTGGTGAGGATCGGGGAGCGGCTCTGCCTGTGCGGCTACTTCCGCTGCGAGAATCCGGGACATGAGCGGGCGCTCGCAGCAGAAGTATCCCGACCCACAGTGCCGCTCCCCGGTCCTCCCTTCCGCATGGATGTCAGCGACGCCGGCGGTCCTTCCGCTGCTACTGGTCGGGACATGAGCGCCTCGCGACGCTCATCTTCCGGCTGCATCTCCGTCCCGCAGATGGGTCCGGCGGTCGGGGTCCTTCTGCTGGTACCGGCCGGGAGATGAGCGCCTCGCGGCGCTCATCTCCCGGCTGCAACACCGCTGAGCTCCGTCCCGCAGATGAGCCGCTAACGGCCGTCATCTTTTTTCTGAAATCCCGCGGCGCTGATTGGCCGCTGCCGGACCAATGAGCAAGGCGGGATTTCCTGGACAGACAGACAGACAGACGGGATAAGACAATTATATAGTAGATACTTATACCCTCGTATTTGGGACTGGTACAGAAAAGATAATTCAGCTAAATTTGCCAATCCACCTGTTGATTGATGGGCTTGAAAAGTGTCAACCTAAGTCTGCTACGAGTTTTAGTCTCTAGATACAGCGATATACGGTATTAATTGGTTTATCTGGATCTATGTCGCAGTGTCGCCTGCATAGTCGCGTCACCACTTCCTCAAGACATCCTGAGTGTGGACAAAGAGGAAGTGTAAGTAGATAACCTATATCACCCCTGTATACTGGTCTGCACGGGGATATGAGATACATTTAAAGGGAATTTAAAATCTCTATGGAATTCGGAACTTTGAGGTTGAATTCTTCGCCATTTTCATTATTTCTTCTAATTTTTGAATCTGATCATTCCATATAGACTTCTTATGCTGACACATTTAACCTGCAGCGGTACATTGAAACAAACTATAATGACAGGGGAGAGATCTGTCCTCTTTCAACTTCAGGAGAAAAGCAGAAAATAGAGAAAAATTGCAACACAAGACTGTCAGAAGAACATACTGTCGCATAACTTCCAAGAAAGGCTCAAACCAGGTCACTAATTAAAGCGTTCCTGATATTTCAGGTGACTTTTCAGAAAGACCTGTCATATGTATTTACATGAAGAATAGCATGTTTTCTGACTTGTACCCTGCATTCTCTCTGCTGCCCCAATTATCTTTTACTTCTAGTTGTCTCTGAGCTAGTGGGTGAAGACTAGCTGCTATAATGCCACTCATGAACTTACAGACATGAGGGATTCCTGCTCTCCTGTCTCTATTTAGCACATGTACAGAAGCAGCAGCAACATGGAGAACATTATACAAAAGTGCTGAGAAGTGTAGATGTGAATGCAGCATTAGGATAAAATAAAACACTTACTAGAAAGCAGCAGCAGCATGGAGGACATTATACAGAAGTACTGAGCAGTGTAGATGTGAATCCAACACTGAGATAAGATAAAAAAAACTTACTAGAAAGCAGCAACAGCAGCATGGAGGACATTATACAACATTACTGAGCATTGTAGAAGTGAATCCAGCACCGAGTTAAGATAAATACTTACTAGAAAGCAGCAGCAACATGCAGAACATTATACAGCAGTACAGAGCAGTGTAGATGTGAATCAAGCACTGTGATAAGAGTAAACGCTTACTAGAAAGCAGCAGCAGCATGGAAGACATTATATAGCAGTTCTGAGCACAGGTAGATGTGAATTCAGCACTGGTATGAGATAAAACACTTACTAGAAAGCAGCAGCAGCATGAAATACATTATACAGCATTACTGAGCAGTGTAGATGTGAATCTAGTACTGAGGTAAGATGAAACATTAGAAAGCAGCAGCAGCATGGAGGATATTATGAAGCATTACTGAGCATGGGTAGCTTTGAATCCAGTGCTGGAGCAAGATAAAACACCCATTAGAAAGCAGTAGCAGCATGCATAACATTATGCAGCAGTACTGAGCAGTGTAGATGTGAATTCAGCACTGTGGTAGGATAAAGCACTTACTAGAGAGCAGCAGCAGCATGGAGGGCATTATACAGCAGTACTGAGCAGTGCAGATGTGAATACAGAACTGCGGTAAGATAAAGCACTTACTAGAGAGCAGCAGCAGCATGGAGGACATTATACAGCATTATTGAGCATGTGCAAATGTGAATCCAGCACTGGACTAAGATAAAACACTTTCTAGAATGCAGCATTAGCATGGAGGTCATTATAAAGCAGTACTGAACAGTAGATGTGAATCCAGAACTGGGGGGGAGATAAAACACTTACTAGAAAGCATCAGCACTGGTCTGAGTCTGTACCTCCCTCCTTCTCTCCGCTTCTCTCTTTGCTCCTTCCTCCTCCCTCTTTCTAAATATACTCAAAAAGGCAGCTGTAATCTGATACCTCACTTTTCTGGCATCTCATCTTGTTTTGACCAACAATTGAAGGATTTTAGTTATTTTCAGAGTGAATGAAGGAGAACTGGCTCAAAAGAGGAAAATTGAACAGATTTCCCTGATAAGTTATATATATTCACTTGTACTGATTTGTGCAGTTTGTTGATTATTTAGAGGGAATCTGTCACCATCACTGATTGGAAACTTTCAATCAGTTGTCAATCAATGGTCAATCAGTGGTGTACCTTTTGAACCCAGTGCCAGCTCAGAGTGGTCGCCGACCACTCCTGCCGGCGATTCACATCAACAGAGAAGCTCTGTCGACGGGGTGTGACTGCCGATGTCGTGCTGATTGACAGCCAGCACCCCGCAGTTAGGCAGCAGGGAGCCGGCTGTCAATCACCATGATGTCAGCAGTCACATCCCACCAACAGAGCAAAGAGGAAGAAAATCGCTGGCAGGAGCGGTAGGTGTCGGCAGAGATCTCTGCCTGTTAGTTTTTAGGTCCATAGTAAAAAAAAAATATTTTTGGATAACCCCTTTAATCAGTATGCAGTCAGCTCTTAAGCTCCCCCTAGTGGTGGCAGAATATTATCATTAAATACCAATTCTATACAGAGGATTTGGAGTTGTATAAAACATAACAAAAAAAACCTCTGGTCACCACAAAGTTATATTAATAAATGAATCCGGACATGATGTTAGATCTCTTTAGACTGCAAAACTAAATGGTCTTCATATGTGGACACTGCTTTTTAGTATTTCATTTTTTGACATTTTTGCACCAGTGTTGCAACCTCAGCTTTTCTTGTCTTAATGTGAGATGCTGAGCTTAGCCATTTAATACAAGACAAGGAGCGAAATCATATCTGGTTATTCTGCAACTAGTTCACATGAAACGATTAACCTTTGATTTTCATGACCCCCGACCAGAAAATAGCAAACCCGTCCTTGTCACGCTGACAGTCTAATCTTCCCTAGACCCAAAGTAATCTCGAAAAAGTTTAATCATCATGTAATGAAACGTTCTACGGCTTTCTAACATACTGTATTTCAATCCTTTTCAAGATCTCTGCTTGCTGTCAGTGAAAGGAAACCTCGGCCACACTATGGTGTGTTAAAAGTCCTGGATGAAACAAAATTGGAAATGGAGGAGGGGGGATATGCTCCCTGGTGCCTAGCGGGATGTGGGGTTATATTTTCTCTTTGTGGGTGTGGGTAATAATGCTTATTGTATGAAGTAGCAAGAGTGCTCAGATGGAGTGATCTCTGGGCGAAACTGGACAGATGTTGCACTCCAGAGGGCTCACTTCTACCTACCCTATAACCCTAAAGAAAATTGGAGATGGAGAAGCTGGGATATATTCCTTGGTGTCTAGTGGAATGTGGGGTTATATTTTCTCTTTGTGGGTGTGGGTAATAATGCTGATTGTATGAAGTAGCAAGAGTGCTCAGATGGAGTGATCTCTGGGTGAAACTGGACAGATATTGCATTCCAGAGGGCTCACTTCTGCCCACCCTAGAACGCTAAAAAAATTGAAGATGGACTTGCTGTGGTATATTCCCTGGTGTCTAGTGGGATGTGGGATTATATTTTCTTGAGTGGGGGTGGGTAATAATGCTTATTGTATAAAGTAGCAAGAGTGCTCAGATGGAGTGAGCTCTGGGCGAAACTGGACAGATGTTGCACTCCAGAGGGCTCACTTCTACTTACCTTATAACCCTAAAGAAAATTGGAGATAGAGGAGATGGGGTATATTCCCTGGTGTCTAGTGGAATGTGGGATTATATTTTCTTGTGTGGTGGTGGGTAATAATGCTCATTGTATGAAGCAGCAAGAGTGCTCAGATGGAGTGAGCTCTGAGCGAAACTGGACAGATGTTGCACTCCAGAGGGCTCACTTTTGCCCACCCTATTACACATTGGCTCTTTATGGGAACAGATGGATGGCCACATGCACTAAATGCTGTTCTCCCCCCTCATGCTCACTGCTAAGTCCTAGCACCCTCATAAACTTCACCACCTCATCAGTGCTGGTCCTCCTCCACCCTTCCATGTCAGGGCATCGGTACTAACACTGGCGCCCCCCCAGCCTAGGAGATCCTCTCCCCCCATATCAGCTCTTCTACAGCACTGAGAACATCCTGAAACCCAGCACAAAAGCACAGAGTAACGACCAACAGGCAGGGGGACCACAAGACGATTCAGAAGACTAAGAGGGACAGTCAGTGGCGTAGTGAGGGTGGGGGACCGTTGGGATGTTTACCCCATGGGGGCACAAAATGTAGTCCCTATCCCAACTGTATCTTATCAGATCAGTGGAATAAGTGCCTGCCCAGTACTGATTACACATGAGCATGTGTGCTCTGCATAGACAGAAACCGAGAAGACAAAGCTCACGGTATAATAATGTGAGCTTTGTCATTGCAGCCACTTGCTATGCAGAGCGCAGCAGCCAATGACAAATTTATATCGCCTGCTGCGCTCTGCATAAGCAGCGACAGAGATAATGGAAGCTGTGCAGCTAATTAATGAATCGTGTGTAAAACTGTCTTAATTCATATCTAACAGCTATTTTTACACTTATTCTAACCCTAGATAGGGTTAGGGGTAGGTTTACAGCTAAGGTTAGGGTTAGGGGATTCAAATAGTTAAAAAGTAAAAAAAATGTGTACATTTTCCTAATTTGGAAAAAGAGACAAAACTAGAGGGTCAAAGGCAAACTAATTATATCAGTATTTTCTTAAAAATACTGTACATGTACTTGTGGGATATGCGGTTCAATAGTGGGATGGTGGAAGGGATTTGGGGGCTGTTAAATGTCCACCATGACGAGGCACAAAAATCTTGCCTTGCTCCAGACGTTGGCATCCCAGGCTACACCACTGGGGGCAGCATAGCACCATAGGTACATATAAGAAAGGTAAGGTTGCCGCCTGAGGTGCAGAAGAAGGCGAGATACATTTCCTCTTGTCTCCTGAGGACAAAGTGGTCCAGTTAGTTTTGCAAAAGTTTAAAATGATACCTAAAAACCTGAGTTATATCCATACAGACCATTTATTGCATCACCCGGCCTGCAATCCATGCCAGCACTTTTATGCCAACTTTGGCTTTATGAGGTAGTAAAGTCTTGTTCTGTACCAGATTTTCCCTGAACGTTTCACCTTTGAGACAGATTTTAAGAATAAAGTCATTTTCTGTCATAAAAACAAGACATCACATGTACTTCTAAGAGCTTCTGCAGTAGCCGGATCCATTACCTACAGCAAACACTAAATTTACGGCATCACTAATATTCTCCGTTGCTGTGGATTATTGTCCAGTGGGCGACTAGGGCTGGTTCCATGTTGTACATTGGCACTTGGGCGACCATCTGTCTACCAACCCCCCTGACTTAAAAAGTGTTGAGGATGTTTCGCCAGATCACAATGGCTTCTCCAAGCTCTGTGGACCTTGGCATCTGCCCATGTTTACCCAGAGCTGATGCCAGTGCTGAACCACCCCAAGCAGAAAACTGGCAACAACTCTCCCAGAATGTCCTTGCGGCGCGCCAATTTTTTGTTTTCATTTTTCTAAATTTCGCATATGTGCGACTGGCTACTTTGTCCAACTTCTCCTGGCGAGGGGAGAAGAAGATTGCCCCTTTAAAAAAAATTTTTGTTTATGGAGCTGAAGACTTTTCTGTTGCACACAGTAATATGCAGATCTGCAGCAGCCGAGCCCAGAATCCTAGCAGGGCAAAGAGTCTTCTGCTGTAGTCCTGCACCTAAATACTGTAGCCAGGGCAGAGTGGCTTGTTGGCGACCAGGGGCATGCTTAAAATTCATGGGGCCCCATAGCAAAAAATAAATATTCGGCTGAGTAGTCAAGGGTCTCCCAACTTTTATAAACAGGGTTAGAAGCGTGTATAGCGGCACACGCAAAATAATTATGCCCCTTAGTGTTCCCACCCACGAAACCTGATGCTCTCAAAAACGCCTCTATCTGCACAGAGTATAAGACCCCTACACCTGTCAGTATGATGGCCCCCAATCAGCAAGATGCTCCCACAGTCATCACTTAGTATGATACCTCACACAGTATCATTGTCCGCATATCCCCCCACTCAGTATGATGACCACCCCTATGCTAGCCCCCCACTCAATATGAAAGCCCCCAATGCCAGCCCTCCACTCAGTATGATGGTCCCCAATGCTACTTTGCCATTCCGCTAACGGCCGCCATCTTTTTTCAGAAATCCCGCGGCGCTGATTGGCCGCTGCCGGACCAATGAGCGACGCGGGATTTCCAGGACAGACAGACAGACAGATAGACAGACAGATAGACAGACAGATAGACAGACAGACGGGATAAGACAATTTTATAGTAGACTATATGGTGGCCCGATTCTAACGCATCGGGTTTTCTAGAATATGTATGCGGCCAACCGGGCGCAATCAGCAGAGCGGTGTTTAAATTTTGCACCAAAATCGCTGATTGGTCGCGACCGCCAGCCGCGACCAATCAGCAGTATTGTCGCCAAATTTAAACCCCGCTCTGCTGATTGGTTGCGGCTGGCGGTCGCGACCAATCAGCAGAGCGGGGTTTATATTTGGCGGCAATACTGCTGATTGGTCGCGGCCGGCGACCACGACCAATCAGCAGAGCGGTGTTTACATTTGGCGCCAATCTCGCTTAATGGTCTCGGTCGGCTGGCTTCCGCGACCAATCAGCAGAGCGTTGTTTAAATTTTGCACCAAAATCGCTGATTGGTCGCGGGCAGCGTTTAAATGTGGCGCCCAAATCGGTGATTGGTCGCGGGCAGCGTCCGCGACCAATCAGCACAGCAGTGTTTAAGTGTGGCGCCCAAATCGGTGATTGGTCGCAGGCAGCGTCCGCGACCAATCAGCACAGCGGTGTTTAACTTTTGCGGCAAGATCAGTGATTGGTCGCGGCCGGAGACCGCGACCAATCATCGAATCGTATTGGTGAGGACCGGGGAGCGGAATCGTATTGGTGAGGACCGGGGAGCGTCGCTGCCTGTGCGGCTACTTCCGCTGCGAGAACCCGGGACATGAGCGACTGCTCGCAACAGAAGTATCCCGACCCGCAGCGCCGCTCCCCGGTCCTCCCTTCCGCATGGAGGTCCTTCTGCTGGCCACCGCGACCAATCAGCAGAGCGGGGTTTAAGTTTGGCGCCAATACTGCTGATTGGTCGCGGATGGCGACCGCGACCAATCAGCAGAGCGGTGTTTAAATTTTGCGCCAACATTGCTGATTGGTCGCGGACGGCGACCGTGACTAATCAGCAGAGCGGTGTTTAAATTTGGCGCCAATAATGCTGATTAGTCGTGGCGGGCATCCGCGACCAATTAGCAGAGGGGGGGTTAAATTTGGCGCCAAAATCGCTGATTGGTCGCGGCTGGAGTCCGCGACCAATCAGCAGAGCGTTGTTTAAATTTGGCGCCAATCTCGCTGATTGGACGCGTCTGGCGTCCGCGACCAATCAGCAGAGCGTTGTTTAAATTTGGCGCCAAGCTCGCTGATTGATCGAGTCTGGCGTCCGCGACCAATAAGCACAGCAGTGTTTAAATGTGGCGGCAAGATCGGTGATTGGTCGCGGCCGCTATTTAAATGTGGCGCCCAAATCGGTGATTGGTCACGGGCAGCGGCCGCGACCAATCAGCAGAGCGGTGTTTAACTTTAGCGCCAATCTGCGAATCGTATTGGTGAGGACCGGGGAGCGGAATCGTATTAGTGAGGACCGGGGAGCGCCGCTGCCTGTGCGGCTACTTCCGCTGCGAGAAGCCGGGAGATGAGCGACTGCTCGCAGCAGAAGTATCCTGACCCGCAGCGCCGCTCCCCGGTCCTCACTTGACACCCTAGCCGCTGATTTCCCCACAGTATCCGCATGGTGTTACAAAGGTCCGGACATTTGTGTTAAAAATCGCTGATTGGTCGCTGGCGCTGGCCGCGACCAATCACCGATTTGGGCGCCAAATTTAAATGTTGGCCGCGACCAATCACCGATCTTGGCTCCACATTTAAACACCGCTGTGCTGATTGGTCGCGGATGGTGGGCGCGACCAATCACCGATTTTGGCGTCACATTTAAATAGCGTCCGCCAAGATCGGTGATTGGTCGCGGCCGATATTTAAATTTGGCGCCCAAATCGGTGATTGGTCGCGGGCAGCGTCCGCGACCAATCAGCACAGTAGTGTTTAACTTTTGCGGCAAGATCAGTGATTGGTCGCGGGCCAAGACCGCGACCAATCACCGATTTGTGCGGCACATTTAAATAGCGGCCGCGACCAATTGGATGTCAGCACCGCTCCCCGGTCCTCCCTTCATGCCCTAGCCGCATGGATGTCAGCGCCGCTCCCCGGTCCTCCCTTCATACCCTAGCCGCATGGATGTCTGCGCCGCTCCCCGGTCCTCCCTTCACACCCTGTTACAAAGGTCCGGACATTTGTGTTAAAAATCGCTGATTGGTCGCCGACGCTGGGCGCGACCAATCACCGATTTTGGCATCACATTTAAATAGCGTCGGCGACCAATCAGCGATTTTTAGCACAAATGTCCGGATCTTTGTAACACCATGCGGATACTGTGGGGACCTCTGCGGCTAGGGTGTCAAGGGAGGACCGGGGAGCAGCACTGCGGGTCGGGATACTTCTGCTGCGAGCACCCGCTCATGTCCCGGGTTCTCGCAGCGGAAGTATCCGCACAGGCAGCGCCTCTGACATCCATGCGCCAAGGGTGTGAAGGGACGACCGGGGAGCGGCGCTGACATCCAATTGGTCAAGGCCGCTATTTAAATGTGCCGCACAAATCAGTGATTGGTCGCGGTCTTGGCCCGCGACCAATCACTGATCTTGCTGCAAAAGTTAAACACTACTGTGCTGATTGGTCGTGGACGCTGCCCGCGACCAATCACCGATTTGGGCGCCAAATTTAAATATCGGCCGCGACCAATCACCAATCTTGGCTCCACATTTAAACACTGCTGTACTGATTGGTCGCGGACGCTATTTAAATGTGGCGCCAAAATCGGTGATTGGTCGCGCCCAGCGTCCGCGACCAATCAGCACAGCGGTGTTTAAATGTGGAGCCAAGATCGGTGATTGGTCGCGGCCGATATTTAAATTTGGCGCCCAAATCGGTGATTGGTCGCGGTCAGCGTCCGCGACCAATCAGCACAGTGGTGTTTATCTTTTGCGGTAAGATAAGTGATTGGTCGGGTCCGAAGACCGCGACCAATCATCGAATCGTCTTGGTGAGGACCGGGGAGCGGCGCTGCCTGTGTGGGTACTTCGGCAGCGAGAACCCGGGACATGAGCGGGCGCTCGCAGCAGAAGTATCCTGTCCCGCAGCGCCGCTCCCCGGTCCTCCCTTCCGCATGGAGGTCAGCGACTCCGGCGGTCCTTCTGCTGCTACCGGCCGGGAGATGAGCTCCTCGCGCCAGTCATCTCCCGGCTGCATCTCCGTCCCGCAGATGGGTCCGGCGGTCGAGGTCCTTCTGCTGTTACCGGCCGGGAGAGCGTGTTTAAATTTGGCACCAAAATCGCTGATTAGTCGCGACCGCGACCAATCAGCAAAGAGGTGTTTAAATTTGGCGACAATACTGCTGAATGGTCGCGGCCGGCGACCACGACCAATCAGCAGAGCGATGCAGAGCGGGGTTTAAATTTGGCACCAAAATCGCTGATTGGTCGCCGGCCGCGACCAATCTGCAGAGCGGTGTTTAAATTTGGCGCCAAAATCGCTGATTAGTCGCGGCTGACGGCCGCGACCAATCAGCAGAGCGTTGTTTAAATTTTGCGCCAATACTGCTGATTGATCTCCGCCAGCGACCGCGATCAATCAGCAGAGCGTTGTTTAAATTTGGCGCCAATCTCGCTGTTTGGACGCGGCTGGCGTCCGCGACCAATTAGCACTGCAGTGTTTAAATGTGGCGGCAAGATCGGTGATTGGTCGCGGCCGCTATTTAAATGTGGCGCCCAAATCGGTGATTGGTCGCGGGCAGCGGCCGCGACCAATCAGCAGAGCGGTGTTTAACTTTAGCGCCAAGATCACTGATTGGTCGCGTGCGGAGAGCGCGACCAATCAGCGAATCGTATTGGTGAGGAGCGGGGAGCGGAATCGTATTAGTGAGGATCGGGGAGCGCCGCTGCCTGTGCGGCTACTTCCGCTGCGAGAACCCGGGACATGAGCGACTGCTCGCAGCAGAAGTGTCCCGACCCGCAGCGCCGCTCCCCGGTCTTCCCTTCACACCCTAGCCGCTGATCTCCCCACAGTATCCGCATGGTGTTACAAAGGTCCGGACATTTGTGTTAAAAATCGCTGATTGGTCGCTGGCGCAGCCCGCGACCAATCACCGATTTGGGCGCCAAATTTAAATATCGGCCGCGACCAATCACCGATCTTGGCTCCACATTTAAACACCGCTGTGCTGATTGGTCGCCGACGCTGGGTGCGACCAATCACCGATTTTGGCGCCACATTTAAATAGCGTCCGCGTCCAATCAGTACAGCGGTGTTTAAATGTGGAGCCAAGATCGGTGATTGGTCGTGGCCGATATTTAAATTTGGCGCCCAAATCGGTGATTGGTCGCGGGCAGCGCCAGTGACCAATCAGCGATTTTTAACACAAATGTCCGGACCTTTGTAACACCATGCTGATACTGTGGGGACATCAGCGGCTAGGGTGTGAAGGGAGGACCGAGGAGCGGCGCTGCGGGTCGGGATACTTCTGCTGCGAGCGCCCGCTCATGTCCCTGGTTCTCGCAGTGGAAGTATCCGCACAGGCAGCGCCGCTGACATCCATGTGGCAAGAATGTGAAGGGAGGACCGGGGAGCGGTGCTGACATCCAATTGGTCGCGGCCGCTATTTAAATGTGCCGCACAAATCGGTGATTGTTCGGGGTCTTGGCCCGCGACCAATCACTGATCTTGTGGCTAAAGTTAACCACTACTGTGCTGATTGGTCGCGGCCGATATTTAAATTTGGCGCCCAAATCGGTTATTGGTCGCGGGCAGAGTCTGCGTCCAATCAGCACAGCGGTATTTAACTTTTGCGCTAAGATCAGTGATTGGTCGGGTCCGAAGACCGCGACCAATCATCGAATCGTCTTGGTGAGGACCGGGGAGCGGCTCTGCCTGTGCGGCTACTTCCGCTGCGAGAATCCGGGATATGAGCGGGCGCTCGCAGCAGAAGTATCCCGACCCACAGTGCCGCTCCCCGGTCCTCCCTTCCGCATGGATGTCAGCGACGCCGGCGGTCCTTCCGCTGCTACTGGTCGGGACATGAGCGCCTCGCGCCGCTCATCTCCCGGCTGCATCTCCGTCCCGCAGATGGGTCCGGCGGTCGGGGTCCTTCTGCTGGTACCGGCCGGGAGATGAGCGCCTCGCGGCGCTCATCTCCCGGCTGCAACGCCGCTGAGCTCCGTCCCGCAGATCAGCCGCTAACGGCCGCCATCTTTTTTCTGAAATCCCGCGGCGCTGATTGGCCGCTGCCGGACCAATGAGCAAGGCGGGATTTCCTGGACAGACAGACAGACAGACGGGATAAGACAATTATATAGTAGATACTTATACCCTCGTATTTGGGACTGGTACAGAAAAGATAATTCAGCTAAATTTGCCAATCCACCTGTTGATTGATGGGCTTGAAAAGTGTCAACCTAAGTCTGCTACGAGTTTTAGTCTCTAGATACAGCGATATACGGTATTAATTGGTTTATCTGGATCTATGTCGCAGTGTCGCCTGCATAGTCGCGTCACCACTTCCTCAAGACATCCTGAGTGTGGACAAAGAGGAAGTGTAAGTAGATAACCTATATCACCCCTGTATACCGGTCTGCACGGGGATATGAGATACATTTAAAGGGAATTTAAAATCTCTATGGAATTCGGAACTTTGAGGTTGAATTCTTCGCCATTTTCATTATTTCTTCTAATTTTTGAATCTGATCATTCCATATAGACTTCTTATGCTGACACATTTAACCTGCAGCGGTACATTGAAACAAACTATAATGACAGGGGAGAGATCTGTCCTCTTTCAACTTCAGGAGAAAAGCAGAAAATAGAGAAAAATTGCAACACAAGACTGTCAGAAGAACATACTGTCGCATAACTTCCAAGAAAGGCTCAAACCAGGTCACTAATTAAAGCGTTCCTGATATTTCAGGTGACTTTTCAGAAAGACCTGTCATATGTATTTACATGAAGAATAGCATGTTTTCTGACTTGTACCCTGCATTCTCTCTGCTGCCCCAATTATCTTTTACTTCTAGTTGTCTCTGAGCTAGTGGGTGAAGACTAGCTGCTATAATGCCACTCATGAACTTACAGACATGAGGGATTCCTGCTCTCCTGTCTCTATTTAGCACATGTACAGAAGCAGCAGCAACATGGAGAACATTATACAAAAGTGCTGAGAAGTGTAGATGTGAATGCAGCATTAGGATAAAATAAAACACTTACTAGAAAGCAGCAGCAGCATGGAGGACATTATACAGAAGTACTGAGCAGTGTAGATGTGAATCCAACACTGAGATAAGATAAAAAAAACTTACTAGAAAGCAGCAACAGCAGCATGGAGGACATTATACAACATTACTGAGCATTGTAGAAGTGAATCCAGCACCGAGTTAAGATAAATACTTACTAGAAAGCAGCAGCAACATGCAGAACATTATACAGCAGTACAGAGCAGTGTAGATGTGAATCAAGCACTGTGATAAGAGTAAACGCTTACTAGAAAGCAGCAGCAGCATGGAAGACATTATATAGCAGTTCTGAGCACAGGTAGATGTGAATTCAGCACTGGTATGAGATAAAACACTTACTAGAAAGCAGCAGCAGCATGAAATACATTATACAGCATTACTGAGCAGTGTAGATGTGAATCTAGTACTGAGGTAAGATGAAACATTAGAAAGCAGCAGCAGCATGGAGGATATTATGAAGCATTACTGAGCATGGGTAGCTTTGAATCCAGTGCTGGAGCAAGATAAAACACCCATTAGAAAGCAGTAGCAGCATGCATAACATTATGCAGCAGTACTGAGCAGTGTAGATGTGAATTCAGCACTGTGGTAGGATAAAGCACTTACTAGAGAGCAGCAGCAGCATGGAGGGCATTATACAGCAGTACTGAGCAGTGCAGATGTGAATACAGAACTGCGGTAAGATAAAGCACTTACTAGAGAGCAGCAGCAGCATGGAGGACATTATACAGCATTATTGAGCATGTGCAAATGTGAATCCAGCACTGGACTAAGATAAAACACTTTCTAGAATGCAGCATTAGCATGGAGGTCATTATAAAGCAGTACTGAACAGTAGATGTGAATCCAGAACTGGGGGGGAGATAAAACACTTACTAGAAAGCATCAGCACTGGTCTGAGTCTGTACCTCCCTCCTTCTCTCCGCTTCTCTCTTTGCTCCTTCCTCCTCCCTCTTTCTAAATATACTCAAAAAGGCAGCTGTAATCTGATACCTCACTTTTCTGGCATCTCATCTTGTTTTGACCAACAATTGAAGGATTTTAGTTATTTTCAGAGTGAATGAAGGAGAACTGGCTCAAAAGAGGAAAATTGAACAGATTTCCCTGATAAGTTATATATATTCACTTGTACTGATTTGTGCAGTTTGTTGATTATTTAGAGGGAATCTGTCACCATCACTGATTGGAAACTTTCAATCAGTTGTCAATCAATGGTCAATCAGTGGTGTACCTTTTGAACCCAGTGCCAGCTCAGAGTGGTCGCCGACCACTCCTGCCGGCGATTCACATCAACAGAGAAGCTCTGTCGACGGGGTGTGACTGCCGATGTCGTGCTGATTGACAGCCAGCACCCCGCAGTTAGGCAGCAGGGAGCCGGCTGTCAATCACCATGATGTCAGCAGTCACATCCCACCAACAGAGCAAAGAGGAAGAAAATCGCTGGCAGGAGCGGTAGGTGTCGGCAGAGATCTCTGCCTGTTAGTTTTTAGGTCCATAGTAAAAAAAAAATATTTTTGGATAACCCCTTTAATCAGTATGCAGTCAGCTCTTAAGCTCCCCCTAGTGGTGGCAGAATATTATCATTAAATACCAATTCTATACAGAGGATTTGGAGTTGTATAAAACATAACAAAAAAAACCTCTGGTCACCACAAAGTTATATTAATAAATGAATCCGGACATGATGTTAGATCTCTTTAGACTGCAAAACTAAATGGTCTTCATATGTGGACACTGCTTTTTAGTATTTCATTTTTTGACATTTTTGCACCAGTGTTGCAACCTCAGCTTTTCTTGTCTTAATGTGAGATGCTGAGCTTAGCCATTTAATACAAGACAAGGAGCGAAATCATATCTGGTTATTCTGCAACTAGTTCACATGAAACGATTAACCTTTGATTTTCATGACCCCCGACCAGAAAATAGCAAACCCGTCCTTGTCACGCTGACAGTCTAATCTTCCCTAGACCCAAAGTAATCTCGAAAAAGTTTAATCATCATGTAATGAAACGTTCTACGGCTTTCTAACATACTGTATTTCAATCCTTTTCAAGATCTCTGCTTGCTGTCAGTGAAAGGAAACCTCGGCCACACTATGGTGTGTTAAAAGTCCTGGATGAAACAAAATTGGAAATGGAGGAGGGGGGATATGCTCCCTGGTGCCTAGCGGGATGTGGGGTTATATTTTCTCTTTGTGGGTGTGGGTAATAATGCTTATTGTATGAAGTAGCAAGAGTGCTCAGATGGAGTGATCTCTGGGCGAAACTGGACAGATGTTGCACTCCAGAGGGCTCACTTCTACCTACCCTATAACCCTAAAGAAAATTGGAGATGGAGAAGCTGGGATATATTCCTTGGTGTCTAGTGGAATGTGGGGTTATATTTTCTCTTTGTGGGTGTGGGTAATAATGCTGATTGTATGAAGTAGCAAGAGTGCTCAGATGGAGTGATCTCTGGGTGAAACTGGACAGATATTGCATTCCAGAGGGCTCACTTCTGCCCACCCTAGAACGCTAAAAAAATTGAAGATGGACTTGCTGTGGTATATTCCCTGGTGTCTAGTGGGATGTGGGATTATATTTTCTTGAGTGGGGGTGGGTAATAATGCTTATTGTATAAAGTAGCAAGAGTGCTCAGATGGAGTGAGCTCTGGGCGAAACTGGACAGATGTTGCACTCCAGAGGGCTCACTTCTACTTACCTTATAACCCTAAAGAAAATTGGAGATAGAGGAGATGGGGTATATTCCCTGGTGTCTAGTGGAATGTGGGATTATATTTTCTTGTGTGGTGGTGGGTAATAATGCTCATTGTATGAAGCAGCAAGAGTGCTCAGATGGAGTGAGCTCTGAGCGAAACTGGACAGATGTTGCACTCCAGAGGGCTCACTTTTGCCCACCCTATTACACATTGGCTCTTTATGGGAACAGATGGATGGCCACATGCACTAAATGCTGTTCTCCCCCCTCATGCTCACTGCTAAGTCCTAGCACCCTCATAAACTTCACCACCTCATCAGTGCTGGTCCTCCTCCACCCTTCCATGTCAGGGCATCGGTACTAACACTGGCGCCCCCCCAGCCTAGGAGATCCTCTCCCCCCATATCAGCTCTTCTACAGCACTGAGAACATCCTGAAACCCAGCACAAAAGCACAGAGTAACGACCAACAGGCAGGGGGACCACAAGACGATTCAGAAGACTAAGAGGGACAGTCAGTGGCGTAGTGAGGGTGGGGGACCGTTGGGATGTTTACCCCATGGGGGCACAAAATGTAATCCCTATCCCAACTGTATCTTATCAGATCAGTGGAATAAGTGCCTGCCCAGTACTGATTACACATGAGCATGTGTGCTCTGCATAGACAGAAACCGAGAAGACAAAGCTCACGGTATAATAATGTGAGCTTTGTCATTGCAGCCACTTGCTATGCAGAGCGCAGCAGCCAATGACAAATTTATATCGCCTGCTGCGCTCTGCATAAGCAGCGACAGAGATAATGGAAGCTGTGCAGCTAATTAATGAATCGTGTGTAAAACTGTCTTAATTCATATCTAACAGCTATTTTTACACTTATTCTAACCCTAGATAGGGTTAGGGGTAGGTTTACAGCTAAGGTTAGGGTTAGGGGATTCAAATAGTTAAAAAGTAAAAAAAATGTGTACATTTTCCTAATTTGGAAAAAGAGACAAAACTAGAGGGTCAAAGGCAAACTAATTATATCAGTATTTTCTTAAAAATACTGTACATGTACTTGTGGGATATGCGGTTCAATAGTGGGATGGTGGAAGGGATTTGGGGGCTGTTAAATGTCCACCATGACGAGGCACAAAAATCTTGCCTTGCTCCAGACGTTGGCATCCCAGGCTACACCACTGGGGGCAGCATAGCACCATAGGTACATATAAGAAAGGTAAGGTTGCCGCCTGAGGTGCAGAAGAAGGCGAGATACATTTCCTCTTGTCTCCTGAGGACAAAGTGGTCCAGTTAGTTTTGCAAAAGTTTAAAATGATACCTAAAAACCTGAGTTATATCCATACAGACCATTTATTGCATCACCCGGCCTGCAATCCATGCCAGCACTTTTATGCCAACTTTGGCTTTATGAGGTAGTAAAGTTTTGTTCTGTACCAGATTTTCCCTGAACGTTTCACCTTTGAGACAGATTTTAAGAATAAAGTCATTTTCTGTCATAAAAACAAGACATCACATGTACTTCTAAGAGCTTCTGCAGTAGCCGGATCCATTACCTACAGCAAACACTAAATTTACGGCATCACTAATATTCTCCGTTGCTGTGGATTATTGTCCAGTGGGCGACTAGGGCTGGTTCCATGTTGTACATTGGCACTTGGGCGACCATCTGTCTACCAACCCCCCTGACTTAAAAAGTGTTGAGGATGTTTCGCCAGATCACAATGGCTTCTCCAAGCTCTGTGGACCTTGGCATCTGCCCATGTTTACCCAGAGCTGATGCCAGTGCTGAACCACCCCAAGCAGAAAACTGGCAACAACTCTCCCAGAATGTCCTTGCGGCGCGCCAATTGTTTGTTTTCATTTTTCTAAATTTCGCATATGTGCGACTGGCTACTTTGTCCAACTTCTCCTGGCGAGGGGAGAAGAAGACTGGCCTGCCCCTTTAAAAAAAATTTTTGTTTATGGAGCTGAAGACTTTTCTGTTGCACACAGTAATACGCAGATCTGCAGCAGCCGAGCCCAGAATCCTAGCAGGGCAAAGAGTCTTCTGCTGTAGTCCTGCACCTAAATACTGTAGCCAGGGCAGAGTGGCTTGTTGGCGACCAGGGGCATGCTTAAAATTCATGGGGCCCCATAGCAAAAAATAAATATTCGGCTGAGTAGTCAAGGGTCTCCCAACTTTTATAAACAGGGTTGGAAGCGTGTATAGCGGCACACGCAAAATAATTATGCCCCTTAGTGTTCCCACCCACGAAACCTGATGCTCTCAAAAACGCCTCTATCTGCACAGAGTATAAGACCCCTACACCTGTCAGTATGATGGCCCCCAATCAGCAAGATGCTCCCACAGTCATCACTTAGTATGATACCTCACACAGTATCATTGTCCGCATATCCCCCCACTCAGTATGATGACCACCCCTATGCTAGCCCCCCACTCAATATGAAAGCCCCCAATGCCAGCCCTCCACTCAGTATGATGGTCCCCAATGCTACTTTGCCATTCAGTATGATGACCCCAAAGCCAGCCCCCCACTCACTATGATGAGCCCAATGCCAGCCCCCTACTCAGTATGATGTCCCACAATGCCAGTCACCCACTCAATATGATGGCCCCCAATGCCAGCACCCCACTTAATATGAATGCCCCCAATGCCAACCCTTCACTCAGTATGATTAACCCCAATGCCACTTTCCCACTCAGTATGATGAACCCAATGCCAACCCCCAACTCAGTATGATGACCCACAATGCCAACCCCCCACTCAATATGATGGCCCCCAATGTCAGCCCCCACTCAGTATGATGACCCACAATGCCAGCCGCCTACTCAATATGATGGCCCCCAATGCCAGCCCCCCAACTCAGTATGATGACCCCCAATACCAGCCCCTCACTCAATATGATGACCCCCAATGCCAGCCCCCCACTCAGTATAATGACCCACAATGCCAGTCCCCTACTCAATATGATGACCCCCAATGCTAACTCCCCCTCTCAGTATGATGGCCCCAATCTCACTCCCTCACTCGATATGATGACCTCCAATACCAGCCCCCCACTCAGTATGATGACCCCCAATGCCACTCCCTCAGTATCATGACCCCTAATACCAATCAATCGTCCACTCAGAATGATGGCTCCCACTGCCCACACTGACATATGTCCAGTGTGAGTACTGAGGCTCCGCACTGCAGGTGCGATGTAGTGATGCCATCACACCTGCAGCGCACGGAGTCTCACACTCACAGGCTGAATGGTGGATCAGGAAGCCAATGGCTCCCTGATCCACCATTCTATTGAACAGTATCCCCGTCCTGAGGATGACAGGTCGGAGGAGAACCCCAAGTGCCAAGCCTAATTTAGGGGTCCCTTGCTGGCGACCCTCCCTTGGCCCCCGCCCTCCATGCCCTCTCCTAGCTACTCTTATGTTGATTCTTTTTATCTGTTCCTTGGGAAAAGTGGGTGACAACCAAAATGGCCTCTACAACTGCTTCCATAAAGGTTGTCAAGTTTATACTATTAAAGGGTTCTAAAAAATTATCAACGGGCATCCGACTAATGGGACGTAGAAACGACGCGTATGCGCAGCACTGAGCGCAGTACTCAGTTATCTCCACCAGTCCCATAGAGAATGAATGGAGCTTTTGTGCACGTGTGACCGCGATTTATTTCGATGGGGCTTTTTAGAGCCCCGATCTCCGAATCGGTGGGTTTTCCTAGTGGTAGGACCTCCATTGGTCACCTATTGGAATTAGCCCTTTAAGTCAAAGTGCCATTCAGGGGTCTGGGACTATTGTTATTTCTATTCTAGACTTCGCTGTAGGATCACTGCTTGCTGTGGTCCCAATGAAGCCCCCTATGTGTTGCCTGCAAAGTGCTGGTCCTGTAATATCACAGAAGGGGAGGAGATGAGCGAGCGACTGGGGTGGAGGGAGGGGAGGAACTCACAGCAAGCAAGGATGGCAGCAAAGCAAAAAGGGATCAAGCCTTAGACAGCTCCACGCCAGGGCCAGGGACTGTCCTGTCTGGAGAGGGGGAGGCTGGAGGAGCCGACACGTGGGGCTGTATGTGACTGTCACCCCCCACCCCAGCCTCCTTAGACATCCCCTAAACCCTCTACCATTTCCTCTGTCTGACAGATCCTATAGATCTCCTGCCTCCAGACTGGGATCCTCTGCAAATGCAAGAAGCAGCAGCAGCGCAGTCCATCAGGTGAGTCCCTCATTACCTGGAGGTGCAGAATAACTTGGCATTTCCATGCGCCCTAAGAAAAAAAATTGCTGCTTTATTTATTTTTTCCTTCCAGGATCTAAGTGGTTAACCGCTGGTATTTCCCCTGCACCCTATGCTGGGAGTCCTCCATATATAAACAGGGTTTTCCTGCGTCCCCCTCCGCTCACACAAGCAATTGCTATTGACGTTTGCAAAAGGAGATGCCAAAAATGTCCCCCCCCCCGAGCCAATGCCCTTAATAAGATGGTAGGTGACATGGCAGGGGATCACGCGGGCACTGCCAGGTGAAACAGGGCAGATTATCGCGGTTTACACCAATGTGACACATCGCATCGTCGCATCGGATTGATACGATGTCGTCTGGGGTGGGAAAAGATCAATCCGACAGACGTCTGCAGGGATCCCCCCCGAATACTGAGGGAAAAGGGAGAAACGTCAATATTGACAAAAAATGTCTGATACATTGTAACAAGGCACAAAATATCATTGTTTATTATTATGTGGCCAAAAGGATGAAGTATTGTAATATCCGGGGAGACCCCTGATAGAAAGATAGATAGAGAGAGAGAGAGAGATGGATAGATAGATAGAGAGATGGATAGATAGAGAGAGAGAGAGAGAGAGAGAGAGATGGATAAATAGAGAGAGAGAGAGATGGATAGATAGATAGAGAGAGAGAGAGATGGATAGATAGAGAGAGAGAGAGAGAGAGAGATGGATAGATAGATAGAGAGAGAGATGGATAGATAGAGAGAGAGAGAGAGAGAGAGATGGATAGAGAGAGAGAGAGAGAGAGAGAGAGATGGATAGATAGATAGATAGAGAGAGAGAGATAATAGATAGATAATAGATAGATAGATGATAGATAATAGATAGATAATAGATAGATGATAGATAGATGATAGATAATAGATAGATGATAGATAGATGATAGATAATAGATGATAGATAATAGATAGAGAATAGATAGATAGAGAGAGAGAGAGATGGATAGATAGAGAGAGAGAGAGAGATGGATAGATAGAGAGAGAGAGAGAGAGAGAGAGATAATAGATAGATGATAGATATATAGATGATAGATAATAGATAGATAATAGATAATAGATAGATAATAGTAGATAGATGATAGATAGATGATAGATAGATGATAGATAATAGATAGATAATAGATAGAGAATAGATAGATAGAGAGAGAGAGAGATGGATAGATAGAGAGAGAGAGATAATAGATAGATGATAGATAGATGATAGATAATAGATAGATGATAGATAATAGATAGATAGATATATGATAGATAGATGATAGATAATAGATAGATAATAAATAGATAATAGATAGATAGATGATAGATAATAGTTAGATGATAGATAATAGATAGATAGATAGATGACAGATAATAGATAGAAAAAAGAAAGAAAGAGAAAAATGAAGCAGCACAAGCATAAGTGCAGGTATAGGTGTTAGCCCCCAAGCTGCAATCAATCAACCTATGGTACTTACACTTCAGCCAAAACATTGCCAACTGTTCATATGAGCCAATATATGCACCACTTTTTTTGCTAGATGGTATTTGCTACTGAGTGCTGCTCATTTTCTTTGCTTTTTTAGATAGATAATAGATAGATAATAGATAATAGACAGATAATAGATAGATGATAGATAATAGATAGATAGATGATAGATAAGATATAGATATTAGATAGATGATAGATAGATGATAGATAGATAATAGATAGATAATAGATAATAGACAGATGATAGATAATAGATAGATAATAGATATATAGATAATAGATAGATAATAGATAGATGATAGATAGATGATCGATAATATAGATTATAGATGATAGATAATAGATAGATAATAGATAATAGACAGATGATAGATAATAGATAGATAATAGATAGATAGATAATAGATAGATAGATAATAGATAGATGATAGATAATAGATAGATGATAGATGATAGATAATAGACAGATAATAGATAGATGATAGATAGATAATAGATAGATGATAGATAGATGATAGATATATAGATGATAGATAATAGATATAATAGATAATAGATAGATGATAGATAGATAATAGATAGATGATAGATAATAGATAGATGATAGATAGATAATAGATAGATAATAGATAAGAGATAGATAATAGACAGATAATAGATAGATAATAGATACCATATATACTCGAGTATAAGCCTAGGGTGGGAAATGCAGCAGCTACTGGTACATTTACCCATCCTGGTACGCATTGCTCTCTCATCGCCCAATCCCGGTATTTATGGCACCCCTCATCTCCAATCCTGGTATGTATGGCCCCCCCTCATCCCCAATCCTGGTATGTAGGCCCCCCTCATCCCCAATCCTGGTATGTATGGCCCCCCTCATCCCCAATCCTGGTATGTATGGCCCCATCACTGCACACATAAAAAATAAACTCTTAGGCTATGTGCCCATGATGCAGAAATGCTCCGGATTTTTCCTGAGCGTTTCTGCATCTCTCTGGCAGAAAAAACGCATGCGGATTGTACATGCGGATTGTACATGCGGATTTTACATGTGGATTGTACATGCGTTTTTCCTGCCAGGGACATGCGGATGTGAAGCGTTCTTCACTTGCATTTCCGCATGTGGGTTGACAAGCGCTTTCCAAGCGATTTTAGCATCACTTGGAAAGTGCTTGACAACTTGGTCACACAATATAAATCCATGCAAACGGCATGGATTTATATAGTGTGACCGTAAAAGAATGGTAAAAAATAAATCTATCCTTAACTTCCGATGGCCCCCTCAGTCTTGCTTCGCTCCGTCCTGGCTGTCGGCAGATCGCGGTACACTGAAGGACCTGGCGACGTCAGCGTCGCGTGACCTGTCACATGACTATGACGTCAGTGCAGATCCGTCAATCCATCGCGATCTGCCGGCAAGGGAGGGCGAGCGCAGCGGGGGCCGTCAGAAGGTAGATATAACATTTATTTTTTATTTGATTCTTTTTTTTTTACAGTTTTCTATGGTACCCGGGTCCGGAGGAGAGTCTCCTCTCCTCTAGACCTGGGTACCATCCGCACATTGAACGCATGTATCCCGCATGTACAGATGCAGAGATGCGTAATCCATGCTTTCTAATGCAAGTCAATGGTGGCGAAAACGCAGCGCTTCCGCAAAATAATTGGTAGTGCTGCGTTTTTTCTCCGCAATGATAATCCCCAGCAAAAATTTCCGCAGCATGTGCACAGCACATGCGGATTATCATTGGGGAACATGGCAGGCCTTCTACCATGCGTTTTTTAAGCGTTTCTGCCGCTGCAGAAACGCTTAAAAAAAGCATCGTAGGCACACAGCCTTATGCTCACCTTCTTCCCTGTGCTCCAGCGCTGCATCCTGTTCTGCTGCAGCAGCTCATGTCAACATCTCACATGTGCAGCGAATGACGTCACTGCCATGCGCTCTCAGACTCTGATGTGAGCTGCCGGCATATTCACTCCTCTCCACGCCGAGGCGTGGAAAAGAGTGAATATGCATTCTCTTTAGTAGTGGGCACTGTCAGCAGGAGCTGCGGCTTAATGCTCCTCTGTGCCCCCTATTAAAGATAATGAATATTCATTATTCTCCACGCCAATGGGAGAAGAGTGACTATTCATTTCCCTTTAGCAGCGGGCACACGTGGTAGTTTCAGCGGCCGGCTACTGCGTGTGCACCGCTCCTCCGTCGTCGCAATGTGCTGAAAAACTCAGCTTATACTCGACTATATACAGTAGATAATAGATAGATAATAGATATATAATAGACAGTAAATCTGTATATCCCCCTATTGTTGAGGGGCTTCCTACCTACTTGGCCTTATAGGAAGGATCCCAGTGATTTATGTAGAATATAGTTAACATGCAGAAGGGAATGTATCGCTCCAGACTGCGAGGGGGGAGGATGGAGCTGAAAATTAAATTGGGACGGTGTGTTCCCTGGAGTGGCCACGACCGCAATAACATTAACAAGGAGCTTGTGAAAAGGATTTTTGGGAACCTCGTTGCCTTTTACTGTGGTCCTCAAGAAATGTTAAAGGATTTATTTGTAGGTCTAGATGATTAATTTCTAAGTATATCAGTATAGTGGGTGGAGCTCTTTTTATGGCACAAAGCGCATTTCTAGTTGTTTTCAGCCACCACTAGAGGGAGCATGAGAGAACACTGTAAACTGGGGTATGCAATAAGCTCCGGAGCCCCACCTAGTGTATCCCCTTTAAATTGCGCCCACTGCTAAAGAAAGCAATTGTAATGATGGTAATAATTTAGGAAATTATTTTATTTTAAGTGATTTCTGCATATTTTTTAATAAGGAGTTGGATATTGAATGTTTGTTGTATAACTGGGTAACCAAAATGGACATCAGGCTATGTGACTGTTTTTTTTAATGAAATTGTCATTCTACAAAATAGGTTGCTATCTTGGTGATAGGATGAGAAGGGGCTTAAAGGGATCTGTCACTTGCCATAAATATGTCATTTTTTTACCTGCTGTAAATGCCGCTGTTCTCCTGAATCCGGAGATGTTTTTCTTTTGTTTCTGCGCCTCTCCGTTCCCGAGATTTGGCCTCTTCTTCTCTGTGTATAAATTTACTATTTCAGCCAAAAGGGCATGGTCTTCAAGAAAACAACTACAGGGAAGAATGGCCACGCCCACTTGGTTAACAAGACTAACTTTATATAAAGAGAAGATGGGGCCATATCTCAGGAACAGAGAGGCGCAAAATAAAAAGAAAAGCATCGCCGGATTCTGGAGAACTGGGGCTTTTACACCAGGTAAAATATGACATTATTATGGCAAGTGACAGGTCCTCCTTAAAGGGCATTTATATATTTACTAAAAAAAGTTATAAACATTCTCTAATATAAACCATATTTCTTTCATAAATCTCCCACTGTTCTACTAAAGTAGCAAATTGCAAATGTTTGTTAGCAGCCACCACTAGGGGGAGCTACTGCATATATATATATATATATATATATATATATATATATATATATATATATATATATATAAATTTTGCTCTCACGTATTTATGTATGCAATGAGCTCCCCCAAGTGGAGGCCGCCAGAATTATATCATTTATTTCTATAGCAGTGGATATGAACCCTTTACTGTATTGTGCATCTGGGTAGTCTGTTGGCAAAATCGTTTGTTGGGATCACTCCACTGACACTGTTTATTTCGGTCATTTCTGGCATTATTATTTATGTAGGCACTCTGCTTAATTGGGTTAGTCTAACGATTCTATTAATGACTAGGGTGTGGCCAATGCTTGTGGACAACGTTTATATGGGAAAAAAAATCAAGTATCCTTGAAAATCTTGAGTGTGTTTTACTTACGTTTCCTTTTGATTCTATATTTCTCAAAATGACCAGATTTAATATATATATATATATATATATATATATATATATATATTTTTTTTTACAATACTCTGTCAGGAGATGTTTATGATATGTATCTCCATGTGGCCACCCAGTGGCTGTGATGTGAATTGCACCCTGTGGAGAATTTTGCTAGCGTGTTGCAATCATGTACTGAATTTGTATCATAATGCCATTTTAGTTGTTATAGGCATACTTAGTTAGCGGGCTTATATGGGAACGAGAAGTTCCAGATTTTTCTTCATCCAGCATTGCAATATTATCCTGGAAGTCAATAGTCCATACCGCATGGTTGCGTCAATTTATATACTGTTACTGTTACTTCAGAAGAATTATATGTTTGGTGCAATCGTCAATCACTCTGGGAGCTCCTGTTGATTGACAGCTCGAGTTGCTATATTCTGCAATACAGAGCTAATATACAGGGAGCCTTTAAGGCATCCATGGCGAATCTGAATCCTGAGTCCCAGTGAATGATTCACTTTACAATCTGGCAGTCACTGTGTCCTCACTACATGGTGCAGCTGCATGTCTGATATAGATCGTACACTGCAGAATATATGACCTACATGGGAATCTTAGAGGACCACAGGGTGTCCCATAAATGGCTGGTAGTTGAAGGTCACCCCCCTCGGAAGTTCACTTCATTCCTTTTCCACCAGGAACCATATCCAAGTGGAGATACTTAAAAAAAAGTAGATATTCTCCATTCAAGTCTATGGATATTACAGAAGGAGTTGGGCAAGTGAGCCATAACCAATCCAGTTAAAGGGGTTGTTGTCTCATCTAAACTTTCAGCAACTTTCTCATAATGCATTCTCCATGGGAACATATAGCATGAACAACCCCCAGCAGAGTAACCCAACTGTATGCATCACAGACACATACTGTGATGCTCACATGGAGGTACAGCGCTTTGTGGTTACAGCACCACTTGAGGCACAGAACTTGGTAGTCAGGTTCAGACACAGGAGCAAACTCCGATACAGTAAACAAGCACAGTCACAGCCTCTTTCCAGTAATTACTGCTCAACAGCACAACAGTGGTGGCATCTGTCCTGTAGGCTCTTACATCAGATGGCCATGTCCCTCTGCAGCAGACATAAATACTGTATGGTTGGAGATACAAGGCTGGGAAGTTACAAGGTATTTACCATACAGTTGGGGAAACAAGGCTGGGGAGGTAGGAGGTATCCACTATATGGTTGGGAATACAATGATGGGGAGGTATAAGGTATCCACCATATGGTTGGAGATACAAGCCTGGGGAGGTAGGAGGTATCCACCACATGGTTGGGGATACAAGGCTGGAGAGGGACGAGGTATCCACCATATGGTTCTAGATACAAGGTTGGGGAGGTAGGAGGTATCCACCATATGGTTGGAGATTCAAGGCTGGGGAGGTAGGAGTTATCCACCATATGGTTGGGGATACAAGGCTGGAGAGGTACGCGATATCCCCCATATGGTTGGAGATACAAGGCTGGGGAGGTATGAGATATCCACCATATGGTTGGAGATACAAGGCTGGGGAGGTACGAGGTATCCACCATATGGTTGGGGATGCAAGGCTGGGGACGTATGAGGTATTCACCATATGGTTGGGGATGCTAGTCTAGGGAGGTAGGAGGTATCCACCATATGGTTGGGGATGCAAGGCTGGGGACGTATGAGGTATTCACCATATGGTTGGGGATGCTAGTCTAGGGAGGTAGGAGGTATCCACCATATGGTTGGAGATACAAGGCTGGGGAGGTACGAGGTATCCACCATATGGTTGGAGATACTGGGCTGGGAAGCTACGAGGTTTCCACCATATGGTTGGAGATACAAGGCTGGGGACGTACGAGGTATCCACCATATGGTTGGAGATACAGGGCTGGGAAGCTACGAGGTTTCCACCATATGGTTGGAAATACAAGGCTGGAGAGGCATAAGGTTTCCACCATATGGTTGGGGATACAATGCTGGGGAGATAGGAGATATCCACCATATGGTTGGAGATACAAGGCTGGGGAGGTAGGAGGTATCCACCATATAGTTGGAGATACAAGGCTGGGGAAGTACGAGGTATCCACCCTACGGTTGGGGATACAAGGCTGGGGAGGTATGAGGTATCCACCATGTGATGATTGGATACAGGTCCTGTAACTGTGTGCTCGCCGGGTGTTTCGTCCCCAGGGCTCTGTGTAAAGAGGACTTTAGTAGCTTTTAAAAACATTACAAAAATGTTGCCATTCCTCGCTCGGCTGCTCTGTAACCGGTGCAATGTTGTTTTTCTTGGGTTCTTGACCTCAGGGACGGGAACAAACGTCTTAATGAAAATGTCAGGGAGCGCGGCGGAGCTGACATCAGAGCTCCAGCTGTTACCGCACAAAATCACAATTACGTTTCTGGCTGGCGGATGGTAAATCAATGGGAAATTTTTACTGTATTGATCATCAGCTTTGTGAAAATCAGCCAGTTAAAAAAAAAATGTACAAAAACATTTTTACAAATTTTTCTTTTTTTAAACGTGATGTTTTTAGACTGTGCGGAATCTCCCAATTATCTTCTAACATAGAAAAGAAAGAAAGAAAATTGGCCGTATAGCAAGACGTCTTGCTATGGGGCAAAATGAGCCTCCAATTTTTCGAGTTTTTAAAGAATAGAAGTCCTAATGGTCACATGACTGATTATGTGAAGCCTGTGACAATGGAGGGTTTTTGGGGCTCTGTAGACCCGGCAGGTTCCTAATCTGCTATTCCCCAAAAAAAAAAAAATAACACAATAACCCAAAAATGTTCATACCATTTATCAAAGTGACTGTAAATCAACCCATCTTAAGTATTTTTTTTAAAAAAAATACAGCATTAAGATATTAAAAAAGAGAAACAAAATTTATTTAAAAAAAAGTTATATAAAACTATATATAAAAAAAGCTTGACATGAAAAAAGAGTCCTGTCCATTGAACTTCAATATAAGCCTATTCAAAAGGGCTTATTTCATGTTAAAAAGGAGATTTCATCAGGTTAAAAGTGCCTAGTTTTTCTCTTATTTTATTCTCTCTGCTCACCTGAGTGTTTCCCTTTTTTCTTTTTTAAAATCCGCCGTACGGTTCCAGAGATATGGGCCTTTTTATTTAGTTGTCATTTTTATGCTCTTTGTGGGCGTGGCTCACAGGATTCTTGGGGGCGTGTCTAGAAGGTGCTCTGCATAATTACCCTGTGAGCCACGCCCTCTTCATAACGACCATAAAAAAGTAGAGGTAAATATAAAAGTCCATATCTCTGGAACCGTATGGCGGATTTAAAAAAAGTAAAAAGCAAGTTACTCAGGAGAACAATGAGAATAACATACGAGCAAAAACTGTCCACTTTTGACCGTGTGACAGGTCCTCCTTGAAACCTAGTATTTTGTGTCCAAATTGTAGGCCAGCAAAGTAGCTGGTAAAGGAACCATCTTCTGTTTTTGGCCAGATAAAAACAACTAGAAGATACACAGATATATTAAATTATATCTATCTATCTATATCCATGTATGTATCCATGTATATATATATATATATATATATATATATATATATATAGACATGCAGTACAGACCAAAAGTTTGGACACACCTTCTCATTTAAAGATTTTTCTGTATTTTCATCACTATGAAAATTGTACATTCACACTGAAGGCATCAAAACTTTTAATTAACACATGTGGAATTATATACTTAACAAAAAAGTGTGAGACAACTGAAAATATGTGTTATATTCTAGGTTCTTCAAAGTAGCCACCTTTTGCTTTGATGACTGCTTTGCACACTCTTGGCATTCTCTTGATGAGCTTCAAGAGGTAGTCACCGGAAATGGTTTTCACTTCACAGGTGTGCCCTGTCAGGTTTAATAAGTGGGATTTCTTGCCTTATAAATGAGGTTGGGACCATCAGTTGTGTTGTGCAGAAGTCAGGTGGATACACAGCTGATAGTCCTACTGAATAGACTGTTAGAATTTGTATTATGGCAAGAAAAAAAGCAGCTAAGTAAAGAAAAACGAGTGGCCATCATTACTTTAAGAAATGAAGGTCAGTCAGTGCGAAAAATTGGGCAAACTTTGAAAGTGCCCCCAAGTGCAGTTGCAAAAACCATCAAGCACTACAAAGAAACTGGCTCCCATGAGGACCGCCCCAGGAAAGGAAGACCAAGAGTCACCTCTGCTTCTGAGGATAAGTTTATCCGAGTCACCAGCCTCAGAAATCGCAGGTTAACAGCAGCTCAGATTAGAGACCAGGTCAATGCCACACAGAGTTCTAGCAGCAGACACATCTCTACAAGAACTGTTAAGAGGAGACTTTGTGCAGCAGGTCTTCATGGTAAAATAGCTGCTAGGACAGCACTGCTAAGGACAGGCAACAAGCAGAAGAGACTTGTTTGGGCTAAAGAACACAAGGAATGGACATTAGACCAGTGGAAATCTGTGCTTTTGTCTGATGAGTCCAAATTTGAGATCTTTAGTTCCAACCACCGTGTCTTTGTGCGACGCAGAAAAGGTGAACGGATGGACTCTACAAGCCTGGTTCCCACCGTGAAGCATGGAGGAGGAGGTGTGATGGTGTGGGGGTGCTTTGCTGGTGACACTGTTGGGGATTTATTCAAAATTGAAGGCATACTGAACCAGCATGGCTACCACAGCATCTTGCAGCGGCATGCTATTCCATCCGGTTTGCGTTTAGTTGGACCATCATTTATTTTTCAACAGGACAATGACCCCAAACACACCTCCAGGCTGTGTAAGGGCTATTTGACCAAGAAGGAGAGTGATGGGGTGCTACGCCAGATGACCTGGCCTCCACAGTCACCAGACCTGAACCCAATCGAGATGGTTTGGGGTGAGCTGGACCGCAGAGTGAAGGCAAAAGGGCCAACAAGTGCTAAGCATCTCTGGGAACTCCTTCAAGATTGTTGGAAGACCATTTCCGGTGACTACCTCTTGAAGCTCATCAAGAGAATGCCAAGAGTGTGCAAAGCAGTCATCAAAGCCAAAGGTGGCTACTTTGAAGAACCTAGAATATAAGACATATTTTCAGTTGTTTCACACTTTTTTGTTAAGTATATAATTCCACATGTGTTAATTCATAGTTTTTGATGCCTTCAGTGCGAATGTACAATTTTCATAGTCATGAAAATACAGAAAAATCTTTAAATGAGAAGGTGTGTCCAAACTTTTGGTCTGTACTGTATGTGAAGGGGAACTGACTTTTTTTTTTACATAATATTTTATATCTAATATTTATTATAGTTTATTACATTCAGAAACTTTTTAAATAGTTTTTTTTTATTTTTAAAAGTTCCTCTTGTAGTAATAATGTCCCCCATCCTGAGCCCCTTCCAGTAATAATGTCCCCCATGCTGGGACCCTTCCAGTAATAATGTCCCCCATTCTGAGTCCCTTCCAGTAATAACGTCCCCCCATCCCGGGACCCTTTCAGTAATAATGTCCCCCATCCTGAGCCCCTTCCAGTAATAACATCCCCCATCCTGAGTCCCTTCCTGTAGTTATGTCTCTATTTTGGCCCCTTCCTGGTATTTTGTCCCCCATCCTGGTCCCTTCCAGTAATAATGTCCTCTATCCGGGTGTAATGTTCCCCATTCTGGTCCCCTTCCAGTAATAATATCCCCCATCCTGGGCCCCTTCTTGGTATAATATCCCCCATCCTCAGCCCCTGTTTTTCAGTAATAATGTCCCCCATCCTGGTGTAGTGTCTCCCATCCTGGGCCCCTTCCAGTAATATATGTCCTCCATCCTGGGGCCTCTTCTATAGCTGACGCAGATGCCGGCAGCTGACTTTGGCATACCTGCTATGGGTGACGTATGACATCACAGTCTTCACAGCCTATGCATCACCTGGGACAGGCACACCGACATCAGTTATCGGCCTCTGATTGACCAGCGGCATGTATTGTGGTGCAGGGAACCGGTGAGTCTCTGCTCCACAATACATTTCATCTGATTGTGCATCCTCGGACGCACATCCAGCTGAAATAGGCGTTGGCGTCAGCAGGCCCCCCTCTCAAATGAGCCTGGTCGTGGTTACGCCCACTGCGACCATTAAGCCCCTCGGTTTTCCTCGTTATTTGCTGACTTCAGCTCATCCTGCTGCTGAGAATCCCATCGATCAACTGTGATCGCTGGGCTAACAAGTGTTATATTTCCCTGCAGCGCCACCATAGATCAAATGAAGCATTACACTGCTCTATTTGAAATCAATAGGATCTGCATGTGCTGGGTCCTCCAGTGCCATAGATATTTCTGTTGATAGATGAGGGTCCTATTTAACCCCTTCTTGCCCCTGATATAAAGTATTTGTATATTAAGCCGCCATTCTAACCCCAAAGCATGGAAATCATGACCACTAAAATTAGGACTGTGGCGAGAGGCAGCACCCCTGTCACGCTGGAAAGCCTCAGACCACATTAAGGTCCCTGGCTTCTTTCCCGTAGGGTTCTCGGTTTTGAGAAGGACATGGATTAAAAATGGACGGACGCAGCTACTTATAACCTGCTGCAAGTATCAGTATCACGAAATGATTCTGACCCGGTGCCGAGCTGTAGTCACCGGAGATGAGGTGTACAGATGCCGGGAATATACGGCTAGAATATGCTCCTCCAGGGTTATAGACTTCATATAACGCTCTCCTTATAGATTATTCAAGTGCTCGGTACTAAATACTTGACTGTCCTAGAAAGATTTTTTTTTTTTACAACTCTGCGTTGTAACGGTTCCTCTATTATTCCTCCTGGAAATGTCTCTGACAGCTGTGGAACGTCCATATATAGACTGATACTGTCCCGACCGTTCAGGAACATTTTTTTTAGAACTCTGTGTTGTGTCTGTTCCTCTGCTATTCCTCCTGGAAATGTCACTGATAGCTGTGGAACGTCCCTATATAGACTGATATTGTCCAACAGTTCAGGATCAGTTTTATTTTCAAACTCTGCTTTGTGTCTGTTCCTCTATTATTCCTCCTGGAAATGTCACTGATAGCTGTGGAATGTCCTTATATAGACTGATACTGTCTTGACAGTTCAAAATCATTTTTTTTAGAACTCTGCCTGTTCCTCTGTTATTCCTCCTGGAAATGTCACTGATAGCCGTTTGTAAAATTATTTTCAGAATGTTTGTGTCATTTTAAAAAAAATTATAAAAGTGTAATATCTGTAGAAAAAAAAATATGATAATAATTAAAATCCAGATAATCTAGAAACTAACTGGAAATAATAATAATAACAATAATAATATTTTTTTTTTAATGTAAACATTTTGTGATGTTTTTATTTATTTAAAAATGTAAAAAAAATATCAAAAAATATTTACATTTTAAACTTTTGTATTTTTGAAACATATTTTCATTATTTTTTTATTTTTTGGGGGGTAGAGCATGGTGATAAAAATAAATATTTCTATAATAAATAATGTATAAATTTATATAAATAATATTTATACAAAAAAGTTAAACATTTTGTGATTTTTTTTATTAATTTAAAAATGAAAAAAAAAATCATAAAATATTTAAACTTTTATATTTTTGAAACATATATTCATTATTTTTTGGGGGGAAAGCGTGGTGACGAAATAAATAAATAAATTCTAACGCATCGGGTATTCTAGAATATGTATGCGGCCGACCGGGCGCAATCAGCAGAGCGGTGTTTAAATTTGGCGCCAAAATCGCTGATTGGTCGCGGCCAGCAACCGCAACCAATCAGCAAAGTGGTGTTTAAATTTGGCGGCAATATCGGTGATTGGTCGCAGGCGTCAGCCGCGACCAATGGGCAAACCGTGTTAGTGAGGACTGGAAAGCGTGTTTAAATTTGTCGCCAAAATCGCTGATTGGTTGCGGCCGGCAACCGCGACCAATCAGCAAAGCGGTGTTTAAATTTGGCGCCAATAATGCTGATTGGTCGCGGCCGGCCACCGCGACCAATGAGCAGAGCGGTGTTTAAATTTGGCACCAATACTGCTGATTGGTCGCGGCCGGCAACCGCGACCAATCAACAGAGCGGGGTTTAAATTTGGCGCCAATAATGCAGATTAGTCGCGGCCGGCGACCGCGACCAATCAGCAGAGCGGGGTTTAAATTTGGCGCCAATACTGCTGATTGTTCTCGGTTGCCGGCCGCGACCAATCAGCAGAACGGTGTTTAAATTTGGCACCAATACTGCTGATTGGTCGCGGCCGGCAACCGCGACCAATCAGCAGAGTGGGGTTTAAATTTGGCGCCAATCTCGCTGATTGGTCACGGTCGGCTGTCATCCGCGACCAATCAGCAGAGCGTTGTTTAAATTTGGCGCCACCCTTGCTGATTGGTCGCGGCTGGAGTCCGCGACCAATCAGCAGAGCGTTGTTTAAATTTGGCGCCAATCTCGCTGATTGGTCGCGTCTGGTGTCCACGACCACTCAGCAGAGCGTTGTTTAAATTTGGCGCCAAGCTCGCTAATTGGTCGCGGCTGGCAGCCGCGACCAATCAGCACAGCGGTGTTTAACTTTAGCGCCAAGATCACTGATTGGTCGCGGTCTCCGCACCCGACCAATCAGCGAACCGTATTGGTGAGGACCGGGGAGCGCCGCTGCCTGTACCGCTACTTCCGCTGCGAGAAGCCGGGACATGAGCGACTGCTCACAGCAGAAGTATCCCGACCCGCAGCGCCGCTCCCCGATCCTCCCTTGACACCCTAGCCGCTGATCTCCCGACAGTAGCCGCATGGTGTTACTAAGGTCCTGACATTTGTGTTCAATCACCGATTTGGGCGCCACATTTAAACACTGCTGTGCTGATTGGTCGCGGACGCCTCCCGCGACCAATCACCGATTTGGGCGCCACATTTAAATATCGGCCGCGACCAATCACCGATCTTGGCGCCACATTTAAACACCACTGTGCTGATTGGTTGCGGACGCTGCCCGCGACCAATCACCGATTTGGGCGCCACATTTAAATAGCTTTCGCGACCAATCAGCACAGCGGTGTTTAAATGTGTCTGCAAGATCGGTGATTGGTCGCGTCCACTATTTAAATGTGGCACCCAAATCGGTGATTGGTCGCGGGCAGCGTCCGCGACCAATCAGCACAGCGGTGTTTAAATGTGTCTGCAAGATCGGTCATTGGTCGCGTGCGCTATTTAAATGTGGCGCACAAATCGGTGATTGGTCGCGGGCAGCGTCCGCGACCAATCATCACAGCAGTGTTTAAATATGGCGGCCAAATTGGTGATTGGTCGCGGGCAGCGTCCGCGACCAATCAGCACAGCGGTGTTTAACTTTTGGTCCAAGATCAGCGATTAGTCGCGGCGAGAGATCGCGACAAATCATCGAATCGTATTGCTGAGGACCGGGGAGCGCCGCTGCCTGTGCGGCTACTTCCGCTGCGAGAACCCGGGACATGAGCGGGCGTTCACAGCAGAAGTATCCCGACCCGCAGCGCCGCTCCCCAGTCCTCCCGTGACACCCTAGCCGCATGGAGGTCAGCACCGCTGCCTGTGCGGCTACTTCCGCTGCGAGAACCCGGGACATGAGCGGGCGTTCACAGCAGAAGTATCCCGACCCGCAGCGCCGCTCCCCGGTCCTCCCTTGACACCCTAGCCGCATGGAGGTCAGCACCGCTGCCTGTGCGGCTACTTCCGCTGCGAGAACCCGGGACATGAGCGGGCGTTCGCAGCAGAAGTATCCTGACCCGCAGCGCCGCTCCCCAGTCCTCCCTTGACACCCTAGCCGCATGGAGGTCAGCGTCGCCGGCGGTCGGGAGATGAGCGCCTCGCGCCGGTCATCTCCCAGCTGCATCGCCGCTGAGCTCCGTCCCGCAGATGAGCCGCTAACGGCTGGCATCTTTTTTCAGAAATCCCGCGGCGCTCATTGGCCGCTGCCGAACCAATGAGCGACGCGGGATTTCCTGGACAGACAGACAGAAAGACAGACAGACAGACAGATGGGATAAGACGATTATATATATAGACTAGATGGTGGCCCGATTGTAACGCATCGGGCATTCTAGAATATGTATGCGGCCGACCGGGTGCAATCAGTAGAACGTTGTTTAAATTTGGCGCCAAAATCGCTGATTGGTCGCGGCCGGCAACCGTGACCAATCAGCAAAACGATGTTTAAATTTGGCGGCAATATCGGTGATTGGTCACGGGTGGCGGCCGCGACCAATCAGCGAACTGTGTTAGTGAGGATCGGAGAGCTTGTGTAAATTTGGCGATAAAATCGCCTATTAGTCGCGACCGCGACCAATCAGCAAAACGGTGTTTAAATTTGGTGCCAATATCACTGATTGTTCGCGGCCGGCGGTCGCAACCAATCAGCAGAGCTGGGTTTAAATTTGGCGTGAATAATGCTGATTGGTCGCGACCGCCAGCCGCGACAAATCAGCAGAGCGGTGTTTAAATTTGGCGCCAATATCGCTGATTGGTCGCGGCCGGCAACCGCGACCAATCAGCAGAAGGGTGTTTAAATTTGGCGCAAATAATGCTGATTGGTCGCGGCCGGCGACCGCGACCAATCAGCAAAGCGTTGTTTAAATTTGGCGCCAATAATGCTGATTGGTCGCGGCCGGCGACCGCGACCAATCAGCAGAGCGGTGTTTAAATTTGGCGCCAATCTCGCCGATTGGTCGCGGTCGGCCGCCAACCGCGACCAATCAGCTGAGCGGCGTTTAAATTTGGTGCCAATCTCGCTGATTGGTCGCGGCCGGCGGCTGCGACCAATCAGCGTCGTATTAGCGAGGACCGGGGAGTGGCGCTGCCTGTGCGGGTACTTCCACTGCGAGAAGCCGGGAGATGAGCGACTGCTCGCAGCAGAAGTATCCCGACCTGCAGCGCCGCTCCCCGTTCCTCCCTTGACACCCTAGCTGCTGATGTCCCCACAGTATCCACATGCTGTTAGTAAGGTCCGGACATTTGTATTAAAAATCGCTGATTGGTCGCTGGCGCTACCCCCGACCAATCACCGATTTGGGCGCCAAATTTAAATATCGGCCGCGACCAATCACCGATCTTGGCTCCACATTTAAACACCGCTGTGCTGATTGGTCGCCGACGCTGGGCGCGACCAATCACCGATTTTGGCGCCACATTTAAATAGCGTCCGCGACCAATCAGTACAGCGGTGTTTAAATGTGGAGCCAAGATCGGTGATTGGTCGCGGCCGATATTTAAATTTGGCGCCCAAATCGCTGATTGGTCGCTGGCAGCGTCCGCGACCAATCAGCACAGTAGTGTTTAACTTTTGCGGCAAGATCAGTGATTGGTCGTGGGCCAAGACCGTGACCAATCACCGATTTGTGCGGCACATTTAAATAGCGGCCGCGACCAATTGGATGTCAGCGCCGCTCCCCGGTCCTCCCTTCACACCCTAGCCGCATGGATGTCAGCGGCGCTGCCTGTGCGGATACTTCCGCTGCGAGAACCCGGGACATGAGCGGGCACTCGCAGCAGAAGTATCCCGACCCGCAGCGCCGCTCCCTGGTCCTCCCTTCACATCCTAGCCGCATGGATGTCAGCGCCGCTCCCCGGTCCTCCCTTGACACCCTAGCCGCTGATGTCCCCACAGTATCCGCATGGTGTTACAAAGGTCCAGACATTTGTGTTAAAAATCGCTGATTCGTCGCCAACGCTGGGTGCGACCAATCACCGATTTTGGCGCCACATTTAAATAGCGTCGGCGACCAATCAGCGATTTTTAACACAAATGTCCGGACCTTTGTAACACCATGCGGATACTGTGGGAACATCAGCGGCTAGGGTGTGAAGGGAGGACCGGGGAGCGGCGCTGCGGGTCGGGATACTGCTGCTGCGAGCACCCGCTCATGTCCCGGGTTCTCGCAGCGGAAGTATCCGCACAGGCAGCGGCGCTGACATCCATGCGCCTAGGGTGTGAAGGGAGGACGGGGGAGCGGCGCTGACATCCAATTGGTCGCGGCCGCTATTTAAATGTGGCGACAAAATCGGTGATTGGTCGCGCCCAGCGTCCGCGATCAATCAGCACAGCGGTGTTTAAATGTGGAGCCAAGATCGGTGATTGGTCGCGGTCGATATTTAAATTTGCCGCCCAAATCAGCACAGTAGTGTTTAACTTTTGCGGTAAGATCAGTGATTGGTCGGGTCTGAAGACCGCGACCAATCATCGAATCGTCTTGGTGAGGACCGGGGAGCGGCGCTGCCTGTGCGGGTACTTCCGTAGCGAGAACCCGGGACATGAGCGGGCAGTCACAGCAAAAGTATCCCGACCCGCAGCGCCGCTCCCCGGTCCTCCCTTCCGCATGGAGGTCAGCGACGCCGGCGGTCGAGGTCCTTCCGCTGCTACCGGCCGGGAGATGAGCGCCTCGCGCCGCTCATCTCCCGGCTGCATCTCCGTCCCGCAGATGGGTCCGGCGGTCGGGTTCCTTCTGCTGTTACCGGCCGGGAGATGAGCGCCTCGCGCCGGTCATCTCCCGGCTGCATCGCCGCTGAGCTCCGTCCCGCAGATGAGCCGCTAACGGCCGCCATCTTTTTTCAGAAATCCCGCGGCACTGATTGGCCGCTGCCGGACCAATGAGCGACGCTGGATTTCCAGGACAGACAGACAGACAGATAGACAGACAGACGGGATAAGACAATTACATAGTAGATAATATAAATAATATTTATAAAAAAAAAATAAACTTTGTGATTTTTTTTTTTTATTTAAAAATTAAAAAATTTAAACTTTTAGATTTTTGAAACATATTTTCATTATTTTTTTTTAGGGTAGAGAGTGATGATGAATTTTTCAGGGCCAGTTTTAGAAGACGTAGGTGTCTGGTTTTTAAAGTGGAAAATGTCTTTGTAACCTTGGTGTTGAGGTTCAGTGGGTTTTTGATTCACTGGTTTAATGTTCAGCGAGGATGGGATGTAACCGCCTGCCGCCCACGTGCTGGAAACCAGCCTTGCTGTGAAAATCGGGCCCAAGGTAGCACGGGGGGAACCTCAAAGTCACATTGTAATGCTGCCGTCACCTTGTAAACCGCTATTTATGTGATATTTTATGGGCCGCGCACCATTTAGGTTATTGCAGGTATCGGGTGGAACATTTTAACCACTCGACACGTCCGCGTTTTTACTGCTCTTTTTTAATACCTGTTTACTCAGGGCCAAAACTGAGGTTCGATGTAAAAAAAAAATCAACATTTGATAATCCGAAAAGTCTGATAATCCAGAAATTTTGAAGCAAAAGACTAGACAAGGAAGAGCAAAGAAAATTATTTGATATTACTTAATTTTGCAAGGTTCTATATAATTTTTAATAACTGTCCAATAATCCAGAATGTTTGATAATCTGGCATAGGGCAGGTTTAATTAATATTCTATTTGTCTCAATGGTAAAAAAAAAAAAGTGTTTTACATTTATACCAATGTAATAGACCTCAAAGATGGGTAATCAGACTACAGCTGCCTAGTAAACTCTCTAGAGAGGGGATGGAGGAGCAGAATGGAAGAGAGAGGAACAGACACACACAGACAGTGCTTCTGCTTTATTATGAGTCTTTCATCTCACTCCAGTACTAGATTCACAGCTACACTGCTCAGTATTATATCCCCCATGCTGCTGCTTTCTGGATTTACAGTTGCACTGCTCAGTAATGCTATATTATGTCCTCCATTCTGCTGCTTTCTGTACTCATAATTAATCTGCTTAACACTGCTGTATAATGCCCTCCATGCTGCTGCTTTCTGGATTCACAGCTACACTGCTCAGTATTGCTGTATAATGTCCTCCATGCTGCTGCTTTCTGGATTCACAGCTACACTGCTCAGTATTGCTGTATAATGTCCTCCATGCTGCTGCTTTCTGTATTCACAGCTACAGTGCTCAGTACTGCTGTATAAAGCCCTCCATGCTGCTGCTTTCAGGATTCACAGCTACACTACTTAGTACTGCTGTATAATGTCCTCCATGCTGCTGCTTTCTGGATTCGCAGCTACACTGCTCAGTACTGCTGTATAATGTCCTCTATGCTGCTGCTTTCTGGATTCGCAGCTACACTACTTAGTACTGCTGTATAATGTCCTCCTTGCTACTGCTATCTGAATATGCAGCTACACTGCTCGGTACTGCTGTATAATGTCCTCCATACTGCTGTTTCTGGATTCACAGGTATACTGCTCAGTACTGCTGTATAATGTCCTCTATGCTGCTGCTTTCTGGATTCACAGCAACATTGCTTAGAACTACTGTATAATGCCCTCCATGCTTTTGCTTTCTGGATTCACACATACACTGCTCAGTACAGTTGTATACTGTCCTCCATTCTGCTATTTTCTGGATTAGCAGCTTCACTGCTTAGTACTGCTGTATAATGTCCTCCTTGCTGCTGCTATCTCGATTCACAGCTACACTGGTTAGTACTGCTTTATAATGTTCTCTTTGCTACTGTTATCTGGATATGCAGCTACACTGCTGGGTACTCCTGTATAATGCCATCCATGTTGCTGCTATCTGGATTCACAGCTATACTGCTCAGTACTGCTGAATAATGTCCTCCATGCTATTACTCACTGCTACACTGCTCAGTACTGCTGTATAATGTCATCTATGCTGCTTCTAAATATGTGCTACATAGAGACAGGAGAGCAGGAATTCTTCATGTCTGTGTGTGCTGTGTATGGGAGATGTCATAGCAGGTTGTCAGCACCTCTAGCTTAGAGAGAACCGAGACTTATAGAGAGCCTGCAGAGGGAAAAACTGGTGAAAAATGCAGGATATAAGTCATGTCATGCCCAGATATTGAGTTATTCTTCTTGAATACACGTGACAGCTTATCCTGAACAGTCACCTACCTGAAATGACAGGTACTTCTTAAATCATAAAATTATTGTTACCTGAAATCGCCACTAGAGGGAGCTTAGTGCATTCTGTTTTATTATTGAGCTCCAAAGCTCCCTCTAGTGGTGGCTGCATGTAACCATAATTTCATCCTTTAGCTCCTTTTTTACAAAGAGGATTTGGAGCTCTTCATCACGTAAAAAACAACTTAGTATAAAAGTAATAATATAAAGATAATTAATTATAGATTTTTTATATTGTCAAAGAGCAATATTTTTTTTCATTTTCTTTTATTTTTAAACTGATCTCCAGAAATGCTATAAAAAAAATGTAGATTATGTATGTATAGAGCGCTGACGTGATCTGAGACTCCCAGAGACATTTTTCTTTTCGTGGCTCTTTCATAATTCATAGAGTAAATGTAACACTAAAATCCTGGCGGAGAAACGAGCCGGCAGCAAATATCCCGTAATGGACGGCTCGTGCATGTTACCTTCCTGATGGATGAACGCGGCGCAGGCCGAACGGAAAACGCTCAGAACACTTGAGATTTCCTATTTCTACATTGTAGACCCATGCTCATGCCAGATTTACTGATTAAAACCCCTCCAAACTAATAAGGACCCCCAGAACCCCAAGACCAAGGAACAAATCAACAAAGTGATACAGAACCCAAACCAGCACCCTTTAACTAGTACTACTCTCAGATAAGGCCCTCTAAAGTAAAACAGACCCCAGGCCATAGCCCCCCAAATAAATACAGCCCCCAGACCAGAATCTTTACTGCAAAAAAAAACAACTTTAGACCAGGCCCCAAAAACGTATAGAGACCCCAGAGCAGAACCCGTAAACTTATAGAGACCCAAGACCACCTAAAAAAATAGCCCCATCCCCAAAAACTAACACAGACTCCAGACCCTCCTCCAGACGAAAGACAATACCACCTCAACTCATAAAGACCTCAGACCCCCTAAATAAATACACAACCCACATATGACCCCCTCAAATGAATACAGACCCCAGACCCACCAGATCAAATATCCGACCCTCAGATCAGACTTCACAAACTAAAACCGACTTCAGAGCAGACCCCCTAAACTCATAGAGATGCCAGATCCCCCCCCCCCATAAAAATGTAACTCAAACCAGACCAAAATAATACAGACCCTGGATCCGCCAGACAAAGGAACTGATCGAGAGCCCAGACCAGCACCCTTTAACTAATACTGCCCTCGGGTAGGACCCCCTAAAATAAAATAAACTCCAGACCATAGTCCCCAAATAAATTCCACAGACCACTTAAATCAATGCAGACCCCCGAACCAGACTCAGAAAATAAAGACCCCAGACCAGACCATTTAAATAATAGAGAACCCAGACCAGACCCCTAAACTAAGGTAGACTCCAGAGCAGACCCCCTAATCTAACAGAGACCACTGAGCCCCTAAGTAAATATATATCCCAGACAAGACCCCTTATACTAAGATAGAATAGACCCCTATACAAATTCAAACCCCAGACCAAACCCCCTAAAGAACCTAAGACTTCAGACCTAATAAAGTAATACAGACCCCAGACTAAACCCCCTAATTTAATGCATACCCTAGACCAAAAGGTAAAAATAAAGACTTTAGACCAGAACCCCTAACCTAATACGTAAATGAATGTAGACATTAGACCAGGCCCCCTAATTAAATACATTCCTTAAAGGTTTCTACACAAATACAGAACCCAGACCAAATCATTGAACCCAATGAAGACTCTAGACCCCCTAAGCTAACAAAGTTGCTGAGATGCTTTACTGATACAGACCCCTATATTTATATAAACCCAAGACCATAGCCCCCAAACTAATGCAACCCTCATTCCAGACACTCTGTACAAATACAGACCCCAGACCAGACCCTTCATACTAATATATACCCCAGACGAGATTCTCTATACTGATACGGACTCCAGACCAAACCCCCTAAACTAATGCATACCCAAAAAAATACAAACTCCGGACCAGACGCTCTATACTAAAACAGATCCCAGACCAGACCCTCTATACTAATACAGACCCCAGACCAGACCCTCTATACTAATACAGACCCCAGACCAGACCCTCTATACTAAAACAGATCCCAGACCAGACCCTCTATACTAATACAGACCCCAGACCAGACCCTCTATACTAATACAGACCCCAGACCAGACCCTGTAAATTAATACAGACCCCAGACCCTCTATCCTAATACAGACCCCAGACCAGACCCTGAATATTAATACAGACCCCAGACCCTCTATACTAATACAGACCCCAGGCCAGACCTTCTATACTAATACAGACCCCAGACCAGACCCTCTATACTAATACAGACCCCAGACCAGACCCTGTAAATTAATACTGACCCCAGACCCTCTATCCTAATACAGACCCCAGACCAGACCCTGAATATTAATACAGACCCCAGACCCTCTATACTAATACAGACCCCAGGCCAGACCTTCTATACTAATACAGACCCCAGACCAGACCCTCTATATTAATACAAACCCATACCGGTCTTTCTTAATTATTAAGAGATCAGATGAGAGCCCCTAAACTAAAAGAAACTACAGCCTTCCTAAGCTAATAAAGGCTACTGACCTCCTAAATAAATACAAGCCCCCAGACCAAAATAGTAAATGAAAGGAGACCCCCAGACCATACCCCCTAGATAAAAATATACTATAAATCAGACTTTTACACAGATATGGAACCTAGACAAACCCCTTAATCTAATACAGACTCTACAGTCAATATAGACTTCAGACCCCTATACTTAAGGCCCCGTCACACTTAGCGACGCTGCAACGATCCCGACAACGATACGACCTGTCAGGGATCGTCGCTGTGTCGCTATGTGGTCGCTGGTGAGCTGTCAAACAGGCAGGCTCACCAACAATCAGGGGAGCAGCGACATCGTGGATAGAATCTTTCCACGATGTCCTGCTCCTGGTTACGAGCCTGCTGAAGCAGGAGCAGGCTGGTAACTATGGTAAACATCGGGTTACTAGGGGCACACGCGCTCCTAGTAACCCGTTGTTTATCATGGTTACCACTCTGCTACTGTGAGTGGGAGGTTACCACTCACTTTAGGGTTACTAGGTGCGCGTGTGCCCCTAGTAACCCGATGTTTACCATAGTTACCAGCCTGATCGCTGCGATGTGTGCTGACCAGCGGGAGGGCAGCGACCAAAAACTGGTCCAGGACACTTTTCAGCGATCAGCGACCTCACAGCAGGGGCCTGATCGCTGCAAAGTGTCACACATAGCGACATCGCTGGTGAGGTCGCTGTTGCGTCACCAAAACCGTGACACAGCAGCGATCTCACTAGCGATCTCTCTATGTGAGACGGGGGCTTTATACAAACCCAAGGCCATAGCCACTAGACTTACACAACTCTGATACCAAATCCTCTATATTAATGCATTCCCCAGACCAGAACCTCTGTACTAATAGAGATCCTAAACATTCCCACTATACTAATACAAACCCTTAACTGACTCTTGTAACTAAATACAGACCCCAGACCAGATCCCCTACACTATTACAGACCCCAAAGTGATCGTACCCTTTAGGCATACTATCCTGTCCATATTCTGATATACTTCCCAGAGTTCCTAGATGGATCACACTTCAATCTCAGCATATTGTTAGAGTGCCAGGGGCCCACACACTGTTGATCTATAGGAGCCCACAGCTGCTTATTTCCATCCCTGATGGATCATTGACATTTTGCGGGATTTTGGCTCTGTGATTCACCCTACCGTGTCTTATAATTGCAGGACTCTTGTAAATGTCTCTTTTATCGTTATTGGCTGTAATGACAACACTCTTGGTTAACAGCCTCTTGACATTTATCTGATTTGTCATATATATTAGAGGTGATCCTCCTGTCCACATTTACTGAAATATCGGGAAGAGTCACATTGTAAAGGAAGTCATTTATTTTTTAAAGCATCCAGGGGAAGGATTCATTTTTTCAGCGTAGTTGTGCCCATTTTCTGGAGCCACATTCCCCTCCATGCCTCACTTCCTACGTCTCCACATCTGTCTGATAGGTCTCCCTTTATTCCTGCTGTTCCCCTGAGTATTGCGTTCTTTGTTTTTTTTAAATCCGCCATATGGTTCTAGAGTTATGGGTGAAAAATGTTATGGTCTTAAGAAGAGGGCGTGGCTCATTATGCAGAGCAGCCTAAAGACACTCCCCTGAGGATCCAATGAGACACGCCCCTAAAGAACATAAAAATTAGCACCGAATAAAAAGGCTCATATCTCTGGAACCATATGGCGGATTTTAAAAAAACAAAAAATGGAGTACTCAAGGGAGAAGGGGGAATAAAATGTGAGCAAAAAATTGGACACTTTTAAACTGGTCACAGGTCCTTTTTAAACAAAAGTGATCTGGTCCATCTGCCACGTTTAGAAAAAACATAGGAGCTAAGTAGCTAAGGGCTGATTTTACATTGTGGCATAGTGTATGCCTCCAAATTGGAGTCTCTCTTTAAAGATCACATTCAGTTCTGTTATATCTGCACTTAAAATAGACCTAAAAACATATATCATAGAGTTGAGCAACAAGATGGTCCCGAGTCCAATCCAGATACCCATGATTAGTGCAGGTTCATAAAGTGTTAAAAAAAGCTTCAGTTTTGCTTATACATTGGGAACAACAGAGGCAGAAAACTCAGGAAATTGCCTGGCAATTAATAAATGGGGTTATTTACTAATGAAGCCATGTGGCCGACCCTTCTCCGGGAACAGACAGAGTTTATGTGAGATCCTGGAATAATGAGATGCCAAGTGGGTTGTAGTTTTCGGATCAGACCTCTTAAGACCTCTGATATACCCTGCTCCTCATAGAAGTCAATGTTCCATTGATTTTAATGGGGGTGTTACTCAATGCATTAGTAAAACCCTAAAGCAGCCACGAACACCAGGACCTAAGTACCTGTACCCAAAGCAGATGCTCCCTCCCTTCCCCATAGGGCACTGGTGGGGATCTTGATGTACAATGTATGACCTCAACAAATGGGAATCGTCTAATGATAGCGATCCGGGAGATGAAAGGATGCTGCCGACAATTATAACTGAAAGATCCATCAGAAAAGGGGTTAATTGTGCATTTTAAACGACTTTTCCAGGCAAAGTTGGTAAGGGAAAGGGGAAGGATCGGGTGGCTGAGTCTATCCCTTCATTAGAAATAAAAATATTACATTTACTTCTATTGGTCTCTGGTCAAATCCAAAGCTTCATTCAAAATTCAGATTATTTTACATTGTGTTACAACTCAGCCTATTCTGTACAAGGCTACACAGTAAAGCAAAAAGCAAAGTCTGATGTCCTGCAAGAGACGGAAGCCAAGAGACGTTTTAGTGATCCTTTAGATGTGAACAGAGGAAACATGGTAACTAATTTTTTTTAAAGCAAGCACACGGGAGGGGTTCACAGTTTTGGGCTGAAGTCCCTCCCCTTTTCTGAAGCCACACCCCACCATCGCCTATTTCACACTTCTTCAAGCGTATTCCCTGTCTTACAGAACAGTGCCTTCTTATGTGACAGAGAGGAGCAATTGCGACCTCTGCACCACCTGCGTGAAAACCTCTGTTAGTTGCCCCCTGATTTTCTAAGTGACAGATAACACTAAAAAATTGATGAATAGTATTTATGAAAATTTAAAAGGTTCAACTTTAGTGTGTGATAACAGGGTCTCTATCACGGGTGTATCAGAGGTGACAGACTGTCTGCAGTGGGTTGCAGGAGATCTCTATGTATGGCATTACAGACATCTTGTTAGGTGAGAGGCTGTCTCTAGGACCTAGCGGCTAACTCCCTCTGGTAATTAGCTCCCTGGCCTGGGTGTATAAATACCTGGTGTGTCTGAGAGGGAGGTGGCAGCTATATTAATTTTTACTTGTGAAGGCTTTACAAGAGCAGTACTTCGTTCTCTCTGGAGCTTGATGCAGAGTTCACATTTGTCTGAAGTTGTCTAAAGCTAAGCATTCTCCCGCTGTTTGTCTACCCTTGTTGTCTATAGAGTTTAGTGGGGATCGACTAGTGCTCATCTCCTCCCATCCCTAGCCTTAGCCATACGCCAGGGAAACACAGGGCAAGGCACGTGTGCGGCGATTTCTGAAGAGGCAATATAGGGACGGTAGTTGAAACAGGGTGACACGAGACCAGACTAGGAGGTCTCCATTCTGCTCTTTCCCTAGTGTCTGCGCTCCCTTTCCCTCTGTATTGCACTAAGTCTTTCCCACACCTGGTGTGACAGTCTCTTGTTGCTTTGACTCCCAGTGATCATCTCAATCTCCTGGGAAATAAGTCAGCAAGTTTTCAATTTCCCTACAGTGCCCCTCAGGTGAAATGAAGTATTACACAATGCTCATTAGAATCAATAGGCTTTCTGGAAGTGCATGGAAGTGCTAGGTCCTCCAGAAAAAGAGAGAGGCACTTTAATTAATGGAGGTATCCAAACCAGGCAAACCTTTTAACTAAGAGGGAAACACAAGGATCTATATTTATTGTTTACAGGATTAGAAAAACATGGCTGCTTCCTTCCAGAAACAGCACCACACCTATTCACAGGTTGTGTGAGATACTAAAGCTCAACTTCATTCACTTCAAATGGTCAGCTACCTGGACAGGCGGACCTACCTGGACCTTTTGGAAGGAAACAGCCATGGTTTTAATCTTGGACAGCACCTTTAAAGAGAAAATTTTGTTTTAGTTATTTATTATCTTATTCTGTAAATCAATTTTACACATTAAAGTAAGAAACATTGTAATATATCTTATTAGAGAAATCTGCTTCTTTCTCCTCCAGGACTGATCATTCATTCTCAAAATTCTTAATTCAAGAGTAAAATCTGTATACAGTGAATACAGATTTTCCAATTACTGAGAAAAGAAATGACAGTTGGTGCTCATAAAGTTCTATGGAGAACTTACAGAAGACCTTGCAGTAGAATGTCTGTATCTGCCTCTAGCTCCTCCCTAGAATGTATCTGCCTCTAGCTCCTCCCTAGAATTTCTGTGTCTGCCTCTAGCTCCTCCCTAGAATATCTGTGTCAGCCTCTAGCTCCTCCCTAGAATGTCTGTGTCTGCCTCTAGCTCCTCCCTAGAATGTCTGTGTCTGCCTTTAACTCCTTCCTAGAATGTCATTGTCTGCCCCTAGCTCCTCCCTAGAATTTCTGTGTCTGCCTCTAGCTCCTCCCTAGAATGTCTGTGTCAGCCTCTAGCTCCTCTCCCTAGAATGTCAGTGTCAGCCTCTAGCTCCTCCCTAGAATGTCTGTGTCTGCCTCTAGCTCCTCCCTAGAATGTCAGTGTCTGCCTCTAGCTCCTCCCAAGAATGTCATTGTCTGCCCCTAGCTCCTCCCTAGAATATCTGTGTCTGCCTTTAACTCCTTCCTAGAATGTTTGTGTCTGCCTCTAGCTCCTCCCTAGAATGTCTGTCTGCTGCTAGCTCCTCCCTAGAATGTCTGTGTCTGCCCCTAGCTCCTCCTAGAATGTCTGTGTCTGCCTCTAGCTCCTCCCTAGAATGTCTGTGTCTGCCTCTAGCTCCTCCCTAGAATGTATGTGTGCCTGTAGCTCATCCCTAGAATGCCTGTGTCTGCCCCTAGCTCCTCCCTAGAATGTCTATCTGCCTCAAGCTCCTCCCTAATTGTCTGTGTCTGCCTCTAGCTCTTCCCTAGAATGTCTGTGTCTGCCTCTAGCTCCTCCCTAGAATGTCTGAGTCTGCCTCTAGCTCCTCCCTAGAATGTCTGTGTCTGCCTCTAGCTCCTCCCTAGAATGTCTGTGTTTTCCTCTTGCTCTTCCCTAGAATGTCTGTGTCTGCCTCTAGCTCCTCCCTAGAATGTCTGTGTCTGCCTCTAGCTCCTCCCTAGAATGTCTGTGTCTGCCTCTAGCTCCTCCCTAGAATGTCTGTGTCTGCCTCTAGCTCCTCCCTAGAATGTCTGTGTCTGCCTCTAGCTCCTCCCTAGAATGTCTGTGTTTTCCTCTTGCTCTTCCCTAGAATGTCTGTGTCTGCCTCTAGCTCCTCCCTAGAATGTCTGTGTCTGCCTCTAGCTCCTCCCTAGAATGTCTGGGTTGCCTCTAGCTCCTCCCTAGAATATCTGTGTCTGCCTCTAGCTCCTCCCTAATTGTCTGTGTCTGCCTCTAGCTCCTCCCTAGAATGTCATTGTCTGCCCCTAGCTCCTCCCTAGAATGTCTGTGTCTGCCTCTAACTCCTCCCTAGAATGGCTGCGTCTCCCTCTAACTCCTCCCTAGAATGCCTGCGTCTGCCTCTAACTCCTCCTTAGAATGCCTGTGTCTGCCTCTAGCTCCTCCCTAGAATGCCTGTGTCGGCCTCTAGCTCCTCCCTAGAATGTCATAGAACTTTAAAAGCACCAACTGACATCTCCTATCTCAGTAATGATAAATTCTGTCTTCACCTAATACCGATTTTACACATTTTACCCCAAAATTGAGAGTGAAAAATCAGTCCTGGAGGAGAGTCAGATTTCTCTGATAATATATAAATACACTGCTCAAAAAAATAAAGGGAACACTCAAATAACACATCCTAGATCTGAATGAATGAAATATTCTCATTGAATACTTTGTTCTGTACAAAGTTGAATGTGCTGACAACAAAATCACACAAAAATCATCAATGGAAATCACATTTATTAACCAATGGAGGCCTGGATTTGAAGTCACCCCCAAAATGAAAGTGGAAAAACACACTACAGGCTGATCCAACTTTGATGTAATGTCCTTAAAACAAGTCAAAATGAGTCTCAGTATTGTGTGTGGCCTCCAAAAGTTTGGACACACCTTCTCATTTAAATATTTTTCTGTATTTTCATGACTATGAAAATTGTACATTCACACTGAAGGCATCAAAACTATGAATTAACACATGTGGAATTATATACTTAACAAAAAAGTGTGAAACAACTGAAAATATGTCTTATATTCTAGGTTCTTCAAAGTAGCCACCTTTTGCTTTGATGACTGCTTTGCACACTCTTGGCATTCTCTTGATGAGCTTCAAGAGGTAGTCACCGGAAATGGTTTTCACTTCACAGGTGTGCCCTGTCAGGTTTAATAAGTGGGATTTCTTGCCTTATAAATGGGGTTGGGACCATCAGTTGTGTTGTGCAGAAGTCTGGTGGATATGACGCGCCCCTGGGCCTGTGTCGCGCTGCGTTGCGCACGCGGGAGCTTACCCGGAGCCGGATCTCTTGAGGGTTGTAGTCTCGTGGCGGTGACCCGGTCCGTGCCCAGGGAGTCAAACTGAGCGGCGATGTAACAGCGGTAGATGCAGGACGACTACGCCACCCGTTGAATGCAGCTATGGAGCTGCCGCTGCAGGACAGTCCGCTGAGGCCGGTGGATGGATGGTGCAGCGTAGATGGTATAACCCCCAACGGGAGGGGTATGGCCTCAGGGCAGCAGATGTGGATGATGGGGGTAGCAGGAACCACTCAGAGACGGTGCGGTGTAATTCAGGGTCTTTACTGGTAACAACGATAGACCCTCCCGGAGTACTTGCTAGTGAACGGGGCCTGGTCAGTCCTTGAGCAGATGGGATCTCCCCTGGCCAGGCGGAGTTGTAGGCCTCCCAAACTGACTGTACTCTTCTGGCTACCTTGCTAGAAGCGGATATAAGTAGCCCACGTCCCTGAGTGTACCGTGTGGTGCTCACCCGTATGGCCGGTGACTCGGGGCCTTCTAATGGCTTCCGCTCCACGATGGCGGTGCTGGTCCCACGCGTGTGACCGTGCCTTCGGGTTTCTGGGCCTGAGGACCTGAAATCCCCTGCCGGTCGGCTTCTGCTGCTGGGTAAGAGTTAGTCCCCACAGCCTCGGACGCCGGGTCCGGTAAGAAAGCTTCTCAGTCAGGGCGAGATCTGCAGCTGCCAGCCCCTGACTCGTAGTAGTATTGCTTCTGCTGTTTCTTGTCTCTACTCTCCTTGACTGCTAACCCTGCTTCAGCCCCGGGTTTATATAGGGGAAGTTCTTCCCCTCCCAAGACTGGGCAGGAGGTGTGGCATGCACAGGATCCCTGACCAAAGGACCTCCCACCTGCTCTCAGACATAACATTACATTACTGTGGAAACCAGACCCCTGGGGTGCCACATTCCCCCCTAGTAAAATTTAGTACTCCGGGACTAAACACATTTTAGAAAAACATAACAAGATAGAACAATAACAATACAATAAGAAACACATAAAGGTGGTCGCGGCATGTCCGTAACCGGGTGCAGTCTTTGAAGAAAGCAAGGTGTCCATTTCACCAAAACAGGGAGACGTAACCAGGTAGGGGTCTGTCCTACCCCGAGTCCTTAACAGTCTCTAGTCCATCCTGGGTTACGCTCCAACTATGTACAAGGATTCCCGGTAAATCCACCAAGGATTCCTAAAAATAACTGGAAACACAAAATTATACACAAGCAACAATACACAGATAAACATAAATAAAACAATTTATACACTTCAAATCCTCCAGCGTGCGGGTAACTGGCCTCTAGTGGCCCTAGTGGACCTACGGAGCTGACTGTCTGGCCCTGAACTACAGGGTGTAGGAGCTGTCAAGGGTAAACTGGGCAGCTGTCTACCGGCTCTTTGTCTCACTAGGGGTACGGCAGGCTCACTATAAGCAGAGGGTTGATCCTCCTGTTCTGCTTGTGTGGAGTCTTCTGCCTCCTGGACCGGCTGTTCTTCCAGCTCTACCTGTTGCTCCGTAGGTGCTTGGGATGCTGGTTGGAGGAAGGTGAGTACGGGTACCACAACTGCACCATTGACTTGAGTCCAAGACCGAGGGAAGTCCCCGAGCACAGTACTAACCATATCTTCCCTTTCCTCTACGGGTCGATGGTCTTCTTGTTCCTCTTCAGGGTTCCTCAGTTGTTCGGGACACTTCTTCAGGTGGTCCCGGGATACAATGGCTGTGGTTTCCCCTCCGTCTTTACTGATGGTACAAACCTTCGGGTTCTCGTGGCTTGAGGGCAGTACGGTGTACGGGTCCTTCTCCCACTGGTCGTCCAACTTGTGGAGCCGTCTCTTCCTCTTCAAGACCTGCTCTCCGGGTACCAGGGGAACAGCGGGAGCATACTGGTTGTAAGTTTTCTCTTGTCTTTCCCTAGCCTGACAGAGACTTCGCTCCACGCTCTCCTGTACTCTCCGGTACTGCTGCTGCCTCTCTGTGTCCCAGTCTGTTTCTGGTGAAGTGTCCTCGAGTGTCAGGACTCCCATTTCCAGGTCAACAGGTAACTTACCAGGTCTTGCCCTCATTAGGTAAGCCGGGGTACAGTTGGTGGAACCTACCGGGATGTGGTTGTATAGGTCCACCAGATCTGGCAACTTCTCAGGCCACAGACTGCGTTCTTCCAGGGGCAACGTTTTTAGAAGATCCATTACCACCTGGTTCATTTTCTCACAAAGTCCATTAGTTTGCGGATGGTAGGGTGTCGTCCTTATCTTCCGGCAGCCATACAGATTGCAGAATTCCTGGAAGACCTCCGCTTCAAAGGCAGGTCCCTGATCCGTCAGCACTTGGTCCGGGTACCCGTGTGGACGGCAAAAGTGCTGCTGGAAGGCTCTAGCTGCTGTTTGAGCCGTTAAGTCCTTGACGGGGACGACAACCAGAAGCCGGGAGTAATGATCCACGATGGTTAACGCGTAGACGTAGCCACTTCTGCTTGGGGTCAGTTTTACATGATCCAAGGCTACCAGTTCCAACGGTTGCCGGGTGACGATGGACTGCAGGGGAGTCTTCTGGCTGGCACGGTCCTTCCTTCTCAGGTTGCACGGGCCACAGTCTCTGCACCACTTCTCGATGGTTCCCCTCATGCCTACCCAGTGGAACCGCTCGCGCAGCAGGAACTCCAGCTTCTTCCACCCGAAGTGTCCAGCTCCGTCGTGGTATGCCTCCATCACCATGGCTGCGTCTCTTCGTGGCACCACTACTTGCCAGAGTAATTCATGCGTCCGGGAGTTAACCATTCTGCGGCACAACTTCCCTTTGTAAAGGAACAGTCGACTCTTCTCTGCCCATAGTTGTTTGGCTTCCTCCGGAGCGTCTGGTTCAAGGCGAGCCTCCGGCCGAGTCAGCATCTCCTTCACCAGTCGGACGGCAGGGTCGCTGTCTTGCGTTTCCGCCCAGTTGTAGTGGGGTAAGGGGTTCAACGTAGCAGCCTGCTTACTCCTTACCTGGTGGGAATACTGGATAGTCCCATGACGGTGGAACGCAGGGAGTTCAACTTCTTCCAGTCCCTCCGGATCTTCTCCTCCGTCCGGCAGGTTGGGCATCCTGGACAGGGCGTCCGCGTTGGTATTGGAGCATCCTGCCCGGTATTTGATTGTGAACTCGTAGTTGGACAGACGGGCCATCCACCTCTGCTCCAGGGCACCGAGTCTTGCCGTGTCCAGGTGTGTCAACGGGTTGTTTTCCGTGTACACGGTGAACCGGGAAGAAGCGAGGTAATGCTTAAAGCGCTCGGTGACTGCCCATACTACGGCCAGGAACTCTAGCTTAAATGAGCTGTAATTCTCGGGGTTCCTTTCGGTGGGTCGCAGTTTTCGGCTGGCGTAGGCGATTACTCGTTCCTTCCCCTGCTGGATCTGGGACAGTACGGCTCCTAGCCCGATGTTACTGGCGTCGGTGTAGAGGATAAAGGGCTGGCTATAATCCGGGTACGCCAGGATTTCGTCCCCCGTGAGGGCCATCTTCAGCTGGCGGAAGGACTCTTCTTCCAGCTCCTCCCATTTGAAGGGCGGCTTCTGGTTCTTGGCCTTCCGGGACTGGCCTATCAGGAGGTCCTGCATAGGTGCTGCCTTTTTGGTGAAACCGGGAATAAACCTTCGGTAGTAGCCTACCAACCCGAGGAACTGCCGCACTTCTTTTACGCTGGAGGGGCTTGGCCATTCCTTAATTGCGGTGATCTTATCAGGGTCGGGAGCCACTCCGTCAGCGCTCACCACGTGTCCCAGGTACTGCACCTTTGGTTTCAGGAGGTGACACTTGGAGGGTTTCACCTTTAGGCCGTAACTTGCCAGAGCTTCGAACACTTCCGCCAGGTGTTTCAGGTGGTCCTCATACGTCTTGGAATATACGATGACATCGTCCAGGTACAACAGGACCGTCTCGAAGTTTCTGTGGCCCAGACAACACTCCATTAGTCGTTGGAAGGTTCCCGGTGCGTTGCAGAGTCCGAACGGCATGCAGGTGAACTCGCTAAGTCCCATCGGGGTGGTGAATGCGGTCTTCTCCCGGTCCGCCTCTGCTACAGGAACCTGCCAGTACCCGCTAGTGAGATCCAAGGTAGAGAAGAAGTTAGCAGATCTTAAAGCAGCCAATGACTCCTCTATCCTTGGTAAGGGGTACGCATCCTTGTGTGTGATACGATTGATTTTCCGGTAATCTACACACATCCTCATGGTGTTGTCTTTCTTTCGGACTATGACTAGTGGAGCTGCCCAGGGGCTACAGCTATCCCTGATCACCCCAGCCTCCTTCATGTCTCTAAGCATTCCCTTGGCGTGTTGGTAGTGGGCAGGGGGTACGGGTCGATACCTCTCTTTTATAGGAGGATGGTCTCCCGTGGGGATGTGGTGTTCTACCCCCTTGACTCGCCCGAAGTCTAACGGGTGTTTACTGAACACTCTCTCGTACTCCTGAACCACCCGATAGACTCCTTGTTTCTGGTGTGCGGGAGTGGAGTCAGTACCCAGATGTAGTTGCTGACACCAGTCCTCCATGTTTTTCTTAGAGCCGTTACCTTCCTCCGGGTGAGATGGAGGCAAGGGTTCCACAGATTGTATAGAATTTTGGTTAATGGTATATAATTTGGCTAGCGTGGCATACCGGGGCAGGTACACTTCCCTCTCCCCGATATTTATTATGCGAACGGGCACCCTCCCATGGCGTACATCAACCACCCCCCGTGCTGTCAAAATGGTGGGCCTACTGTCCGAGTAAACTGGTTCTACCATTGCCTGGTAATCTCTACCTCTCAGACCAATAGCTGCCCGGCACCAAATCATCATTTCACTTTTTGGGGGCATGGCAATAGGAAAAGGGTCACACATTCTTACGCTACCAATCTCACCGCCGGAGAGTTCCACCTGTTGCCGTCGCATCAGTGCCCGGATCTCTTTCTGGAGCACCCGCTGCTCGCCGGAGCTGGTGTTCTTGGCAACCTGCTGTAAAAGGAAAATCACCTCTGCAAGACAATTTTCAATTACATTAGTTCCTAGAGTTATTTTTGGGTGACTCTCATGTTTGTCAATATCTACAATGATCAGTCCCTGTGCTGCCAGTTCGACTCTACCGATTTTGATGGTCACCTCTTTAAATCCGATCTGTGGCACGGGCTGGCCATTGCTGGCGATGATACTCAAGTCGTCGTCAGGGTAGCGGGTAATATCCGAGTCATTCCAGTACTGCTTAAAGAGCACGTACGGGATGGTGGTGACCTGTGACCCGGTGTCCAGTAGGGCACTCATGGGAATGCCATCCAGTACCACAGGCAAGACTGGACGTCCTCCCACATATCTGTCGCGCCAGTTCGATGGGCCTGGTGATCTTTTTCCTGGGGGTTGGCCCTCTACCCCAGGTTGTGCCCGTTTAAAGAACAGTACCTTGCCATATGTCCAGGTTGATTGCAGCGGCGGCAGATTGGCCGTCCGTCCTCGCTGTATCGGTCACTGGGTCTTCCTCTGGCCGGTGGGGTCCTCCTTGGTCGACGCCACGGGATGTCCTCCGGTCCGGATGCCAGCTGGATCTTCCCTGGGGTGGAAGCCTGTAAAGACTGCACAGTTCGGGTTAGCGCAGCAACGCTCTTAGCTAGCTCTTGGACCTGATGGTGTAGGTCTGGAGCCGGGTCATTGTCCAAAGCCTGCGCATCAGCTCCCACAGGCCCTGCCGACAAGGGCGCCGCCTCCTGGTGGTAAGTGATAGCAGGGCGCTTGTGGGTCACAACGCCACCCGGTGCCGGTTCTCGGAGCACCCGGATGGCTCTGTCCTTGAACTGTGCAAAGCCCAGATGGGGATCCTGTAAGGCCATTGCCCGCAACTGGGTTCGGTGGGTATTACAATACAGTCCCTCTATAAACTGTTCGGTCAACAGCCTGTCCTCGTTTCCCACTCCATCAGGGTCGGTCTGCTTAATGGCCCTCAGGGCCTCTTGTAGGTTTAGTGCATAGTCCCTTATACTCTCATGCGCTCGCTGCTTGCACCCGTAGAATCTAAGCTTAATCTCGGCTGAGGTGCGGGTATCAAAGGTGTCCTTCAGCCGGGTTAGTATCCCTGCGACAGTCTTCCTCCCAGGTGGCCAGGATTTTACTTCCCTTTTGGCTGCCCCGGTTAGTTGGGCCACCAGGATGCTCACTTTTTGCTCTTCTGTGAGGGGGTACACCTGGAAGAGGCTATCCAGCTTTTCTCTAAAGTCATGCAGGGTATGTGACTCCCCTGAGTACTGGGGTAGCCAAGCTGCTCCCGGGATATAGGGCATGGTGAAGGGCATAACTGCAGCAGCGGTAGCGCTGGCGGGGGTTGAGGCAGTGAAGCTCTCCTCCGTATCCGACATCTTCCTCCCCCCTAGTGGACCGTGGCCTACCTTGCGATGATCCTCTTCCGTAGGCCGCGGCTCCGCAGTGGATCGTCAGGGTTGAGGACCTTCCGTCGCGCTCCTGTGACGTCGGCGTCTGCTGGGCTCCTTCCAGGACCTTACGCAACGTCCGGACGTGAGGCGGGGCTTCAGTTCTCGCGCGCTTTCGGAGTCCACGCCCCTCTTCTTCCCGCGCGGCGTCCTCAAGATGGCGTCCAATGGCGGGAAAACTCCACGGATGGCGGGAAGAAGGCAGAAGATGGCGCCGGATGGCGGGAAACTTCACCGATGGCGGGAAGAAGGCTGAAGATGGCGCCGGATAGCGGGAATCTTCACCACAGGTAAGTTTGAAAAGTCTCTTTTTCAGGCACGCAGTACCCGGTGGTTGCGGGCACGAAATCCTGCCGACTACGCCAAAGTTGACGCGCCCCTGGGCCTGTGTCGCGCTGCGTTGCGCACGCGGGAGCTTACCCGGAGCCGGATCTCTTGAGGGTTGTAGTCTCGTGGCGGTGACCCGGTCCGTGCCCAGGGAGTCAAACTGAGCGGCGATGTAACAGCGGTAGATGCAGGACGACTACGCCACCCGTTGAATGCAGCTATGGAGCTGCCGCTGCAGGACAGTCCGCTGAGGCCGGTGGATGGATGGTGCAGCGTAGATGGTATAACCCCCAATGGGAGGGGTATGGCCTCAGGGCAGCAGATGTGGATGATGGGGGTAGCAGGAACCACTCAGAGACGGTGCGGTGTAATTCAGGGTCTTTACTGGTAACAACGATAGACCCTCCCGGAGTACTTGCTAGTGAACGGGGCCTGGTCAGTCCTTGAGCAGATGGGATCTCCCCTGGCCAGGCGGAGTTGTAGGCCTCCCAAACTGACTGTACTCTACTGGCTACCTTGCTAGAAGCAGATATAAGTAGCCCACGTCCCTGAGTGTACCGTGTGGTGCTCACCCGTATGGCCGGTGACTCGGGGCCTTCTAATGGCTTCCGCTCCACGATGGCGGTGCTGGTCCCACGCGTGTGACCGTGCCTTCGGGTTTCTGGGCCTGAGGACCTGAAATCCCCTGCCGGTCGGCTTCTGCTGCTGGGTAAGAGTTAGTCCCCACAGCCTCGGACGCCGGGTCCGGTAAGAAAGCTTCTCAGTCAGGGCGAGCTCTGCAGCTGCCAGCCCCTGACTCGTAGTAGTATTGCTTCTGCTGTTTCTTGTCTCTACTCTCCTTGACTGCTAACCCTGCTTCAGCCCCGGGTTTATATAGGGGAAGTTCTTCCCCTCCCAAGACTGGGCAGGAGGTGTGGCATGCACAGGATCCCTGACCAAAGGACCTCCCACCTGCTCTCAGACATAACATTACATTACTGTGGAAACCAGACCCCTGGGGTGCCACAGATACACAGCTGATAGTCCTACTGAATAGACTGTTAGAATTTGTATTATGGCAAGAAAAAAGCAGCTAAGTAACGAAAAACGAGTGGCCATCATTACTTTAAGAAATGAAGGTCAGTCAGTCTGAAAAATTGGGCAAACTTTGAAAGTGTCCCCAAGTGCAGTTGCAAAAACCATCAAGCACTACAAAGAAACTGGCTCACATGAGGACCGCCCCAGGAAAGGAAGACCAAGAGTCACCTCTGCTTCTGGGGATAAGTTTATCCGAGTCACCAGCCTCAGAAATCGCAGGTTAACAGCAGCTCAGATTAGAGACCAGGTCAATGCCACACAGAGTTCTAGCAGCAGACACATCTCTACAACAACTGTTAAGAGGAGACTTTGTGCAGCAGGCCTTCATGGTAAAATAGCTGCTAGGAAACCACTGCTAAGGACAGGCAACAAGCAGAAGAGACTTGTTTGGGCTAAAGAACACAAGGAATGGACATTAGACCAGTGGAAATCTGTGCTTTGGTCTGATGAGTCAAAATTTGAGATCTTTGGTTCCAACCACCGTGTCTTTGTTCGACGCAGAAAAGGTGAACGGATGGACTCTACATGCCTGGTTCACACCGTGAAGCATGGAGGAGGAGGTGTGATGGTGTGGGGGTGCTTTGCTGGTGACACTGTTGGGGATTTATTCAAAATTGAAGGCATACTGAACCAGCATGGCTACCACAGCATCTTGCAGCGGCATGCTATTCCATCCAGTTTGCGTTTAGTTGGACCATCATTTATTTTTCAACAGCACAATGACCCCAAACACACCTCCAGGCTGTGTAAGGGCTATTTGACCAAGAGTGAGAGTGATGGGGTGCTACGCCAGATGACCTGGCCTCCACAGTCACCAGACCTGAACCCAATCGAGATGGTTTGGGGTGAGCTGGACCGCAGAGTGAAGGCAAAAGGGCCAACAAGTGTTAAGCATCTCTGGGAACTCCTTCAAGATTGTTGGAAGACCATTTCCGGTGACTACCTCTTGAAGCTCATCAAGAGAATGCCAAGAGTGTGCAAAGCAGTCATCAAAGCAAAAGGTGGCTACTTTGAAGAACCTAGAATATAAGACATATTTTCAGTTGTTTCACACTTTTTTGTTAAGTATATAATTCCACATGTGTTAATTCATAGTTTTGATGCCTTCAGTGTGAATGTACAATTTTCATAGTCATGAAAATACAGAAAAATCTTTAAATGAGAAGGTGTGTCCAAACTTTTGGTCTGTACTGTATATATGAGTTGCTTATTTTCCTGTGTACTATTGATCTATTAAATAAAAGTAAAAACGACGGTTACACGTTTGTCTTTTTCCCGTCGTCTAGCTCCCTACAATAATGACTGACTCATCCATGCTCGGTATAACATGTTTCCTGTTATATTGAGGTCATCTGGGATGGAGCTCGGATGTGTTTCATCAGTCTCCTCCTGTGATTTTCTCGGATTCTTGATTTGAGAACAAACACAATAAACAGCTGATAAACTTCACCGACTTGTTCTCAGCTGCTCGCTGGCCCCTGACTGGTATTGATTGTAAACTCACTTTACTGTATAGTAAACATGAGCATGAAGAGAAGTTCAAGAGCGAAAGGCAAATCCATAACTTGATTATATTGCTATAATGATGGAAAAAACAACCCAAATAATGGGGGTGGATTTTATGCTGGCAAATGCCCTTAAAATGTCCCTGTTGTTTCATGCACAACCTATAGAAAGCTGCACTTATCCCGCCAAAACAAGTTAAAACAGCGCTGTGGAATATGATGGCGCTATAGAAGAAATGCATAACAAATAATAAAAAAAGTAATACCAGTCTAATATGTCAGTCTTAGTTTTCATGTTCTGTACCTTCTCATCCACTTTATTACAGTGGGCTGATTCTCTTTATCAGCATTATAGGTGCTAGAACTTCCTTTTCCCCATTTTCCAGAATGCATTACTCTTGCCATTGTGTACTGGCTTGCCTTTCCCTGAATTGAAAGCTCACATCTCTGCTATGTCTGTTTGCAGTTTCACAGACAGGAGAGCAGGAGCAGAGAGACAGTGTCCAACTTCTACTTCATGTAGAGACAAAGACTCTCCACCACTTTCAGTTGAGCCAATGACCTTCCCCACTTCCTGTAGAGAGACAAAAAATTGCACATTCTTCCTTTAAAGAAACAAAAACTCGAACCCACTTCCTCTAGAGAGACAAAGACCCGCCCCTACTTCCTGTAACGAGACAAAGACATGCCCCTACTTCCTGTAGGGAGACAAAGATCTGCCCCCACTTCCTGTAGGGAGACAAAGACACGTTTTCACTTCTTATAAAAAATAAAACCTAGACCCACTTACTGTAAAGAGACAAAAACTTTCTCACTTCCTTTAAAAAGACAAAAAAAATGCCCCCACTTCCTGTAGAGACATAGACCCGCCTCACTTCCTGTAGAGAGACATAGACCTGCCCCCACTTCCTGTAGAGAGATAAATAACCACTGTTACTTCTTTTAGAGAGACAAAGATCCGCTCCCACTTTGTCTTGAGAAAAAGACCAAATCCCACTTTGTGTAGAAAGACAAAAATCTGTCCCTACTTCTTGTAGAGACAAAGACCCCCAACTTCCTATAGAGAGACGAAAACCCGCCTCACTTTCTGTAAAGAAGCAAATCCACCACTTCCTGTGAAGAGACAAAAACCGGTCCCACTTCCTATGGAAAAACAAAGCTAACATCCACTTCTGGTAAAGAGACAAAAACTTAGTCAAAGACAAAGAATCTCTGACACTTCCTGTAGAGACAAACAGCAACCCCCACTTTTTATAGAGACAAAGAACTGCCCGCCATTTCCTGAATAGACAAAGAACCACCCTGCACTTCCTGTAGAGACAAAGAACCACCCTCACTTCTTATAGAGACAAAGAACCACCCCGACTTCCTGTAGAGGCAAAATGACCACCCCCACTTCCTGTAGAGACAAAGAACCACCCCCACTTCCTGTAGAGTCAAAGAACCACTCCCACTTCCTGTAGACAAAGAACCACCCCACTTCCTGTAGAGAAAAAGAACTACCCCCATTTCCTGTAGACAAAGAACTGTGACGTCCAGTCTCCGGTGTAAGCCCTTTTAGTTAACCCTGGGTGTTGTGGGACTCGGAGTCGGGTCCAGTGATGGAGAGATGGGATGCAGCCGTGGCCCGGACCCGACCCGTGCTCAGGGCCATCACATTAAAAGGAGATGGTGAGGGCTTATCCGGGTTGAGTGGCTAATTAATGACTATGCCACCTGTGGTGCCTGGTGAGGGGCCACCAGCGCCGCTGCAGTCCGCTGAGGCATGATGTTATGGCGGTCAAAGTTATTACTACTCCCCACAGGCGGAGCAAGGCCTCAGGGCAAAGGGACAGGATGGAGGGGGTAGCAGTAGAGGAGAAACGGATGCCGCGTCCCGCAGTGTGGAGCAGAAATAACAGTCCGGAGGCCATAGGGGTGAACTTCCTAGGCTTTACTCACATAGCTGGCAAAGGAAGGCGACTCCCTGCTCCCCACGGAGTCCTGCGCTCACCAGAGACGGGGGTCCGACCACCTCTGAGTAAGTCCAGCATTCAGTCGGGACCCTACAGCAGAGTGTTCCTGAACTACAGACCGATTCCTTTCCTGTCCGTGTGTGTGCAAATAGGCCGGGTCTCCCTCTGAACTCCTCTCAGAACAAGGGCACGGGTGGCAGCTCCGTTCCATCCGATACCCGGTGGGATCCTCTGGGCCTACCGGGCTTTCCCGTCCAGGACGTAGAGTAGCAAGGTCGGGTGTCGGGGGCCGGTACCCCTCTTGCAGCCAGAGTCCCTCTGAATATATCAGGTTGGCGAGGACAGGTGGCGTACACCGCTCCATCTGCATCCTGCCTGGGATCCATTTGCTGTGGAGCCACAATGTTAAGCTCCGGGCCTTCTTGATCCTGGTCCTTGGCTGGGTTGAGACATTCCTGGTCTACAACCTACCACTCGTCCCAAGGCCAGGGTACGAGGGCTCTGTCCCTTGCCGGCGCAGGCCCACACTGGATCTGCGCTCCGGGAGGGAGGTCACATTAACACACAGTGCTTGACAGCACAGAGAACAGCCGAAGACTAGCAGAAAAGGACCAAGATCAAAGATGGCTTTGTATTAAATATGAAATATAAAGTGTAACTAACTTGTAAGTCCTCCACCCTCACCCACTAACTGGTTCCCCTAACTCTTGGTTCCCCAGTCTCCCTGTAACCAGGGTAGCAGCACCTAGTGCTTACTAGCTCCCTCTGGTGGAGAAATGTGGTGTTGGATGCAAAGGTTGGGTCACGACTATCACACTGGTCTTACCTCAGATGAGGAACACTACACTCCATTAGAGAAGTGCAGCATCCCTGTGGCGGTCGAACCCTCGGGCGCCACAGAACCACCCCACTTTCTGATGAGACAAAGAACCACCCCCACTTCCTGTAGACAAAGAACCACCCATACTTCCTGTAGACAAAGAACCACCTCCACTTCCTGTAGAGACAAAGAACCACACCCACTTCCTGTAGAGACAAAAGAACCACCCCCACTTCCTGTAGAGACAAAGAACCACCCCCATTTCCTGTAGCAAGGAACCACCCCCACTCCGGGTAATCCATCTTTGTCTCTCTGCTGCTACGGATGGATTGCACTTGATAACAGGCAGCAGACAGCAAGTTACACAGAAGGGAGACCCCTAGTGGGATAAGACAACACAGAGGCACACAGATTTATTACAAGTCCATAATACCAGCCATTAAGAACTGTGATCGGATTAGCTGTTTTCCTGGAAATGAGGATGGAGTGTAAGGTGTTTCTACGCCAGCAGGCTGCCCTCTATAACTGCTTGGTAATGCTTATTCTATGAAATAAGAGGCCTTCCACAAGTTTATAGTGCCCATAGAGAAGGAGGGCAATGACAACTTGAGCTGGAGCTTGCTTTTCCTCCCTGTAGACACCATACAATCCACAGGAACTATGTGCGGGTCTTACCGCTAGTTATCTCCCCGGTACAGACCCCATAGCCTTCCCCGTAAGTGACCTCCCAAGTTATACATCTATTCCCGTGCGCCTGCAGCGCTCTCATTATCGCTCTGTTAAATACACACGGTATTAAAGTGCAGCTATTTAAAATGTCAGAATAGGTATGAAAATCTCCGGAGCGTGACCAAAGCATTAGTAATACTTGTCCAGGAACGTGACTCTTTATATTAACACTGGTGTTGAGTGAGTAGGTTTCATTAACCCTTTTGGCAAGCACGCTTGGGTGCTCGCCGAGTATTTTGGCGTGCTCGGCATTTCTTGAATTGTCGCCGCAGCTACAAGTGTCACGGCTGTTAGACAGCTGTGACACATGCAGAGATTGACTGTCGAACAGTCAATCTCTGCATGTGTCACAGCTGTCTAACAGAAATGCCGAGCACGCCAAAATACTCGGCGAGCACCCAAGCGTGCTCGCCAAAAGGGTTAACGAAACCTACTCTCTCTACACCAATTAACACCTTTTTTTTAACAAATATATGACTATGTGAATTTTTGAAGACATAACTAAGCCCACAACAGCTCCCAGGGCCCGATTCATCAGTGCATTTGCGCCTGTTTTTTGTTGAGTTTTTAGGCGTTTTGCACCTTTGTATTGATTTTGCCATATTCATCTTTCTTTTGCGCTTTGATTTTTTTATATATTTTTTTTTTTACGTTCACCATTATGGGCAAAGTTTGCAGTTTCTAGAGGTTTTTGCCTAATTTATTATTTGCAACCTTTCGAAAAGTCGCTAAATATGCCACAAATGTACTTCAGTCTTTCCCTGGAGTGATTTTATGGACAAAAGAATATTTTTTTTTAGCAATTTTTATGACATTTAAAAAAAAATAATAAAAAAAATGCCACTTTTTTTTGCTCTAAAAAGTCCGAAAAATGGTAAAGATAGAAAAAAACAGCATTGACTTTTGACTTGAAACTCATGAACCGTGGTCACTATTTTGATAAATTTGGCATAGCAAAAATCAAAGAATACCATAAATTGAAAAAAAGATAATTGACTAAAAAAATGGCAATAATGAATTGAACCAAAAGGGTCCTAATGCTGGTACTCCCAGCAATCAGCTGTTATCTGTGTAGGAATCTATCGATAGGTGTTACATTTCTCAGCAGTGCCACCACAGGGTAAATTAAGCATTACAGTGTCGCTTCATGCCAAAAGGCTTTTGATGTAATGGAGGACAGGACAGGTCCTCCTCCAGAGTAAGAGACGCTCTTTCCATTGGCTACTAAACCTGTGTTCCTTTTTTAAATAAAGGTATTTAAATTTTTAAAGCAGACTACCCCTTTAATCATTGTATAATAGGAAGTTCTGTTCCTTTTTTTATTTAATTCATAATTTAATTTCAATTCTAGAGAGCTTTTTTAGCTTTCAAAGAGAAAACAAATAAACATAAATTATGCTATACATAACTGTACCACTAGATGGAGCAAAAGATCATTGTAATACATGTGCTACCTTTTGAAAGGTTCTCCTTGAGCAGCGCACCATGTGGTCAGGCATGGTATTGCAATATCAAATATTAATTTTACATAAAACAAAAGAGTCATTAGGATGCATAAACTAAATTAGGGTAATAAATGTAACTAGAGATGAGCGAATTGATTTAATACCAATGGAATTCTTCAAAATGATATTTGTTTCACACATTGAATCAGCCAGGGCAGCTTTCCCATAATCCCTTGCAGCTACCACATCGCATTGTATAAAGCAGCCTATCAGGAGGGACTGTATAAAAGCCGAGACAGGGAATGCAGCAGCTGTTTTATGATGAATCTTTATAGTTTATAGCTCACAGCTGTAAAACACTGAATAAACTGTACAGATAGTGTGTGACAGCAGAGAAGAAGATTATTGTGCAGGGAAAAGAGAATAGTGTCATACACGTCTTTTTGGGGAAAATTTGAAAAAGATACACTCATCTCACTATTTACTCTGGTACTTTGCAAATATATATGTAAATGACAACACTGGTTAATGCCTAATATAAGGTCTTGTAGGAGGATCCAAAAATCACACCATCACACACCACCCCTAAAGAAGTGTACTAGGGAGAGCACAGTTCAGTTTTGCATTTAATGTTCTTCTAAATACAAAATTGAATGCCCACAGCACCACCTAGTGGCAAAAATGAAGTTTACTCCATAGCACCACCTAGTGGCTGTTTTTTTTTTAAATGTCCTATTTTTCTAATTAGAAGGGAATATTCAATTGTCGAGCCATTAGTGTACGGTATTACAATACAGCGGTCCGCAGTTAGTGAGGACGAGAATGAGTCTGCACTATTGCTCTATTAATTGCTCTTGTAATTGCGGTTTGGTACTTCCTCCCTTAGTTTTATCTTTGCAGATAAGCGTCTGGCTCCACTAGACGTCTGGGCGGTCGTCCTCCTCGGTGCATCTGTTCATCTGACTTTATGCTCTGCTATTATTAGCAATTATTAGTCTGTCAAATTTACAAACCTAACTTCGCATCCTTCCGGATAATTCTATAATATGTTGTATCGTTGAGTGATAAGATGGTTGAGTCCTTTTGTTTTTTTGTTTCGCCCTTTTTTTTTTCTTGCCTCAGCATTTTTTTTCCCATTTTTTTATTTATATGGCTGCACCAGGCCTCATTTTATGCAGAAAAAATTATTTTGATTTTTATCAATGTTTGGAGTAATTTATATATATTTTTTCACTTTTTTTTATTGTTTTCCTTTCTTTAATTTTATTGTAGGGTTATTTCTTTCTCAACTTAAATAGTCAATTAAATTAATTCAAGTTATTAGGATTAGTTATTAGGATACCTAGTAAGTGCATTTTATTGTTTTATGTAATTTTTATGCAAGAAAATGTATATTATACTGAATAATCATGACTTTCAATTATATTTCTTTTGGCATTTTTTTTTTACATTGTTTTCTTAGGTTTGAAAAAAAATGTTTTTTTCATATGTCCCTTAAAACATCATAAAAGATTTCTGGGGGATAGCATCATTTTTTTTATATTGTTCAGTTTTTCACTGAAACTAGGGAATCCATAAAAGCCATAGGAGACACAGCCCCCCTGCTGTAAAATCAGTCATCGGGGGAAGATGGGAGGTCAATTGATCGCTATCTAACAGAAGCAAGCCCCCCTTTGATACCCTCAGGCGATATGCCACATTCACATATGTTAGTGTACAGTAGACCCTACCTGCTCCATGTGCCCTCTGCAACTCTGACCCCGAGTGGAGGGAAACTACTGAATAATCTTAGTCGTGCACACTCTCCACCCGGTCTCCCTTCAGATAATTTTTTTTTTATTGTTCAGTTTTTCATTGAAACTACGGTATCCATAAGAGCCATAGGAGACACAGCCCCCTGTTGTAAAATCAGTCATCAAGGTGGCAGGAGGGAGTGATCACTAGGTCTAATAGAAGCAAGCCCCCCTTTCATACCATGTGTCATGGTATGAGCCTACCTGCTCCATGTGCCCTCTAAAACTGACCCTGAGTGGAGGGAAACCACTAAGATTATAGATTATTCAGTAGTTCCCCTTCACTCAGCAACTGACCCTAAGTGGAGGAATACCACTGAATAATCTTAGTTGTGCACACTCTCCACCTGGTCTCACTTCAGATTCAATTTATTTTTCTATTGTTCAGTTTTTCATTGTTACTAGGGAATCCATAAGAGCCATAGGAGACACAGCCGCTTGTTGTAAAATCAGTAATTAGGGGGAGGTACAAGTGTTCATTAGGTCCAATAGAAGCAAGCCCCCAGTTCATAACCTCAGGTGATGCACCACATTCACATGTGTCAGTCATGCTCCAGATGCCCTCTGCAACTGACCCAGAGTGGAGGGAAACCACTAAGATTATTCAGTAGTATCCCTTCACTCAGCAACTGACCTTGAGGAGAGGGAATCCACTGAATAATCTTAGTCTTGCACACTCTCCACTCTGTCTCACTTCAGATAATTTTTTTAATAGTTCAGTTTTTCACTGTAACTAGAAAAATATTTTGATTTGAGAGTCCTCAGTGGTTGATACCTTTTAATGGCTAATTGAAAAGATGGTAACAGGTTGCAAGCTTTCGAGACTACTCAGGCCTCTTCATCAGGCTAGTATAACCCCAAATCTGAAGTCACATATTTATACACAATATTGCACACAAATAATGCAATAGATGAGACAGCTGATGAAAAGCAGAGCTATTACTATGGGAGAGATAAACATTTCTGGCTGTAAATATTTTAGTAGTTCATAGATAAGGACTGTGAAAGTTTTATTGTTTGGTGCAGTGTTGTGATAACCCCACAAGTCTGATGGGCACATTCCTTAGTTGATGTAGAATGACATAAATCCATGCGACACATTCATTCCTGCTCTGAAGGTGTCAAAGGTCACCATTAGTTTATATTCCGAGACTCTCCTTTCTCTCTGAGATTTGAAGTTACCTTTTAATACGAGTATTTTAATGTCTTTGATGCTGTGATCAGGGGAACAAAAATGCTTGGCTACAGGTAGATCTATTCTTTTTTCTTGTATTGTGTGGCGATGATGATTCATCCTTGTCCTAAGTTTTTGCCCTGTCTCCCCTACATACAAACCACCTGATGGACATTTGGTACATATAAATAAGTACACTACATTAGATGTGATACAGCTGAACGTACCTGGGATCTTGTAGTCCTGATGTGAATTGGGGATCTTCATCTTGTCTGTGGTCATTATAGATGGACAGGTTTTACATTTTTTCTGGTTGCAAGGAAAGGTTCCTGTAGCTGGTGGAGATGACAGGGAGCGTCTAACAATGATGCTTCTTAGATTTGGGGGCTGCCTGAAACACAGAAGTGGGGAGTCTGGAAATATGGATTGTCATCACAACACTGCACCAAACAATAAAACTTTCACAGTCCTTATCTATGAACTGCTAAAATATTTACATCCAGAAATGTTTCTCTCTCCCATAGTAATAGCTCTGCTTTTCATCGCCTGTCTCATCTATTGCATTATTTCTGTGCCCTATTGTGTATAAATATGTGACCTGAGTAGTCTTGAAAGCTTGCAACCTGTTACCATCTTTTCAGTTAGTCATTAAAAGGTATCAACCACTGAGGACTCTCAAATTTAAATATTTTTCTATCTACTTGCTAACACGATACAAAAAATATATATATATATATATTTTATTTTATTTTTTTTCCCTGTATCACTGTAACTAGAATATCAATAAAATCCATAGGAGACACAGCCACTTGTTGTAAAATCAGTCATTGGGGATGATTGATAACCTCAAGCGATACACCACATTCACCTATGTCAGTTAGTGTAGATCCTACCTGTCATATGTGTCCACTGCAACTGACCCTGAGTGGAGGGAAACCACTGAGTAATCTTAGTTGTGTACAATCTCCACTCTGTCTTCATATACAATTTTTCTTCTATTGTTCTGTTTTTCACTGTAACTAGGGTATCCATAAGAGCCGTAGGAGACACAGCCCCCTGCTGTAAAATCAGTCATTTGTGGGTGATAGGCATAACATGTGATCCCTAGGTCTTATAGAAGTAAGCCACCATTTCATAACCTCAGGCAATACACCACATTCACATGCGTCTCAGTGTAGATCCTACTTGCTCCATGTGCCCTCTGCAACTGGCCCTGAGTGGAGGGAAACCACTAAGATTATTGAGTAGATTCCCTTCTTTCTGCAACTGACCCTGAGTGAAAGGAAACCACTGAATAATGTTAGTCATGCACACTCTGCACCCAGTCTCATTTCAGATACAATTTTTCTTTCATGGTCCCATTTTTCACTGTAACTAGGGGAGCCATAGGAGACACAGCCTCCTGTTGTAAAATCAGTCATCTGTGGGTGAGAGGGGGGACAAGTGATCACTAGATCTAACAGAAGTAAGGTTTCATAACCTCAGGCAATACACCACTTTCAAATGTGTCAGTCAGTGTAGATCCTACCTGCTTCATGTGCCCTCTGCAACTGACCCCAAGTAAAGGGTAACGGCCGAATAATCTTAATCCTGCACAATCTCCACTGGGTCTCACTTCAGATGCAATTATTTTTATTTTTCAGTTTTTTACTGTACCTAGGGGAGCTATAGGAGACACAGCCCCTTGTTGTAAAATCAGTTATCTGTGGTTGATAGGGGGAACATGTGATCACTAGGTCTAATAAAAGTAAGCCCCCATTTCATAACCTCAGACTATACATCAAATTCACATGTGTCAGTCAGTGTAGATCCTACTTGCTCCATGTGCCCTCTGCAACTGACCCTGAGTGGAGGGAAACCACTGAATAATCTTAGTTCGGTCTCATAATTTTTTTTTTGTATTGTTCAGTTTTTCTCTTCATTGTAAGAGGGTATATATGAAAAGTCATTTTTAACCCTCTTAAAAGGTGCTGGGTCTTTAAGGCAGTATAGTGTCAAATGACTGTCAGCTGTCTTTTTAAGGGGTTCAGTGAAAATATTCCCTATTTTTCGAGTCATTTTTAAAGATAACCCAACCCTTCAGGAGAACACATAGAAGTAATAAAGAATTGTTCACTTGCGCCCGCTGTTGTTATCCTGGGCGTTAGGACTGATCTGTGATTTTTCTCTGTCTCTGGTTTCCTAGATTTATTCCATTTAATCATTATGGACTTGTTTTGCATCCTGTTGGGGCTTTTGCCGCTGTATTTCATGGATTATTTATTGTCTCTGGGACGCTGTTGGTTCATGATCCGTGAATGTGAATGATTGATTCTAGAGCAGCACAAGATATAAGATTATTACATTTATTGATCATAAATGGAACGGCAGAAAGTGAGGCCGATGTTTAACCAACGATTAGTAATCACCTTGTATTTATTTGTCTTGTCTGACCGCTGACAGCAATGGTGGAAGCGGCCATGATTTATAGGCGGGTGTATAACGGCAGCAAAAAGATCGCTTATTATTCATCAGCCGGCTTCTTACAGTAGATGATACGATATCAGATGGATGGCGGATGGAATGCATCGTCAGCTTGGGTTAGTTTAGGTCCCCCAAAGGGCAAGGGCATAGTTATAGGGGTTACAGTGGTAATCCTCATGTCTAAGGTGGTCCAAAGACCCCTCTGGCACATAAGAAGATCCCAGTATTATAAATGGCACATGGTATGTGACTGCTTTGTTACAGATTGTCATACTCATACCCGCTGGATGCGCCCTGTTGGACATCGACCTACTTCAAGATAAGCTACCGGACCTTCATGCCTGTGTCAGGTGTAATAGACAGTCGCTCTGGATCTGGCTGTGGAAGGTCACTGCGCTTGGCATTGCAGACACATTCTTAATTCTTCTTCCTTTAAGACCCAGTGGCGACCTCCCTCCTGCTGCTGATTGACACACCTTTGCATGGGAGTTAAAAACTCTCAGTTTGCTCCAGGCAATTGCCCGTGATACTTCTATGTACCTTTGTGCATGCTTGGAGCACTAGCAGTTGGCTAGCTTTTTCTCTTGTGCCCTTGGAGGACAGTTGGCGTTTCTCCTCTGGTGTCTACTCAAGCTAAGTTAATCCCCTTTGTTTGTCTACCTTGTTGTCTTTAGTTTGTAGTGGGGCCTGACTAGTGCTCACCCCTCCCTATCTAGGGCCAAGCTCTAGGGACATACAGGGTGTAGGGTCCTGCTCAGCAATTGGTATGGAACCAATACTGGGACGGTAAGGCAGGCAGGGTGTTATTAGATCTGCCTATGGGTCTCCACTTCCCCTTTCTCTAGTGTTTGGGCTTCCTCCCCCTTTCCCTTCGTGTTGCACTTTGTCTTTCCCACACCTTATGTGACACCAAGCCTCAGAGGTCCTCACTGACCAGTCTCAGTCACTCTTGGTGGTGGCTTTCGCTTTCACACTGATGATGTAGCCTGAAGAAGCACATTGTTATGGTGTTTGCACCCATCCTTAACTACATTTTGAAGGCGATGTCTGGTTGTAAGGCTGCTGAAGCCATCTGCGACTGATCCTTTTTGAAGGGAACCAACGTGGTCGTGGTTACGCTGGGAGCTCTCTTCAACATGAACCACCCTCCCGTCAGATGGCCATACAGCTCCAACCAGCTTGACGCATTTTCTAGCCATTTAGGCATCATATACTACTTTGGTTGCCTCAAGATTGACCACATATTTGCTTCCCAAGCCAGGTTATCTGGGCGCCATCCTTGAAAACTAAGAGAATCCCAATTGGCTTGATGAGCGTTGGGTATCCAGACCACCCTGTCGTTGCTCAGGGGCCTGAGTCCTTCTAATAGTCGTCGGTGGTAGGACGCTAGCGGCCCAGGCATGGCGGAACCCTGTCTCCCTGGAGTCGGGTTGTTTCTGAATGCAGCCCAAAGCAGGGGCTAAACGCCATCTTATACAAATAAAATGTCCTCCATTATATCTTCCTGAGTGCAAAGTTTTTGTATACCAATCCATCCTTGAAAACCTGTTACACGGCATATGTTTCCTGAGAACACCAACACACACAGGAAATTAGTGCAATCATAACAATAATTATATCAAGTTCTCACTTTGGGCGAAACGCCAACCACCAGAAACAGCGCCGGCATGGCGAAACATGGTAACAAGTTATAACATTAATGGATGTGGACTGGCCCAAAGAGGAGTTGAAGTCAGTCTTTTCTAACCGTCTTACAAGACTTTTGTTGGTAACTGTGAAGTTTTCAAGGAAATGGAACTCACCTGCAATACCGGGTATAGCCACTAGTAAACGAACAGCGAGCTGATTAGCGGGGATCCCAGAGCCAGACCCCCACAGATCTAATATTATTGGCCTATAGTAAGGATAGATTATCAGTTTCTACTCCTAGAGAACCCATGAAACGGAATAAAAAAGTGATCGGCCCCAAGTGATCTCCTTCAAATCAGCTTCAGATGGGGTTTGTTTTCTTCTTATCAGGGCCCCAATATCATAAACCATATGTTCGTTTTCTCTGGTTCATTAAGGTTTTTGTCCTTTTTCAAAACATTTTAGTACTACACTGATACACATAGATGCGTGCAGTACTGACACCGTCCAGATGATGGAGCTATTGACATTCGTTTCTTAGATTAGAACTTCACGGTGTATAATATTCTTTTTTGGAGATTTTTCAGGTCCATGTACTTGCCGTAATCCAAAAGAATTTCATCATTGAAAATTCATCTGATAGATCAAAACCGGTGTAGAAGATGCTTAAAAATGTTCTTGGATGTTGCTGATAAATATCGTGCTGCCATGTTTCGCGTGCCACAAAGTAGCTGGCAGCCAGGAAATCAGACATATTTTGATCTTATCTTACTTTTATTTTTTTTTTGCATTTTTCTCCACAGATTAGATGTAATTTGTGGCTTCTCGTTGCCTTGACGCCTTCAAATCCACAAACCTAGGTGACCTGATTTACCATTCTGGTGATAACAAAAGGTGGGTTGTCTGACATTTTGTATATACCGTATACCGTCTATATAATTATGACTTCTGTCCTGAGTGGTGACATGGCGAAAGTCTGAGGCCATTTTATCACTGCTTATAACATTTATAGGAAGAAACTTGGAGGCAGTCCTATCTGTGCCAACAGTAATATCTGTTCTTACATAATTTATAAGAGGAGACAGGGAGGCAGTACTGTATGTGTCTACATGATTTACAGGAAGAGACAGGGAGGCAGTACTATCTGTGTCTACATTATTCATAGCAAGAGACAGGTAAGCAGTACTATTTGTGCCTGCATCATTTATTGAGAGAGAAAGAGCTATACTATCTGTGCATACATCATTTATAGGGAAGGACAGGAAGGCAGTACTATCTGTGCCTACATCATTTATAGGGAGGCAGGTAGGCAGTACTATCTATGCCTACATCATTTATAGGGGGGCAAGAAGGCAATACTATCTGTGTCTAAATAATTTATAGAGAGAGACAGGAAGGAAGTACTATCTGTGTCTAAATAATTTATAGGAAGAGACTCGGAGGAAGTACTATCTATGCTTATATAATTTATAGGAAGAAACAGGGAGGAAGTACTATATATGCCTAAATAATATGTAGGGAGAGGCAGGGAGGAAGTACTATCTATGCCTAAATCATTTATTGGTAGAGACAGGGAGTAGGTACTATCTATGCCTAAATCATTTACAGGGAGAGACATGGAGGAAATGCTATCTATGCCTAACTCATTTATAGGTAGAGACAGGAAGTAGATACTATCTATGCCTAAATCATTTACAGGGAGAGACAGGAAGAAGGTACTATCTATGCCTAAATCATTTATAGCTAGAGACAGGGAGTAGGTACTATCTATGCCTAAATCATTTACAGGGAGAGACAGGGAGTAGGTACTATCTATGCCTAAATCATTTACAGGGAGAGACAGGGAGTAGGTACTATCTATGCCTAAATCATTTATAGCTAGAGACAGGGAGTAGGTACTATCTATGCCTAAATCATTTATAGCTAGAGACAGGGAGTAGGTACTATCTATGCCTAAATCATTTACAGGGAGAGACAGGGAGTAGGTACTATCTATGCCTAAATCATTTACAGGGAGAGACAGGGAGTAGGTACTATCTATGCCTAAATCATTTACAGGGAGAGACAGGGAGTAGGTACTATCTATGCCTAAATCATTTATAGCTAGAGACAGGTAGTAGGTACTATCTATGCCTAAATCATTTACAGGGAGAGACAGGAAGAAGGTACTATCTATGCCTAAATCATTTATAGCTAGAGACAGGGAGTAGGTACTATCTATGCCTAAATCATTTACAGGGAGAGACAGGAAGAAGGTACTATCTATGCCTAAATCATTTATAGCTAGAGACAGGGAGTAGGTACTATCTATGCCTAAATCATTTACAGGGAGAGACAGGGAATAGGTACTATCTATGCCTAAATCATTTACAGGGAGAGACAGGGAGTAGGTACTATCTATGCCTAAATCATTTATAGGGAGAGACAGGGAGGAAGTATTTTCTATGCCTTAGTAATTTATAGGGAGAGACAGGGAGGAAGTACTATCTGTGTCTAAATAATTTATTGGAAGAGACAGGGAGGTTGTTCTATTTTTGCTTACTTAATTTATAAAATGTATAAGGAGATAAAATGAGAACGTTCTATCTGTGCTTGCATCACTTATAAGGGCGAGGCAACTATGTGTATGTCTCTATCACTTATAAGTAGAGAAAATAATGCTGTACTATTTGTATCTTGGGTTTTTATAGGAAGAGACAGGGAGGTAGTACTATCTGAACTTTAATTATTTACAGCTAGATTTTGCAAGTCAATACTGTCATTATCTACATCATGTACTGGGACCTGTCCCCACATCATTTAGGGTGAAAAACAGAGAGGTGCATTTACCAGGAGAAACAAGTAGGTAGTACAAACTGTGTCTACATAATTTACAGGGAAAGACAGGGAAGTAGTAATTTTATATGGAGAGACAAGGAGGTAGTACTATTTGTGTCTACATCATTTACAGGGAAAGAAAGGGAAGTAGTTTCTTTATGTTTAGAGACAAGGAGGTAGTACTATCTATGTCAATATCGTGTATCTGGAGTATATCCGTATTTTCGTCAATTTTAGTGAGACAAGCAGGTAGTATCCTGCATTGATTACCAAAAGAGGCAGGGAGGCAGTACTATCTGTGCCCATATCATTGACAAGGACAAAGTGTCTTTTTGCCTTCATCATTTTTGGTGAAACTAAGAGGAAGTATTATCAAGAGCTATATCCTCTACCAGGAGAGACTAGGAGGCAGTTCTATTATTATTATTATTATTTTTTATTTATGTAGCACCATTGATTCCATGGCGCTGTACATAGGAAGGGGTTACATACCAAATACAGATATCACTTACAGTAAGCAAACTAACAATGATAGACTGGTACAGAGGGAAGAGGACCCTGCCCTTGCGGGCTTATGTGGCGCCCCTGAGGGACCGACCGCCACAGGAATGCTGCACTTCTTTAATGGAGTGTAGTGTTCCTCCTCTGAGGTAAGAACAGTGCGATGGTAGTGACCTAATCTTTTGCATCCAACACCACATTTCCACCAGAGGGAGCTAGTATGCACTAGGTGCTGCTCCCCTGGTTACAGGGAGACTGGGGAACACAAAGTGGTAGGAACCAGTTAGTGGGTGAGGGTGGAGGACTTACAAGTTAGTTACACTTTAGATTTCATATTTAATTAAAAAGCCATCTTGGTCCTTGGTTCTTCTGGTCCTTTGTCTAGCCCTGGCTAGTCTTCTGGCAGTCGGTCTGTCACGTGGTCCTTCTGCTAATTAGTTAATTAGTTGGTCGTACTGTGCGGTCAAAATACTGTGTGTAATGTGACCTCCCTCCGGGAGCACAGATCCTGTGTGGGCCTGCACCGACCCTCGTACCCTGGCCTTGGGACGGGAGGTAGGTTGCAGACAAGGAATGTCTCAACCTGGCCAAGGACCAGGATCAAGAAGGCCCCGGGAGCTTTAGAGTGTGGCTCCCCAGCAAATGGGTCCCGGGGAGGATGCAGACGGAGCGGAACACGCCATCTGTCCTCGCCTACCTGATCTATTCAGAGGGATTCCGGCTGCAAGAGCGGTACCGACACCCGACCTTGTACTCTATGTCCTGGACGTGAAAGCCCGGTTAGGCCCTGAGGATCCCACCGGACATCGGATGGAGAGGAATTGCCACCCGTGCCCTAGTCCTGAGAGGAGCTCAGAGGGAGACCCGGCCTATCTACACACGCACAGACGGGAAAGGGTGAAGTCTGTAGTGCAGGAACACTCTGGTGTAGGGTCGCTACCTCACACTGGACTTTCTCGGAGGTGGTCGGACCCCCGTCCCTGGTGGCCGCAGGACTCCGCGGGGAGCAGGGAGTCGCCTTCCCGCTGACATCTCTAAGTGAGTAAAGCCTTGGAAGTTCACCCCTATGGCCTCCGGACTGTTCATTACGCACCATACCATGCGACGCGGTGCCCGTACTCCCCGCACTGCTACCCCCTCTCTTTCCTGTTTGCCTGCCCTGAGGCCTTGCTCCGCCTGTGGGGAGCAGTGAGAACTTTAGCCGCCATGACATCGAGCCTCAGCGACCTGTACCGGCGCTGGTGACCCTTCACCAGGCACCACAGGTGGCGTAGTCGTTAAAATAAGCCACTCAACCCGGACAAGCCCACACCATCTCTTTCTAATGTGACGGCCCTGAGCATCCCATCTCTCCAACAGGGCCCGACACCGAGTCCCCCAACACCCAGGGTAAAACACGGGCTTCTCTGAGTAGAGGCTTCACACTTACATTCTACAGGAATGGGGAAGGAGACAGTAGGTTGAGGGGTTGTAGTAGCTCCGGTGTTGAGGAGGCAGCGTGGTCAATGTAGGCTGTAGCTTTCTTGAAGAGATGGGTTTTCAGGTTCCGTCTGAAGGATTTGAATGTGGTGGATAATCGGACGTGTTGAGGCACAGAATTCCAGAGGATGGGGGATATTCGGGAGACATCTTGGAGGCGATTGGGTAAGGAACGAATAAGTGAGGAGGAGAGAAGGAGGTCTTGGGAGGCCCGGAGATTACATGAGGGAATACATCGGGAGATTAGTTCAGAGATGTACGGTGGAAAGAGGTTATGGATGGCTTTGTAGGTCAGTGTTAGTAGTTTGAACTGGATACGCTGGGCAATTGGGATCCAGTGAAGGGATTTGCAAAGGGGGGTAGCAGAGGAGTAGAGAGGCGAGAGATGGACCAGTCACACAGCAGAGTTAAGGATTTACTGGAGAGGTGCGACTGTTAGCAGGGAGGCCACAGAGGAGGATGTTGCAATAGTCGAGGCGGGAGATGATGAGGGCGTGCACAAGCAGTTTAGCAGATTGAGGGTTGAGGAAAGGACAGATTCTGGAAATATTTTTGAGCTGGAGGCGACAGGAGGTGGCGAGAGCTTGGATGTGGGGTTTGAAGGACAGGGCGGAGTCAAGGGTTACTCCGAGGCAGCGGATTGTCGGTACAGGGGAAAGAGTGATGTCATTTATTGTGATAGAAAGATCAGGTGGGAAAGATACGTAAGAAGGAGGAAAGCTGAGGTGTATTATGAGGTTCTGCAGCAGCTGCGGTGTATTATGAGGTTCTGCAGCTGCTGAGGTGTATGATGAGGTTCTGCAGCAGCTGAGGTGTATTGTGATGTTCTGCAGTAGCTGAGATGTATTATGATGTTCTGCAGCAGCTGAGGTGTATTATAGTTTCTGCAGCTGCTGAGGTGTATTATGAGGTTCTGCAGCAGCTGAGGTGTATTATCAGGTTCAGCAGCAGCTGAGGTGTATTATGATGTTCTGCAGTAGCTGAGATGTATTATGATGTTCTGCAGCAGCTGAGGTGTATTATAGTTTCTGCAGATGCTGAGGTGTATTATGAGGTTCTGCAGCAGCTGAGGTGTATTATGAGATTCTGCAGCAGCTGAGATGTATTATGAGGCTCTGAAGCAGCTGAGGTGTATAATGATGTTCTGCAGCAGCTGAGGTGTATTATGAGGTTCTGCAGCAGCTGAGGTGTATTATGAGGTTCTGCAGCAGCTGAGGTGTATTGTGATGTTCTGCAGTAGCTGAGATGTATTATGATGTTCTGCAGCAGCAGAGGTGTATTATAGTTTCTGCAGCTGCTGAGGTGTATTATGAGGTTCTGCAGCAGCTGAGGTGTATTATGAGATTCTGCAGCAGCTGAGGTGTATTATGAGGCTCTGAAGCAGCTGAGGTGTATAATGATGTTCTGCAGCAGCTGAGGTGTATTATGAGGTTCTGCAGCAGCTGAAGTGTATAATGATGTTCTGCAGCAGCTGAGGTGTATGGTGAGGTGCTGCAGCTGCTGAGGTGTATGATGAGGTTCTGCAGCAGCTGTGGTGTATTATGAGGTTCTGCAGCAGCTGAGGTGTATTATGAGGCTCTACAGCAGCTGAGGTGTATTATGAGGTTCGGCAGCAGCTGAGATGTTTTATAATGTTCTGCAGCAGCTGAGGTGTATTATGAGGTTCTGCAGCAGTTGAGGTGTATTATGAGGTTCTGCAGCTGCTGAGGTGTATAATGATGTTCTGCAGCAGCTGAGGTGTATTATGATGTTCTGCAGCAGCTGAGGTGTATTATGAGGTTCTGCAGCAGCTGAGGTGTATGATGAGGTTCTGCAGCAGCTGAGGTGTATTATGAGGTTCTGCAGCAGCTGAGGTGTATTGTGATGTTCTGCAGCAGCTGAGGTGTATTATAGTTTCTGCAGCTGCTGAAGTGTATTATGAGGTTCTGCAGCAGCTGAGGTGTATGATGAGGTTCTGCAGCAGCTGAGGGGTATTATGAGGTTCTGCAGCAGCTGAGGTGTATTATGAGGTTCTGCAGCAGCTGAGGTGTATTACCGTTTCTGCAGCTGCTGAAGTGTATTATGAGGTTCTGGAGCAGCTGAGGTGTATTATAGTTTCTGCAGCTGATGAAGTGTATTATGAGGTTCTGCAGCAGCTGAGGTGTATTATGAGGTTCTGCAGCTGCTGAGGTGTATTATGATGTTCTGCAGCAGCTGAGGTGTATTATGAGGTTCTGCAGCTGCTGAGGAGTATTATGAGGTTCTGCAGCAGCTGAGGTGTATTATGATGTTCTGCAGCAGCTCAGGTGTATTATGATGTTCTGCAGCAGCTGAGGTGTATTATGAGGTTCTGCAGCTGCTGAGGTGTATAATGATGTTCTGCAGCAGCTGAGGTGTATTATGATGTTCTGCAGCAGCTGAGGTGTATTATGAGGTTCTGCAGCAGCTGAGGTGTATGATGAGGTTCTGCAGCAGCTGAGGTGTATTATGAGGTTCTGCAGCAGCTGAGGTGTATTGTGATGTTCTGCAGCAGCTGAGGTGTATTATAGTTTCTGCAGCTGCTGAAGTGTATTATGAGGTTCTGCAGCAGCTGAGGTGTATGATGAGGTTCTGCAGCAGCTGAGGGGTATTATGAGGTTCTGCAGCAGCTGAGGTGTATTATGAGGTTCTGCAGCAGCTGAGGTGTATTACCGTTTCTGCAGCTGCTGAAGTGTATTATGAGGTTCTGGAGCAGCTGAGGTGTATTATAGTTTCTGCAGCTGATGAAGTGTATTATGAGGTTCTGCAGCAGCTGAGGTGTATTATGAGGTTCTGCAGCTGCTGAGGTGTATTATGATGTTCTGCAGTAGCTGAGGTGTATTATGAGGTTCTGCAGCTGCTGAGGAGTATTATGAGGTTCTGCAGCAGCTGAGGTGTATTATGATGTTCTGCAGCAGCTCAGGTGTATTATGATGTTCTGCAGCAGCTGAGGTGTATTATGAGGTTCTGCAGCTGCTGAGGTGTATGATGAGGTTCTGCAGCTGCTGAGGTGTATGATGAGGTTCTGCAGCAGCTGAGGTGTATTATGAGGTTCTGCAGCAGCTGAGGTGTATTATGATGTTCTGCAGCAGCTCAGGAGTATTATGATGTTCTGCAGCAGCTGACGTGTATTATGATGTTCTGCAGTAGCTGAGGTGTATTATGAGGTTCTGCAGCAGCTGAGGTGTATTATGAGGTTCTGCAGCAGCTGAGGTGTATTATGAGGTTCTGCAGCAGCTGATGTGTATTGTGATGTTCTGCAGCAGCTGAGCTGTATTACAGTTTCTGCAGCAGCTGAAGTGTATTATGAGGTTTTGCAGCAGCTGAGGTGTATGATGAGGTTCTGCAGCAGCTGAGGGGTATTATGAGGTTCTGCAGCAGCTGAGGTGTATTATGAGGTTCTGCAGCAGCTGAGGTGTATTATGAGGTTCTCCAGCAGCTGAGGTGTATTATGAGGTTCTGCAGCAGCTGAGGTGTATTATAGTTTCTGCAGCTGCTGAAGTGTATTATGAGGTTCTGCAGCAGCTGAGGTGTATTATGAGGTTCTGCAGCTGCTGAGGTGTATTATGAGGTTCTGCAGCAGCTGAGGTGTATTATGATGTTCTGCAACAGCTGAGGTGTATTGTGAAGTTCTGCAGCTGCTAAGGTGAATGATGAGGTTCTGCAGCTGCTGAGGAGTATGATGAGGTTCTGCAGCAGCTGAGGTGTATTATAGTTTCTGCAGCTTCTGAGGTGTATTATAGTTTCTGCAGCTGCTGAAGTGTATTATGAGGTTCTGCAGCAGCTGAGGTGTATTATGAGGTTCTGCAGCAGCTGAGGTGTATTATAGTTTCTGCAGCTGCTGAAGTGTATTATGAGGTTCTGCAGCAGCTGAGGTGTATTATGAGGTTCTGCAGCAGCTGAGGTGTATTATAGTTTCTGCAGCTGCTGAAGTGTATTATGAGGTTCTGCAGCAGCTGAGGTGTATTATGAGGTTCTGCCGCTGCTGAGGTGTATTATGAGGTTCTGCAGCAGCTGAGGTGTATTATGATGTTCTGCAGCAGCTGAGGTGTATTGTGAGGTTCTGCAGCTGCTGAGGTGAATGATGAGGTTCTGCAGCTGCTGAGGAGTATTATGAGGTTCTGCAGCAGCCGAGGTGTATTATGAGGTTCTACAGCTTCTGAGGTGTATTATGATGTTCTGCAGCAGCTGAGGTGTATTATGAGGTTCTGCAGCTGCTGAGGTGTATTGTGATGTTCTGCAACAGCTGAGGTGTATTATGAGGTTCTGCAGCCGCTGAGGTGTATTATAGTTTCTGCAGCTGCTGAGGTGTATTATGAGGTTCTGCAGCAGCTGAGGTGTATTATCAGGTTCAGCAGCAGCTGAGATGTATTATGATGTTCTGCAGCAGCTGAGGTGTATTATAGTTTCTGCAGCTGCTGAGGTGTATTATGAGGTTCTGCAGCAGCTGAGGTGTATTGTGATGTTCTGCAGCAGCTGAGGTGTATTATGAGGTTCTGCAGCAGCTGAGGTGTATTATGAGGTTCTGCAGCAGCTGAGGTGCATTGTAAGGTTCTGCAGCAGCTGAGGTGTATTGTGAGGTTCTGCAGCAGCTGAGCTGCATTGTGAGATTCTGCAGCAGCTGAGGTGCATTGTGAGGTTCTGCAGCAGCTGAGGTGCATTGTGAGGTTCTGCAGCAGCTGAGGTGTATTGTGAGGTTCCCATATGCTGTGTACCTCGGGGAGGTCTCCATTGTCATGTACTGTACAGTCATACATTGTGGATGTGCGGTTGTGTTGCTGACAGTACTCGAGGCCTCGCACGTCTCTGGGTGGGTCTGCACGTAACATCATCACCATTTCCTTCTCGAGTTCAACATCATTTCCCCTTTGATCTCCACTCATCACTTGTTCTTTGAGCCTCCAGGAAGTCGGCAACCTGAGAGGAGGCGCCCATGTTCCTCACTGCAGCCAATCAGAGAGCAGCTTTCATTTTCTAGGCTGCACAGGTAAAATGAATACCAGCTTACTGGTTGTTATGGGCAACAGTGCCTTGATATAGCCAGAGTGCCCCCATAAAATGCCCCCCAGAGTCCCCATAATAGTGTCAACCAGAGTTGTATAAATAGTTATCCCTTTTATGTTACCCCATTACAGTGACATCCAGACTGCTATATAAATAGTGATGGACAAATAGTTACACCATAACAGTGTTATCCTAAGTGTCCTATAATGATGAAAAAATAATTACCCTATAAGAGTGACTTCCAGAATGTTCCATAAATCTCAATAAAAAAGAGTTTTACCCATAACAGTGTAAAGCTGAGTATCCTATAATTAACAATGTAAAAGAATACCCACATAACATGCAGACCATAACGCTAACCAGAGTGTAATATAATTAACAATGAAAAAAGTTACCCTATAACATTGCCATCTACAGCGTCCTATGCATATGTGCCTAATGTCCTGAATTTGCGTGACTGTCCTGATTTTTTGGAAACAGTTCTGGAAAATTTGTGGTGTCCCAGCCCAGTACCCCATACCCATATATATGCGTTTCCAGGTGGTTCCATGTGAGACCGTGGGCGGCACTGAAGCATGCCAACATCAATGTCAGTAACAACAGTGACAACTGGAGTACCCCATAAATAGTGTTAGAAAGAGTCCCCCCTAAACAGTGCCAGACATTAATGCCTGCCCGAGTACCCCATAATTAGTAATAGCTAGAGTCCTTTCATAACGAATTAATAGACAACCCTGGCACAACAACCTCACCAAAAAGCTTCGGCGAGTGTCCAGGGTTACAGAGCGGCGTTGGAAGAAAACACACTAAGACTATGTGCCCACGATGCAGAAATGCTCCGGATTTTTCCTGAGCGTTTCTGCATCACCCTGGCAGAAAAAACACATGCGGATTGTACATGTGGATTGTACATGCGGATTGTACATGCGTTTTTCCTGCCAGGGACATGCGGATGTGAAGCATTCTTCACTTGCATTTCCGCATGCGGGTTGACAAGCGTTTTCCAAGCGATTTTAGCATCACTTGGAAAGTGCTTGACAACTTGGTCACACTATATAAATCCATGCAAACGGCATGGATTTATATAGTGTGACTTTAAGAATGGTCAAAAATAAAAAATAAATCTATACTTACCTTCCGATGGCCCCCGCAGTCTTGCTTCACTCCGTCCTGGCTGCTGGCAGATCGTGGTACACTGAAGGACCTGCCGACGTCAGCGTCGCGTGACCCGTCACATGACTATGACGTCAGCACAGGTCCTCCAGTCCATCGCGAGCTGCCGGCAAGCAGAGACAAGGACATCGGGGGGCCATCAGAAGGTAAATATAATATTTATTTTTTATTTTATTGTTTTTTTTACAGTTTTCTATGGTACCCGGGTCCGGAGGAGAGTCTCCTCTCCTCTAGACCTGGGTACCATCCGCACATTGAACGCATGTATTCCGCATGTCCTTATCTAGTGAAGCGGAATCCATGCGTTCTAATGCAAGTGAATGGCGGCGAAAACGCCGCGCTTCCGCAAAATAATTGTTAGTGCTGCGTTTTTTTCCGCAATGATAATCCGCAGCGGAAATTTCCGCAGCATGTGCACAGCACATGCGGATTATCATTGGGGAACGTGGCAGGCCTTCTACCATGCGTTTTTTACGTTTTTCTGCAGCGTTTTTGCCGCTGCGGAAACGCTTAAAAAACACATCGTGGGCACACAGTCTAAGGAAGACTTCAGCACATTCGAAAAAGCAACTTTCACATTCAAGTCAGTCCTCACCTCCGCTAAACAGGCCTACTTCACAACACTCCTATCCTCTGTATCCCACAACCCCAAGTAGTTATTTAACACCTTAACTCCCTACTCCGCCCAACACTGACCCCTCCAATCTCCCTCATTGCTGCCGAAGACTTCGAAGACTTCACCGTACAGTTCAATAAAAAGGTCAACAAAATCAGGCAAGTCTTTACTACTCAACCACCGCAACCCCTATGTATACCAGACCACTACCCTCCACTCTTAACCTTCCTCCCCACCATCACGGAAGGAGAGCTTACTCATCTCCTCTCCAAATCGAACCTCACAACCTGTACACTTGACCCCATCCCATCCCACCTCCTCCCCAACTTCACCACCATGCTTATCCCAGCCCTAACCCATCTCTTCAACTTATCATTAACTTCTGGTACCTTCCCCTCTGCTTTCAAACCTGCCACAATTACACAAACCCTGAAGAAGCCATCCCTCGACCCGACCTCTACATCCAGCTTTTGGCCCATATCGCTGCTCTCATTCACCTCCAAACTCCTCGAAAAAGACATCCACACTATACTTTCCTCCCACCTCTCATCTAACCTACTCTTTGACAACCTTCAATCTGACTTCAGCCTCCATCATTCCACCGAAACTGCCCCAACCAAAATCCCCAATGACTTACTCACTGCCAAAGCTAACAGCCATTTCTCTAGACTTCTCCTTCTAGATCTTTCCTCTGCCTTTGACACAGTTGACCACTCCCTTCTACTATAGATCCTTTCTTCCCTTGGTATCACAGACCTTGCCCTCTCCGAGATCTCCTCATACATTTCCAACCGCACATTTAGCATCTCCCACTCCCACACTACCTCTTCATCCCATCATCTCTCTTTCGGAATCCCTCAAGGCTCTGTCTTAGGACCCCTACTCTTTTCTATCTATACCTTTGGCCTGGGACAACTCATAAAGTCCCATGGCTTCAATTACCATCTAAACGCTGATCACACTCAGATCTACCTCTCTGGCCCAGACGTCACCTCCCTGCTGGCCAGAATCCCAGCATGTCTAGCAGCCATATCCTCCTTCTTCTCCTCTCGCTTCCTAAAGCTAAATGTAAAACTTAACTCATCATCATTCCTTCATCTCACCTACCTTCCCTACCTGATCTATCTATCACAATAAATTTCATCAAGCTTTCCCCTGCCTCAGACTAACCCTTGACTCGGCCTTGTCCTTCAAACCACACATCCAAGCTATTGCAGCCTCCAACTCAAAAATATTTCCAGAAGAGTGTCCATTTTACGACATGATCAGATATCAAAATCAAACATCAGAATGATGTCAGTTTGAGGCTAAATACCCTGTCTGACAAGCGATTCTGACAAGTGATTCTGACAAGTGATCCTGACGAGTGATTCTGACGAGTGATTCTGACGAGTGACTTTGACAAGTGACTTTTACAACTGTAATAATAATAAATAAAAAAGTAACTGTTCCCTGATGGGACTTGAGCTCAAATTTCTGCATCCCAAAGCAAGTGCACTAACCACTGAGCTATAAACTCAGTTGTTAAAACCTAAGAGTTCTATTTGGTTATATGATTTTCAGTGCAAACTTGTCAGAATCACAATGACTTACCATTAAGCTATCCAGTCGAATGATACTAACTGATGGCTTTTCTTGTTTTATGAGATCAACCATGAAAATACTCAGGGTGACTAAAAGTCATTGTGATTCTGATGTTTGAAGAAAGTCACACATCAGACTCACACATCAATATCAAACATCATTTGAATTTGGCTTGTTTACAGTCTGTGCATAAGTCCCAATGAGTTATAGACGAGTTTGCACTGAAAATCATATAACCAAATAGAACTCCTAGGTGTTTACAACTGAGTTTATAGCTTAGTGGTTAGTGCACTGGCTTTAGGACACAGAATTTTGGGTTCAAGTCCCATCAGCAAACAGTTACTTTTTTTTATTGTAAAAGTCACTTGTCAGAATCGCTCGTCAAAATCACTCGTCAGAATCACGTGTCAGGATCATCTATATATATAATTGTCTTATCCCGTCCGTCCGTCTGTCTGTCTGTCTGTCTGTCTGTCCAGGAAATCCCGCGTCGCTCATTGGTCCGGCAGCGGCCAATCAGCGCTGCGGGATTTCAGAAAAAAGATGGCGGCCGTTAGCGGCTCATCTGCGGGACGGAGCTCAGCGGCGATGCAGCCGGGAGGCGCTCATCTCTCGGCCGGTACCAGCAGAAGGACCCCGACCGCCGGACCCTTCTGCGGGACGGAGATGCAGCCGGGAGATGAGCGCCGCGAGGCGCTCATGTCCCGGCCGATAGCTGCGGAAGGACCGCCGGCGTCGCTGACACCCATGCGGAAGGGAGGACTGGGGAGCGGCGCTGCGGGTCGGGATACTTCTGCTGCGAGCGCCCGCTCATGTCCCGGGTTCTCGCAGCGGAAGTAGCCGCACAGGCAGCGCCGCTCCCCGGTCCTCACCAAGACGATTCGATGATTGGTCGCGGTCTTCGGACCCGACCAATCACTGATCTTAGCGCAAAAGTTAAATACCGCTGTGCTGATTGGTCGCGGACGCTGCCAGCGACCAATCACCGATTTGGGCGCCAAATTTAAATATCGGCCGCGACCAATCAGCACAGTAGTGGTTAACTTTAGCCGCAAGATCAGTGATTGGTCGCGGGCCAAGACTGCGACCAATCAACGATTTGTGCGGCACATTTAAATAGCGGCTGCGACCAATTGGATGTCAGCGCCACTCCCCGGTCCTCCCTTCACACCCTTGCCGCATGGATGTCAGCGGCGCTGCCTATGCGGATACTTCCGCTGCGAGAACACGGGACATGAGCCGGCGCTCGCAGCAGAAGTATCACGACCCGCAGCGCCGCTCCCCGGTCCTCCCTCGACACCCTAGCCGCTGATGTCCCCACAGTATCCGCATGGTGTTACTAAGGTTCGGACATTTGTGTTAAAAATCGCTGATTGGTCGCTAGCGCTGCCCGCGACCAATCACCGATTTGGGCGCCAAATTTAAATATCGGCCGCGACCAATCACCGATCTTGGCTCCACATTTAAACACCGCTGTACTGATTGGTCGCGGACGCTATTTAAATGTGGCGCCAAAATCGGTGATTGGTCGTGCCCAGCGTCGGCGACCAATCAGCACAGTGGTGATTAAATGTGGAGCCAAGATCGGTGATTGGTCGCGGCCGATATTTAAATTTGGCGCCCAAATCGGTGATTGGTCGCGGGCAGCGCCAGCGACCAATCAGCGATTTTTAACACAAATGTCCGGACCTTTGTAACACCATGCTGATACTGTGGGGACATCAGCGGCTAGGGTGTGAAGGGAAGAACTTGGAGCGGTGCTGCGGGTCGGGATACTTCTGCTGCGAGCGCCCGCTAATGTCCCGGGTTCTCGCAGCGGAAGTAGCCGCACAGGCAGCGGCGCTCCCCGGTCCTCACTAATACGATTCCGCTCCCCGCTCCTCACCAATACGATTCGCTGATTGGTCGCGCTCTGCCCGCGACCAATCACCAATTTGGGCGCCACATTTAAATAGCGGCCGCGACCAATCACCGATCTTGCCGCCACATTTAAACAACGCTCTACTGATTGGTCGCGGACGCTGGCCGAGATCAATCAGCAGTATTGGCGCAAAATTTAAACAATGCTCTGCTGATTGGTCGCGGCCGTCAGCCGCGACTAATCAGCGATTTTGGCGCCAAATTTAAACACCGCTCTGCTGATTGGTCGCGGCCGGCGACCAATCAGCGATTTTGGCGCCAAATTTAAACCCCGCTCTGCATCGCTCTGCTGATTGGTCGCGGTCGCCGGCCGCGACCAATCAGCAGTATTGTCGCCAAATTTAAACACCTCTTTGCTGATTGGTCGCGGTCGCGACTAATCAGCGATTTTGATGCCAAATTTAAACACGCTCTCCATTCCTCACTAACACGGTTCGCTGATTGGTCGCGGCCGCCTCCCGCGACCAATCTGCGATTTTGGCGCCAAATTTAAACACCGCTCTGCTGATTGGTCGCGGCCGCCATCCGCGACCAATCAGCGAGACTGGCGCCAAATTTAAACAACGCTCTGCTGATTGGTCGCGGTCGCCGGCCTCAACCAATCAGCAGAGCGATGCAGAGCGGGGTTTAAATTTGGTCCCAAAGTCGCTGATTAGTCGCGTCTGACGGCCGTGACCAATCAGCAGAGCGTTGTTTAAATTTTGCGCCAAAATCGCTGATTGGTCGCGGCCGGCGGCCTCGACCAATCAGCGATTTTGGCGCCAAATTTAAACACCGCTCTGCTGATTGGTCGCGGCTGGCGACCAATCAGCGATTTTGGTGCCAAATTTAAACCCCGCTCTGTATCGCTCTGCTGATTGGTTGCGGTCAGCGGCCAAATTTAAACACCGCTCTGCTGATTGGTCGCGACTAATCAGCGATTTTGGTGCCAAATTTAAACACGCTCACCAGTCCTCACTAACACGGTTCGCAGATTGGTCGCGGCCGCCGCCCGCGACCAATCACCGATATTGCCGCCAAATTTAAACACCGCTTTGCTGATTGGTCGCGGTTGCCTAACGCGACCAATCAGCGATTTTGGCGCCAAATTTAAACACCGCTCTGCTGATTGCGCCCGGTCGGCCGCATACATATTCTAGAATACCCGATGCGTTAGAATCGCGCCACCATCTAGTTTATCAAAATCAGTTCTCAGACAGGGTATTTAGTCTCAAACTGACATCATTCTGATGTTTGATTTTGATATCTGATCATGTCCTAAAATGGACACTGTATTACAGTGTACTGTATTCCAGAATAGAATCCGTTCTTTCCTTAACCCTTCATTTACTAAAATAACAGTGCATGCTCTCATCATCTCCCATCTCGACTACTGTAATATCCTCCTCTGTGGCCTTTCTGCTAACCCTCTCGCACCCCTCTTAATCCACCTTTCTCCTCACTACTCCTCTGCTTCTCCCCACTACAAATCCCTTCACTGGCTTCCAGTTCCACAACGTATCTACTTCAAACTGCTAACACTGACCTACAAAGCTGTTCATAATTTGTCTCCCCCATACTGTATATCTCAAGACTTCCTTCTCTCCTCCACAATCGTACGTTCCTCACCTAACCGCCTGTAAGGCTTCTCCCAAATATCCCCAACATTCCATCCTGGAATTCTGTTCCCCAACACTTCCGACCATGGGCGTACCCACCGTGGGGCGGGTGGGGGCAGCTGCCCCCCCCCTAGAAGCAGGCACGCAAACCGCACACCAGGGCCGGCGTCAGCACTCGGTGCACCCGGGCAAATGCCGGGGCCCTGAGCAGACGGGGGGGCCCCTCACAGTCAGCGCCCGCTCCCCCCCTCTTACTCAGGGCCCCGGCACCCGGCACAATACTTATCCCTCCCCGTGCCTTCGCAGCAGCTCCTGCATCCTCCGCGGCTGCTGCACTGTGACGTCTCAGGTCAGAGGGCGTGGTGACGTCTTTACACCGCTCTCTCTCCTGAACAGTCACAGCGCAGAGCGGGATGAGGCCGGCGACGCTGGAGTCCGGAGCAGCGGCAGCAGGTGAGATGTGAGGTGAATATTTGATTTTTTTTTTTTATTATATGGAGGCATGGGGCAATATAAGGGAGGGGGGTGAGGTGGGGGTGTGTGACATCCTGCATGGGGCATTATAAGGGGGGTGTGTGTGTGACATCCTGCATGGGGCATTATAAGGGGGGTGACATCCTGCATGGGGCATTATAAGGGGGAGGTGACATCCTGCATGGGGCATTATAAGGGGGGTGACATCCTGCATGTGGCATTATAAGGGGGGGGGGGTGTGACATCCTGCATGGGACATTATAAGGGAGGGGGGGTGACATCCTGCATGGGGCATTATAAGGGAGGGGGGGTGTGACATCCTGCATGGGGCATTATAAGGAAGGGGGGGGGTGTCATCATGCATGGGGCATTATAAGGTGGGGTGACATCCTACATGGGGCATTATATGGGGGGGAACAGCCTGCATGGGGCATTATATGGGGGGGAACAGCCTGCATGGGGCATTATGTGGGGGGAACAGCCAGCGTGGGGCATTATGTGGGGGGAACAGCCTGCGTGGGGCATTATGTGTGTGGGGGGGACAGCCTGCATGAGGCATTATGTGTGGGGAACAGCCTGCATGGAGCATTATATGGGTGCCAGTGTTCTGTATGGAGTGTTATATGGGGGCCAGTATTCTGTATGGAGCGTTATATGGGGGCCAGTATTCTGTATGGAGCGTTATATGGGGGCCAGTATCCTGCATGGAGCGTTATATGGGGGCCAGTATCCTGCATGGAGCGTTATATGGGGGCCAGTATCCTGTATGGAGTGTTATATGGGGGCCAGTATTCCGTATGGAGCGTTATATGGGGGCCAGTATTCTGTATGGAGCATTTTATGGGGGCCATTATCCTGTATGGAACATTATATGGGGGCCAGTATTCCGTATGGAGCGTTATATGGGGGCCAGTATTCTGTATGGAGCATTATATGGGGGCCAGTATTCTGTATGGAGCATTATATGGGGGCCAGTATCCTGTATGGAGCGTTATATGGGGGCCAGTATTCTGTATGGAGCGTTATATGGGGGCCAGTGTTCTGTATGGAGCATTATATGGGGGCCAGTATCCTGTATGGAGCGTTATATGGGAGCCAGTATTCTGTATGGAGCATTATATGGGGGCCAGTATCCTGTATGGAGCGTTATATGGGAGCCAGTATTCTGTATGAAGCATTATATGGGGGCCAGTATTCTGTATGGAGCGTTATATGGGGGCCACTATCCTGGATGGAGCGTTATATGGGGGCCAGTATCCTGCCTGGAGCGTTATATGGGGGCCAGTATTCTGTATGGAGCGTTATATGGGGGCCAGTATCCTTTATGGAGCATTATATGTGGGCCAGTATTCTGTATGGAGCGTTATATGGGGGCCAGTATCCCGTATGGAATATTATATGGGAGCCAGTATCCTGTATGGAGCTTTATATGGGGACCAGTATCCTGTATGGAGCTTTATATGGGGACCAGTATCCTGTATGGAGCATTATATGGGGGCCAGTATACTGTGTGGAGCAATTTGCCGTTTTCTGAACTCTTGTGGAATTTGCAATAGATATCACTCATGTAATGTAAGAAGTGAAATCTTTGCATTGTACTATATATATATTTCTCTTCGGTATCTGTGACCATGGCTTGCCCCCCCTAGTTTTGATCCTGGGTACGCCCATGCTTCCGACTATCCCCTACATTTGGAACTTTCAAGAGAAACTTGAAAACCCATCTCTTCAGAACAGCTTACAGCCGGATAATAGTCGGATCACTGCTTTATTGCAGCAATTTGGCTTCCTATAGTCACCACTAGAGGGAGCTCACTGCAGACAGGGCAATCATAACTTCAATGTATAACTAGTACGCGCTAGGCTCCTAAGCTCCACCTAGTGGTGACTACAAGGAGACAATTTTTTTTTTATTTTACTTACCTAGCCAAGGAATTTGGAGCTTTGTATCAGAAAAACAAAGCTCTGATCGCCATAAAGATATATAGAAGGGATAATCATCAGAAAATGACATTGTGTAAATCAGATTTTTGTGTTACATGCATTTATTAAACTTTTTGGCAATGTTTTTTTCATAGCACGATTTTTATAAAAACAAACAAACAAACACGAAATTAGTAATCTTGCAATTTTATTACCGGCCACTGGGCTACTGGGGCTTTTTTTAGACTAGACTAGATTTCCTGTCTTTTCAGGAAGAGTTTTCAGCAGGCTCCTTATCAGCAGAGATGGGATTACAATGACAAGATACACTACAATAGATTATGTCACAGCTCACCTCTGCCTCCTGTACAATGACTGATAACACCTCTATATACAGTAGATAACGCAGGATCCACCATTTACAATAGGTGATGCCAAAGCTCACCTCTAGGGGTGGATTAAGAGTCGCAAGGGCCCCGGGCAGTTTAGAAGGCGCGGCCCCCCCCCCACATACACACCTGATGTAATTACCGTATATTCCGGCGTATAAGACGACCTGGTGTATAAGACGACCCCCCTACTTTCCTGTTAAAATATAGAGTTTAGGATATATTCACCGTATAAGACTACCCCTTTTCCAACGCATACCAAACACCGGTAAAAATAAAAAAAAAACAGATTTGAATTTAACATGGTCCTTTTTTAATTTAAATTCTTATGACATGCAGGTATATAGCAGGAAAACTGTCACTCATAAACATAAGGCATACAACAACAACATTACTGTCATCCATTTTCATCAGCGGCATACACCGGTACCCGACAATTTACAACAGAAAGAATAGAGCTTCACACATAGATTAGATAGATAGAAACATGTCAGTCACATATATAAGAAGTACAGTGACAGTGTTGCTTACTGTACTTGTCATTTAGTGTAAAGGATTTATTAAAAAATATAATAGTGTTTTTGTGCACCGTCTCTTTAAAAAAGCCGGCCGGCAATTCAGCAGCGGTACCCGACAATTTAGAACAGAAGGAATAGAGAATCATACATAGATTAGATAGATAGAAACATGTCAGTCACATATATATGAAGTACAGTGACAGAGTTGATTACTGTACTTGTCATTTAGTGTTAAAATAAAGGATTTATTTTAAAAAAAATTGGCGTGGGATCCCCCATAATTTTAGTCTCTAGCGGAGGTTAAGCAGACGGCTGGGGCAGATGTTTGAAGCCTGGGAAGTGGGTAATACCCACGGAGCTTCCCAGACTACTAATATCAGCCCCCAGCTGAATACCTAGCCTTTAGTAGCTATTAAAATGGGGGACCCCCCCAAAAAAATGACGTGGGGTACCCCCTATTTTAATAGCTAGCAAAGGCTAGGCAGACAGCTGGGGGCTGATATTAATAGCCCAGGAAGGGTGCCATGAATATTGGCCCCCTCCCAGGCTAGAAACACCAGCCGTCAGCCGCCCCAGAAATGGCGCATCCATAGGATGCGCCAATTCTGGCACTTAGCCTCGCTCTTCCACGCTGCCCTGGTGCGGTGGCAGAGGGTAATAGGGCTGGGGTTCATGTCAGCGCCAGCTGCCATGAAGCCCAGGTTAGTAATGATGGGCGTCTATAAGACACCCCCATTACTAACCTACAAAGTGTTAAAAAGAAAAAACACACACTACACCAAGAAAAAAATAATTTTTTTGAAATAAACCACACCATTTTATTTAATTCTTAGTTTACTAAAAAAAAAAATAGTTACCTGTCCACGTTCCTGCGCTGATCTCCCATGCACAGCTGTCACATCTGGAGATGGTGACAGCTGTGCATGGCTGCTGTAAGCTCACACTGCCGGGAACACGTCCGCTCCCGGCAGCGGGAGCCACTGACTGAGGTCACCGGAGTGCATTCAGGCAGCGCAGCTCCGGAGACCTCCTTTACGGCACTGCTGTACCGTGGGAATTTCTCACGGTACAGCAGGGCCGTAAAGGAGCTGACCGGAGCAGCGCTGCCTGAACTCCGGCGAACCCGCTTATGCAATGACGGGGCTGCTTTACGGCCCCGTCATTCTAGCGGCGGCAGCGGTTCAGAGCGGTCACATTCTATGTGGCTGCTCTGAACTGGAGATCTTCGTGGGACACTCGTGGACTACTACGGAGGGGTAAGGATAAGGTTGTGGTTTATTATTTTATATTTTATTACAGGAGATCGATGGCTTCGGGGAATTAGGTGTCTAGGTGAGTATAGGTGTAGTTTTTTATTTTTTACTTTATTTTAGGTGGCGATCGGCGGGGACAGGTAATGTATGAACTAATTTATTGTAGGTGACCACTGGCCACCAATGACATGTATTTAACATTTATTGGGGACACAGTAGGGCAATTTATATAGCAGGATCAGGCTGATGGGAACTACTGCTCCCATCGAGCTGATCCTGCTGGCAGGAGTGGACGGGGGACAGACATAGGCCGATGGGAGTAGTAGTGTCACATCGGCCTATGTCTGCCTGCACGCACACACCCGCACACATCGCACAGACACCGCGCACACCCGCAGACATCGCACAGACACCGCACACACCCCCAGACATCGCACAGACACCGCGCACACCCGCACACACTCGCAGACATCGCACAGACACATCGCGCACACCCGCACACACTCGCAGACATCTCACAGACATCGCACACACACTCGCAGACACACGCACAGACACCCGCACACATCGCACAGACACATCGCGCACACCCGCACACACTCGCAGACATCGCACAGACACATCGCGCACACCCGCACACACTCGCAGACATCTCACAGACACCCCGCACACACTCGCAGACACACGCACAGACACCCGCACACACCAATCATGACGGGTCTGAGAGGTGAGGCTGACCTGTGAGACCGTGGGAAAGTTCATGTGAGTTCATGCAATGCAGTCAAGCATGAACTCACATGAATCCTCTGAGGGCACCGCGGCGACTTCAAATGAACAGCTGATCGGCATCACCTGATACCTCAGCTGTTCATTTGAAATAACCGGCGGGAAAGTGCAGCACAGAACGGGAAAGCCGGCGGTGAAGTCTTTTCACTGCCGGCTTCCCCGCCCGGGTCCTTCGCTCCCCGCTCCTTTGTGCTGCACTCCCCGCCCGGTCCTAACTTGCGATCGGGATGGGAGGTGGCGAGGGGAGCGGAGGATCGGGGTGGGAGGCTGCGGGGAAGCAGTATGGGGCTGTGTGATTGTTTAAAAGCCGGCGGCTTTTTACCGCCCGCCGGCTTTTAAACAATCAGGAGAATTCTCCCACGCTGGGATGGCATTCTGATGACAGGCTGGATCGCAGCTGAGCGCTGCCATCCCGCTTTTCATCCTTCAGAGACACTGCAGAGCGCAGGCATTATGGGAACTTCCGATTCCGGTATTCGATATTGTAAAAGTATCGGAATTAAGTATCGGAATTCCGATACCGCGAATATCGGCCGATACCCGATATTACAGTATCGGAATGCTCAACACTACTTGTCACAGAAGCGATGCGAACTTCCCAGCTCCGGACACAGCGCAGCGCTTCTGTGACAAGTGAAAGCTGTCGGCACAGAAGCCCTGCGCTGTGTCCGGAGCTGGGAAGACACTGCGATGTGTCAGGAAAGTTCGCTAGGTTCTGTCTGTCTCCGCTGCTGGGAATACGCTGCGCTGTGTCCCAGGCCTGAGAAGACACAGCGCAGCGATGTGTCAGTTTCAGCACAGAAGCGCTGACTGTCTGGACCTACCGCCGCCGTATTTTAACTCCCTCCACCTTATATTAACTCCCACATGGCAGGGATACGGCCACGGCAGCTTATTAACACCCCCAGAGTATCCCCGCATGTCAATTTCTGAAAGTTCAAAAACATTACCGGCGTATAAGACGACCCCAGACTAGACAGAAGATTTTTCAGTCTTCAAAAGTCGTCTTATACGCCGGAATATACGGTATAATAATATATTTTTTTAGGCTGTGTGCCCACTATGCGTTTTTTTAAGTGTTTCCGCAGCGGCAATTCCGCTGCAGAAACGCTTAAAAAACACTTGGTAGAAGGTCTGCCCTGTCCCTCAATGATAATCCGCATGTGCTGTGCACTGCTGCGAAAATTTCCACTGCGGGTTATCATTGCGGAGAAATCCGCAGCACTACCAATTATTTTGCGGAAGTGCTGCGTTTTCGCCGCCATTGACTTGCATTGGAACGCATGGAATCCGCATCACTGCATCTGTACATGCGGATTCCATGTGTTTCAATGTGCGGATGGTACCCGGGATTGGAGCAGAGGAGACTCTCCTCCGGACCCGGGTACCAAAGAACCTGTAAAAAAAAGAATAAAATAAAAAATAAATATTATACTTACCTTCTGATGGCCCGCGGTGTCTTTATCCGATGCGTCCTGGCTTGCCGGCAGCACGCGATGGTCTGAAAAGGATCTGCCGTGACGTCATTTAGTCATGTGACGGGTCATGCGACCGCTGACGTCGGCAGGCCATCAGAAAGTAATTATATATTTATTTTTTATTTTTTACCATTCTTTTACGGTCACACTATATAAATCCATGTCGTTTGCATGGATTTATATAGTGTGACCAAGTTGTCAAGCACTTTCCAAGTGATGCTAAAATCGCTTGGAAAGCGCTTGTCAACCCGCATGCGGAAATGAAAGTGAAGAACGCTTCACATCCGCATGTCCCTGGCAGGAAAAACGCATGTACAATCCGCATGTACAGTCCGCATGTACAATCCGCATGCGTTTTTTCTGCCAGGGAGATGCAGAAACGCTCAAAAAAAATCCGGAGCATTTCTGCATCGTGGGCTCATAGCCTTACATTAATTGTATGACTCAATATTGAGCACACGTAGCCATCTATACACGGCAGGAGGCCGCATGGCGCCATCTATACACAGCAGGAGGCCCCACGTAGCCATCTATACACAGCAGGAGGCCGCACGGCGCCATCTATACACAGCGGGAGGCCGCACGTAGCCATCTATATACAGCAGGAAGCCACACGTAGCCGTCTATACACAGCGGGAGGCCACACGTAGCCATCTATACACAGCGGGAGGCCCCACGGTGCCATCTATACACAGCGGGAGGCCGCACGTAGCCATCTATACACAGCAGGAGGCCGCACGTAGCCATCTATACACAGCAGGAGGCCGCACGTAATCATCTATACACAGCAGGGAGCCGCATGGCGCCATCTATACACAGCAGGGAGCCGCACGTAGCCATCTATACACAGCGGGAGGCCGCACGTAGCCATCTATACACAGCGGGAGGCCGCACGTAGCCATCTATACACAGCGGGAGGCCGCACGTAGCCATCTATACACAGCGGGAGGCTGCACGTAGCCATCTATACACAGCAGGAGGCCGCACGTAGCCATCTATACACATCGGAAGGCCGCACGTAGCCATCTATACACAGCAGGAGGCCGCACAGCGCCATCTATACACAGTGGGAGGCCGCACGGTGCCCCCCCCAGAGACAGCGGGAGGCCGCACGCAGTCACGCACACACAAACATATACAGACATATACATACATGCATAAACACATTTGAAACACAAAAATACATATAAACAGACATCACACAATGATATCTGCCTGCACACACACACACTCACTCACTCAATCACACAGACACTCACACACACACTCACCATCCCCCGGCTCCTCTCCGGTGAAGCAGTGCAGCTCACACTGTGTGACGTCACACTAGCAGACACTGCCGCACACAGGGCCGTGTCTCCTAGCTGTGACGCGACCGGGCCAGCACAGGGAAGTTAACAGCTGCAGTGTTGGCCCGGCCGAAGAAGAAGTAGCGCTGTGCGCCACTGCTGGGGGAGCGGTCCGGGGGCCCCCCCGCCACTTTCTGCCCGTTATGTGTCGCGGCGCCGCACATATAATAATCTGGTGGTAGCCCCGATTGCCTTCATTATAATCCGCCTATGCTCACCTCCGCCTCCTGTACAATGACTGATAACACCTCTATATACAGTAGATAACACAGGATCCACCATTCACAATAAGTGATGTCACAGCTCTTCTCCTCCTCCTCCTGTACAATGACTGATAACACCTCTATATACAGTAGATAACACAGGATCCACCATTTACAATAAGTGATGTCACAGCTCACCTCCTCCTCCTGTACAATGACTGATAACCCCTCTATATACAGTAAATAACACAGAATCCACCATTCACAATAGGTGATGTCACAGCTCATCTCCTCCCCCTCCTGTACAATGACTGATAACACCTCTATATACAGTAGATAACACAGGACACACCATTCACAATAGGTGATATCACAGCTCTCCTCCTCCTCCTCCTGTACAATGACTGATAACACCTCTATATACAGCAGATAACACAGGATCCACCATTCACAATAGGTGATGTCACAGCTCACCTCCTCCCCCTCCTGTACAATGACTGATGACACCTCTATATACAGGAGATAACACAGGATCAACCATTCACAATAGGTGATGTCACAGCTCACCTCCTCCCCTCTTGTACAATGACTGATAACACCTCTATATACAGGAGATAACACAGGATCCACCGTACACAATAAGCGATGTCACAGCTCACCTCCTCCTCCTGTACAATGACTGATAACACCTCTATATACAGTAGATAATACAGGATCCCCCATTCACAAGAGGTGATATTACAGCTCACCTCCTCCACCTCCTGTACAATAACTAATAACACCTCTATATACAGTAGATAACACAGGACCGACCATTCACAATAGGTGATGTCACAGCTCACCTCCTCCTCCTGTACAATGACTGATAACACCTCTATATAAAGTAGATAACACAGGACCCACCATTCACAATAGGTGATATCACAGCTCTCCTCCTCCTCCTCCTGTACAATGACTGATAACACCTCTATATAAAGCAGATAACACAGGATCCACCATTCACAATAGGTGATGTCACAGCTCGCCTCCTCCCCCTCCTATACAATGACTGATGACACCTCTATATACAGGAGATAACACAGGATCAACCATTCACAATAGGTGATGTCACAGCTCACCTCCTCCTGTACAATGACTGATAACACCTCTATATACAGGAGATAACACAGGATCCACCGTACACAATAAGCGATGTCACAGCTTACCTCCTCCTCCTGTACAATGACTGATAACACCTCTATATACAGTAGATAATACAGGATCCCCCATTCACAAGAGGTGATATCACAGCTCACCTCCTCCACCTCCTGTACAATAACTAATAACACCTCTATATACAGTAGATAACACAGGACCGACCATTCACAATAGGTGAAGTCACAGCTCACCTCCTCCTCCTGTACAATGACTGATAACACCTCTATATAAAGTAGATAACACAGGACCCACCATTCACAATAGGTGATTTCACAGCACACCTCCTCCTCCTGTACAATGACTGATAACACTTCTATATACAGTAGATATCACAGGATCCACCATTCACAATAGGTGATATCACAGCTCACCTCCTCCTCCTCCTGTAGAGTGACTGATAACACCTCTATATAAAGTAGATAACACAGGACCCACCATTCACAATAGGTGATTTCACAGCACACCTCCTCCTCCTGTACAATGACTGATAACACTTCTATATACAGTAGATATCACAGGATCCACCATTCACAATAGGTGATATCACAGCTCACCTCCTCCTCCTGTATAGTGACTGATAACACCTCTATATACAGTAGATAACACAGGACCGACCATTCACAATAGGTGAAGTCACAGCTCACCTCCTCCTCCTGTACAATGACTGATAACACCTCTATATAAAGTAGATAACACAGGACCCACCATTCACAATAGGTGATTTCACAGCACACCTCCTCCTCCTGTACAATGACTGATAACACTTCTATATAAAGTAGATAACACAGGATCCACCATTCACAATAGGTGATGTCACAGCTCACCTCCTCCTCCTCCTGTAGAGTGACTGATAACACCTCTATATACAGTAGATAATACAGGATCCCTATTCACAAGAGGTGATATCACAGCTCACCTCCTCCACCTCCTGTACAATAACTAATAACACCTCTATATACAGTAGATAACACAGGACCGACCATTCACAATAGGTGAAGTCACAGCTCACCTCCTCCTCCTGTACAATGACTGATAACACCTCTATATAAAGTAGATAACACAGGACCCACCATTCACAATAGGTGATTTCACAGCACACCTCCTCCTCCTGTACAATGACTGATAACACTTCTATATACAGTAGATATCACAGGATCCACCATTCACAATAGGTGATATCACAGCTCACCTCCTCCTCCTCCTGTAGAGTGACTGATAACACCTCTATATAAAGTAGATAACACAGGACCCACCATTCACAATAGGTGATTTCACAGCACACCTCCTCCTCCTGTACAATGACTGATAACACTTCTATATACAGTAGATATCACAGGATCCACCATTCACAATAGGTGATATCACAGCTCACCTCCTCCTCCTGTAGAGTGACTGATAACACCTCTATATACAGTAGATAACACAGGACCGACCATTCACAATAGGTGAAGTCACAGCTCACCTCCTCCTCCTGTACAATGACTGATAACACCTCTATATAAAGTAGATAACACAGGACCCACCATTCACAATAGGTGATTTCACAGCACACCTCCTCCTCCTGTACAATGACTGATAACACTTCTATATAAAGTAGATAACACAGGATCCACCATTCACAATAGGTGATGTCACAGCTCACCTCCTCCTCCTCCTGTAGAGTGACTGATAACACCTCTATATACAGTAGATAATACAGGATCCCTATTCACAAGAGGTGATATCACAGCTCACCTCCTCCACCTCCTGTACAATAACTAATAACACCTCTATATACAGTAGATAACACAGGACCGACCATTCACAATAGGTGAAGTCACAGCTCACCTCCTCCTCCTGTACAATGACTGATAACACCTCTATATAAAGTAGATAACACAGGACCCACCATTCACAATAGGTGATATCACAGCTCACCTCCTCCTTCCTTCATGATGACCTTTGCACATGCTTACTAGATGCTCCAATACAACAGATAGCCTCAGTGTATTTTCATTGCTGCTAATGTACATGTGCGATTCCAGAAAGTTAGAGTCTGAACAATCCCCAGTGGCCGGTTTGAGAATTGCAAGATTTCTAATTTTTTTTTAATACAGATTGTGATATGGAAAAACAACAACAAAAAAAAAACGATAAAAAAAAAATACATTTAACTCAAAAACCTGATTTGAACAATAGGTGATTTTCTGATGATACATTACTTTTAAGAAAGCTCCACATTTTTTTGAATCTATTTAGTTTGAAAAAAAAAAGGTGTTGAAGGGTGAACATTCCCTTTAAGAAAATGACAGTAGAAAAAATGACTGAAGGATTCCTGCTTCCTGGAGGTATTTGCTCTCCTGGGATAGAAGAGGTTAAGTAAATGTACTCTGTTCTCCCAGTCACCATTGAGATGTAAATTCCCAGGCTGGATACTGAATATGGGGGACGAGTTTCCCCTTATTCCAGCCAGCCCCTCGCCTGCTTCTTCCGGACTCTTCTCCATCTCTTGTCCTGGGTCATTGGGAAGCAGAGTTTTGTGATTTTCTGGCTCTGTTCTCAGTCTCTGCCATTGGAGAAACTTTTTTTTTCTTCTTCCTCTTCTTTTTCTTTCGCTTCCGTCACTTTAAGAAAAAAAAGAAGTTACTCAGAGTCAGGAACTGAAGACAGAGTTCAGCTCTGGGGTTTATCTATAGTGGGTGCAGAGGGCGCAGTCACACCTGCGACACCCAGGGGGTCATTTTTGGGGTTTGGAAGGAGTCGTCCAGGGCGCAATGCTCCGGAGCGGAGTCATGCTGCTGTATGGTGCAGTAGTAGGGACTGCTCCTGCCCCGGCTGGGCTGTGTTAAGACGTCTTTGCCTTGCCTCTTTTTTTTTTTTTTTTCTGAATGCAAAGCGAGTGATCTCTCAGGATTATTTGTCATTAGCGAATGCTGAGACTCAGGCTGACAATGAGGACTCTCCGCAGGGCGAAATTCATGAGTTCACCCAGCCTGAGCGACCTGGGCAAGAGAGAGCAGGCTGCAGCCTTGGATGAGAGAGGGACGCAGCAGAAGAGAGCGGGGTCCAACGCCACCTGGAACAGGTAAGAGGAGCCCACCTGCTGCTGCCATATCTGGGATAAAGGAGATAGATAATAGATAGATGATAGATAGATAACAGATAGATAACAGATAATAGATAGATAATAGATAGATAGATAGATAATAGATAGATAATAGATGATAGATAATAGATAGATGATAGATAGATAGATAATAGATAATAGATAGATAGATAATAGATAGATAATAGATAGATGATAGATAGATAATAGATAGATAATAGATAGATGATAGATAGATAATAGATAGATAATAGATAGATGATAGACAGATGATAGATAGATGATAGATAATAGATAGATAATAGATAGATAGATAATAGATAGATAATAGATAGATAGATAATAGATAGATTATAGATAGATGATAGATAATACATATATGATAGATAGATAGATAATAGATAGATAATAGATAGATAATAGATAGCTAATAGATAGATGATAGATAATAGATAGATAATAGATAGATAATAGATAATAGATGATAGATAATAGATAGATGATAGATAGATAATAGATAGATGATAGATAGATAATAGATAGATGATAGATAGATAATAGATAGATAATAGATAGATGATAGATAGATAATAGATAGATAATAGATAGATGATAGATAGATAATAGATAGATAATAGATAGATAATAGATAGCTAATAGATAATAGATAGATAATAGATAGATGATAGATAATAGATGATAGATAATAGATAGATAATAGATAGATAGATAATAGATAGATGATAGATAGATGATAGATAGATGATAGATAGATAATAGATAGATGATAGATAGATGATAGATAGATAATAGATAGATAATAGATAATAGATAGATGATAGACAGATGATAGATAGATGATAGATAATAGATAGATGATAGATAGATAATAGATAGATAATAGATAGATAGATAATAGATAGATAATAGATAGATGATAGATAGATGATAGATAATAGATATATGATAGATAGATAGATAATAGATAGATAATAGATAGATAATAGATAGATAATAGATAGCTAATAGATAGATGATAGATAATAGATAGATAATAGATAGATAATAGATATATAATAGATAGATGATAGATAGATGATAGATAATAGATAGATAATAGATAGATAATAGATAATAGATAGATAATAGATAGCTAATAGATAATAGATAGATAATAGATAATAGATGATAGATAATAGATAGATAATAGATAGATAATAGATAGATGATAGATAATAGATAGATGATAGATAATAGATAGATGATAGATAATTGATAGATAATAGATAGATGATAGATGATAGATAGATGATAGATAGATGATAGATGATAGATAGATGATAGATGATAGATAGATGATAGATAATAGATAGATAATAGATAGATGATAGATAATAGATGATAGATAATAGATAGATGATAGATAGATAATAGATAGATAATAGATAGATAATAGATAATAGATGATAGATAATAGATAGATAATAGATAGATGATAGATAATAGATAGATAATAGATAGATAGATAATAGATAGATGATAGATAATAGATGATAGATAATAGATAGATGATAGATAAATAATAGATAGATGATAGATAATAGATAGATGATAGATAGATGATAGATAATAGATAGATAATAGATAGATGATAGATAATAGATAGATGATAGATAGATAATAGATAGATAGATAATAGATAGATGATAGATAATAGATAGATAGATAATAGATAGATGATAGATAGATGATAGATAATTAATAGATAGATAATAGATAATAGATAGATAATAGATAGATAATAGATAGCTAATAGATAATAGATAGATAATAGATAGATAATAGATAGATGATAGATAATAGATGATAGATAATAGATAGATGATAGATAGATAATAGATAGATAGATAATAGAGAGATAGATAATAGATAGATGATAGATAATTGATAGATAATAGATAGATGATAGATAATAGATAGATGATAGATAGATGATAATAGATAGATGATAGATAGATGATAATAGATAGATGATAGATAGATGATAGATGATAGATAGATGATAGATAATAGATAGATAATAGATAGATAATAGATGATAGATAATAGATAGATGATAGATAATAGATAGATGATAGATAGATAATAGATAGATAGATAATAGATAGATGATAGATAATAGATAGATGATAGATAAATAATAGATAGATGATAGATAATTGATAGATAATAGATAGATGATAGATAATAGATAGATGATAGATAGATGATAGATAATAGATAGATAATAGATAGATGATAGATAATAGATGATAGATAATAGATAGATGATAGATAGATAATAGATAGATAGATAATAGATAGATGATAGATAATAGATGATAGATAATAGATAGATGATAGATAAATAATAGATAGATGATAGATAATTGATAGATAATAGATAGATGATAGATAATAGATAGATAATAGATAGATAGATAATAGATAGATAATAGATAGATAATAGATAATAGATAGATGATAGATAATAGATGATAGATAATAGATAGATAATAGATAGATGATAGATAGATGATAGATAATATATAGATAGATGATAGATAATAGATAGATAATAGATAGATAATAGATAGATGATAGATGATAGATAATAGATGATAGATAATAGATAGATGATAGATAGATAATAGATAGATAATAGATAGATAGATAATAGATAGATGATAGATAGATGATAGATAATAGATAGATGATAGATAGATAATAGATAGATAATAGATAGATAGATAATAGATAGATGATAGATAATAGATAATAGATAGATGATAGATAAATAATAGATAGATGATAGATAATTGATAGATAATAGATAATAGATAGATAATAGATAACAGATAGATAACAGATAGATAATAGATATATAGATAATAGATAGATAATAGATATATAGATAATAGATAGATGATAGATAGATGATAGATAGATAATAGATAATAGATAGATGATAGATAGATAATAGATGACAGATAATAGATAGATAATAGATAGATAATATATAGATAGATAATAGATAGATGATAGATAATAGATAGATATTAGATAAATAATAGATAATAGATAGATAGATAATAGATAGATAATAGATAATAGACAGATAATAGACAGATAATAGATAGATGATAGATAGATGATAGATAGATAATAGATAATAGATAAATAATAGATAATAGATAGATAGATAATAGATAGATAGATGATAGATAGATGATAGATAGATAGATGATAGATAATAGATAGATGATAGATAATAGGTAGATGATAGATATATAGATAATAGATAAATGATAGATAATAGATAGATAATAGATAGATAGATAATAGATAAGAGATAGATGATAGATAGATGATAGATAGATAATAGATAGATGATAGATAGATAGATAATAGATAGATGATAGATAATAGATAGATGATAGATAGATGATAGATAGATGATAGATAATAGATAGATGATAGATAATAGATATATAATAGATAGATGATAGATAGATGATAGATAATAGATAGATAATAGATAGATGATAGATAGATGATAGATAATAGATAAATAATAGATGATAGATAATAGATAAATAATAGATGATAGTTAATAGATAGATAATAGATAATAGATAGATAATAGATAGATGATAGATAATAGATAGATGATAGATAGATCATAGATAATAGATAGATGATAGATAGATGATAGATAGATGATAGATCATAGATAGATAGATAATAGATAGATGATAGATAAAAGATATATAATAGATAGATAATAGATGATAGATAATAGATAGATGATAGATAGATAATAGATAGATGATAGATAGATGATAGATAATATAGATTATAGATGATAGATAGATAATAGATATATATGAATCATTTCAGCCTAGACATGTAGAGGAGAATATTGCCATTCACTGACAGCTGGCAGAGATCTTACATATAGTAAGGAATGAAAGAATGGGGTTTATAGGATGTTGTGGAATTTATCATTATCGTCATGCCTGGAAAACACCTGGAATGGGGATGTTCAGCTGACTGTACCGTAGCAGCCAATTGCAGCGCAGCTTTAATTTTTCAAGAGCACCATAAAAAAAAGAAAATTGCATTGGTTGCTATGGGCAACAATGAGTTTTTCATAAACCCCCTCCATTGTCCCTACCAGTCCTCCAGAGAGAGAGAGGAAGAGAGATACTACTTCCATCTGCTCTCAGTTCTGTCTAGTACAGGGGGATCCCTGGCATGTCATATGGAAAAGTGGTGACCTGTCCTTTGCCATAAATATGTGATTTTTTTACTTTCTACCTGGTGTAAACGCCGCTGTTCTCCTGAATCCAGCGATGTTTTTCTTTTGTTCCTGCGCCTCTCCGTTCCTGAGATATGGCCTCCTCTTCCCTGCATGCAAATATAGTCTCTTTAACTAAGTGGGCGTGATCTGCAAGACAACACCCACAGAGAAGAGTTGGGGACCACGCCCACTTTGCTAAAATGACTAAATTTGTATACAGGGAAGAGGAGGTCATATCTCAGGAACGGAGAGGCGCAGGAACAAAAGAAAAACATCACCGGATTCAGGAGAACAGCGCCATTTACACCAGGTAAAAAAAATAACATATTTATGGTAAGTGACAGATCCCTTTTAAGGAAGCTCATGTATATAGTATTATATACTAGTTGTAGTTGAACTGGTTTCATGAACTTATGATCGCTGAGATTACACACAATTCTGACCCTTCCCAAGGTCAAAGTTCAGCCCCACTTAATCCGCTCAGAGTTGTGTAAATGAATCAGAGTCATAAATGAAACTTTCATAGCTGAGAATATGGAGCAAAGTACAAGATAACACTTCTATTTGCTCTTCTTTATCTATACAACATTCCTCTTCACCTCCAAAAGATAACTATTCAACTCTAAATCATACTAGATCAATAAACAGCAATACTGATGTGGCAGAGCTGAAATTGTCATTTATCGCCTTCGGACTGCATTGTGCCCATATCATGATAAGATCCTGCAGGCCTATGTAAAATAACAGACCGGACTCCAGGCAGAACCATCGCTAGTACCTAGTAAATCTGGGTAAGTTCTGGGGCCCTCAGCCCCTGGGACGCCCCATTCGGCCCAAGTTTCAAATTCACATGTCCAGTGGACTGTGTCTATAGAGATGGTTCAGGAGCAGAGCCCGCTCCATACAGGAGCAGAGCCCACTCCATACAGGAGCAGAGCCCACTCCATACAGGAGCAGAGCCTACTCCATACATCAGCAGAGCCTACTCCATACAGGAGCAGAGCCCGATCCATACAGCAGCTGAGCCCACTCCATACAGCAGCTGAGCCCACTCCATACAGGAGCAGAGCCCACTCCATACAGGAGCAGAGCCTACTCCATACATCAGCAGAGCCTACTCCATACAGGAGCAGAGCCTACTCCATACAGCAGCTGAGCCTACTCCATACATCAGCAGAGCCTACTCCATACAGGAGCAGAGCCCACTCCATACAGCAGCTGAGCCCACTCCATACAGGAGCAGAGCCCACTCCATACAGGAGCAGAGCCTACTCCATACATCAGCAGAGCCTACTCCATACATCAGCAGAGCCTACTCCATACAGGAGCAGAGCCCACTCCATACAGCAGCTGAGCCTACTCCATACATCAGCAGAGCCTACTCCATACAGGAGCAGAGCCCACTCCATACAGCAGCTGAGCCCACTCCATACAGGAGCAGAGCCCACTCCATACAGGAGCAGAGCCTACTCCATACATCAGCAGAGCCTACTCCATACAGGAGCAGAGCCCACTCCATACAGGAGCAGAGCCCACTCCATACAGGAGCAGAGCCTACTCCATACATCAGCAGAGCCTACTCCATACAGGAGCAGAGCCCACTCCATACAGGAGCAGAGCCTACTCCATACATCAGCAGAGCCTACTCCATACAGGAGCAGAGCCCACTCCATACAGCAGCTGAGCCCACTCCATACAGGAGCAGAGCCCACTCCATACAGCACTGGCGCTGGCTGTGTAATACAACCGTCACCCGAGTTTTAACTGCTACGAATGGAGCTAGCAGTAGTTTAACCCCTTAGACGCCGCTGTCAATGGTCACATCGGTAGTTGGAACCAGTAGGAAGGTGTCTCCCTGAAACATTGTTATCGGGTGCCTATGGCATTGTCAAGGCAGCTTGGGGGTCAATTGGAGACCCCCTTATTGTTTGTGCACCTTAGAGCCTGAGCCTTGGTTTCATAGGGAAAACAGTAATTTTACAACATATTGCAATCGTACACTATTGCACTGAATTGCACATGTGCTTGCAGGTTCAAGTGCCCTTTGGGGGGGTCGTGAAAAAGTGTAAAAAAAAAAGAAAAGAAAAATATTAAAGAAATAAAATAAAAACAAAAAAAAAAAAATAATATTAATATATATATATATATATATATATATATATATATACACACTGCTTAAGAAAATAAAGGGAACACTTAAACAACAGAGTATAACTCCAGGTAAATCAAACTTCTGTGAAATTAAACTGTCCACTTAGGAAGCAACACTGATTGACAATCAATTTCACATGCTGTTCTGCAAATTGAATAGACAATAGATGGAAATTATTGGCAATTATCAAGACACCCTCAATAAAGGAGTGGTTCTGCAGGTGGGAACCACAGACCACATCTCAGCACCAATGCTTTCTGGCTGATGTTTTGGTCACTTTTGAATGTTGGTTGTGCTTTCACACTCGTGGTAGCATGAGACGGACTCTACAACCCACAGAAGTTGCTCAGGTAGTGCAGCTCATCCAGGATGGCACATCAATGCGAGCTGTGGCAAGAAGGTTTGCTGTGTTTGTCAGCGTAGTGTCCAGAGGCTGGAGGCGCTACCAGGAGACAGGTCAGTACACCAGGAGACGTGGAAGAGGGCCGTAGGAGGGCAAGAACCCAGCAGCAGGACCGCTACCGCCGCCTTTGTGCAAGGAGGAACAGGAGGAGCACTGCCAGAGCCCTGCAAAATGACCTCCAGCAGGCCCCAAATGTGCATGTGTCTGCACAAACGGTTAGAAACCGACTCCATGAGGGAGGTATGAGGGCCCGACATCCACAGATGGGGGTTGTGCTCACAGCCCAACACCGTGCAGGATGTTTGACATTTGCCACAGAACACCAGGATTGGCAAAGTCGCCACTGGCGCCCTGTGCTCTTCACAGATGAAAGCAGGTTCACACTGAGCACATGTGACAGACGTGACAGAGTCAGGAGATGCTGTGGAGAGTGATCTGCCGCCTGCAACATCCTTCAGCATGACCGGTTTGGCAGTGGGTCAGTAATGTTGTGGGGTGGCATTTCTTTGGAGGGCCGCACAGCCCTCCATGTGCTCGCCAGAGGTAGCCTGACTGCCATTAGGTACCGAGATGAGATCCTCAGACCCCTTGTGAGACCATATGCTGGTGCTGTTGGCCCTGGGTTCCTCCTAATGCAGGACAATGCCAGACCTCATGTGGCTGGAGTGTGTCAGCAGTTCCTGCAAGATGAAGGCACTGAAGCTATGGACTGGCCCGCCCGTTCCCCAGACCTGAATCTGATTGAGCACATCTGGGACATCATGTCTCGCTCCATCCACCAACGTCACGTTGCACCACAGACTGTCCAGGAGTTGGCAGATGCTTTAGTCCAGGTCTGGGAGGAGATCCCACAGGAGACCATCCGCAACCTCATCAGGAGCATGCCCAGGCGTTGTAGGGAGGTCATACAGGCACGTGGAGGCCACACACAATACTGAGCCTCATCAGGAGCATGCCCAGGCGTTGTAGGGAGGTCATACAGGCACGTGGAGGCCACACACAATACTCAGCCTCATCAGGAGCATGCCCAGGCGTTGTAGGGAGGTCATACAGGCACGTGGAGGCCACACACAATACTCAGCCTCATCAGGAGCATTCCCAGGCGTTGTAGGGAGGTCATACAGGCACGTGGAGGCCACACACAATACTCAGCCTCATCAGGAGCATGCCCAGGCGTTGTAGGGAGGTCATACAGGCACGTGGAGGCCACACACAATACTCAGCCTCATCAGGAGCATTCCCAGGCGTTGTAGGGAGGTCATACAGGCACGTGGAGGCCACACACAATACTCAGCCTCATCAGGAGCATGCCCAGGCGTTGTAGGGAGGTCATACAGGCACGTGGAGGCCACACACAATACTGAGCCTCATCAGGAGCATGCCCAGGCGTTGTAGGGAGGTCATACAGGCACGTGGAGGCCACACACAATACTCAGCCTCATCAGGAGCATGCCCAGGCGTTGTAGGGAGGTCATACAGGCACGTGGAGGCCACACACAATACTCAGCCTCATCAGGAGCATTCCCAGGCGTTGTAGGGAGGTCATACAGGCACGTGGAGGCCACACACAATACTCAGCCTCATCAGGAGCATGCCCAGGCGTTGTAGGGAGGTCATACAGGCACGTGGAGGCCACACACAATACTGAGCCTCATCAGGAGCATGCCCAGGCGTTGTAGGGAGGTCATACAGGCACGTGGAGGCCACACACAATACTCAGCCTCATCAGGAGCATGCCCAGGCGTTGTAGGGAGGTCATACAGGCATGTGGAGGCCACACACAATACTGAGACTCATTTTGACTTGTTTTAAGGACATTACATCAAAGTTGGATCAGCCTGTAGTGTGTTTTTCCACTTTAATTTTGGGGGTGACTCCAAATCCAGGCCTCCATTGGTTAATAAATGTGATTTCCATTGATTATTTTTGTGTGATTTTGTTGTCAGCACATTCAACTCTGTACAGAACAAAGTATTCAATGAGAATATTTCATTCATTCAGATCTAGGATGTGTTATTTGAGTGTTCCCTTTATGTTTTTGAGCAGTGTATATACTGTATATATATATATTGGATTAAGCGTGATCAGGTAGCCGTATAGATACCTCAATGGTCATGATAAAAACTGCATCTGGTACTGCTAAAATCAAACGATAATGCAAATCTAAAAAATACAAGAATTACGGGTCTTGGAAGAGGAGGAAGATAAATTGAAAAAGAAGAGGATGTCACTGGGACTCTGTTGCCCAGAGGTCCACAAGAATCTGGAGTCCACTCTGACATCAGTATATCACGATCAGATATGACGATCTCCGCTCTGCTCCGTGTGTATTTGCTTCTCCATCTGTTTTTTGTATAGATATCGCAGTATTTTATTCACCAGTCACCTCATGCAGCGGATAAATGACTCACGTAATAACGTGCCAGTTAGACTTGGCAGCAGCCAGCAGCTACCACGGCCCCTTGGCACCGTCAGGGCTGCAGACAGATCTGCATCGTGTACATGTTGTGTTGTCTGGCAGGCTGCGGAGAGTGCTGCTGTGCATTCAGATGTTTGGTTTGTAGAAAGCTAAGTATACTGACGTAAAAAGGTTTGAAAAGTCTTATCATTTTGGCGCAACTTTACGACTATTGACATTTTCACGCCATTTTCGCCCAGCTTCGACAAAGTGGATCAATGCCGTTCGCTATGCCACAAATCTTACTCCGGCAGGGACTAGAGTAGGATTTGTGGCAAGGTTCATGCCACTCATCCTGATTCGTGAAGAGGCGAAACGTCTGACGAAACTCCTGAAGAACACCGGTCCAGCGCTCCTGAATCATGAAGAGTCGATCAGTCGAAACATCTGACACCCCTCCTTAACAACACCGATCCAGCGCTCCTGAATCATGAAGAGGCGAAACAACTGACATCCCTTCTGAACAACACCGGTCCAGCGCTCCTGAATCATAAAGAGGCGAAACAACTGACATCCCTTCTGAACAACACCGGTCCAGCGCTCCTGAATCATAAAGAGGCGAAACAACTGACATCCCTCCTGAACAACACCGGTCCAGCGCTCCTGAATCATAAAGAGGCGAAACAACTGACATCCCTCCTGAACAACATCGCTCCATCGCTCCTGATTCATGAAGCGGCGAAACATCTGACACCCCTCCTTAACACCGGTCCAGCGCTCCTGAATCATAAAGAGGTGAAACAACTGACATCCCTCCTGAACAACACTGGTCCAGCGCTCCTGATTCATGAAGAGGCGAAACGTCTGACACACCTCCTGAAGAGCACCGGTCCAGCGCTCCTGAATCATGAAGAGTCGATCAGTCGAAACATCTGACACCCCTCCTTAACAACACCGGTCCAGCGCTCCTGAATCATAAAGAGGCGAAACAACTGACATCCCTCCTGAACAACACCGGTCCAGCGCTCCTGAATCATAAAGAGGCGAAACAACGGACATCTCTCCTGAACAACATCGCTCCTGATTCATGAAGAGGCGAAACATCTGACACCCCTCCTTAACACTGGTCCAGCGCTCCTGAATCATAAAGAGGTGAAACAACTGACATCCCTCCTGAACAACACCGGTCCAGCGCTCCTGATTCATGAAGAGGCGAAACATCTGACACCCCTCCTGAAGAGCACCGGTCCAGCGCTCCTGAATCATGAAGAGTCGATCAGTCGAAACATCTGACACCCCTCCTTAACAACACCGGTCCAGCGCTCCTGAATCATAAAGAGGCGAAACAACTGACATCTCTCCTGAACAACACCGGTCCAGCGCTCCTGAATCATAAAGAGGCGAAACAACTGACATCTCTCCTGAACAACATCGCTCCTGATTCATGAAGAGGCGAAACATCTGACACCCCTCCTTAACACTGGTCCAGCGCTCCTGAATCATAAAGAGGTGAAACAACTGACATCCCTCCTGAACAACACCGGTCCAGCGCTCCTGATCCATGAAGAGACGAAACGTCTGACTCCAGCATGCCTCTTTAACAATGCCAGTCTTGATTAATCGGGCCCACTATGTATTAAAAAGTTACCAAACTTTTTGCTATGAAACTGCTTTCCATTACTGCAGAGGATAAACCCTTAGGCGGCGTTCACATGTTGCAGAAAATTACCGCTACAATTTTTTTTTTCAATTTTGCGGATTTTTCAAGTCACTTTTCTTTTTTGACTTATGGTTTTTGCTGACTTTTTTTCCGCTAAACTTATCAATAGGACGCACGTGATTCAGGAATTTTGCACAAGTAATTTTTTTTTCCACTTTTAACTGTTTATGCTACTTTTTAGCTCCAAAAGTCTGAGGTTTCCCAATATGTCTAAAAAAAAATGACGCTTTTTAATTTGACGTACCTAAAATCACTCCAGGGGAGAAAGTGACTGGAGTAGTATTGCATGTGTTACTTGCTGATTTTGTTGAATATTTGGCTGCAGATTTCATAAAGCATTGAATAGGATGAATCTGCAATGAAAATCAACACAAGAATCAAGCCATGCTGCGGGTTTGATATCCCCACCGATTTTGTTTGGATTTTTTTCCATGCATTGTGCAAATCAGCAGCGGTTCCTGAACTTGAAAAGATAGTATCAGCATCACCCCTTCCTATCCATTTGGACAACATACACAGCATACAGATCACCGAAAAGGGTCATGTTGGGTGAACAGCTGCTGTATACACTCTACAGATATTTGGTGCATGAGTCGAACCACACTTGTTGCAGCTGATAGAATTGTATGGAGATCATAAACCAAAACTAGATGACTTATAGTTGACAAACCTCAACTATTCACATCATATGACATATCACAGGGACCCCTTACCAAGAGCTATGTCCTTTTGGCTCACTGACCAAAAATCTCTACATGTCGTAGATATGTAGACGACATTCCCATAGAGTTTAATGGAGCTGTGATTGAGAAGTCCTCATCACAGCTGTTGTTATCCAGCAGTTATAAAGCTACATGTCCCAACATGCTCTGACCGTCTTATGCGGGGAGTTGTTGTCTTTCAACAGCCGGAAAAATATAAGATTGGATATCACTAGTCCACACAATCTAATGAATGGACTGATCCAGGATAACCATACATGGTCTTCAGAGAATTCTGATAACTGGAAAACAAAGGGAATCGGTCATAATTAAGGGGGTTTAAAATATTTATTTGTATATATATATAATTTTTTTTTTCCTTAAATTCTTGAATGAATATATTTTGGGCTAAAAAATATTTTTTAAACTGGGATATCATTAAAAATGTTGCACCATTTGGCTTTTACAGCCTCTGTAATTTCCCTTACACATGTGGTCTGTAGTCATAAATCAGGTGAGATTCCCTCAGACAGATAAATCAGTTGGAAATTCTCCCATTGGACTGTCAAAAACGAGCTCACTGATGGATTCTCAGTTAACTTATTCTGCAACCAGAAATAAACAGTGCAACACAGAGGCTATAGAAGGCAATTTTTTTTTTTTTTAATGAAAAACAATTAAAATTATTTTTAGCCAAAAATACATGCATTTAAATAAGAAAGAAAAATGTCCCAAAAGGTGGACAACCCTTAATTAAAGAGGCATTTCTTATATATATATATATATATATATATATATATATATATATATATATATATATATATAAATTCTTTAAGTATATACAGTATTCTGTCTCCAAAATGAGCTTCTGGCAGGCAGGTCATTATGAGACGATTCCACAATAGACAAATAGACTTCTACTTTAATAAAAAAAAAAATAATTAAAAAGTTTAATTTTACATAGTAGCGACGACTTCTCACGGTTGAGGTGATCCGGCGGAGTGCAAAACACTGTAATCCTGCGAAATGTAATTAGTTTTCTGTTCATGGAAGTAAGTGTGAAGTGGAGGGAAACATTCGGCACCACAAGCAGGATTTCTGACTTTCATCATTAGTCTGGAGGATTTTCGGGGCCAGTCAGCCCACCTTATCACTGGGAGACAGTCGCTTATAAAGTCAATTACCCCCTCTGTTACTGAAACAAGTTGCTCTGGCGCTCAGTGGCCGACGAAACAATGTTCATCTCATACAACAAAGTAATAAGTGTCACATTCTGTGTACTCCGAGAAGAAGAAAGTATCCTTATTCCTCATCTAGTGTTTCTAGGAAATAAACTATATAGGGTCATATGCCCTTTAATTTGCATGGTACCTTTAAAGGTCCTAGAATTGGATACATTCACTTCTGCTTTATTCAAAAATTTTGGGATTGCCAAAGATATTCAGCTAATGAACTCTGCTGTCTATGAAAGGGGGTTGTATGTTTGGGGATCTTGGAACTCAAAACCCTGCCGATCAGCATGATATCACCTGTCCTTCACATAGGCAATTACTTGTAATCTTGGTAAAAATCCCTCAGATAATTTTTCTTTTAGGATGCATTTTTTTTTCAGTCTTGCTTCCCCACTTTTTTGACAGCCCATAAAACATGGCTGATTATCCACGGCAAAGACTTGGGGGTACATGACAGGTGAATCATGCTGGCCGAAATTCAGTCAGTGTGAAATACAAACAACTATGTTTTATTTCGAAACTTAGTGGAGCTTTGTCGAAAATATAATTTGTGATATGAGCCATCCACCGGAAGAAAACTCCAGTCACTGGAGAAGAGTCAGCTGGGTGGCTCCTTCTGACCTTTTCCTACCCGACTTGGCTTAATTGCTGTCTCTTCGTATTTGTGAATGGAGAGTCAGGTTGGGTGAAACCAGTGGATCAATGAGCAGACTCCTCCACCTGTGACCAGTCTGTTCTCCCAGTGCCTGGGTTCTTCTCTCTGTACCTGGACTGTTCTCCCTGTGCCCTGTTTTTATTGTGCCTGGATTCTTCTACTTGTGCATGGACTCTTCTTCCTATGCCTGGACTCTTCACTTTGGTCCTTGACTTATCTCCCTGTTACTGGATCCTTCTGCCTGTACCTGGACTATTCTCCCTGTGCCTGGACTCTTCTTTGTGTGCCTTGACTCTTCTTCCCATGCCTGGACTCTTCTACCTGTGCATGGATGTTTTGTTGTACCTGGACTCTTCTCCCTATGCCTTGACTCTTCTTCCCATGCCTGGACTCTTCTACCTGTGCATGGACGTTTTGTTGTACCTGGACTCTTCTCCCTATGCCTGGACTGTTTTTTTTTTACCTGGACTCTTCTCCCTGTGCCTGGAGTCTTATTTTTGTGCCTGGACTCTTTTCCCCATGCCTGGACTCTTTTCCCCATGCCTGGACTATTCTCCCTGTCTTTGGACTTTTTTTGTGCCTGGACTCTTCTCCTTGTGCTTGGATACTTCTCCCCGTGTCTGCACTCTTCGCCCTGTGCCTAGACTCTTCTCCCTGTGCATGAACTATTTTTCTTGTGCCTGGACTCTTGTCCCTGTGCTTGGGCTCTTGTCCCTGTGCTTGGACTCTTCTCCCTGTACCTGGACTGTTTTTCCTTTACCTGGACTCTTCTCCCTGTGCCTGGAGTCTTCTTTCTGTGCCCAAACTCTTCACCCTATTCCAGGACTCTTCTCCCTGTGCATGAACTATTTTTCTTGTGCCTGGACTCTTGTCCCTGTGCTTGGACTCTTCTCCCTGTACCTGGACTGTTTTTCCTTTACCTGGACTCTTCTCCCTGTGCCTGGAGTCTTCTTTCTGTGCCCAAACTCTTCACCCTATTCCAGGACTCTTCTCCCTGTGCATGAACTATTTTTCTTGTGCCTGGACTCTTCTCCCTGTGCTTGGACTCTTCTCCCTGTGCCTGGACTGTTTTTCCTTTACCTGGACTCTATTCCCTAACAAAGGGAGCCTTCTTTCTGTGCCTGGACTTTTCACAGTATTCCAGGACTCTTTTCCTTGTGCCTGGACTCTTCTCCCTTGCCTTGGCTCTTCTTCCTGTACATTGACTCTTCTCCTTGTGCCAGGACTCTTTTTCCTGGGCCTGGACTCTTCTCCCTGTCCAAGAACTCTTCTCCCTGTTCCTGGACCCATCTCCCGGGTTCTGACTCCTGAACTCTTCTCCCTGTGTCTTAACCCTACTCACCTAGCCTTCCCATGCCTGAATTCTTCTCCCTATGCAGGACTCGTTTTTCATGTGCCTGTGCTCTTCTCACCATGTCTGGATTCTTCTCCCTGTGCCTGTATTTTTTTCCCTGTTCCTGGACTCTTCTCGCTGTGTCTCGATTCTTCTCTCTGGGCCAGTAGTATTTTCCCTATGCCTGGAATTTTCTTCCTTTGCCTGGCCTCTTCTCCCTGTGCCTGTAATGAATTTCTTGAGCCCAAACGCTTATCTCCACGCCCAGAGACTTCTTCATGTGCCCGGACTCCTCTCTCCATGCCAAAACTCTTCTTCCGATATGATGGACTCTCTTCTCCCTGTGATTGTCTCCTTTTTCAACCTATCTCTTTGCCAAAACATCTGTATTTTTAGCCATTGTGGTTTTAGCAGCATGAATATCCAGACAGGTTCCCTTTGAAGGTATATACCAAGGTTAGACATACTGTATATGGCGTTTACGAGGATGTGCTAAATAATCCTGATGGGTGCAGGCTCTCCCCCCGTCAGACGAACAGGGTTCCCAGAACCTCTTTCAATTTAAGTTTACGGGAAACAACTAATTTGTGCTTGTCTAACTCATTCCGAAACACAGATAGATTTCAATGGAGAGCGCTGAGTACGTTCTTCAACAGGGAATAGGGATTGCACAACCCATATTTTCCCAATAGATGAAAGACGCTCTTGGCATGGTCACCCCTCCAGTGATTTCAGTGGGATGATTGATCTGAATTAGCAGATTATTGTGTTACCCCTGTTTTCTCAATAAATTGAAGGTAGCACTGATGTCTTCACCGTAAATGTCAGGATGCCGGTTTTTAATAACTCTCCAAATGTATTCCTGAGCAGCTATCCTTTTCCATTTGCACTTTATTGTACACTTTACAAATGTCTATCGACAGTGCGTTGCTTCCGTTGTACGAAGAGCTGCTTTCCCCTCTTTCCCCCCTCTCACAAACAGAGCAACTTATTATTTTATACTGAGGCTTATATCTGCCTTGCTTGTAGCCGGCTGGGAGGAATGTCAGACTCAGCTTTTCAGACTTGATTTAAGAGCTAAACTTCTAGGCTTTATGAGTTAATCCATATGTTAGAGAAGCTGTTATCCTAAGATTGCCGACAAGCTACTTCTCCACTTCCAAGATTGTAACCTGGTCATAGTCGGAAGTAAAACATGCAGAGAGATATTATTCTCGAACTGTACTGGGAAGGAGAACATCAGTTTCCACCAATATGGTGGACATCTTCTACTCCAAGGATCTTTGAAGTGATTCTAATTTCTTACATTTTCAATGGTCATGTTGACAACAGGAGAAGCCATAAAAGTCTCATTGGTGGGACTTGCATCTATCGTAAGTTTATGGCATATTCCCACTGAAAATATAAGAATAACTTCAAGGATCCTTAGGGTAGAAGATGTGTACCAAATTGTTGGACCTAACTTATGTTCTCCATCGAGTAAAGGATGCTGATTGTTAAACATCATAGTTATGGATAAGTGGTTGCGCATTTGCATTCCCCTCAATTCATTACTACGATGACTCCGAAATGGACCTTAAGGACTTGCTACGAGGACTGCCAAGTGGACCTTAAGTATATAATATGTCAAAAGAAATTTCATAAATGGCCGGTAGTCCACTGGTCTCTAGAATGAAGTTCTTCAGAGTGTTTTACGTCTTGGCCCTAGTCATCTTCTTATGGAGGTCCACAAACTATCACAGACCATAAACTATGGCCAGCTTTACACAAGTGTATACTGGCACATTTTTGCACCCTTATTATGTCCACATATGTGTATGTCCCCACTAGACTGTGGGCTTAGTGACCTAAACAGCATTGTAGACCCGGGACAATTGATCTCTTGAATGAAATTCTTCGGAATGTTTTGCCCTTTTCTCTCTCCTTGACCTCAGTCAACTTCACCATGATGGACGGCATACTATGGCCAGCTGCACACGAGCATATACTGGCACATTTTTGCACCCTTATTACGTCCACATATGTCCCCACCTGACTGTGGGCTTAGTGGCCCAAACAGTATTTTCGTTCTGGGACAATTAGTCTCTAGAATGAAGTTCTTCGGAGCGTTTTGCCCCTTTGTCTCGCCATGGCGTCACTCAACGGTACATGTGTGTATAATGAGGGACCGCAGACTAAGGCCAATTTTAACACGAGTTTATACTGGCGCATTTTACACCCATATTACATCCACATATGTTCCCACCTGATTGTGGGCTTAGTGACCCAAACAGCATTGTAGACATGGGACAATTGGTCTCTAGAATAAAGTTCTTCGAAGCATTTTTCCCTTTTGTCTCGCCTCAACGTTACATGTGTGCATAATGATGGACTACAGGCTATGGCCAGTTTCACACGAATGTAAACTGGCTCATTTTTGCACCCTTATTACATCTGTATGTGTCCCCACTTGATGATCCATTCTTAGCCCGAACAGCTTTCTAGATCCTTATGATCAGTGGCGTAACTTGAAGCTCATGGGCCCCGATGCAGAATCTCCACCAGGACCCTTACCTATCTTGGGTCTGTAATAGTATTAGTCTTCTAATATGGGCCAATAGGACCCTGTTTGGGCCCCTTAGACCTCAGGACCTGGAATTGACACCAATAATCATTATGCCCCTGCCTACTGTATGATGCTATCAGTTAGGGTCATAGCCAGGCAACTCCACATCACTCATCTAATACATGGCTCAAAAAGTAGCCCTTAATATGTTCACGTGAAGCTAGCCTAAAATATAGTCTGATAGCCCACTTGTCCTTTCCATAAATTAAGTTACAAAACGCGGCATTGCATAAGTTAGAGGTATACTTTAACCCACCCACAACGTTTGGGAAGGAGAAAGGAGGGTGAACCACCAGGGCTTCCGCCATCGTTTCTATTGCCCTGTCGTCTAGATGTAGATTTAGAGATTAATATTGCAATAATGGGGAATTCTGAAGGTGGAGGGCTGAGTAATTTCTCTATATATTTTTTTTCTAACACGGGAAGCAAGGGTTTATGCGATGGAGTAGGGCAGCGGACAGTGATTCAGTACTCTCTATATTACAAACGCTGCCAAGTATTTTTTTCAGAAGTTTTCTGTTTGATTCACTAACTTCGTCTTTCATTGCGCCATTAGAACTGACGGTTTCAATTATGTAAGTGCGTAGCAGGAAAATGATTCATTTGGAAGATGCGAGCAAATTCCTTAAAAAAAAAAAACAGAATTAGCGGTTAGTACAGAAGTAAAACACCCATCATCCGTAACCAAAACCGGAGCAAGAACATTAGATGGCTCCAGTCTGAGAAAAAAAAATACTTAAAGGGCATCTCCATTCAGAAATGAAAGCTTAGTATATTTATCAAAGTTTTCAGATCACTGGCGCAGAAGCGAAAACTATTCCCTCTAACTAGAGCAGTTGTCACTTTTTCTTTTCTCCTCTTTCGAGGGGTGACGATGAGCTCAAGTAAGAAGAATTTCAAATCCATAGTCAACCCTAAGGCTATGTTCACACATGGTTTTTTTTTAGGATTTTTTAGAGGTGACTCCATCTCAAAAACTAGTTCATAAGCGCTTGGAAAACTTCTATTAATTGGAAATCAGCTTTGCACTTTGAGTGTTTTTTTTTTTTCCAGAAGAGGTCTTAAAAAGCGCATGGTGGAAAAAAGAAAGTGTATGTCACTTATTTGAAGCAAATCCTGATGGAATTGTTTTCATGCTAGGCACTGTCCAATCATAAGGCTGCAAAAATACTTAATTAAAGCAGATTTTGCTATGTAATCTGAGAGCAGCATGATGTAGGGGCAAAGATCTTGATTCCAGCAATGTGCCATTTACTAGGCTGTTTAAATAAAATCAGTGTTTTTTCAGCAGGAGATTATCACTACAGGACTAGGTGTCTCGTACCTCCTAGTCCAACCATGCCCTCAACACTGATTGGCAGCTTTCTATCAATGTACAGTGTACACAGAAAGCAGCCAATCAGTGATGTGGGCGGGGCTATACACATTCCGAGCTCAACATTCCGAGCTCAACATTCCAAGTTGTGCTAGAGACTAAGTAAGTGACATATCGCTGGAATCAGGTTCTCAGCCCCTACATCATACTGGTCTCAGATTATATAGCAAAAACCTGCTGATAAATTCCTTCTAAAAACAATATTATTCCAAATCTTCCAAACTGCTTCTGGAAAATAAAAATTCCTCCAAAAATTCCCTCCCAAAAATGGATTGTTTCCTGAAGAGGTTTCCACTTGAAAAACTCAACGGACATGTCAGTCTTAAAAATTACATGTGAACACTGCATTATGGTAATTGCTACCATTTGGTTACACCCTTGGGTGCCACAGCTGTTAGTGATCGTAGCATTCTTTGGGGTTTCAAGCCAGGTAACATTGGTCAGCGCAGCTCCTGAGCCCTCACCATCATATATATGGCGCTATGTAGTATTTCTTACCAGTAGGACATCATGAGGGCCATTTGGCAGACATTTTGCCCCCTTTCCCATCTATATTTCTGGATGTATACATGAGGCATTATACTCAAAGTGGACTCACTATGGACAAACCATTTTTGGACGTCTTGATGATGATGTGTTATTCTTCCAAAGAAAGCCACGTGGTGGCTATATCTCACCTGGAGCGTTGTTGTAGGGGAGGTAGCAGCAGTAGGAATCCCAGGAATGTCAAGTTGTGACGTGTGAATACACTGACTCATTTGATGAATATGGGACTTTTGTCACAGTATATATATAAGTAACAAGTCGTTGAGTTCTGTGGCGGATGTGGCTCACTGTAGCCCCCTACTTACTGCTGTACTTTTTATCACTCTCTACCCATAGAAATGGGAAAATTTTTCTGCGCATATTTTTGGGATCAGAAAAGAGAATTGTCACCTTTCAGGGTCATACATTCATACCCTTAGGACCAGTGACATACCTAGAGTCCGATGGACCCTGGTGCAAGATTTGGAACGGGGCCCCACCCCCATCCTGGTATATATATATGTCATTCATCGTGGTATATATATCCCCCATCCTGATATATATATCCCTAATCCAGTTAATATGTCCCTTATCCTGGTACATGTCCCTTATCTTGGGCCCCATTCTGGCATATATATCCCCCATCCTGGTATATATGTCACTTATCCTGGGCCCCATCTTGGTATATATATCCCCCATCCTGGTATATGTCACTTATCCTGGGCCCTATCTTGGTATATATATCCCCCATCCTGGTATATATGACCCTTATCCTGGGCCCCATCTTGGTATATATATCCCCCATCCTGGTATATGTCACTTATCCTGGGCCCCATCTTGGTATATATATCCCCCATCCTGGTATATATGACCCTTATCCTGGGCCCCATCTTGGTATATATATCCCCCATCCTGGTATATGTCACTTATCCTGGGCCCCATCTTGGTATATATATCCCCCATCCTGGTATATGTCACTTATCCTGGGCCCCATCTTGGTATATATATCCCCCATCCTGGTATATATGACCCTTATCCTGGGCCCCATCCTGGTATATATATCCCCCATCCTAGTATATACACTGTATGTCCCTTATCCTGGTATAAATATCCCCCCTCCTGGTATATATATCCCCCGTTCTGTCGTTATTCTTTAACGCATACAAAAAATAAAACATTATACTCACTTTGCCTCCACTCCCCCGCCAAGCGGTGTCCTGTTCTGCAGCCAGGAGCTGACTTCAACATGCAAGCGATGGGAGCACGTGACATCACTGCCATGTGCCCCAAAGCACATGCACGCCGACGTCAGTGCCAGGCCTCTGATTTGCCGGAAGCAGGTATTGCTGCGCACAGACCCAAACCCAACAGGTCTATGCACCACAATACACTTCAACTGGATGTGCAATACATCTAGTTGAAGTTTCTGCTGGCGGACCATTCACCCGCACGAGTTCCCACCCACCCGCACAGGCCTGGTCGTGGTTATGACCTCTGCGACCGCGGTTGTTCCGCCCCTGCTTAGCACAACGTTACAAGGCGTAAATTTCACACAGAGTTCGACGTGCTGAAACTCATGCGAAATCCTCAACCAACGGGAATTCACTTCAGTGTGGATTTTTTCCATAGCAAAACGTCAACTGGTCGTACACATGAGATATGGTCACATTTCCAGACACCTATCTCTCCCAAGTAATACATGCACATGCGTGTTCGCCTTCCTTCTCATTCATGTATTTCCAACAGAACACTACCAAAAACCTCTGGGTGTTAAAATTCCAACATCATCCTTCGGGGGATAGTAGGGAGGCCCCCACACACATCAGATTGCTGGCCAGTCCCGCCAGTATCAATGGGTTTGGCTGACTTTCATCTGATATGTATGGGGGACTTTAGAATAGCCCCCCGTAACTCCATGTCAACCTTTAGTAGTAAATGTAACTCATCATGAAAAGCTTAGTTTGGTCTCAACGTTGTTTCATGTTGTACTCCTGAATTTCCATCGATCTTTGTTAGACCTACCAATATTGTCAATTTGCAAAATTTGGAAACACTCTCAAAATGGCCAAGAATAAAATATGCTCTTTTGGGAGTGGTTTTGCCTAGTCTCTTTCGAGGCCAAGTTCTCAGGAATGTCTTAGCAAAACCAGGAATTACCTACAGCTCCTAGTAGAGATGTCACCATTTCTGGGGGCACTTAAAGGGGACCTTTTACTGAATTTTTTTAATTTAAGCCAAGCACCTTCTCCAATTGGTGCTGCTCCACTGATCCTGGAACAGTTTTTCTTTTCCTTTTGTGTCCTTCCGTTCCAAAGTTATGCCCGCTAAAAAGGTACACATTTTCCCTTCAACTCACTGGGCGTATAGCACAGAACTTCTATGTGGGTGTGGCCTTGTTTTGATTGGCTAGCATCAGAGGAGAAAAGGCCAATGCCCACAGAGAAGTTCTGTGGTATATACCCAGTTGGTTGAAGGGAAAATTTGCACATTACCAGCAGACATAACTTTGGAACGGAGGAGCATAGAAGAAAAACAAAAACGAAGAGTCAGTAGAACATCGCCGATTAGAGGAGGTACTCAGTGTAGATTAAAAAATCTACTGAAAAGTCCCCTTTAAGTACCACCCCTAGCCCATAGAGGAAGGCTCCAGCACTTTTGGGTGATATTACATAAAATTCACCCGTCATTCATTCCAGGAGTTCTGGGATATTTGGGTCAGTTGACATCTATGGTAGTAGTTATCCCAGTGATTGGCCAATAGTCCATCTTGTGGAGAAGCCAAAGTCTCCAGACCGTGGACCATTTCTGAAGCTCTCAGTGAGGCCTGCTACTCTGCCTTATGACCACACCTGTCCCAAACTTTCTTTGTCCCTGGGGCCTAGATATTTGTTGGTCCGTCCCCACCCCCTATTGACTACTTCTCTGCAGCTAATCACTCACTTACTCCATTCATTGACGGGGAACTAGAACATTAGCTTTTAAGATCCAAATCTCCATGGTTTCTATTCTAATCCAATTGTCCAAAGGAAACAAACTCTGAAAATAAATCCAGTTTTCATTATTGTAGTTCTCCTGCCGAGGGATTATGGGATATCAACAATATAAACTAATCATATCTTGGAAGGGGGAAGAGATGGTGTAGGATTTCAAAGGTTAAAGCTGAATTATTCACTTCTCGTATCACAATCTGTTCTCCATTAACCTTTTTTATCTAGACACCTTTCTTGGTAAATGGCACATTATAAAATATGTTATTCCTTCTGTGGGTCAGTCAGAATCCACTGGATTTTATTTTATTCTTATTTCAACTGAGTTCCTCAGATTGGTGCCGCTCCACTTATTCTGGAACAGTTTTTCTTTTTCTTCTGTGCCCCTCTGTTCCAAAGTTATGCCCCATGGTAACAATGGTTACATTTTTCTCTTCAACCAACTGGGTGTTTACCACAGTACTTCACTGTGGGCGTTTGTTTTTTTTTCTCCTCTGATGCTGGCCAATCAAAACTGGGCCACGCCCACAGGGAAGTATTGTGGAATGCGCCCAGTTGGTTAAAAGGAGAATGTGTGGTTTACTTTTTGGCTGCTTTACTTAAAAGGGTTGTCGAAGCTTAAGATATCGATGACTTATTCTTAGGGTAGGTGATAAATAAAAAATAGGTGGAGGTCTGACACTCCTAAAATCAACTGTTATCAGGTTCCTTGCTGATGGAAGTACACAACTGGAACACTACAGTTTTGTACACTGTGTAGTCGCCGTTCTTGGGTACAGCTTCTCCTACTGAAGTGAATGGGAGCTGAACCGCAGTACCAAGAATGACCACTAAACATTGTGTGGCGCTATGGTGCTTTAGCTCTGTACAATGTGTATTTCTGTCAGTTACAGGACCTGGTATTAACTGATTGTAAGGTTGTTGAGTGTCATATCCCCCACTAATCTGATATTTAGGACCTATCCCGAAAATAGGTAAAGGGGTTGTCATTAACTAAGACAATTGATTTAAGTTGCATGGATGGAGTTAAAATATTACTGAAGACAATTAGTATTCTGCATAGGAGCTGCAGACACAAAGCAAAGGATTTGAATTGACTTCTGCCATACAAAGTTATAGTTTACGTTTTAATTCTTCAACATTTTCACGATCTCTGTTTTTTTCTCAGTGAGTGTGAACATACTTTTTACATGAGTCTTGCTGCATCTGGTATTTTAGAGTGTGGTGGTCATTAAGGGGTTAAACACTATCCAGCTTAATTATATGCGAAATAGATACAAAAACAATTGTGGAAAATAACCCTGGACTTATGGCCCTATAAACATTAGACTAAAGTCATCCGATTACAGCAATATCAGCAAATAGTCTAATGTGTATGGGGGCATCCCAACTCTCCCCCATCAAATGATATAGTGGGAGAGAATGATTTCACCAGTTGAATTTCAAATGGCAGATTCTTTTGCTCGCAACCGAGATAAACTACTGCCTGAGTAGTCTGGTGGAGGATAAAAACGTCTGGAGAAGGGCAGATGAGTCTGCAGGAGGACAAAGTACTCTGGAGAAGGGCAGATGAGTCTGGATGAGGACAAGGTAGTCTGGAGAAGGGCAGAGGAGTCTGGATGAGGACAAGGTAGTCTGGAGAAGGGCAGATGAGCCTGGATGAGGACAAGGTAGTCTGGAGAAGGGCAGATGAGTCTGGAGGAGGCCAAGGTAGTCTGGAGAAGGGCAGAGGAGTCTGCAGGAGGACAAAGTAGTCTGGAGAAGGGCAGATGAGTCTGGATGAGGACAAGGTAGTCTGGAGAAGGGCAGATGAGTCTGGATGAGGACAAGGTAGTCTGGAGAAGGGCAAATGAGTCTGGAGGAGGCCAAGGTAGTCTGGAGAAGGGCAGAGGAGTCTGCAGGAGGACAAAGTAGTCTGGAGAAGGGCAGATGAGTCTGGATGAGGACAAGGTAGTCTGGAGAAGGGCAGATGAGTCTGGAGGGGGCCAATGTAGTCTGGAGAAGGGCAGAGGAGTCTGAAGGAGGACAAAGTAGTCTGGATGAGGACAAGGTAGTCTGGAGAAGGGCAGATGAGTCTGGAGGAGGCCACAGTAGTCTGGAGAAGGGCAGAGGAGTCTGGAGGAGGCCAAAGTAGTCTGGAGAAGGGCAGATGAGTCTGGAGGAGGCCACAGTAGTCTGGAGAAGGGCAGAGGAGTCTGGAGGAGGCCAAAGTAGTCTGGAGAAGGGCAGATGAGTCTGGATGAGGACAAGGTAGTCTGGAGAAGGGCAGATGAGTCTGGAGGAGGCCAATGTAGTCTGGAGAAGGGCAGAGGAGTCTGAAGGAGGACAAAGTAGTCTGGAGAATGGCAGAGGAGTCTGAAGGAGGACAAAGTAGTCTGGATGAGGACAAGGTAGTCTGGAGAAGGGCAGATGAGTCTGGAGGAGGCCACAGTAGTCTGGAGAAGGGCAGAGGAGTCTGGAGGAGGCCAAAGTAGTCTGGAGAAGGGCAGATGAGTCTGGAGGAGGACAAGGTAGTCTGGAGAAGGGCAGATGAGTCTGGAGGAGGCCACAGTAGTCTGGAGAAGGGCAGATGAGTCTGGAGGAGGCCAAAGTAGTCTGGAGAAGGGAAGGGGAGTATGGACGAGGATAGAGTAGACTGGAGAAGAATAGAGGAGTCTGGAGAAGGACAGATGAATCTGGAGGAGGGAAAAGGAATCTGGAGGGGGACATAGGAAACTGGAGTAGGGCAGAGGAATTTGGAGAAAACAGAAATGTCTGGAGGAGGGCAGAGAAGACTTGAAGAGGGCAAAGGAGTCTGGAGTAGGACAGAGGAAATTTGCGGAGGACAGAGGGGACTTGAGGACAAAGGGGAGTTGAGGAAGGCAAAATAGTCTGGAAAATACCCAGGAGTTTTGAGAAGAGCAGAGGAGTCTGTAGGTTGGCAGAGGAGTCTAAAGAACATATGAGTTTGGAGGAGGACAGAACAATTTGGAGAAAGTCAGAGGAGTCTAGAGAAAGTTAAACGAGACTGAAGGGGACTAAGGAGTCTGGAGGAGGGCAGGGAAGTCTGGAGGGGACAGAGGAATCTGGTGGAGGACAGGAGTCTGGAGGAGAGTAGCGGAGTCTGGAGGAAAACAGAGGAGACTAGAGGGAATAGAGGAGTCTGGAGGAGGGTATAGGAGTCTGGAAGGGTCAGTGAAGTCTGGAGGAGGACTTAGGATTCTGGAAGGGTCAGTGAAGTCTGGAGGAGGACTGAGGAGTCTGGAAGGGTCAGTGAAGTCTGGAGGAAGACAGTGGAGTCTGGAAGGGTCAGTGAAGTCTGGAGGAGACAGAGGAGTTTGTTCGAGGATAGAGGAGTTTGGTGTAGGGTAGAGGAGTCTGGAGGAAAACTGGATGAGTCTAGAGTGGATAGAGAAGTCTGGAGGGGCACATAGGGGTCTAGAGGGGTATTGGAGTCAGGAAGGGACAGAGGAATCTGGAGGAGAGCTGAGGTGACCGGATGCAGCTCTCTCATAGAGAACACAGGAGCACTCATCTGAGCGATGCTGAGACTAGATATTACTGTAGCAAACTCTAGCCAGGACCAGACCAATGATTGGGGAGGCCCCTGTGATAACATGGGTATGTTCACAAAGGTTGGGTTTTATAATTATTTCATCCGATTTCAGTGTCAAATATGGGCAAAAATTCTGTAAAAAAAAAAAGAATTACCCCTAATATGGGGCCATTCTCTGCAGAGTCAGCCTTGGAAATCTGCTGGCGAATACATTAGTTAAATACTGCTACATTTTTCTGAAGTGGGCTAATAATGTTATAAAGTGCCATACAGTGAACGTATAACAGTTTCAAAATAACAATACCATGTGGTGCTCAAATAATAATGTTTTACAGTTCCTAAAAAAAAATATATCCGGAAATAGGATTAGTCTAGACAAAGGTTGTGCAGGTTGAGCAGGTCAAGTTCTTCAAATGGTGGAATCTCAACCCTGCCATGACCTTGGTTGTGAAAAGTCTGTACAGGTTTTCAGCCTCTCATTGTGAACGAACAAGCCCAGATTTTTGGCCAGACTATATACAGTATATCTTCTCCGTATGTTAATAACCCATGACCATCTTTTCTCTCCATCATCACCACCATCATGGTCGTTGCCTTTTTTTACCATCAAAAATTTTCAAGAATGGAATTTTAAGGAGATGACAAAAGTGAAATCTGTTTTTCCTTAGGCTAATGCTTATTAATTAGCTCCAAACTAAGATGTGGTTATAAGTTTAAGAAGATGGATAATGAAAGAAAGCAGAAGTATAAGGCCCGAGCTGCCCAACGACTCCTGCCACGCGTCTGTGACTGGTAGGAGCCTTCACGCAATCATCACAGCTCATTGCAACCAATTCACCGGCACAGGCATGGGAGTGAAAAAATACCTCTTAGTTTATGTTCCTGAAATTCTTGGCCGTGATGCTTTGCCGCCAAATGCCTCATTCATTATTCATCTCGCAGTCTGTCAAGTGTGTGGGGGGAACAGAAATGACATGACTTAGAAGCCTCGACCATAAGATGTTCCTCAACCAGTTGTATTCTTTGTAGCTCCTCTGGTTTCTGCTCCAATGGTCCTTTACTTTATACTGGTAAATTGCTAAGATCTGGGGAGATATTTTCAGAGGTCCTTCCTGGAATGCGTTGGTGGCTTTTCATAATTTTATGTATTGCTTGTCTTAGTGGGACAACACATGTCTAAATTTCTTTTTCAAACCCTGTCGATAATCTAGGTAAAAAAGCCACTCAATGTGAGCGGTTCCTGCCCTGGTGGAATCAGCTTTGGCTTGTTTTTCATGACATGTGATTACGTGGCTAAGCAAAAATGACAAAAAGTTGACTATTGGGCATCACCTGATCGTTTGGGGGGGGTGGAGGGCTGTTTTTAGACAAGAAGTTGTCTTGATGATTCCATCACAATAATGTCCCTTCATAGTGATGATTGGTGTGGGTCCATCAGAAAAAAATAGTCAAAGAATTGGGTATCAAGTCTTCCAAGCCAACGGCTTCCACTTAAGGGGACTCTAACCATCCATTGTAAGATCAGCCAATTCATGGTAGGACAAAACTGCCATTAGTATACCTTTTAAGTGATAATCCATTTTCAGTGATCAGGACCTTTTAAAAATTTGATCACTGGAAGTTTTGGGATCCCTCAACATGTGGAAGTAAAGATGGAGGGAAAATGAGCTTTACACCAATTGATTTCGGCAGTTCCCTATTTTGGTTACTGAGGATAGGGTCCCGATTTGTGCAATCATCTTACCTCAACATATATCAAAAGGAATTTATTTCTATTACATGGGTCCTTTAAGAAATTACTGCTCTTCTACATCCTATTCCATTGCTTTTAGTCTCAGTATCACTAGCGGGTAAGATGATTGGACTCAGTAAATTATGTGTCATGTCTCATATGTCTATCACACGTATAACGGCCTCAGTTCCCGGTCTTGCTCTGTTTCGATGCATTATTATCATCCATGTTTGCATTTCAGTGTCTTATTGAGGAAGACGTCTCGGCACAGTCTGAAAGCCTCAGTTTATATGTATTACAGGTTCTCTCTGAGACGAGGCTTCCCGTTTGTCTGGGCATGTCGCATTTCATTTCTGATTCTTCCTAATATTCTCCAGTAGACGATCTAACTGGAAATAAAGTTGTCACCATTGCAATTACTGGTGGCTTAGATTTAATGAATGGTACAGCTATGCCTAAACTCAAGATACCAAATGGACAATACTATGACACCTAAAGTACAACCCCATATTATAATTCTCCCTAATCAATGCTGAACAAATAGTCCTTTACTAGACCATCAAAATTGATCGACATCCTATGGTCCCAAACTAGGCTGCTAAAAGTATAACCCTATGTTATAGGAACTCACAGCCTATGGTCCCCAACTGGACCAGTACTAGGCCACCAAAAATGATCCATAGCCTATGACCCCAAACTAGGAAATCAAAAATACAACTCTATATTATAGTGATCCACAACCTGTGGTTTAATACTAGCCCACCAAATATACAACCATATATTCTATAGGTCTCTATTCTCTTGTCCCCAAGTTGGCCACAACTAGGTCACCAAAAATACAACCGCATATTACAGTGCTCCCTAATCAATGTTGTCCAAGTAGGCCAGTACTAGGCCACCAAAAATACAACCCTAAAATATAGTGATCCACAACCTTTCATCCCAAACTAGGCGAAAACTAGGCCACCAAAAATATAATTCAATATTTTATAGGTCTTCATTTTGTGGTCCCAAATTAGGCCAAAACTAACCACCAAAAATACAACCTTATAATATAGTGATCCACAACCTATGTCCCAAACTGGGCATATAGTAGGCTACCAAAAATACAACCCTATGTTCTGTCAGTCTCCATTCTGTGGTCCTCAAGTAGGCCACAAAAATATACAAATCTATAGAACAGTGGTCCAGATTGTGTGGTCCCTAATAAGGCCAATACTAGGGCACCAAAAATACAACCCTCTATTACCATTATCCCTAACCTGTGATCCCCAACTAGGCCAATGCTAGGCCACAAAAATACAAATCTTTTTTACAGTGGTGCCAAATGCGTGCACTATATTTCATTTGTCTCCATTCTATAGTTCCTGATACTAGGCCACAAAAACACAACCCTATACTACCTGTGGTCTCCAACTAGACTAATTCTAGGCCACCAAAAATGCAACCTTCTATGGCAGTGGTCCCCAACTTAGCCAAAACTAGGCCACCAACAATACAACCAGACATTACAATGATCTCCCACTTGTGGTCCTACTGTCTCAACTGGAAGTTGTAGAATAACATCATGTACAACCTTTTTAATGTTTTGGATACTGGGAAGCCTTGGTGATAACTTCTTTGCTTCTCCAAGCAACTCCACCAAAAAGAGAACATGTATTTTCCAGTTGTTTTACCTTCAATTCCCCCTGCTTTCTTCTCCATCCTTTATGTTAAATACATCAAATTGGACAGAATGGGTCTAAGTGTTGTCTTTTACTTTTCAGCATCCAGAATGGAGTAATTTCAGTCTTCCAGAAGAAGGGGCTGCAGGATCATGAACTCTACAATCTCAATGAAGGAGTCCGGTGAGTTGACATTTTTTATTGGCAAAACTTAGACGATACAAGAGGAAGATGGGGGCCTTAACCATAAGATTATGTTGGCAAAGTACCTTGAGATTTTAGATGTGTCTCACCCAAAAAATCAAGATTGGCCACCAACCATCAAACCTTTAGTGGCACTTGCCAGACAGACCAGGGGGAAATATCTGCAGAGGCTTTTCTTCCTGAAAGACATTAATCATAAATATGGAAATTTATGTAAAACTAATTAATTGAAATTTAGTTGGGATTCACTTGATGGTAAGGAAAACATTGAACCTTCATGCTTTAGCAAGACACAGCCCAAAGGAATTCTCCCACATCATTTACTTACTTTATTTTTTCGGTAATCACTAAAAAAAAAGCTTACAAACACGTCTCTATGAAAGCGTGAGCCATGACAAGTCAATGTTGTCATCAGTACCTTCACCAAATCTGTATTCCCTATCCTAAATTACGTCCATATTTCTACCCACTAGGGGATCCGCCACTGAAATGTTCATGTACCTGTTGAGGAACGTGAAGAAACTTCTAATTTGTTCTACTGATCAAAGCCTTTTCGAAGCACTAATTGTCCTTTTGGTCAGGATCAGACACCCAATTCTCTGTAAACTAGAGTAGGAACATAAGAGCGAGGCTTGTTTTATGAATCATTGAGCAGTCATCAAATGATTTTGGTTGATGCCTGGAAGAAGAGAATATTTCTGTGTCTTACATCAGCACATGAAGATGACATTGTAAGGAAATGAAACTGTCAGTCGGAGTGGAAAACGGTCACATATTTCTACAATCTGCTGGGTGTTTTTGTTTTTGTCAACCACTAAGGACTCGCAAGTTTTTTTTCTAAATTTAAACTAAAACTTTTTTGCTTTTTTTTTTAGAGGGAAAATCGAATGCGTTACAAATTTCACCCTCAAAATTTAAGATTTTCCAGAACCCTTTTTTTTTTTTGCAATTAATTAGCTCAAATCAATCACGATAAATGATTGCTGTTTTGCTTGATTCTTTTTGGGACTAAAAAGGGGTTAAAAAATAAAATTAAATTATACTCACCTGTCCTGGCACTGCAGCTCTCAACCTCCCTATCTCTTCCATCTTTACTCTTCAGTGTCTTCAGCACTGACTAGGCGTCAAGTGACGTCATGAGTAATGAGCGCCGAAAGCATGGAAGAGTAAGAGAAGAATGCGGAGAACCAGGCAGAGAGCTGGGGTGCCAGGAAAGTTAAGGAATAAGGTTAGTATAATTTTTTTTTTTCTTTAACCCCTTCATTTATTTTGCTCTGGAGAAAACTTTAATAATAATAATAATCGGCTTTTACCAGCAATTCGATTTGCATTCAAAAATTTGTCGCTTCTCAAATTTTTCCAGCTGAATTTGAGCAAATCTGGCTAATCCATTTTCACCAAAGCAACCAGAGGAATGGTTCAGATCTCATTGTTGGGGAGTTGTCCCGGATGTGTATGTTTTGTGATGTCTTAATTGTAAATGACAATGATATATTACTTATAGTTCATCTTTTAAAGTCACTGAAAAAAAAAAATTTCACAAAAATTAAACTTTTGGCCCAGGGTTCCCATGGATGTGTCCTACCTTATCTCCTCCTCCGTTCTCCCTATCAGTCCTAGGGCTTGGTTAAACTGGAAGTCATAATAAGGTTTTCGAACATTAGAGGAATGGATTGAATGAGTTGCAGTACCAAAGACAACTCATGGACTCAAATGTTGTTTGACAAAAAGGAGACCCTATTATATTCAACGGGAATCTTATCTTTGGGGCACCCAACAGTTTTGAAAGGTGGTTGGAGAATCAATGCATTTGGAAAACTTAGAAGGGTACACAGATCAGTGGGTATCCGACAAGCCAGATTTTACATAATTGCCAACTTTTGGAGTTGTCCGCTCCGGAGAATCCCAGTGTCTGGCACTGGGAATCTTCTAGAAATGCTTGTTTCGAGGAGCTTTTGGGAGGGATGGAGAGTTGCCGACTCCCCTGTGAGTCCAAGACATCACTCCTTTTTGTGACAACATCCAGATGTTAGAGGAGAGCTGCCAAGTATGTCGTAAGGCCTTGACAAACACTAACTTAACAAGATGAGGAACATTTCTTTGAAGGTGTTTGAGCATTTCATTTAGGGAAATCATAGAAATCCCAAGTTCTACCAGGGTTACTTGTCAGAGTATCCCTCTATTACTTTACCTTCATATACAAAAAGGTTAGCTCAGTATCTTAAAAAAAATTCTGTTTTTCTCATCTTTCCATACAAACAAAAATTCATATTTTCCTTTGTAAATATCTACGTATAAATCTGAAGCACTAATTTTCCACAAGGTCCTCTCGCTATATTCAGACCAAGCATCTGATAAAATGAGATGTTACGCATATTGAGGGAAATCATCAATCTCCCGGCCTTGTTAAATGTCACCGAGAAGGAAGATGTTGTTTACTTTTCAGAACGTACAGGAAGAAATTGAATTTAGAGCGGATGTCGGGAGATGAGAGGGATTTCCTGGCACAATTTAGTTAGTAGTGGTTATCAAGTAGGTCTTTAAGTGTCAGTCTCCAATCTGAGCAGGTCTTTGGTTCATATGCTTATACATTCATGTTCATGTCACACCAACATGTCAACATGCACAAGCAATCAATCAATCATTCATACCACCCGGCTAAAGAGGATGGTTAAACATGAATAGTCGTTTGCCATGTAGGATCCGCTGTAGGATACGAAATTCAAATTGGTCAAATCTGCCGGATTGTACCAGGAAATTCGAGATGATGCAAATTTATTTCACGCAAATTGAATGTCCCTTATTATGCTCTTCTCTGGAAAGACCCCAACGCATAATAACGGTAAGATGTAGAAAAAAAACAATACTCACCTCGATGTCCTCCACACGGTCCTTGGCACCTCTTCTTACTGCCTCCACATGTTGAAACCGAGGGCATCTTCACGCTAGGCCAGAACTTCTGGTGTAACCAGGCCCAGGACTAGACTCTCCGTGGGGAATTCTGGGCTGGCAAAAGTACCCAGAGTGCTCTTCAAGGGGCTCAGTGCATGTTCTGAGTTCACAATGTTGCCATGACCCTATGACGCGCATGTGCAGAGACTTTCCAAACCTAGAGTTAAGGTAACCTGGGTTTCAGCACATGGTAGCGGTAATAGGAAGCGTCGAGGACTGTATGGGGGGAAAACAAGCAGCAGAGGTGACCAGGGGAGCTGAGTGGTGAGGTGAGTATTAGCTTTTTAGTTTTTTAACTTTTGCTAGCCCTTTACGGGTTAGCAAAATTGTGGCCAGCTGGCAACCATCTTGCTGAATTTCTATGTGCGAAGTAAAAGAAAAATCATCATACTGGAGAATATAATATATTTGTGAAATTCGAGTAGAATTAATTTCCACTCAAATAAATTTGTCCAACTCTAATTCACACCATATGATAATCTTCGGCCTATTTCAAGACCAAAGTCACACCATGGTGTCTAAATCCTGTCATACACAAGAAGTGTCCGGCTAGATCGCTATTTCTCCTGTTTAATGTTCTTCAGAGTTTTCATGTGTTTTCAACAGGGAATGAGGTGAAAGCTGGACCTCTACCACTACATGATGTATGGAGCTGTACCACTCTGGGTTCACCACGACACATTCGATCAAGTGATCAATAGAGTTGCTAGACGTTGGACCTTCAAGGATCTAACATTGATGATTTATCCTATAGAGCAGTCCAAAAACTTATGTGCATTGGCTACCAGGCTACTATGATTTGTCATTTAAGGCTATGGAAAGACCATATCGTAGGTTGCCTCAAGACAAGACCAAAGTCACACCATGGTGTTTTGACTCTCATCGTAGAAGTGGATTCTTTGGTCTAGAAACAGGCCGAAGATTTCAGTTCATGCAACGCCAAACCAAACGCGTTTTCATAATCTACTTCTATGATGATAGTCAAAACACCACGATGTGGCTTTGGTCTACAAGCAGGCCGAAGATTTCAGTTCAGGCAACGCCAAGCCAAAGTCACATGGTGGTGTTTTGACTCTCATTGTAGAAGTGAATTCTGAAAGTTTGGTTCGGCGTTGCCTGAACTGAAATCTTCTGCCTCTTTCTAGACCAAAGTCACATTATGGTGTTTTGACTCTCTTCATAGAAGTGGATTCTTAAAATACTTTTGGTTCCTCGTTGCCTGGACTGAGATGAGGAGTCTAAATCCTGTCATACACATGAAGTGTCCGGCTAGATCGCTATTTCTCCTGTTTAATGTTCTTCAGAGTTTTCATGTGTTTTCAACAGGGAATGAGGTGAAAGCTACTGCTAGACACCTTTGGCAGTGGTTTATCTCCCCAAGCGGAAGGACAGGTGGTAAAATTCCAACTGCCTGATCCTTCTCTCCTCCAATATCGTCTGTTAGCAGAAAGTCAGGAGGACTTCCGTTCGTTGACCAGTACCAACAAAACCAGTAGGCTCTGCCAACTTTGATCTACAGTGTATGGAGGTCTTAAGAGATCTAGTGTTTTTTACCCTAAAACCTTCATGGTAAGGTATGGTGTTTCTTAATGGGATTCTTAGTTTGTGGTCCCCAGAGTAGTCCCTGACTGTTGGTCGGTGTGCTGCTTGGAACATCTGGAGCAAATACAAAAGTAAAGTCAAGAAACGAAAGTCAGGAGTGCAATCAGGGGTGTGACAAAACCAGGCAAGCAAAGGGAGCTGCAGAAAACTAGTAGTAGATGATGGAGCCAGGGGGTGCAGAATTGAGGCAAAGTCAAAGCCATTGGCAAGGAACAGTACCTATATCCAGACAATGGAAAAAAAGCCAAATAACCTTTTATATCGTCTACTGAACCTTACCGGTTGGAAACTCAGTGAAGTATAGGAAGCTGGGGGTCAAGAGCAGAGAGGAGAGAATAGCACTGGATCTGGGAGAGATGCATAACAGCTCCGCCGGCACCAACATAGAAACTAATACTGGTGCAGTAATCTTTGGTTTTGGAATGGACTTCATGTAATAGTGGCGATGTCAAGAATTCACCATGTTCTGGCTGGTGAGGCTAAAGTAGATATTTTGAGAAGCTCAGGACCAGAAGAACTAGAAATGGACTTACCAGAGTTTCAAATAAAATCAGATGTAGATTAATTTTTCAATGGAGAGGTCAGTGAAGAACATTTTGTACTATAACTAGGTTTTGGTGGACACAAAAGAAGCTTAATAATTGAAGATAATTATTAGCCAAGTCCAGCCATGTAGGATTGGATTGAATTCAAGGTAATAAATTGTGAATAGACTATAACTAGGTTTCTATTCACATTACAATAGCCCAATTTCATTTTTTCTTTCTTTTATACCCTTTCTTAAGTAACATTTCAAATAGGCAAGTGATAAAACGTGCAGAAAATTGATTTGATCCAAGTCCAACATCTACTGTAGGTAGTGGGCACTTTGCCTGCCAGGATCTATAACCATACGCTGACATTTTCTTCTTCCTAAAGTGTCCGAGGCAGCAAATTTATCTTTTTAAGTGGCTGATCAAGAGGGACATCAATTTTGTATAAGCCCATGAAATTTTAGCTTAGTTTGTAATATTATCCTAAATGTCTGCAGGGAGGCCAATGTGATCTACAATTCATTTACATAGTCATTTTCAAGGACATCTCTAAGAATAACTGCACTCTGTGAGTACATATAGGAATCAAATGTATAGTCTCATTTATCTGATGTACAGTCATGGCCAAAAGTTTTGAGAATGACACCAAAATTATATTTTGACATGATCTGCTGGCCTCTGGTTTTTATTAGTGTTTGTCTGATGTTTATATCACATACAGAAATATAATTGCAATCATATTATGAGTACCAATAGGTTATATTGACAGTTAGAATGAGTTAATGCAGCAAGTCAATATTTGCAGTGTTGCCCCTTCTTCTTCAAGACCTCTGTAATTCTTCCTGGCATGCTCTCAATCAACTTTTGGACCAAATCCTGACTGATAGCAGTCCATTCTTGCATAATCAATGCTTGCATTTTGCCAGAATTTGTTGGTTTTTGTTTGTCCACCTGTCTCTTGATGATTGACCACAAGTTCTCAATGGGATTAAGATCTGGGGAGTTTCCAGGCCATGGACCCAAAATCTCTATGTTTTGTTCCATGAGCCATTTAGTCATCACCTTTGCTTTATGGCAAGGTGCTCCATCATGCTGGAAAAGGCATTGTTGGGCGCCAAACTGCTCTTGGACGGTTGGGAGAAGTTGCTCTTGGAGGACATTCTGGTACCATTCTTTATTCATGGCTGTGTTTTTAGGCAAGACTGTGAGTGAGCCGATTCCCTTGGCTGAGAAGCAACCCCACACATGAATGGTTTCAGGATGCTTTACAGTTGGCATGAGACAAGACTGGTGGTAGCGCTCACCTCTTCTTCTCCGAATAAGCTGTTTTCCAGATGTCCCAAACAATCGAAAAGGGGATTCATCAGAGAAAATGACTTTGCCCCAGTCCTCAGCAGTCCACTCCCTGTACCTTTTGCAGAATATCAGTCGGTCCCTGATGTTTTTTCTGGAGAGAAGTGGCTTCTTTGCTGCCCTCCTTGAAACCAGCCCTTGCTCAAAGAGTCTCCGCCTCACAGTGCGTGCAGAAGCACTCACACCAGCCTGCTGCCATTCCTGAGCAAGCTCGGCACTGCTGGTAGTCCGATCCCGCAGCTGAAACAGTTTTAAGATACGGTCCTGGCGCTTGCTGGTCTTTCTTGGGCGCCCTGGATCCTTTTTGACAACAATGGAAGCTCTCTCCTTGAAGTTCTTGATGATGCGATAGATTGTTGACTGAGGTGCAATCTTTGTAGCTGCGATACTCTTCCCTGTTAGGCCATTTTTGTGCAGTGCAACGATGGCTGCACGTGTTTCTTTAGAGATAACCATGGTTAACTGAAGAGAAACAATGATACCAAGGACCAGCCTCCTTTTAAAGTGTCCAGTGATGTCATTCTTACTTAATCATGACTGATTGATCACCAGCCCTGTCCTCATCAACACCCACACCTGTGTTAATGGATCAATCACTAAAACGATGTTAGCTGCTCCTTTTAAGGCAGGACTGCAATGATGTTGAAATGTGTTTTGGGGGTTAAAGTTCATTTTCTGGGCAAATATTGACTTTGCAAGTACAGTAATTGCTGTTAAGCTGATCACTCTTTGACATTCAGGAGTATATGCAAATTGCCATTACAAAAAATGAAGCAGTAAACTTTGGAAAAATTACTATTTGTCTCATTCTCAATACTTTTGGCCATGACTGTATTGCTTCTTCCAATGTTGGCCTTAGCTAAGAGTCCACCAGGTCCTATAGGTTGTCAGCAGATCTTGTAGAGGTGCAATGTCCCTTCAAAGCTGAACTGGTGTACTCAATACCACCCACTAAAAGGTAACATTGATGGTACTCCAAGAAGCTAAGGATTCTCGAAAAATAACCTCTTCAACCCATTTCAGAAAGGTCTGTCACTGAGAAACTCTCATCCACTGCTAGAGATAGATTACCATCAAGAAAGGTGCCACGAGGGCAGTGTTCATGGTCATCTGGCACCCTAAAATGGCTACCACTAACAGGTTTGGCAGTAGCTTCTCCATTTTCCAGATCCCTGGGGTTGCCCTGGCCTTCACCCTATTACCTCTCTGTACAGGGATCTGGAGTTACACAGGGACCGCTAGGCTGGAGCCATTCAGTCAGCTACTGTTCAGTGGAGCAAGCTGGCAAGAACAATAGTCAGGTAGCCCGGTCAGAACCAGAAGGTACAAAATCATCAAGGAGGAGAGACGTCAATAAACAAACCGAGGTCAAAGAATGGGATTAATCAAAATTAAACAACAAAAACACAGAATAGAACTATAGACCAGGTAATCACAACTATTGACTGGCAAAGGATGTCAGAGATTCAGGGGTTTAAATAGCAGGCAGCCCCACCCAGGGCTCTCAGGAAGGAGTAATCCATACCAGACCAGAATTAACCCCCTAATTAAGTACCACCAAAAGTCCTAGGACAAAATCAATATCAAGTAATAGCCGGAAAATAGAAAGATTGGCAAATTGGTTGAATTAATTTATTCAATAGCTTTAGTTTTATGCTTTACCTCAAATACCTTTTAACAAAAATAGGGCAATAGGAGTGGGTCGGAAAAACCCAACTTGCACAATTGATGTTCCTCCTTCCCCTTTAGAGTGGAGAACTCGGAAAACCCTCCTAGATGCCAACTGGTGGTCGAATCTATTGACCCATCATTTTTTATTAGGCTTGTTTTGTTATGTCAGGCTGGAAATATTTTTGTGATTATTTTTCATTTTGCCTTACGCTTCTTTTGGAGGAATTAGCTGACCCTCGTTAGCTCAGCAGTGAAAGAAAATCTGCGTAATTGCTACTCCCCAGTGTAATTATTCCTTAATTGAAACAGTTTAAGTTAATGGAGCAAATGTTCGTTCCCTCTTCTTCCTAGTTTTTTATTAAGCAGACAGGATTGGCTATAAATCTATAATCGTCCTCATCACAAGGGCCATTGGTTATACGACCGTTCCACAGGTTAATAGGATGTGGAGACATAAACATCTAAAGCTTTAGAGGCCCATTACATAAAAATTGTCATGGATGGGTTCACTTTGTTCCTTTGCGATGACCAATAAATCTAGCATAAACAGGAAGCTGTACAGAAGGGTCACATATTTTACAAGACAATAAATTCAGTTTGCTCTACTTTTAAAGGGGTTTTCTTGGATTTTAATATTGGATGGGATAAGTCATGAATAAGAGATCAACGATGGTCCATCTCACAACAAAATCATTGATCGGCTGATTGAGGGATCTTAACTCACTGCAGTTACGTATATTGTGGAGTGGCTGTGAATGATATTGCAACTTGGCATCATTCGTGACCACTACATAATGTATGGAGCTGCACCACTCCGGGTTCACCACAGCACATTCGATCAAGGGATCAATAGAGTTGCTAGACGTTGGACCTTCAAGGATCTAACATTGATGATTTATCCTATAGAGCAGTCCAAAAACTTATGTGCATTGGCTACCAGGCTACTATGATTTGTCATTTAAGGTTATGGAAAGACCATATCGTAGGTTGTCTTTGTGGTACGATACTGATGTAGTACTGCTGGAAATAAGTGGCCGAAGGAGCTGAAGCAGGAACAGCAAGCGGTAGTAGAAGTTCTTGAAGTTAGCAAGGAGTTGTAGGAAACAATCATTAAATGACTTAGAACATACTGGGTAAGAATGTTCAGGAGCTGGAGACTGAAACTAAGCTAATAGCTAGACACAATACTCAAGCAATGAGTGAGAGTTCCATGTGGCTTTAAGTAGGCCCAAACAAGAAACAAGATAGATTCCATAGACTCAGAATCCACCATCTTGGTAAAAGGCAATTGCAGAACACAACAGCAGCCCCCAGTAGTTAGGAGTGAAACTGCAGCACAATTATTTAAATTTACAATAGCGGCCACTAGTGGTCAAACTGTAGAAGGGCAACAGAAATCCTGACATTTTGATCAAAAGGTAGCCATATGCAGTAGCTTAGATACAGTAAACAATGCAAATTAACACCTATTCTTCCCCGTGAGTTACATAGTTACATAGTTACATAGTTAGTAAAGCCGAATAAAGACTTGCGTCCATCAAGTTCGACCTGTTAGTTCTGTAATTGCTAAAGTTGATCCAGAGGAGGGCAAAAACCCCAAATGATTTAGCCAATCTTCACCTGAGGAAAAATTCCATCCCGACTCTGAAACCAGCAGTCAGAATAAATCTCTGTATCAACCTACTATTTTATTCTATTTTTAAGTATATGCAGAAATCTGCCTGGTATCTAGAAAAGCATCCAGTCCCCGCTTGAACTGGTGTAGTGAATCTGACATTACCGTCTCCTCACTCAGTGAATTCCATATTCTCACTGCTCTTACCGTAAAGAACCCCTTCCTATGCTGGTGCTGAAACCTTTTCTCTTCCAGTCTTAGTGAGTGCCCTCTTGTTACCGTAATATCCCTCCTTTTGAACAAATCCCGGGCAAGGTCTCTATACTGTCCCCTAACATATTTGTACACATTTATTATGTCCCCCCTCAACCTTCTCTTTTCCAGGCTGAATAGTCCTAGTTTTGCCAACCTCTCTGGGTATTGCAGTCCCTCCATTCCCCTTATTAATTTTGTTGCCCTCCTTTGTACCTTTTCAAGCTCATTTATATCCTTTCTATATATTGGGGCCCATAACTGAGCACAGTATTCCAAGTGTGGTCTGACCAGTGCTTTGTACAGTGGAAGAACAATGTTCTCATCCTTTGCAGCTATACCTCTTCTGATACATCCCATTACCCTGTTTGCCCTTACAGCAGCGGCCTGACTTTGGGCACTCCAATTTAGTTTGCTATCAATCAAGATGCCCAAGTCCTTCTCCATCTCTGAATTCCCCAATGATTTCCCATTCAGTGAGTACTGGTGACTTCCATTTTTCCTTCCCATATGTATGACCTTACATTTCTCCTCGTTAAACCTCATTTGCCATTTAATGCTCCACCTACCCAGCTTATCCAAATCCCTCTGTAGGTCTGCACTGTCCTCTTTTGTATTAATTGTTTTACATAACTTTGTGTCATCTGCAAATATTGATATTTTACTATTTATCCCGTTGACTATGTCGTTAATAAAGATATTAAATAACATTGGGCCTAGTACAGACCCCTGTGGTACCCCACTAGTGACGCTTACCCAATCTGAGTATATTCCATTTATAACCACCCTCTGCCTTCTATCCTTTAGCCAGTTAGCTACCCACTTGCAGACATTTTCGCCCAGCCCCATCATTCTCATTTTGTATACCAACCTATTATGTGGCACGCTATCGAACGCTTTTGAGAAGTCGAGATACACGACATCCACTGGTTCCCCCTGATCTACTCGAGAGCTAACCTCCTCGTAGAAGTCAATCAGGTTTGTTTGGCAGGAGCGATTCCTCATGAATCCATGTTGGTTCGGGGTTAATAGATTATTAGCGTCAAGATGCTCCATGATTGCCTCATTAATAAAGCCTTCAAAAATTTTGCCCACAACGGACGTCAGACTCACCGGCCGATAGTTTCCGGCGTCACTTTTTGCTCCCTTTTTGAATATTGGCACTACATTCGCCTGTCGCCAATCAAGTGGTACAGACCCAGTCTCAACAGAGTCCTTAAATATAAGATATAAGGGTCTGTCTATCACATTACTTAGTTCCCTTAGTACCCGTGGGTGTATGCCATCAGGTCCTGGTGATTTGTTTATTTTAATGTTACTGAGGCGTTTCTGTACCCCAGCTTGGGTTAGATTTGTCATACTTAGTGGAGGATTAAGTTTGTCACTTCTCATTTCGCCTGTTAGTTCTTTTTCCTTTGTGAAAGTTGACGAAAAAAATTTATTTAATAGATTAGCTTTATCCTCATCTTTCTCTATGATTTTGCCTTCATCACTTTTTATCGGTCCAATATTATTCGATTTAATCCTTTTACTATTTATATACGTAAAGAACAGTTTGGGATTTGATCTACTTTCCCTAGCAATACGTCTCTCTGTTTCCTCCTTCGCTATTTTTATTTGTTTTTTGCAGGTTCTCGTTTTTTCCTTGTAACACATTAGTGCCTCCTTACTGTTTTCCTGTTATAATCTCTTGAATGCCTCTTTTTTGCTATTTAACGCCCCTTTTACATTCTTATTCAACCATATTGGTTTCCTCTTATTTCGGGCCCTTTTATTCCCATACGGTATATACCTCTCGCACTGAGTATTCAGAATTCTTTTGAAGGTTTCCCATTTACTATTCGTATTTCCTTGATTAAGAACTTTGTCCCAGTCTATAAGTTGAAGGTTTTCTTTCAGCTGATCAAACTTCGCCCTCCTAAAGTTTAATGTTTTAGTTGTTCCCTTATTGATAACCCTACTGAAGGGCATTTTGAAATTGATAATATTATGATCGCTATTACCTAGGTGCCCCCCTATCTGTACCTCAGTTATTCTATCAGGCCTATTAGTCAATATTAAGTCCAACACGGCCTTCCCTCTCGTTGGTTCCTGCACTAGTTGGGAGAGATAATTATCCTTGATATTTGTCAAGAACCTTTTTCCTTTCTGCGATCTACAGGTTTCTGTTTCCCAGTCAATATCCGGGTAGTTGAAGTCCCCCATTACAATCACCTCATTATGTTTTGCTACTTTGTCTATTTGTCCTAATAGCAGTTTCTCATTCTCCTCTGTTATATTGGGTGGCTTATAGCAGACCCCCAGTAATATTTTATTATTATTTTTTGCCCCCTCTATCTCTACCCACATGGACTCGACCCCCTCTTCTCCCTCTCCTATATCTTCCCTTAGTCTGGGCTTTAGACGTGACTTTACATATAAGCAGACTCCTCCGCCCTTCCCCTGTTTCCGGTCCCTTCTAAATAAACTATAATCTGTTAAATTTACCGCCCAGTCGTAGCTATCGTCTAGCCAAGTCTCTGTTATACCTACGATGTCATACCTCTCCTCCGATATAAGCGCCCACAGCTCATCCGCCTTATTGGTCAGGCTTCTTGCGTTGGTCAGCATGCAAGATAAAACTTTGGGGTTATTTAGCATCCTATTCTTCTCTAACGATCTAACTGTACTATCCCCACCCCCCTCTCCACCCTCATTATATTCACTTCTCCCCTTCCCCCTTGCTTGCCTCACATCCCACCTATTTCCTTGGTTTCCCCCCCCCCGTCTCTAGTTTAAAAACTCCTCCAACCTATTAGCCATCTTCTTCCCCAGCACCACTGCACCCTCCCCATTGAGGTGCAGCCCATCCCTACGGTAGAGCCTGTAGCCGACAGCGAAGTCGGCCCAGTTCTCCATGAACCCAAACCCTTCTGCCTTGCACCAACTCTTTAGCCACTTATTCACCTCCCTAACCTCCCGTTGGCGCTCCTGTGTGGCTCGCGGGATTGGTAGTATTTCTGAGAAAACTACCTTGGAGGTCCTTGCCCTAAGCTTCCTACCTAGATCCCTGAAATCATTTTTAAGGACCCTCCATCTACCACTCACTTTGTCATTGGTGCCAATGTGGACCATGACCGCTGGGTCTTCGCCAGCCCCACCCAGTAACCTGTCAACCCGATCCGCGATGTGCCGGACTCGAGCGCCAGGGAGGCAGCACACCGTTCGGCGATCCCGGTCTTTGTGACAGATTGCCCTGTCTGTCCCCCTAATAATAGAGTCACCCACTACCAGGACCTGTCTAGCCTGCCCTACACTTCCCCCCTCCCCCTCATTACTGGAGCATACACTCCCCCGGCGGTCAGAGGATCTGTCGTGCTCCAATAATGCCGGTTCTGAACCAGCCTTCCTATACTTCTTCCCTCTATCCCTTCTAACTGTTACCCAGCTCCCTGCCTGTTCAGCCTGCGCTTCCCCACTAAGCTCCACCCCCAGTGTTGACCCATTGAGTGTCTGCTCGGTGAGCAGCAAACTCCGTTCCATGTTGTCGATGCTCCTCAGTACCGCTATCTGAGCACTTAGATCCAGGATTTGGGCTTCCAAGTGCACGATATGCTCACATCTCTCGCAGCAGTATGGATCCCTGAGCGGTAGCTCAGGGAATGCATACATTGCGCAAGATGTACACTGCACGGCTCCGGCCAACATGGACGTCATTCTAAATATGGGGATACAGTCAGTATATATGTACAAGTACAAAACACAATTATTTATATATAGGTGTATGGACGGGGATCAATTAGGGATGTGCAAGTGTATCGATTAGATATCGGCGCGGGATCAATTAAGTATGGACGGGGGATCAATTAAGTATCAATTAAGTATGGACGGGGGATCAGCTGAGTGGGTCAGGTGGATTAATTAAGTATGGACGGTGTGTCAATTAACTATGGACTGGGATCAATAATTATGGACTGGGGAAATAATTAATTGTGGACTAGAGGGAATCAATCAATTAATTATGGACAGGGGGTTTAATTAAATAGGATGGGGGGTAAAGCAAATATATAGGTATGGACGGTGGGTCAATTAACTAAGGACTGGGGATCAATAAGTATCAATAATATCAATAAATATGGACTGGGGAAATAATTAATTGTGGTCTGGGGAATCAATCAATTAATTATGGACAGGGGTTAATTAAATATGGTGGGGGATAAGGCAAATAGATAGGGACTGGGGATGAGTAAAAGTGGACAAGGGGAATCTATTAAATAGGACAAGGGGGATCACGAGGGGAACACGAGAAAGCGAACATACCAGAACCTTCCTTCCACAACATCTTCCATTGGGGAAGAGTAAAGAAACCTCCAATCACTTTTCATAGTTGACCAGTCCCACCTGAATCAGTGAGTTTGGCTAACTTTCAACCAATGTGTATGACTAGGTACAGAAAGACTTTAAGACTTTGGCCTAAAGTGGACCTCTATGTGGCTGTTTTTGAAACTTTTTGTAAATTGGAAGCAATACTTATTGAGAGATTGAAATAAACTTCTATCAGGTCTTAAATTTCATCTGTGTAGGGTTTTTTTTCCTACCAAAAACAAGAGTAAACCCTTTTAGTGTGTAGCAGCAAAACCCTTTTATTTGGAAAGCCATTTGATTGCCCCCTCAGGTAGAGGTTTGAAGTGTTTTCTGAAGACCTCATCAACCAGTCTCAATCAAACATTGACAGGAGCCCATAAATCGTGAACATTTCTTTGTTCAAAGTACTTGGTTCCATGTTCCCATAATTCTAACCTAAAGACAACACTTAATTGGGTAATAAAACATTTCATGGTTTATGTTATTTCGGCATTTTGAAAAGTCCCCCGGAGTCAAGTTTTCTGGTACTTGATCATTGGTGTGATTACTTTTTTTCATTTACTGCTTCTTCTATTTTTTATTTGCTGCTGTTTCATCGACATTACCAAATTTCTGCTCATAAAAGCAAGACTGTACGTGATATTATTATGTGATGATTTTTTCCCCTATTGTACTTTTTCATGGTTCCAGGGCAGGTTTGAGTTTGCTTCCATATTTTGATGGCTCCAGTGGTAAACCAACGGCGCATTACCAGTCGTTTGATTTAAGTAGGTCAGATTCCCTCTCTCGTTTGGAAATCTTCTTTTTTCTTCTAGAAATAAGTAGGTTCCACAACTCAAAAACCTTCATCGATAACTTCTTCTAACATGAGTAGAAGATCTTGGGGCAAAATTTTTTGTCTTGTTTTTATTCCTTTTTGTTCATTGTGGTAGAAAGTACTTAGAAATTGCATATGTAGTACTTGGGTGTAATATTGTATTTGTGGTTACAAAAGAAAAGGTCTTAGGAACGTTTCTTAGAACACTTCCCACGGTCTCATCAAAAACCTCAAGTCCATACCGTATGTAGGTTTTTTTTGTATATTTTTAGAGTCTGCTTCTGGTTAGACCTCACATGAAGTCTTATTTTCTCTACATTTCCTTAGTAGTTAGATACAATTTAATGTTCACTGTTATCAGCTTTGGAGTCTCGAGAGAGTTTGACCATTGAGGTCGCATAAGTCCTCCTTAGGATTATCCAATGGACACAGTTGTCGTTGGTCTTCTGTAGAGGTTTCTTTAGTTTTTATTTGGCAATACTATAGACTTTAAACGGAGCATGGTCTTGTGGCTGAATGAAATTGGAGTCTGGGGATGGTCCCTTGTTCTGATGGTTCGGGAGAGTCCACCGGTCAAACCACTAGCGGTCAGGCCTCTTAACTTGATCTTGTCCAACAAATGTTTCCGAAGAGATTATTTCCAAAGTATAGAAAATATCAAAGTATTGAAAAATTACACTCTTGCTCCATTCAATTTCTTTTTCTCATTTTTTTATTTGTTACAGGCAGCTGTTAAAAACTGAATTGGGCTCGTTTTTCACCGAATACCTTCAGGTACGTTCACTTATATTTCCCTCCTCCGGCGTAAATAATAGATGTGAGAGGGAAAGAGGATGTCACATATCACATAAAGTGAGAATTATTTTACAGTTTTAGTATCAAGACTTCACAGCTAGTTTTCTCAGCGCGCGGCGCTGTTATTTTTCTCCCCATCCAGTTAAAATCTGCATCTTGCATTATTAATGCTTTAGGCCGGCAGACGGAGGTTGAGACGCAGATTGTGTTAGATTTTTATATTGTTCTTACTATTCACTCTTCAGAATCAGCTTCTAACTAAGGGGATGGTGATCCTGCGAGACAAGATACGCTTTTATGAAGGTAAAACAATTTAACTGTTAATCTAAAAATAAATATGAAAAGGAAAGTCTTTATGATCTCTTATATAACGGCAGCATGTATTAGAGGGGGAGACGCTGAGCTCGGGGATATATAATTTTCTATTATTTGGTTCAGTATTTTTGTACGAAAAGCTGTTGACTAATAAAAAAGCCTGTGAGTCCTTCTTCTCCCTGCCCACTCCCAGTGATTGGCAGCTGTAAACTCATTCAGTAAAAATGAACCAATAAGCAATGTGTAGGTGTGGTCAGAAGGACTCAAAGGCTTTTTTCATGAGTCCTCCTGCAATTCAACAGCTTTTTATATAAAAGTACTGAACCGAATCATAGAAAATTATATATCCCCGCGCTCAGCTTCTCCTTCTCTGTTCTAAGCTGCCCTCAGATAGGATAATATAGGAGATGTGATCATTTGCTCTAAGAGCATTTGCTGCTCTTTTATTTATTTTTTTTCAAACAAATGTAAAATCCCTTAAAATAAGGCTTTGCATTTCAATCCCACCAGGGCCAATATCTACATAGAGTTTGTAAATTGCATGAAATTACTTCCCAGTAAATAATTCTTGTTCAAAAACCTGCTAATTTGCCTAATTTTTGTCCAGGGCTGTGTATATGTATTTAAAAGGGGTTGTCCAGGATTAGAAAAATCATGGTTGCTTTTTATCAAAACCAGCATCACCCCTGAGCATGGGTTGTGTCTGGTATTGCAACTGAGCTGAATTGAACTTTGCCACAATACCACGTACAACCCATGCTCAGGAGTGGCGCTGTTTCTGAAAGAAAGTAGCCATGTTTTTTTTTTCCGATCACGGACAACCCTTTTAGTGTTTAGCAGGACTAATACTGCGGGGATATGAATACTTTACTTTTGTTTATGTATAGGTCAAAAACTCCTTGATTCTTTAGCGGAAACCTGGGATTTCTTCTTTAGCGATGTTCTGCCCATGTTACAGGCCATCTTCTACCCTGTCCAGGTAAGCGGGTCGGTTATTTAGAAGGATTGTATTAGTTGCAAAAAAAAAATAATAATACAAATTTTGTTTTGCCAATCAAAGCATAGCGTGGTTGGGGATAAGTACGCATCCCATGAAGTTTTCAATAATTGACCACTCATTAGTTGCATGTATCAGATTTTGCTGGAATTTCCCGCTCCGAGAGAGATAGACGGAGCTGCTTCATTCAGCGTTTGGACACAGAAGTCCACATTTATCAAAAAATAGTGTAATTTGCACCAAATCATTAGTGTTCCCACTTCAACTCCGCCGCTCCATATTTATCAAATGTTGCACCTTAATGATAAATTTGGGGTAAATTATCCCAGTGCAATTTTTAAGCCTTCCTAATATTAGGTAAGAGCCTAAAACCAAGTCAATACAAACATTTTTCACAAGTAACGACTTTTTTTGCATGGAAGTTGATACATTTCCCAATTTTGGAAGAGCAGGAGACCAAGAGGACAAAAGTCGCACGTTAGTATAAAATTTTGCGCAAATTTTTGGATGTGAAAAATGATTACCACCTAAATGTATTTGTTCTGCATCTAACAGCTATGACCTGTCTAGAATATGTGACTTTTATGTAAAAAATATATAAATTCTATCATGAACATGTAGTATTCAGGCCTAAAGGTGAACCAGGTAATAGAAAATAGTCTAAAACATGGTAAGTTTAACTTAAAGGGAATCTGTCAGTAGGATCAACCCTCCTAAGCAGTCTATATGGGCATGGAGGTCATAGGAAGTGGAATAAAATGATACCTTGATATCTGTGATATGATGTTTTATTCCAGAGAAATCCACGTTTTTCGTAATGTGTAAATGAGCTGTTAAGATCTATGGGTTGGACATGGATCTCCCCGAGAACTTGCCTGCAGAGCTTATTATACACGAAAGGGGGAGTTGCCAGTGTGAGACATGTAGATGAGGAGAGCAGACTGTCAGTCATTACATGTTTCACACTGGGAACACCTCATTTCATTTACAATGAGCTCTTGAGGCAGATTCTCGGGGAGATCTATGTCCCGCCCACAGATCTTTAACAGCTCATTTACATATTAAGAAAAACGTGGATTTCTCTGGAATAAGACATCGGATCGCAGATATCAAGGTATCATTTTTTTCAGCTTCCTATTACCTGCATGACCATATAGACGGCTTAGGAGGGTTGATCTTTCTGACAGATTCTCTTTAAGCATTTACCACAATGAAATGTCGCAATTTGTATACAAAAAAATTGTCGCAAGTGCAATGCTAAATGTCCCTTAGAGTGTTTTGGGCAAGAGTTTGCACCAGAAATTGTAAAACTTATTCAAATGTTGAAAAACTTTTCTGCAACTCAAAATTTTGCAACTTTTGACACTTTATTTTTGCTCTGTCAATTTTTTTTAAAATGGGTGGAGTCTAGCGGGACAGGTCGGGGTCTTACACAACCTGACAAATTCTATTGGCACACACCTCTTAATGAATTTGGTACATCTTACGCTAGTGTCTACTGGATCAAGACTGGTGTACCCAAGAGTTTTTATATGATATTTTGTTGTTTTTTTCTCCTTTCTTTTTTGGGAGTTAAAACCCCTTTAATATTATTATTTAGGATTAATTATCAATTATGCTTGTTTTCAATGTACAGAAAGTTTTTTTTATTAGCATATTTATTGTGACTTGTTGCTTTGTGCCAGGGGAAGGAGCCCTCCATCCGTCAGCTGGCTTTGCTGCACTTCAGAAATATAATAACCCTAAATCTTAAACTGGACGATGCCTTATCCCGCCCACGAGCCCGTGTACCTCCCTCCATCATTCAGATGCTGCTAATACTTCAGGTACATGACTACTCTGTTAATTAAAAAAGCAAAACATTTTCCAGATACCATGAATTTGTCTACAAACTTAAAAGATGCAGAAGTGGAAAAAACATTTTAACTGTGAAAAGTCATGTAGATGGTCCAGGTCTTCGGAGAAAAGGTTTCGGGGCTAAAAAATGCAGTAACAGGTTTCCTTTAAATTTGGCCTTTCACTTTCTGCTAATGTCTCAGCTGAAATCATCATTATCAGATCCGTATATTGCTGATAACATTGATTTCTGCAGGGTATGAGTCAGGATAACATAAGGTTTATTTTCCTTATGATGACTAAGTCTTTATAATTGTCAGTGATGTCAAAGATGTCAACAAACTCAGATGAGTGCGTGAGGCCTGAACATGAGCCCATTGCTGAATATTGTTTGGGATCACTATGTTAATAAGATGACTTAATATTTAGTAATTAAATGAACATGGGTTACGTCATGATCCAGCGTAAAAGAAAAATACATCCACCCTTGTTAGTCATGGTATCAGATCGGTTTCTACTCATGTACGGTTTACATACATTTTTTACCTTAACAAAGCTAAATGGTTTAATATCTCTAACCCAAAAACTTTCTGAACCTATGTCAACCTACCATAATTATATGTTATCATGTAAGCCAATACCTTCCGGATTATGAAGGAAGGGAACCGCTATGGGATCTGCGGTCACCCCTGTTTGTAACTAGGAGGTGCTTCCTTCATATAGAGCCATGTGGCTCCTATAGTATTTGAGGGGTTGTCCGTAACTGAGATATTGATGACATTTCTTTCTATTAGATCATCAATATCTGATTATTGGCGGTCCGACACCCTCACCAGACAGGTAATATCTGGTGCAACAGAAACCAAAACACAACAGTTCTCTTCCATGTCTTGTAGCTTTTTCAAAGTACTGCAAGCATAGTTTACCTTCACTTCATCGGGAGCTGATATGCAGTACCCAGGAAGAGCTACTACACAGTGTACGGAGCTATGGTGTTCTTTCTGGCTCTGTACAATGAGTTCTTGCAGGTATCAGTTGATCGATTGAGGTTCTGGGTGACTGCAATGATGTGATATTGATGAGTAAAGGATAAGTCATCAGTATCACAGTCCCGGACAACCCATCTCAGTACCATTTGCATATGAATCCATATGCAATTAGCTCCCTCTATTGATGACTTCATGCAGACAGAATTATACAATTTGTGAATAAAGATAATCAGAGCTCCCTAATACAGATATAAAATAAAGTAATCGATATCAGAATTTCAGACAAAAAAAAAACCCAGAATATTGGTCATTCACTTGAGGTGTACCACATTTTGCAGAGCTCTCAGTGAGGGTTTGGGTCCCGTTTTGAGTTTTTCCTTGGACCCCTCTAATTTTTGTGCATTCCCCAATTGAAACCATTTGTAAAGTGATCACAGATGCCTTTACATTGCAACTGTGTCCATTGAGACCACTAAGTAGATTAGTATGTAATGTTTTCCTAAAATATTTCTGTAAATGATGCTAGAAATGGAGAACGGCTGCAGATTTTCCTAATACATTTACTGTTCCTAAAAGGAAACATAAATCATTAATTTCCAGGAAGAGACCTAGAGAAGTATATACAGAGTCTAACTGTTACATAAAACCCTTCTGTTACCAGTCACATGTCCACGTTCTGGAATTTAATGGATCCCATGTGTGGGGAACGGATCGAAAGTAAGGAGGTTTTGTGTTACATAAGACTGTGAGGTCCAAAAAAGGGTCTTTGATGTGTAGCCCCACATAGTGTTCCTTAGCCAAAAACATCCCTAGAATGTGGTCCACTCTACAATTTCTCCTCCTAACCATGTTCTGTTACTGGTATACATGAGTAACCCCTTATGTTCTGTGCTAAAAAAAAATAATGTTTACAACGCTGCAGAGTTACATGCACAGAGCCAGTATATTTGCACACATTGTCTGTATAGTATCTTATTACAGAACGGTTGGCACTTCATGTGCCACCATATGGTGCTTCCATATGGCACAATATTACTGCTATTTCTGCACAATGTTACTTCTCTGTCCATCTTATCAGGAATAAAGCTGTAATGCAGCTCTAAAGAAGACTAACTACTTAATTTATGCTATCATTGAACTCCACGGGGAACAAAAACTGATATGAGTATATACAGTGGTGTGGAATATGTGGACACTATCTGAAGAATCGAAAAAAATATTAATATTTGGACATGTTTCTATAAATATGTTTATTTAACATTAAAGAGAATTGATTAATATGTTGGTGTCACGCAAGGTGTGGGAAAGACTTAGTGCAACACAAAGGGAAGAGGGAAAGAGAGCCCAGACTCTAGGGAAAGGGGGAAGTGGAGACCTCCTAGGCTTATCTAGTATCACCCTGTCTTCACTAACGTCCCTATATTGGCTCTCGCCCTGTCTTTCCCTGGCATTTGGCCCTGGCTAGGGAAGGGAGAAGGATGAGCGCTAGTCGATCCCCACTGACCACTAAAGACAACAAGGGGGAACAAACAAGGGAAGATAGCTTAGCTTTTAGTCGACTTCAGAGAGATTAACACCCGTCCTCATAGCTCCAGAGAGGATGAAGTAATGCACTTGCTCCGATCCTTCACAAAGAGTAATGAGTATCGCCGGCACCTCCTTCTAGCAGACAGCAGGTATTTATATACCCAGGCCAGGATGTTAATTAATTAGCCAGAGGAAGGTAGCCGCTGGGTCCTAGAGAGACAGCCTCTAAGAAGGTTCTGTAATGCCAAACGTAGAGATCTCCTGCAACCAACTGCAGGGCGACTGCCTGTCACTTCTGACACACCCGTGACAGTTGGGTGCTCCAAACATACTTTGGGATCTGCCATGGGTTCCAGCACATGCCCGACCAATGACTTTCTATTTTGATTGGTCTAAGCAGCAAATAAAATATATATATTTTTTCTCTATTGTATAGGTCTATTATAACCACCCTACCTATACATTTGTTATTAGAGACAACATATTTAAGTATTAAAGGTAATGATCACATATTGAGAAAATGTGGCAACTGTGGCCCATAAGCAGTTTGTGCCAGCTTACAATGTGAACTAAGTCTAAAAAAATCTTAAAATGCTTACCCAAAGTTGAAGAAGTGGGGAGGTGGTGCATCAGGAGGGAGCATGACCAACACATTTTGGATGAATTTACAGTGGGTACGGAAAGTATTCCGACCCCTTTAAATTTTTCACTCTTTGTTTCATTGCAGCCATTTGGTAAATTCTAAAACTGTCATTTTTTTCTCATTAAAGTACACTCTGCACCCCATCTTGACTGACAAAAACAGAAATGTAGACATTTTTGCAAATTTATTAAAAAAGAAAAACTGAAATATCACATGGTCATAAGTATTCAGACCCTTTGTTCAGTATTGAGGAGAAGCACCCTTTTGAGCTAGTACAGCCATGAGTCTTCTTGGGAATGATGCAGCAAGTTTTTCACCCCTGGATTTGGGGGTCCTCTGCCATTCTTCCTTGCAGATCCTCTCCAGTTCCGTCAGGTTGGATGATGAATGTTGGAGGACAGCAATTTTCAGGTCTCTCCAGAGTTGCTCAATTGGGTTTAGGTCAGGGCTCTGGCTGGGCCAGTCATGAATGGTCACAGAGTTGTTCTGAAGCCACTCCTTTGTTATTTTAGCTGTGTGCTTAGGGTCATTGTCTTGTTGGCAGGTGAACCTTCAGCCAAGTCTGAGGTCCAGAGCACTCTGGAAGAGGTTTTCATCCAGGATATCTCTGTACTTGGCCGCATTCATGTTTCCTTCAATTGCAACCAGTCGTCCTGTCTCTGCAGCTGAAAAACACCCCCATAGCATGATGCTGCCACCACCATGTTTCACTGTTGGGATTGTATTGGGCAGGTGATGAGCAGTGTCTGGTTTTCTCCACACATACCGCTTAGAATTATCACCAAAAAGTTCTATCTTTGTCTCAGCAGACCAGAGAATCTTATTTCTCATAGTCTGGGAGACATTCATGTGTTTTTGAGCAAACTCTCTGCGGGCTTTCATATGTCTTGCACTGAGGAGAGGCTTCGGTCAGGCCACTCTGTCATAAAGGCCCGACTGGTGGACGGCTGCAGTGATAGTTGACTTTGTGGAACTTTCTCCCATCTCCCTGCTGCATCTCTGGAGCTTAGCCACAGTGATCTTGGGGTTCTTCTTTACCTCTCTCACCAAGGCTCCTCTCCCACGATTGCTCAGTTTGGCTGGACGGCCAGGTCTAGAAAGACTTCTGGTGGTCCCAAACTTCTTCCATTTATGGATTATGGAGGCCACTGTGCTCTTAGGGACCTTCAATAATGCAGAAATTCTTTTGTAACCTTGACCAGATCTGAACCTTGCCACAATTCTGTCTCTGAGCTCCTTGGGCAGTTCCTTTGAGCTCATGATTCTCATTTGGTCTGACATGCACTGTGAGCTGTGAGGTCTTATGTGGACAGGTGTGTGACTTTCCAAATCAAGTCCTATCAGTTTAATTAAACACAGCTGGACTCCAATGAAGGAGTAGAACCATCTCAAGGAGGATCACAAGGAAATGGACAGCATGTAACTTACATATGAGTGTCTGAGCAAAGGGTCTGAATACTTATGACCATGTGATATTTCAGTTTTTCTTTTTTAATAAATTTGCAAAAATGTCTACATTTCAGGGTTTTTTTTCAGTCAAGATGGGGTGCAGAGTGTACTTTAATGAGAAAAAAAATGAACTTTTCAGAATTTACCAAATGGCTGCAATGGAACAAAGAGTGAAAAATGTAAAGGGGTCTGAATACTTTCCGTACCCACTGTATAAAGTGAGAAAATGTTGCAAATATTGGAGCACATTTGCACCCACTCAGAGGAGGTGTGGATTTAATTTTCTGACCTTAGGACAGCCTAAGACCCACCAGCGGTGATTTTCACACCGGTCTTGATAAGAAGGCATGTTGGACTCATTAAGAGGCATGTCTGAAAAGTGGTGCGCGCCTCCGTGGGTGCCTCGCCACAAATCTTACTCCAATGTCTCATAGACTCAAAGAAAGTTTAGTTAAAGCAATATTTCCAATAACGTTGTTACCTATCCACAGGTAGATCAATATATATCTGTCTACTGGCTCTGAAATTAATAGTAATATGGCTACATGCTCTGTTACTGCGCCATTCAAAAGGGGCATTTCAGTGTCCCTTTTTTGGGGATCCGCTGGTCATCACCTGTTATTTGGATAGGTGACAACTGCAAATGTTGGAAATTTTTTATTGTAGACAAATCAAACCAGTAAACTGTCTTCGCTTTAATGGAAAAGTACTGTAACATTTTTTTTCTTATTGACCCTGTCTCTTAATTACACAGCAATCACAAGGAAGGATTACCATAGAAATAGCTTCTGAATTAGCCGGGGATTTCATTTAAGCACTGCAGCATTTTGAAAGCAGAAGGATCAGACAGTTTTGCATTTTTTTTTCCATAGGGGGAAACATTTCTCGAACCAGTGATGTTTATAGTCCAAAACCCCATGACAGTTCTTCGTGTTCTCAGTTTTGTCCAGTGTTATAATAGGGACATTTCTAATTGTATTTGTGTATCCAAGCATATGAAGATTAGAATATTCGTGACTTCTGAAAACTACGGACTGACTGTTCTTTTTTTCTTTACATTATCTAGGGTGTCCATGAGTCTAAGGGTGTATCAGAGGAATATCTGAACCTGGAATCGCTCATTCAGAAGGTGGTCTCTCCATACCTTGGCACATATGGGTTGTACTCTAATGACGCTCCATTCACACACTCCTCCTGTATCTTGGGTATGAGTAAATTTTGTACTTAAGCATTGACATACAATTCATCACGATCTCCTTCTAGAGTAAAAGAGGTCAGCCCTCTATAGTCCATGATCATCTTTGAGTCGTTCTTTAACTTGGTATTTGCTGCCACCAGGTGGCCAATTTGGGTAGTGAAACAATAAACTTATTAAATTCAGTTTTCAGCGTAATGTACAGAATCATAGAATCATAGAATGGAAGAGTTGGAAGGGACCTCCTGGGTCATCTGGTCCAACCCCCTGCTCAAAGCAGGATTCACTAGATCATCTCAGACAGATGTCTGTCCAGCCTCTGTTTGAAGACGTCCATTGAAGGGGAACTCGCCACCTCTCGTGGCAGCCTGTTCCACTCATTAATCACCCTAACTGTCAAAAAGTTTTTTCTAATATCTAATCTGTGTCTCCTCCCATTTAGTTTCATCCCATTGCTTCTAGTCTTTCCCTGTGCAAATGAGAATAAAGATGATCCTTCTACAATGTGACAGTACTTGACATATTTGTAGACAGCTATTAAGTCTCCTCTCAGTCTTCTTTTTTGCAAGCTAAACATTCCCAAATCCTGCAACCGTTCCTCATAGGACATGGTTTGCAGACCAGTCACCATTCTGGTCGCTCTTCTCTGAACTTGTTCCAGTTTGTCTATGTCTTTTTTAAAATGTGGTGCCCAAAACTGTACACAGTATTCCAGATGAGGTCTGACCAAAGAGGAGTAAAGACCGATAATGACTTCACGTGATCTAGACTGTATGCTTCTGTTAATACATCCCAGAATTGTATTTGCCTTTTTTGCTGCTGCATCACACTGTTGACTCATGTTCAGTCTATGAAAAGGTATAAAAGTTGCAGATGGTGCTAAGCCTTAGTGCCAGAGTGGCCTAAAGGCACCAGTTGCAAGTGTATATATATATATATATATATATATATATATATATATATATATATATATATAACAGTACAGACCAAAAGTTTAGACACACCTTCCCATTTAAAGATTTTTCTGTATTTTCATGACTATGAAAATTGTACATTCACATTGAAGGCATCAAAACTATGAATTAACACATGTGGAATTATATACTTAACAAAAAAGTGTGAAACAACTGAAAATATGTCTTATATTCTAGGTTCTTCAAAGTAGCCACCTTTTGCTTTGATGACTGCTTTGCACACTCTTGGCATTCTCTTGATGAGCTTCAAGAGGTAGTCACCGGAAATGGTCTTCCAACAATCTTGAAGGAGTTCCCAGAGATGCTTAGCACTTGTTGCCCTTTTGCCTTCACTCTGCGGTCCAGCTCACCCCAAACCATCTCGATTGGGTTCAGGTCTGGTGACTGTGGAGGCCAGGTCATCTGGCTTAGCACCCCATCACTCTCCATCTTGGTCAAATAGCCCTTACACAGCCTGGAGGTGTGTTTGGGGTCATTGTCCTGTTGAAAAATAAATGATGGTCCAACTAAACGCAAACCGGATGGAATAGCATGCCGCTGCAAGATGCTGTGATAGCCATGTTGGTTCAGTATGCCTTCAATTTTGAATAAATCCCCAACAGTGTCACCAGCAAAGCCCCCCCACACCATCACACCTCCTCCTCCATGCTTCACGGTGGGAACCAGGCATGTAGAGTCCATCCGTTCACCTTTTCTGCGTCGCACAAAGACACGGTGGTTGGAACCAAAGATCTCAAATTTGGACTCATCAGACCAAAGCACAAATTTCCACTGGTCTAATGTCCATTCCTTGTGTTCTTTAGCCCAAACAAGTCTCTTCTGCTTGTTGCCTGTCCTTAGCAGTGGTTTCCTAGCAGCTATTTTACCATGAAGGCCTGCTGCACAAAGTCTCCTCTTAACAGTTGTTGTAGAGATGTGCCTGCTGCTAGAACTCTGTGTGGCATTGACCTGGTCTCTAATCTGAGCTGCTGTTAACCTGCGATTTCTGAGGCTGGTGACTCGGATAAACTTATCCTCAGAAGCAGAGGTGACTCTTGGTCTTCCTTTCCTGGGACGGTCCTCATGTGAGCCAGTTTCTTTGTAGCGCTTGATGGTTTCTGCAACTGCACTTGGGGACACTTTAAAAGTTTGCCCAATTTTTCGGACTGACTGACCTTCATTTCTTAAAGTAATGATGGCCACTCGTTTTTCTTTACTTGGCTGCATTTTTCTTGCCATAATACAAATTCTAACAGTCTATTCAGTAGGACTATCAGCTGTGTATCCACCAGACTTCTGCACAACACAACTGATGGTCCCAACCCCATTTATAAGGCAAGAAATCCCACTTATTAAACCTGACAGGGCACACCTGTGAAGGGAAAACCATTTCCGGTGACTACTTCTTGAAGCTCATCAAGAGAATGCCAAGAGTGTGCAAAGCAGTCATCAAAGCAAAAGGTGGCTACTTTGAAGAACCTAGAATATAAGACATATTTTCAGTTGTTTCACACTTTTTTGTTAAGTATATAATTCCACATGTGTTAATTCATAGTTTTGATGCCTTCAGTGTGAATGTACAATTTTCATAGTCATGAAAATACAGAAAAATCTTTAAATGAGAAGGTGTGTCCAAACTTTGGTCTGTACTGTATATATATATATATATATATATATATATATATATATATATATATATATACTTTTTTTGCAATGTATCTAAATAAAAATAAAAAAAAGAAGCAACTTTCCAAAAGTTTTCAAAAAAATCTCCTCTACCGTTTTGTGTATACAGTTCCTGTGTAGTCCTATATGACTTCACGTATATAACTATGTAACATGGTTAAAGTGTTTGTAGGAAGAAAGAGTAGCATATGACTTCAGGAGAAGACTGTTGAACCTCGGGGGCGCATAGGTCTGCATAGGAGCTGTATACAGAAAACCGTAGGACATTTTCAATTAAAACTATTGGCAAAGTCGCTTCTTTTTTATTTTAGACCCATTGAAACAATGGAAAGAAATTTTTTCACAAATATAACTGTGACCCTCCCTCTGGATCGGTGGGGGTCCGACCGTTGGGACTCCCACCAATCGGCAGAATGGGGCAATTTTCTTCGCATTAGAATGGAACTCTAGTGCACATTCTCGACCATTGCTCCATTCATTCCCTACGGGGAATGCCGAAATCTGCTCTCAGCTTTTTCAGGCACCATAGTGAATGAATGGAGCGGTGATTTGGCACCCGACCTGCCGATCCAATTTGTTTTCTTGGCTAAAAGTTCCCCGACGGGGATAAATATTCCCCAGTGCAGGTCCCATCAACCAGACCCCCACCGATTTCTATCCTGTGGATGGGTGAGAAATTGTTTTTACAAGTGCTCATGTGGTTGTAGAATTGATCATTTGATGTTGTATGATCTTCACAGAAAAACGCATGTTCAGACGTTGTCCCAAATCTGGTGAGATGATCACGAAAAATCCAGTAGTGAGATCCAAAAGCTACAACAATCCATTGCTGACCCCGGTAGCGGAGTATGAAATGGAAAACCTGTCAACCAATGGGACTGGAATCAGAAGACACTCGGTATCTGAGATGACCTCACTTCTAGAAATCCAGGGATACTCCAACCTGACCACCATCCTGGACTCTAGCTCTAAACTCTCAATGTCCACCACCAAGCCACCACCGACGGGTGAGCTGGAGCATCCCGCCATGGGCAACGGACAGTTTCCATCAATGCACAACAACAGTGAACCTCAACAAGGACTGTACCACAGCCAGAGCTCCCGGGAGGACTTGTCCAGAGACTCTACTTTGATTCCTGCCCCATCTTCCAGTCCAGAGACCATTGTTGACCAGATTTTAGAATCCATAGACTCTGATTCTGAAGGAATTTTCATCGATTTCGGAAGAGGTTGTGCCAAATCTTCAGGATACACCATGGATGTTGGGCGGCAAAGTCTTGTATAATAATCATACTTTTTTTTTGTTTTCTATTTTCTTTTTACTTTGGGCCTAGTATGGATTTTAGCTTTCCATTGAGCGTTGATTTCTAAATTTTAGTGGGGATCTAATTAAATGTATGATGAATTTCTGGTTCAGTTTTGATTAATGAATGTCTCGGTATGAGAAATGGGTGAATACAGATGGTGAAGGATCTTCTAGGTTTACAAAACAGGAAGTGGGATGTAACAGTTTTAGAAAACAGGAAGTAGAAACTTTCAAAACAGGAAATTAAAACTGCCAGAGTCACAAAACAGGAAGTAGGAATTCACAGATTCAAAAAAAAAAACAGGAAGTATTATCTTCAAGATTCACAAAACTTGAGTAGAAACTTTTAGATTCACAAAATAGGAAAAGGAATCTACCAGATTCACAAAATAAAAATGAAAAAATTCACACTAGATTCAGAAAACAAGAAGTAGAAATTTCTCCATTCACAAAACAGAAAGTAAAAATTCCCAGATTCAAAAAAACAGGAAGTGGAAACCTACAAGATTCACAAAACAGGAAGTGGAAACCTCTAGATTAATATATCAGAAAGTAGAAATTCAGAGATTCACAAAAAAAAAAGTATAAACTCCCAAAACAGAAAGAAAAATCTACCAGAGTCTCAAAACAAGAAATAGGAACTCCAAGATTTACGAAATAGGAAGTAGAAATTCCCAAAACAGGAAATGAAACCTACCAGATTCACAAAACAGGAAGTAGAAGTTCCAAGATTCACAAAACAAGAGTAGAAACTCTTATATTTACAACATAGGAAGAGGAATTCACCAGCGTCACAAACTAAAAAGTAGAAAATTCACACTAGAGTCACAAAACAGGAAGTAGAAATTCCTCCATTCACAAAACAGAAAGTAAAAATTCCCAGATTCAAAAAAACAGGAAGTGGAAACCTACAAGATTCACAAAACAGGAAGTGGAAACCTCTAGATTAATATATCAGAAAGTAGAAATTCAGAGATTCACAAAACAAAAAGTATAAACTCCCAAAACAGAAAGAAAAATCTACCAGTCTCAAAACAAGAAATAGGAACTCCAAGATTTACGAAATAGGAAGTAGAAATTCCCAAAACAGGAAATGAAACCTACCAGATTCACAAAACAGGAAGTAGAAGTTCCAAGATTCACAAAACAAGAGTAGAAACGCTTATATTTACAACATAGGAAGAGGAATTCACCAGCGTCACAAACTAAAAAGTAGAAAATTCACACTAGAGTCACAAAACAGGAAGTAGAAACTCAGAAAATAGGAAGTGAAATCTACCAGATTCACTAAACAAGAAATGGGAACCCCAAGATTTACAAAACAGGAAGTAGAAACTCCCAAAACAGGAAGTGGAATCTACCAGATTCACAGGAATTAGAAACCCGAAGATTCGCAAAACAGGAAATAGAAACTCCAAGATTCACAAAACAGGAACTAGAAACTCCCAAAATAGAAAGTGAAATCTACCAGATTCACTAAACAAGAAATGGGAACCCCAAGATTTACAAAACAGGAAGTAGAAACTCCTAAAACAGAAAGTAATATCTATCAGATTCACAAAACAAGAAATAGGAACACCAAGATTTAAAAAATAGGAAGTAGAAACTGCCAAAACAGGAAGTGGAATCTACCAGATTCACTGGAATTAGAAACCCAAAGATTCGCAAAACAGGAAGTTGAAACTCAAAGATTCAAAACTAGGAAGTAGAAACTCCCAAAACAGGAAGTGAAATCCACCAGATTCACAGGAAAGGGAAACTCTAAAATTTACAAAACAGGAAGTAGAAACTCCAAGATTCACAAAATAGGAAGTAGAAACTCCAAAATCCCCAAGACAGAAAGTGACAATATAGAGTGATTGGGGAGGACAGATCCCCCCTACCAGCCACAGAAGAACGGCATACTAGGCCTAGCTCTCTATTATACGATAATAAATTACCAGTAATCAGCTGGTTTGCCCCTTTCAAGGCCTAACACAATACAATAACTGCACATACATAATTTAATTATGTAAATCAGTTATGCCCCCATGTTTCTTTATTGATGTAACGCCTTCTCATTGTGTCCTGAGATTCACATTGCTCAGAAATGACTTGTCTTCCAGTCTGGTTGACCACCATTTGAATACATGTAGTTATGTAGATTGAAATGGTCACAGGAATTTCTACCTGCTATACGGGAGACTGTTTCTCTGTGCTGCACTGACTTGTTTTAGATCCTTGGCCACTGAGAAGATGATATATGACACTACGCTGCTTCAGGATACATAGCAGTTTAACAAATTGTTCAGTTGTTGGAAAAAAAAGGCTCAAGTATTGTAACTAGAGATGAGCTAACCCAACACGAACTGTAAAGTTCTGAGTTCGTACTGGTGCCACACTCTGAACGCTGACTTTTTCCCAGAAGTCCATTTCACAGTTTGGGTTCGGGGTCGAATAAAGTTGGTTGAAAGGCTGCAGCTCAACCAATCAACAAGCTTTTAGGCTGTGGGCATTTCCGGAGCCATCACAGCTATGCCAGGTATGGCTTTGATTGGTCAGCGCACCATGTCACCTGGCCTGTGTAAAGGGATGGCGCCCCCATTGTGCTCTGACTAGGGTAGAGACAGGACACTGCCCGAATGAGGCACAGTGCAAAAAAAAAATAAATAAATAAAAAAAATGATGTGGATCCCCCTTATTTTTAATAACCAGCCAAGGGAAAGCAGACAGCTGCGGGCTTATGTTATCAGGCTGGGAAGGGCCATGGATATTGGCCCCTTCCCAGCCTAGTAAGACCAGCACTCTGCCGTCTCAGAAATGGCGCGCTCATTAGATGCGCCAATTCTAGCGCTTAGCCTTGGCTCTTCCCGACCTGCCCTGGTGCGGTTGCAATGGGGTAAATATTTTTTGGTGTTGTGAGCTGTGTAATGTCCGTTGACATCAAGCCTTGGGGTTAGCACTGGAGAGGCGTCTATAAGACACTCTCATTACTAACCCCGTTATTAAAAATAAAAAATTAAAAAACGTGATGTGGGTCCCCCCTATTTTTAATAACCAGCCAAGGGAAAGCAGACTTATGTTATCGGGCTGGGAAGGGCCATGGATATTGGCCCCTTCCCAGCCTAGTAAGACCAGCCCCCAGCCGTCCCAGAAATGGCGCATCCATTCTGGTGCAGTTCTGGTGCTTAGCCTCAGCTCTTCCCGACTGCCCTGGTGCGGTTGCAATTGGATTAATATTTTTTGATGTTGACGTGTCAGCTCTGCAATGTCCGCTAACATCAAGCCCAGGGGTTAGTACTGGAGCGGTGTCTCCCCCATTACTAACCCTATTTTTAAAAATAAAAAGTCACACACACAGGAAAAAAAAGTTTATTTGTATAAAGACTCCCCCCACAAATTCTCTGTTTCACCCATTTATTATTAAAAAATAATCCCGCAGCTCCGACATAATCCATTGTGGTTTCAATGATGTCCAGCGACTCTCTACTGCAGCATATGGAGCATCGTTCTGAGAATGACGCTCCATAGGTCACTCCTGGTCGTGTCTCATGAGCGATGATGAAAATAACATAAAAAACATATTAGATAAACCACTACCATAAAAGTCTTATTACCCCTAGCAAGCCAAGAATACATGCTGTCAAAGAAACATTTGTCAGACAGCTGTATAAAGTGTATGAGCAGCTCAAAGGGGTTATCCAGCCCATCTCACTTATGAATCGGTAGGTGCTGATGGGGCATCCATCGACCATTTGTCAGGTCTTGTGCACACCTGACCGGTATCATATGTGTCCATGATACCTGATCTTTACTCAAAAATAAAAAATATACATCTTGAAATCTTCACACCGGCCACTGGTGTAGGTTTAGACTTTAATTTCCTACTGTTTCAGGAAATGCACATGTACATTAGCCACAATGAACAGACTCCTCCCCTATCTTTTGTATTGAAGCACCTAATGAGCGTGTGCAAAGGTCATTGTGAAGGGAAAAGGTCGGCTGTGACATAAGAGGCAAGATTACAATGACTGATACCATCTCTATACCCTCCTGATAACACGGAATCCACCAATCACAGTAGGCGACGTCACAGCTCCCCCTCACTTCACAATGACTTTTGCACCCCCTCAATGCAAAATATAAACTCTGAGTCTGTTCATTGTTGCTAATGTATACAGTATGTGTATAGAGGTAACACCTGTGGTTGAAATCCTGTCTCTGATGATAATGAGACTGCTGAAAACATCAGGAAGTGTAATAAAAGCCCTAGTGGCCAGTGTGAAAATTGCAAGATTTCTAATTTTAAATTTTAATAAAGTGTTTGATACGGAAATTTAAAACAAAGGGGTGGCACTGGTTATATTAAAAAAGGCACGCTATAATTCTAACATTTGGAGATGGATTGTTGTATTGTGGACAGAGAGTTGAGAATTTTTGTACTTTTCATTATTTTTTATTTAGTCATCTGAAATGACCGAACTGACAAATCAGCAGAAAGCTTTTGTACAGACACAGACTTTAATCCTCGGAGGGATTTTCAGACAAAGCTTTCTCTACGATTGCAAAAAAAAAGCCAGCAGCATGATAATGTGTGTGGCCATGAAGTGCGCATCCACCAGCTGGGGGCAGATTGTGATTTCGGCGCTCTGTGCCAGCGGCTGAGATCTCACAGCAAAAGCTTCATTATACATGGGGCATGGAGACGGGTCAGACACCTCAGCACCGGGGCTCCGCTAATGGCCTAACAGGGGGCAACCTGCCATCCACAATGTCTAATGCCAGGTCAGCCAGTGCGGTAATAATGAAGGGAAGCGCTAATGAGGGGCTATCAAATATTCAGAATCATCAGAAGCCCTATCCAAACATCTTAAGTCTTCAGCTCCAGATTGTAGATTTACGTGCCCCACTATCAGAATATTAATAAACACTATATGAACAAAAGTATGTGCCCCCTCCACATTTCACCTCCAGGAGCTTGACTGACCTCCCATCCTACATCCATAGACATTAATATAGAGTAAGCCCCCTTACAGATGCAACAGCTCCTGCTCTTCCGGGAAGGTTTTTTTTGAGATGTCTGTGGGAATTTTTGCTCCTTCGTCTAGAAGATCATTTATGAAGTCAGATCCTGATGTCGGGGAGAGGCCGACCTCACAATCTCCATTTTAGGTGTTGGATGGGGTTGACATTATGGTCGTGTACAAAACTCCCCCCAATCATGTCTCTATGAAGTTTTTGCACTGGGCACAGTCATGGGGAACAGAAAATGGCCTTCCCTAAACTGTTTCCACAAAGCTGGAAGCTACGATTGTCCACAATGTCTTGTGCTGAAGCATTAAGATTTCCTGTTGCTGGAACTAAGGGCCCAATGCCGACCCCTAATAACAAGCCCATAGCATTTTGTACAGCGGGCACAATGCAGTCAGGGGGTAACGTTCTCCAGACATTCACCAAACCCAGACTCCTCCATCAGACACCAGATAGAGAAGTGTGATCCATCACTGCACAGAACACGTCTCCTCCAGAGTCTAATGGCAGCTTTACACCACTCCATCCGATGCTCGGCATTGTGCTTGGTGATGTAAGGCTGAATGCAGCTGCTCGGCGATGAAGCTCCAAGTGGGGGCGCAGTGTTTGTGCTGATTTTATAGCAGAGTAAGTCTGGACTCTGCAGTTATGAGGTCAGTTGAGCGTTGGTGATTTTTCTGCCCTCTGCTCCTCAGCACTCGGCACCCCGCTCTGTACCGTTATGGGGTCTGCACTTTGTGGCTGAATTGCTGCGGTTCCTTCCACATCTCAGTAATATTACTCACAGGTAATGGAAGATTCAGGAGTGAAGAAATTTCATGAACGGACTTGTTACCCCAGTGGCTCCCATTACAGGACCGCACTGGTATCAGGGAGCTCTTTAACTGCTTTATTCAAAGCAAGGGGCACGTGACCCACATCATGGTGATAGATAGTCTAACCCCCAGCGATCATGGCCTAAACACCTATCTTGTGGATAAATATTGTTCATTCGCTAGCCCCTTTAAAGCTTAGACGATTGTACAATTTTCCTCCCCCTTAACCACAATGCATCATAAACCTCCAGAGCCCAATGTAAAAATCTTTATTTCCCATCAAAAATCACTTGTATTCCTGGCAGCAAAAGTTATATTTCCCTACAGCTCCTCCGCAGGTGAAATGGGGTATTACACAATTCTCTTTGGAATCAATGGACTGCTTATGTAAAGCATAACCATGTCAGGTCCTCTAGAGCAGGAGCCGCTGTCTGTAGCCACTCTATGTATTTCACCATGGGGCGAAGATTTGGGTAAGTTTGTAACTTTGGCATGTTGCCAACTTTTTTGTCTTAGTTTGACTCCAAAGCTTTCTTTTCTACTACCCCTACACTAATAACAGGCTATGAATGTCTTGTAAATCACCATGTACCAGACCTCTACACCCACCTCAAGTTAAATGACCTTCATCAGTGGAGACCAAGGAGAGGAAGCAAAACTCAAGTGGGCCAACAGGCGACAGCCCATATTGTAGCAGACTCCTCACCCACTCTTACTCCCATTCGTTCATTGGTGACTCACTGACCTGAAATATTTGCTCAAATTAATATTTAACCAAAGAAAGTGATTGACGTCCTGACACAGACGCCCAGACTTTTGCACTGACCGCTGCCAGACTTTTACTTCTCTCATGAAAATCAGGAACTTATATGAGATCACCTTGGAAATCCTACTGAAATGTGAAATACAAGCAGACCAGTCCTATAAATTACGTATTCCAGATGATCAGACTTTCAAAATGATCCGACTTCCTTTTTTTTTGTAAAAAATTCCCCTTTAAATTGAAAAATCAGAGCGATCGACTGTGTGGGAGATCAGCAGCAAGTGTTCAATTTCTCTACAGTGCCACCTCTGGAGAAAAGAAGTATTACACAGCTCTCGTTTTAAATCAATGAACTGAATGTTTAATGTATGGACTTTTCTTGTCTTCTTATTGTAGCTGCTGTTCACACTGACAAATAGATCATACATGAATTATTACAGAATATTCTGGTAGAGCGTTGGAAAGTCTAAATAGGGCTTTACCGTACAAATATCAAAGTTCAAAATTACATATAGGTTATTATCACATAGTCAGGACATAATTACATCCTATGAAAGTGAACCAGGAAGGTTTGCATTAATTGGCAAAAAGGATATCTTGAAAACCATGAGGTTAATTTAGAGGATCATCTGTCCAGGATAATCATGAATTGTACAGAGTGGGGAGAGGTTACAAAGAGCATCTCTTGCTCTGGAGGACCTGTCTTGTCCATAATACACAGATATTCCATTTAAATGGACATTGCTGTAATACCTCATTTCTCCTGCGGGGGAGCAGCAGGAAAATTGAACACTTACTTCCACGTTTCCTCTCAGATCACATGGGTTCAAAAAGGGAGATACTTTGCGAAAAACCTATTGTGAAGGGATTCTCCTACCAAATAAGGACTAACCAAAAAGGAGATGTTCTTTAAAGGGTGTGAAGATCTGAGATTGTGAGTTTTAATAATCACCTAGGCAAGTTAACGATGCAACAATATTTTATTCCTTACATCCATGGTAATACAGAAATTCCAGGTAAATGTCCAAAATACAATTGTAGTTCCACTGCTTTGTGCTAGGCCATACTCACTGTCCCCCAACTTTTGGTTGGCCCACAGATTTCGTATCTCCAGCAAGTATAGTCTGTAGTCATAGTCCACGATCCTCCATATAACAGATAAAATGATAGAAGCAAAGGTATCCAGTAGCAACAGTCCTTTAAGAAAGTTTATCAAATCCAGATGACAGATCCCACAACTGTAGTGCGTTTATCCAGCCCAATCAGCAGTCAATCTCTACTCTATAAGCCATCGATCCATCCATGGTCCAGGTCCTCAGACTAGATCCTATCCCTTTGCCTACATTCCACCAACCTCCACTAAACATGTGGCTTCTTTTCTCTTTCACTGGGATCAGCCCCCTGAATGGGCAGAACTGCTCTCACCCTCCCCCCAAAGCTAAGTGTGCATTAATGGAGTTATTTTTTTCAGGTCGAACCCATCACCTGCGTCTGCCTGTGGTGACAGCTCCACCGGATCTACTTTCAACACTCACACAATGGGCCTAGTAGCTGTTTGAACAATGGTTAGAGGCTCCTCCTGAGATACTAATGAATTACTGGAATGCTGGACACTTTACAAGTGAAATTAGTGCACATGCTGACGAGCAAGTAGAATAATAAAACACAGAAAGAAATCACTAATAAAACACAACAATAAGATCGACGAAAATCGGTGTTCCGTGCTGGAAAAGTCTTTAGTAAATAGGCAGCTCCTCACAAAGGGTATCTGTCAAAAGTGGCCACTTTTTGCTTCTATTTTATTCCTGCTTATTCCTCGAGTATTCCATTTTTCTTTTTTTTTAAAATCCGTTATGCGGTTCTAGAGATATTGGTCTTTTTATTTAGTGCTCATTTTTATGCCCTTTTCTAAAGGGGCGTGGCTCACAGATTCTATAGGGGAGTGACTTAGACTGATCTGCATAATAACCCTGTGAACCACACCTCTTTTGAAAAGCCATAAAAATTTGTACTGAACTAAAAGGCCCATATCTCTGGAACCGTATGGCGGATTTCAAGAAAACAAAAAACAGAATACTCAGGGAAACAGTGGGAATTAAATAGGAACAAAAACTGGCCACTTTTGAGCTGGTGACAAGTCCCCTTTAAGCATTTGGTACATAAAAGAAAAAATAACCAGCATATGCTGACAGTCACAGATGAGTCATTTTTGATGTACTGCTTCATAAGTAAATGTTAATGCTAAGCTGGAATTGAATTAGAGACGTCTGTTCTGAAAATCACCGGGATGGATTTATCCGTGACTCGGATGAGATAAAATGAATGCATGGAATAATACTGAGGAGTATAACAGATCACAGGAGCGGCCGGGGCACAGGTGTTAAAATTCAACATGCCCCTTCCATTTTTATCTATGACATCACCTATCCAGGTCCAACGACCCCCATATACATTAGATTGACGCCCATCCTTGCCAAAATTGCCGAGCAACTTTTTAATTATTTTTTATTATTGCATTCGAAAAAAACAAAACTGTCTAATTTTTCTGACGAGGAGGGGTCTATTTTTAATAAGTTCCGTTTTGGTTATACATAAAGGACCTAATTCATTATTGTATTTGTGTCTTTTTTGTCTAATTTTTGGTGTTTTTAGCCTATTTTTGATTTGCTCCAAATTCTTTTAATTTGCGCCTTTTTCAACTCTATTTTTTATGTGTGCACTTTATTTTTTTTATGTTTTCCAATGTGGATGTATTTTTTTTTGTTTTCTAGAGGCTTGTGGCCAATTTATCAATTTTGACCTTTTAAGTAATGGTTGCACAAATGAAATTTTTGCACAAATTTTTGCTCAAATTTTTCAGCACTTTGCAACTTTTGGCACTAAAAAAAGGCACAAAAAAGTTGAAAGACTAAAGAGAATTTTTTGAAATGCGTAAGTAAAAATTTTTACTCTTTTTATGGTGTACACATTTTTTTTTATTCTCATTTTGAAAATTACAAGATATTGTTATAGGCTGTATCATTATAGATGTTGCAATTCCAATTATGTGGGTTTTTTATATTTATTTTAATTATTTTTTTTAATTTAATAAAGCAATGGGTAAAGGGAAAAGGCATTTTTATTTTCTTTTGGATTTTTATGTGCATTTTTTTACATTTTATTTACTTTTTATTTTAATGTCACTGGAGGACTTAATCTTCTATGGGCCTGATCGCTCCTATACTCTGCTCCATTACTTTTGTGATGATCACTTCTATAATACATGGATTTCCTGAAATTTCGGCTTCGTCGTTACTCACGCAGAGATAATTTGGTTATAATTTGTGTAAATGGATCATTATTTCCGTTTCGGATTCCCCGCGGGCGGTGGAGCCGATCACATATCTCCCTGGTGACGTCGTCGCTGTTAGTTGGGTGTTGAGGCTTTGATCTCTGAAATTGGGATGAGAACAGGTAGTTTGAGGGCACTTTACACTTTAATATATTTAGACATCAAAGCTCAGCTGGAATCGGCCCGAGCCGACATCACGGCGCACAGTGTCTCCGCTGTTATTTCTGGTATCATGACCAAGAATCACTCATCACAGGCTGATGTCACCATCAATTGACCAGAATAAAAAATCTTTTCCATCCAAAAAGCAACGCTGCCTGAAAGTTTCCTGTGAGGTGTGCTAGGATGCGTCTTCATCCCGATAAGCAGATTTAGTGTATAAGATCCGGCCCCTTCCCCCGGTGTATAACATCCAGCCCCTCACCTCCAGTGTATAACATCCAGCCCCTCACCCGCAGTGTATAACATCCAGCCCCTCACCCCCAGTGTATAACATCCAGCCCCTCACCCCCAGTGTATAACATCCAGCCCCTCACCCCCAGTGTATAACATCCAGCCCCTCACCCTCAGTGTATAACATCCAGCCCCTCACCCCCAGTGTATAACATCCAGCCCCTCACCCCCAGTGTATAACATCCAGCCCCTCACCCCCAGTGTATAACATCCAGCCCCTCACCCCCAGTGTATAACATCCAGCCCCTCACCCCCAGTGTATAACATCCAGCCCCTCACCCCCAGTGTATAACATCCAGCCCCTCACCCCCAGTGTATAACATCCAGCCCCTCACCCCCAGTGTATAACATCCAGCCCCTCACCCCCAGTGTATAACATCCAGCCGCCTGCCCCCAGTGTATAACATCCAGCCGCCTGCCCCCAGTGTATAACATCCAGCCCCTCACCCTCAGTGTATAACATCCAGCCCCTCGCCCCCAGGGTATAACATCCAGCCCCTCACCCTCAGTGTATAACATCCAGCCCCTCACCCCCAGTGTATAACATCCAGCCCCTCACCCCCAGTGTATAACATCCAGCCCCTCGTCCCCAGTGTATAACATCCAGCCCCTCACCCCCAGTGTATAACATCCAGCCCCTCGCCCCCAGGGTATAACATCCAGCCCCTCACCCTCAGTGTATAACATCCAGCCCCTCACCCCCAGTGTATAACATCCAGCCCCTCACCCCCAGTGTATAACATCCAGCCCCTCACCCCCAGTGTATAACATCCAGCCGCCTGCCCCCAGTGTATAACATCCAGCCGCCTGCCCCCAGTGTATAACATCCAGCCCCTCACCCTCAGTGTATAACATCCAGCCCCTCGCCCCCAGGGTATAACATCCAGCCCCTCACCCTCAGTGTATAACATCCAGCCCCTCACCCCCAGTGTATAACATCCAGCCCCTCACCCCCAGTGTATAACATCCAGCCCCTCGTCCCCAGTGTATAACATCCAGCCCCTCACCCCCAGTGTATAACATCCAGCCCCTCGCCCCCAGGGTATAACATCCAGCCCCTCACCCTCAGTGTATAACATCCAGCCCCTCACCCCCAGTGTATAACATCCAGCCCCTCACCCCCAGTGTATAACATCCAGCCCCTCGTCCCCAGTGTATAACATCCAGCCCCTCACCCCCAGTGTATAACATCCAGCTCCTCACCCCCAGTGTATAACATCCAGCCCCTCACCCCCAGTGTATAACATCCAGCCCCTCGTCCCCAGTGTATAACATCCAGCCCCTCGCCCCCAGTGTATAACATCCAGCCCCTCGCCCCCAGTGTATAACATCCGGTCCATCGCCCCCAGTGTATAACATCCAGCCGCCTGCCCCCGGTGTATAACATCCAGCTCCTCACCACCAGTGTATAACATCCAGCCGCCTGCCCCCGGTGTATAACATCCAGCCCCTCGCCCCCAGTGTATAACATCCAGCCGCCTGCACCCGGTGTATAACATCCAGCCCATCGACCCCGGTGTATAACATCCAACCCTTCACCCCCAGTGTATAACATCCAGCCCCTCGCCCCCAGTGTATAACATTCAGCCCCTCGCCCCCCAGTGTATAACATCCGACCCCTCACCCCCCAGTGTATAACATCCGGCCCCTCACTCCCGGTGTATAACATCCAGCCCCTAGCCCCCAGTGTATAACATCCGGTACATCACCCCCGGTCTATAACATCCGGCCCCTCACCCCCAGTGTATAACATCCGGTCCATCGCCCCCGGTGTATAACATCCAGCCCCTCACCCCCGGTGTATAGCATCCAGTCGCCTGCCCCCGGTGTATAACATCTGGCCCCTCACCCCCAGTGTATAACATCCAGCCCCTCACTCCCAGTGTATAACATCCAGCCCCTCAACCCCCAGTGTATAACATCTGGCCCCTCAACCCCCAGTGTATAACATCTGGCCCCTCGACCCCGGTGTATAACATCCAGCCCCTCACCCCCAGTGTATAACATCCAGCCCCTCACCCCCAGTGTATAACATCCAGCACCTTGCCCCCCAGTGTATAACATCCGGTCCCTCAACCCCCAGTGTATAACATCTGGCCCCTTGACCCCGGTGTATAACATCCAGTCCCTCACCCCCAGTGTATAACATCCGGCCCATCGACCCCGGTGTATAACATCCAACCCCTCACCCCCAGTGTATAACATCCGGCCCCTCGACCCCAGTGTATAACATCTGGCCCCTTGACCCCGGTGTATAACATCCAGTCCCTCACCCCCCAGTGTATAACATCCGGCCCCTCACCCCCAGTGTATAACATCCGGTCCATTGCCCCCGGTGTATAAAATCCAGCCCCTCACTCCCAGTGTATAACATCCAGCCCCTCGCCCCCAGTGTATAACATCCAGCCCCTCGCCCCCAGTGTATAATATCCAGCCCCTCAACCCCCAGTGTATAAGATCTGGCCCCTCGACCCCGGTGTATAACATCCAGCCCCTCGCCCCCAGTGTATAACATCCGGTTCATCACCCCCGGAGTATAACATCCAGCCCCTCAACCCCTGGTGTATAACATCCAGCCCCTCACCCCCAGTGTATAACATCCGGCCCCTCGACCCCAGTGTATAACATCCAGCCCCTCGTCCCCAGTGTATAACATCCAGCCCCTCGCCCCCAGTGTATAACATCCAGCCCCTCAACCCCCAGTGTATAACATCTGGCCCCTCGACCCCGGTGTATAACATCCAGCCCCTCATTCCCAGGTGTATAACATCCGGCCCCTCACTCCCCGGTGTATAACATCTGGCCCCTCACCCCCAGTGTATAAAATCCAGCCCCTCACTCCCAGTGTATAACATCCAGCCCCTCACCTCCGGTGTATAACATTCAGCCCCTCACCCCCCGGTGTATAACATCCTCTCCATCGCCCCCGCTTTATAACATCTGACCCCTCGCTTCCCCGGTGTATAACATCCAGCCCCTCACCCAGGTGTATAACATCCAGCCCCTCCTCACTAGCGTATAAAATCTGTCCCCTCCCCACCCGATGTACAACATCCAGCCCCTCACCCCCTGGTGTATAATATCCGACGCCTCGCTCCCGGTGTGTAACATCCAGCCCCTTCCCCCCCGGTGTATAACATCTGGCCCCTCGCTCCCCCGGTATATAACATCCGGCCCCTCGGCCCCAGTATATAACATCCAGCCCCTCACCCCTGGTGTATAATATCAGACCCCTCACCCCCAGAGTATAATGACGCACCCCCGTTGTATAATGACGCGCCCCCTGGGCCGTGGGGTACTGAGTCCCGGGCCGACGGTGCAGGGGATGTCACAGTGGCGGTGACCCGGTCCATAACCCAGGGCGGTCAATAAAAGGGGAATTATTGAAAGGGGATTATAGTTTTTTATATAAGTGTTCGTGACGCCACCTATGATATGTGGCTATATGGAGCAGCTGCTGCGGTGCAGATTCTCTGGAGCTGATGGTGATGCAGCAGAGTTGGTTCAGCTCTCCACAGGTAGAGCTAAGCTCCAGGGCGGTGCAGTGATGTTATAGATGAGGTAGATGTTGCTGTGCTGTGTGGTGCAGGGGATGATGGCACAGATAATAATTCTAGGACACAGTGGGGATTAGTCTTCAGGTTTACTCACAGTTGTCAGACTCCATGTTACCAGTGCCAGGGTAGCCTCCCACGCCGTCCTGTGTTTACCAAGGCAGGGGTTCAGCAAACTCCCAGGTGTTTCAGGAATACATAACGGGACCCCGTTCTATGTGCCTTCCTCGGTCATCTTCTTGCACTGTGCCTCGCAACCAGTGTCCCAAGCCAGTAACCTCGAATCTTGGCAGGCAACGTGCAGTCCCCTGGACTTTATGCGGCTACCTTTTTGGCGATTTAGTTGCGATTGTGAACAACTGCACCCTGAAAGTACAGAAGCCTCCGGTTTCTAGCTGAGCCTTGTAGTTCTCCACTAGTTAGGGGCCGGTCCCCTTTGCGGCCTGATCCCTCCACACTCTGGTACATTCGGGCGCACGGGTGGCATCCGCACTCGCCGTGCCCCTGGGATCCCCTCACTTCTGGAGCCTTCCCTCTGCTCCCGTCCTCTTCCAGCCTATCCTCCTGGGCCTCTTTATCTAGGCCCTCTCCTCTGAGCAGAGCTCATACAGAGCTCCTGCTCCCACTACTTCTCCTCAGACTCTCCCCGTCTCCTTCCCAAGATGGTTCCCTTTTGTACTCCTACTGAAGTACTCCCCTGTCCTTCTTCCTCCACCCACACCCACTACTTGGTTCCCCCTCACTCAGTCCACCCCCCCACTTCCAACCAGGGACAGTGCATCTTGCCCCTCCTGCTGGTCTGGAGTAGTGTAGTGTTGGATGCAGGTGTTAGGGTCCCGGGCAGTACTCCCTCCTTACCTGAGAGTGAGATACCACACCTCTGGGTGAGATGCAGTACCTCTGTGCCGACTGAACCCGCAGGGGCGCCACATACTCCCCTGGTAAAACACAGCACGTCCGCGGGCTGGAACAGAGTAAAAACAAGCTATTTTAGACATATAAAATTTTAGAATGCATTCACATAGAAGAACATCATAACTTTTTCTTCCCTTTATGGGAGGCACATTTTCTTTAACGTTACAGGTTTCTTTTTCAAAATATTATAAAACTTTCTTCAATAAAACTTTCTTCACATCAATTAAACATTTTTCAATAAACTACAGTGAAATTGATAGCCGAGTGTCCCTCTCATTGATGAAGGTGCAATTTGAGGGACCCGTCCTAAAACCCTCAACGTAGGCCCTGGACGTGGCTGCAGGGCATAGGTGATCCAGCTGTTGGACCACGTCTTCAGCCACACCAATCGGGTTTTTGTTCTGCGGTCTGTATAAAACCAATAAAAAGCACTTTAAGAAGTGCGAACTATATACACATAAAAGTTCTGGCTGCTCACAGTCCTCAGCCTAACAGTTTTTATACCCTTACCGGGTAACTAGACAAACACTCAAACTTTTTCAGTCCACTCAAACAAGGGTGTACCCTTCCAGGTAACTATTTATAGTTTCTTGCTCCTCTTACGATAGTAGTTAGTAGTGGGGCCCCCTCCTGGGGTACATTGACCCACCACTAGATGGCCCAGCCGGGTCATCTTCTTCAGATGGCAAGGGTACACTCTCCTCCTCCACCACTCTGTGAACATGGAGAGCGTACCAGCCCTGCTCTACTCTGTGCCTGGTGTAGGTGACCTTGTCACCAAGGTATAGATCCCACGCCGGATGTCCCTGCTGTAATTGGGACTCTACGTCCCGCCGATTCACGAAGAGCTCCGTGCCAAGTTGGGGCTCCCAGATAAAGCCCCATCCTCCATCCAGGTCGAACTTGACCACGATTCCCTCTACTCGTGGGTTGGGCGTGGCTGGCTTTGCTTTGCGGGCCTGGGTTTTCTCCTCCAAATTGCAGGCCTCCATCCTCTCCCAGCGCACCCGCCGGGTCCGCCGCTCCGCCTCTAGCTGGAGGAGTTCCCGTCTGCAGTGTGCCTCTCTGCACGTCGCCTCCTTTTGGGTCTCCCTGGGGAATCCCATCAAGTCACTTGCTGGGTTATCCCATCTATACTGCTCTCCTTCATCTCTATGGGCAACCAGGGGTGCGGGAGCGGGCAGAAAAGGGAGGATCTGGTCCTCAATCTTCGCGGACCAATCCCAGTCCGTACGTCCGTACACCCATTCGGGTGTGGGGGCAGGTGGCCCAGGAGCAGGTCAATGTCAGAAGCGCCCAGATAAGGAGACTCCTGTAGGGGGACCAGGAGTAGATCAGCGCCATCGGCGCCCGGGAAAGGGATGCCGCAACTACCTGCTTCCGCGGTTGCTCGGCCCTACCCGTCGCCTCCTGTTCCAGGAGTGGCTCCGCTGGGGCTGGGGCGCTGCTGATGGAACTCAGCGCTGACTGCTGCCGGATCACCAACTTCTCCAGCAACTCACTTCTCCATATGGCGACGGCAGCTTGCTGGGCCTCCTCCATCCGCCGGCCCAGCTCTTGTACCTCATCTCGGAGGAATCCAGTATCCTCCAGGGACAGTTTAGCCACTACTCCCTCCAGGTTGAGGGATACTGCTCCAGGCAGCAGGCCACGGGCCGGAGTTTGAGGCTGGTCACCCTCCATCGTGCCTGTTGGGAGCGGTCTGACTGCTCTGATGGAGACCCCACACTGTCTCCAAGGTTTCTCTTCTACTCTCCCCTTTCTGGGTTGGTCCCATGGCTGCTTGCTGTCGGCCACACCTGGGAGCGGCTTCCCCAGACTGATGGACAGGTCTAGATATATGTCCACAGGCGCATGGGGCGGGCTGCGCTTTTGGCGCCACGATGGGAGGTTCCTTGTTGTCTTTTACCACGCACATAATGGTGCCCGTTCTTCTGGGCGGGCGCCACATTCAGTATACAACACAGTCTCTAGGCGCACAATACCCAGTTATAATGGGTTAGTTCATATCCTGTTCGTGACGCCAAATATGACGCGCCCCCGGGGCCGTGGGGTACTCGGTGCCGGGCCGGTCGATGCAGGGGATGTCACAGTGGCGGTGACCCGGTCCGTGACCCAGGGCGGTCAATAAAAGGGGAATTATTGAAAGGGGATTATAGTTTTTTATATAAGTGTTTGTGACGTCTTCAAGGTTTACTCACAGTTGTCAGACTCCAGGTTCCCAGCGCCAGGGTAACCTCCCAAGGCAGGGGTTCAGCAAACTCCCAGGTGTTTTAAGAGTACATAATGGGACCCCAGTCTGTGTGCCTTCCTCGGTCGTCTTCCTGCGCTGGCTCTCACCCTCCTGCCCTGCCCTGCGCCTCGCAACCAGTGTCCCAAGCCGGTAACCTTGAATCTTGGCGGGCAACGTGCAGTCCCCTGAATCCTATTCGGCCACCTTTTTGGCAATTTAGTTGCGGTTGTGAGCAACTGCACCCTGGAAGTACAGAAGCCTCCGGTTTCTAGCTGAGCCTTATAGTTCTCCACTAGTTAGGGGCCGGTCCCCTTTGCGGCCTGATCCCTCCACGCTTTGGTAGATTTGAGTCGGGCGCACGGGTGGCTTCCGCACTCGCCGTGCCCCTGGGATCCCATCACTTCTGGAGCCTTCCCTCTGCTCCTGTCCTCTTCCAGCCTATCCTCCTGGGCCTCTCTATCTAGGCCCTCTCCTCTGAGCAGAGCTCCTACAGAGCTCCTGCTCCCACTACTTCTCCTCAGACTCTCCCCGTCTCCTTCCCAAGATGGTTCCCTTATGTACTCCTACTGAAGTGCTCCCCTGAACTACTTCCTCCACCCACACCTACTACTTGGTTCCCCCTCACTCGGTTCCCCCCCACTTAAAACCAGGGACAGGGCTCAGCATAAGCCAGTGCATCTTGCCCCGCCTGCTGGTCTGGAAGGGTGTAGTGTTGGATGCAGGTGGGTGGGTCCCGGGCTGTACTCCCTACTTACCTGAGAGTGGGGCACCACACCTCTGGATGAGATGCAGTACCTCTGTGGCGACTGAACCCGCAGGGGTGCCACAATAACATCCGACCCCTCACCCCCGGTGTATAACATCCGAACCCTCACCCCCCAATGTATAACATCCGACCTCTCAGTCCCGGTGTATAACATTCGGCACCTCACCCCCTGTTGCATAACATCCAGCCCCTTACTCCTAGTGTATATCCTCCGGTGCATCGCCCCTGGTGTATAACATCCGGTCCATCGGCCCCGTTGTATAACATCTGGCACTTCGCCCCCAGCATATAACATCCAGTCCTCGCACCCAGTGTATAACCTCCGGTTCATCGCCCTGTGTGTATAACATCCAGCCCCGGTGTATAACCTCCGTTTCATTGCTCCGGTCTATAACATCTGCCCCTCCGCCCCTGGGATAACATCCGGCACCCTCACCCCTGGTGTATAACATCTGACCTTTCGCCCTCAGTGTATAACATCCGGCCCTCACCCCGGGGTATAACATCCAGCCCTCTACCCCTCTGGTGTATAACATCTGGCCCCTCGCACCCCCGGTGTATAACATCTGGCCCCTCGCACCCCCGGTGTATAACATCTGGCCCCTCGGTGTATAACATCCGTCCCCTGGTGTATAACATCTGGCCCCTCGCACCCCCGGTGTATAACATCCGTCCCCTGGTGTATAACATCTGTCCCCTCGCCCCCCTCACAGTATATAATATTCAGTCCCATCAACCTCTGGCATATAACATCCGGCCCCTCGCCATGCCGTCTGCCATTACTAACATGTGACAGAACGGCTGGTGGTGTAGAGCTCACTGATACCAGCGCGGTCCTGTAATAGGAGCCACCGGGGTAACAAGTCCGTTCATGACATTTCTTCCTCCTGAATCTTCCCTCATCACCTGTGAGTGATATTATTGAGAAGTGGAAGGAACTGCAGCAACTCAGCCACGAAGTGGAGACCCCATAACGTTACAGAGTGGGGGGCTGAGTGCTGAGGAGCAGAGGGCAGAAAAGTCACCACCGCTCTGCTGACCCCATAATTGCAAAATCCAGACCTCCTCTGGTATAACATCAGCACAAACACTGCACCCCCGCCAGGAGTTTCATGACCGAGCAGCAGCATGCAGCCGTACATCACCAAGCACAATGCCGAGCGTCGAATGGAGTAGTGTAAAGCCGCCACCACTAGACTCTGGAGGAAACGTATTCAGTGCAGTGACGGATCACACTTCTCTGTCTGGTGACTGATGGACGAGTCTGGGTTTGGTGATTCAAGGAGGACTTGTTATCAAGGGTCAGCCTTGGGCCCTTAATTCCAGAAACAGGAAATCTTAATGCTTCAGCACAAGACATTGTGGATAATTGCAGCTGCCAGATTTGTGAGAACAGATTAGGGAAGGCTCTTTGCTGGTCCCCATGACTATGCCCAGTGCACAAAGTCCACAGAGACATGGAGGGGGGAAGTTTGATGGAATAACATTATGTCAACTTCATCCAACACCTATAACGGAGATTGTGAGCCCGCCCTCTCCAAGATCAAGGTCTGACCTCACAAATGATCCTCTGGGTGAAGGAGCAAAAAATTCCCACAGATGCCTCCAAAATCTTGTAGAAATCCTTCTCGGAAGACCGGGAGCCATTATATCTGCTGAGGGGCTTATTCCATATTAATGTCTATGGATGTAGAAACGGGGGGTCAGAAAAGCTCCTGTAGGTGGGATGTGGAGGGGGCACATACTTTTATCTATTTCGGGTAATAACATAATCGCAAACATTCGAAAAGCCAAAATCAAGAAATTTCATATTGGGGGTCCTCTGTTCAGGACCCTCATCTCTTGGTCAGAGTGTAAAGAGATTACAAAGACCCATGCTAGACATCCCTTTGATTTGAATGGACACTGTGTAATACTTCTTTTCTCCTGCGGGGGAGCTGCAGGGAAATTGAACACTTACTACCAGGTTTTCCCCATAGATTACAGCTGATCGCTGCAGGTTCTGTTGTCATTTATTATAAGGGAAAAGTCCCTTGAAATCTGGAAAGTCCCTTGGCCGGCAGCCACGTGTGCGTCCGTAGAAGGCAGAAAATTGGCAGCAGTAAAAGTCAGAAATAAAGAGTTTTCTTTTTTTTTTTTTCTGGAACTTTTCCTATGAATCTACATTGTGTCAGTCATCCGGTCGGGGAGGGGAGGAATGCGGGCGAGTGGGTGGCTTTTATTTTCACCTTGGATTTTAAAGTGTTTTTCTCCTGTATTCGCCCCGCCTTCAGCACTCACATGAATCCCGAACAAAGGAACCCCGAGCACCTTCCCCAGACCTGGTCCCGAAGCGGAGTCACCTGGGAGGGCCCCCGGAAAGGAGGACACACCGGGCAGTGACCGGGGACGGTGACACGAAGCTTCCCGGGGACACACTGCGACGAAACGGATCAGGAAGTGCTGTGTACGGAAGGTAGCGTCTCACTGAACTCTTTTGTTTTTCACCTGCACCGACACATTGTAACAAAACACCAGCGCAGGAAAGAACTGATACGATGTTTACACTGATACGATGAAATTCTCTAAAGTTCGAATACTTCTCACAGCTGAGGATTTGTTACAATTACCGTATATTCAATCTGTGCAATGCTCTGTGAATTAACCATACTATGATTTATCTGCACCGAGACATTGTAACAAAACACCAGCTGATACGATGAAATTCTCTAAATATTGAATACTTCTCACAGCTGAGGGTTTGTTACAATCACTGTATATTCAATCTGTGCAATGCTGTGTGAGCTAACCATACTATGATTTACCTGCACTGACACACTGTAGCAAACCATTAAGACAGGAGAGAAATCTGTGTTGCTTATAAGCTGAAAACTCATCAGACCTAATACTTCTCACAGCTGAGGATGTGTTACAGTTACATCCAGTCTATGCAATGCTCTGTGAGCTAATTATACTAGATTTGCCCTGCACTGACACATTGTAGCAAAATTGCAGGACAGGAATGAGGTCTGTGTTGCTGATACACAGAAGCTTAAATCCTATACAGTCCTAACTTCTCACAGCTGAGGATTTGTTGCAATTACATCCGGTGTATATAATCCTCTGTGGGCTAAATATATTACATTTTACCTGAACTGACACATTGTAGCAAAACATCAGTGCAGGAGAGATATTTGTACATCCAGGCTCTGAAATCCGATAAGACCTAATACTTTACAAAGCTGAGTGTTTGTTACTATTACATCCTGTCTATGCAATCCTCTGAGCTCAATATGCTACATTTACCCTGCACTGACACATTGTAGCAAAATACAAGGGCAGGAATCAGATCTGCATTGCTGCTGTGATGGTTTTTATCCAGAGCAGACCCTAAATATGCAAATTGAAGAGAGAATTTGCATATTTAATTTCCCAGAGGAGCATGCATGGGTTATAAGTCTCCTCACTCTGACATGCAAGGCCTGGCTTGTCACTCTGCACAAGGAAAAATGTAGAGCCCTTATACCCCTATCCAGAAATTAGAAACCTATGCAGTCCTTCTGCTTATCACAGCTGAGGGTTTGTTACTATTACACCAAGTGTATGCAATCCTCTGAGAGCTAAATATGCTGAATTTTACCTACGCTGTCACATTGTAGCAAAATATCAGGACGGGAGAGAGATTTGTGAGATCGCTGGAACTCTAACTGATACAGGGGGCTTGTCTCCACCTTTTTTCCTCTGGTTGTTCCCTGGCCACTTGTCCTCTGCCAGGAGGATTTATAGAGCAACAAGTTGTGCATTCACCTGGCCGCTCCATTTAATGTTTTATGGCACTGCTAAAATTATATTTGAATGATATTGTTCTCCAGTGTTATAGACTTTGAAAGGAGCTGCAGGACGCATGTGCAACCTGATGCACCATACAACGCCTCCTATGGATAGGAGATAACTTGCTGTTCGTTGGGGATCTCCAATAATCCTGAGGTTGGGGATGGAGAACACTGAGATTAGAGTTTTGCAGCCCCATCCTGCATGCGTTACCTCCGCTACATTCATTGTCTATGGGACTGCCGGAAATTGCCCTATAGACAATGAATGGAGCGGAGGTCGTGCAGCAGGGGGTTGCAGAGCCCTGATCTTGGGATCATTGGAAAGTTGTTTCTATCCTGTGGTTAGGAGAGAAGTTGATTTTTGGGGAATAACTGGGCAACCCTCAGTTACCCCTCTGGGCAACCCTCAGTTACACCTCTGGGCAACCCTCAGTTACACCTCTGGGCAGTGTATGACATGAACTCCTGATTTAGAGGGGAAGCTGCCATTTCTGTTTTAAGGTCACATAACGATAGCAATCGGGGCCTCCATGTTGGAGCTTTGAGCCGGTGGGTTATGAATACAGCTCTCTCTACCCTAAAAAGGCCACAACAGTGAAATTGTGTGAATCCCGATAGAACAGGAATAACGCTGTCCTGTCAGAACCTGTTTAACTCCCGCGCGTTTCAAAATAGCTGCGTCCTCAGGCGATATTGTCAGGATTCAGACGCCATCCATAATCACTAACTAAACACGTTATATTAAACTATCATTAACTCCGTAATTGACGGCGCGCTGTCAGAATCTCCATTACTTCACCTGACGGACGGCTCCGCTCACATGACTATAATTAGGCAGAACACATCGAGCATTTTATACTATAAATTGTGAGTGGCGTCAATAGTTATTCCATCAGATCCCTTTAAATCACATTTTTTTTTCCCATAATCTGAGCCCCCACCTGCTATGATCCGTTTAGGGCACGTTCATACACCGTTATCTGAAGGGGATTTTTCTTCTCCTCATGTACAATGGCTGATAACACCTCTATATACAGTACATTACACAGAATCCTCCATTCACAATAGGTGATGTCACAGCTCACCTCCTCTTCCTCCTGTACAATGACTGATAACACTTCTATATACAGTAGATAACACAGGATCCACCATTCACAATAGGTGATGTTACAGCTCACCTCCTCCTCCTGTACAATGACTGATAACACTTCTATATACAGTAGATAACACAGGATCCACCATTCACAATAGATGATGTCACAGCTCACCTCCTCCTCCTCCTGTACAATGACTGATAACACCTCTATATACAGTACATTACACAGAATCCTCCATTCACAATAGGTGATGTCACAGCTCATCTCCTCCTCCTCCTGTACAATGACTGATAACACCTCTATATACAGTAGATTACACAGAATCCTCCATTCACAATAGGTGATGTCACAGCTCACCTCCTCCTCCTCCTGTACAATGACTGATAACACCTCTATATACAGTACATTACACAGGATCCACCATTCACAATAGGTGATGTCACAGCTCACCTCCTCCTCCTCCTGTACAATGACTGATAACACCTCTATATACAGTAGATTACACAGAATCCTCCATTCACAATAGGTGATGTCACAGCTCACCTCCTCCTCCTCCTGTACAATGACTGATAACACCTCTATATACAGTAGATAACACAGGATCCACCATTCACAATAGATGATGTTACAGCTCACCTCCTCCTCCTCCTCCTGTACAATGACTGATAACACCTCTATATACAGTAGATAACACAGGATCCACCATTCACAATAGGTGATGTCACAGCTCACCTCCTCCTCCTCCTGTACAATGACTGATAACACCTCTATATACAGTAGATAACACAGGATCCACCATTCACAATAGGTGATATCACAGCTCACCTCCTCCTCCTGTATAATGACTGATAACACCTCTATATACAGTAGATAACACAGGATCCACCATTCATAATAGGTGATGTCACAGCTCACCTCCTCCCCATCCTGTACAATGACTGATAACACCTCTATATACAGTAGATACCAATCCACAGGATCCACCATTCACAATAGGTGATGTCACAGCTCACCTCCTCCTCCTGTATAATGACTGATAACACCTCTATATACAGTAGATAGCACAGGATCCTCCATTCACAATAGGTGATATCACAGCTCACCTCCTCCTCCTGTACAATGACTGATAACACCTCTATATACAGTAGATAACACAGGATCCACCATTCACAATAGGTGATATCACAGCTCACCTCCTCCCCCTCCTGTACAATGACTGATTACACCGTTTCTCTGCAGTTCCTCGCCCCTTCTGGAAGCAGAGGGCACTGCGCCTCGATAAATCCCTGGCGACCATTACACTATAATTAGGAGCTATGGCGGTGATACAAGGGGCCTTTGTCCAGGAACTTGTCAGGTTAATTTAATTAAAACTCCGACCGCCTTTAATGAAATCTCTCGGCTGCTGGAAGGTTCAAAGCGTTTAATCCCCAGAGCCTGAAATTTCCTATCTGAGTGTTAATTTAGCAGCGCGGGATCCGACCGCTCATTAACGCTTCGTGCAGTCGGCGCGAGAAACAGAAAATAAATTATCCGGTCGGAGTTTCCGCATAATTCTCCCATCATTATTTGCAGTGAATGTAAATAGCGGTGATAAGCGGCGCAAAAAGGTGACTCTTCAGGGCGGCGTACTGGCTCTTTAAATTTTCCAGTGACATCCTATGTCTCTGCAATTAAAGAGGTATTCCGGATAAAAAAAAGCAAACAATCATGAAGTCATGTCTAATGTCCCAAAAAATAAGATTCTACTTTTTACTAAATTAAACAGCGCCCCTTTCTTGTCCACAGGCGATGCCAGGTATGACAGCTCAGCCACATTCAATTTCGTTCTTTAAGCCCAAGTTCCCAAGGTGCATTTTTTTTTTCTGCTGTGGAATAAAAAAAGACAAAGAAAAAGCAGCAAAAAATCGTTAAAGATGTAATAAAAACAAAATATTATTTATTATTATTAATTATTATTAAGAAAAAGTAACCTAAATTAGTTGGTGATAAAACCTCAAAATGTGGAAACTTAGTCTGAGCTGCAGTACCAGATACGACCATAGACCTCAGGTGGCGCTATTTTATTGTTACATTTATGGGTGAAAATTAAAATCTGAACTTTTTCTTTCTTTTTTTAGGTTAAAGTGCAAATCGCCCGTCAGGGGGGCATCCTCACAATTTTGACATGGAAAATTTGCCATCTATAGACTTTGAACAGTTAGCGGAAATTGGTACGTAACTGGCCCCAAAAAAGGGGGCCGTAGGATGTGATCAATGTATGAGAAATCATGCCTATTTTCTGCTGCTTGCCCTGACTTAGCCACTACTATAGATTAACTTTTTTCCTCCTTGTCTTTAGCTCCCCCTAGTGGTGGCAAAAAAATATCTGGATTATTTTGTTCTTTTTTTTTCTTCATTGCAGAGCTTCAGAGGGATGAGGAGGAGCAGGCAGAGCTTCAGAGGGATGAGGAGGAGCAGGCAGAGCTCAGCGGTGACACAATGGATTCTCCCACCCGAGAAGCTAATGATGTCAGCATAAGTCACCCTTATTATGACATCGCCCGCCACGGCATCATCCACGTTGCCGGTGAGTGCTGACCACTGTAGGTGAGGTTAGGACCTCAGAACCTGGGCACACGTCAAAGACCACCTGATATTGGGGAGGCCAGGAACATTGGATTTAATATACTCGCACCTACGAATTGTGGTTGAGTTTTTTGTACTTTGCACCTTTTGTTTTGTTTTCCTGTTCATTTGTTGTTGTTTTTTTTTTTTATTATTTATTTTTTTGTTTTTTGTTCGCAATTGTGGGCGAAGTTTAGGGCTCCCAGACTTTTTATTTATTTACTAGATGGTGGCCCGATTCTAATGCATTGGGTATTCTAGAATATGTATGCAGCCGACCGGGCGCAATCAGCACAGCGGTGTTTAAATTTGGCGCCAATAATGCTGATTATTCGTCACCGGTAACCGCGACCAATCTGCAGAGCGGTGTTTAAATTTGGCGGCAATATTGCTGATTGGTCGCGGCCGGCCACCACGACCAATCAGCGAAGCGGTGTTTAAATTTGGCGCCAATACTGCTGATTATTCGTCACCGGCAGCCGTGACCAATCAGCAGAGCGTTGTTTAAATTTGGCGCCAAGCTCGCTGATTGGTCGCGGCTGGCGTCCGCAACCAATCAGCAGAGCGGTGTTTAAATTTGGCGCCAATCTCGCTGATTGGTAGCGGTCGCCGGCGTCCGCGACCAATCAGCACAGCAGTGTTTAAATTTTGCGCCAAGATCACTGATTGGTCGGGTCCGGAGACCGCGACCAATCAGCGAATCGTATTGGTGAGGACCAGGGAGCGGAATCGTATTGGTGAGGACCGGGGAGCGCCGTTGCCTGTGCGGCTACTTCCGCTGCGAGAAGCCGGGACATGAGCGACTGCTCGCAGCAGAAGTATCCGGACCCGCAGCGCCACTCCCCGGTCCTCCCTTGACACCCTAGCCGCTGATCTCCCGACAGTAGCCACATGGTGTTACTAAGGTCCGGACATTTGTGTTCAAAATCGCTGATTGGTCGCGGGCGCTGCCCGCGACCAATCACCAATTTGGGCGCCACATTTAAATATCGGCCGCGACCAATCAGCACAGCGGTGTTTAACTTTTGCGGCAAGATCAGTGATTGGTCGCGGCCGAAGACCGCGACCAATCACCGATTTGTGCGCCACATTTAAATAGCTGCCGCGACCAATCACCGATCTTGCAGAGACATTTAAACACCGCTGTGCTGATTGGCCGCCGACGCTGCCCGCGACCAATCACCGATTTGGGCGCCACATTTAAATAGCGTTCGCGACCAATCAGCACAGCGGTGTTTAAATGTGTCTGCAAGATCGGTGATTGGTCGCGGCCGCTATTTAAATGTGGCGCCCAAATCGGTGATTGGTCGCGGGCAGCGTCGGCGACCAATCAGCACAGCGGTGTTTAACTTTTGGGCCAAGATCAGTGATTGGTCGCGGCGAGAGATCAGCGAATCGTATTGCTGAGGACCGGGGAGCGTCGCTGCCTGTGCGGCTACTTCCGCTGCGAGAACCCGGGACATGAGCGGGCGCTCGCAGCAGAAGTGTCCCGTCCCGCAGCGCCGCTCCCCGGTCCTCCCTTGACACCCTAGCCGCATGGAGGTCAGCGTCGCCGGCGGTCGGGAGATGAGCGCCTCGCGCCGCTCATCTCCCGGCTGCATCGCCGCTGAGCTCCGTCCCACAGATGAGCCGCTAACGGCCGCCATCTTTTTTCAGAAATCCCGCGGCGCTGATTGGCCGCTGCCGGACCAATGAGCGACGCGGGATTTCCTGGACAGACAGACAGACAGACAGACAGATAGACGGGATAAGACGATTATATATATAGATTTTTTAAGTAGCCAAATTTGTCCCTCTCCTCCCTTCCCCCTCCACCCAACATCAGGAGAGATTTTATGTTCACCAGAAAAAATTTTTTTTGCAAACTTCTTTTTGCTGTCAAAAAAGGTTTTTCAAAAATATTTAAAGACAGGAAAAAAAAGACAATTTTTGGACTTTGAACCGCGATTTCCATTTTGATGACTTTGGTGCAAAAAAAAAGGTGGACTAGGGTACATTTGCAACAAATTTTTTGACTTTTTGAAAAGTTGAAAAATGAGGAAATCGGGGGGACAAAAACATCAAGAAACTCGAAACCTGGCGAGGACATGTAAAAGAAAACAATGGCGCAAAACCCCTAAAACTCACCAATAAACAGCAATAATGAATCGGGCCCTTAATACCTGATTTCCTGCCTTCATACTTTAGACTTTTACAGTGTTTTGCTGATTTTTTTTTTCAACCTTTTACCACACTAGACCATCAGGGATGATAACAGCTACCCCTTTTCTGCCCTAGACCACCAGGAATGCGTGAGACTGTGCTAATCGAGGCCATCACGGATGCTGATAATAATCCCTTCACAACACAAGACCAAACACCATGCTAACCTTGACCACCAGGGATGCTGATAATACCCTCTTCACTCCAGATCACCATAGATTATTATGGTTACCCCTTTTCACCCTAGACCATCAGGGATGCATGAGACTGTATTATGCTAAGCCATCAGGGATGCTGAAAACCTCTCCACCACACTAGACCACCAGGATGATGATATAAACACCATAATAACCTAGGTCACCAGGGATGATACAATTACCTATTTTCTTTGCCATGTACCACCAGGGATGTATGAGATTGTGCTAATCTAGACCTCAAGGGATACTGATTATAACCTCTTCACCACTCCAGATCACCAGGGATGATTACAGTTAACCTTTTTTTGCCCTAGACCCCCAGGGATGCATGAGACTGTACTATACTAAGCCGTCAGGGATGCTGAACATCTCTCCACCACACTAGACCACCAGGATCCTGATAGAAACACTATAATATCCTAAGCCACCAGGGTTGATACAATTACCCCTTTTCCTTCTCTAGTCCACCAGGGATGCATGAGATCGTACCAACCTATCCTATCAGGGATGCTGATAATTCCCTCACCACCCTAGACCACCAGACATAAACAGCTTGTAACCTAGACCACCAAAGAAGCTGATAGTAACTCATTCACCACTCTAGCCCACCAGGACAGCTAATACATACTGTATACACCCACATACACCGTCTTCCTCCCTGCGTGTGTGAGTTCGGTCCTGCAGGATTAGCAGCCTCCGCCATGTAATCCAGACAAGCTTTCCCGTCTGGTAATGGGTTTTGACGTTAATTAGGTTTTTCCATTTTAGCCGAGCTCAGATCGAAGCCAGGAACCTGACCGAAACCACAAAATATGGTGATTGCATTAACCTCTTTGCTGCTGGGATGATACTTTCACTGTTGAGTTGTTTATTGAATAGACATTACAATGACCGACTGTCATACACTATCGACTCCCTGGTGGGCTGCGTGGAGCAGGTCTGGATGGCCCAGGACCTCCCCTACCCTAAACCACCAGGGACTTTATCATTAACCTCTTCATTGCCCTATACAACCAAGGATTTTACCAGCAATTTGCTATGAATCCCCTTAAATGGTTCTATGCTACCTGGACTTTACCTTTACCATTAACCCCATAGTCCTAGCTCACCAGGGACCACCAGGCGCAACCTGAAAGTGGGACATATAAACGTTTATTGCTTTCAGCCACCATGGACTTTACCACTGACCCATTCACTGCTCTATTCCACCAGGGGCTTTACCATTAGTCCCTTTGCTGCCCTAGACCACCAGGGGCTTGACCATTAACCCCTTCAGTGTGGCTATCCTATACTACCAGGGTCTTTATGTTCAACCCCATCACTAAATATATCATTATTAACCACTTCACTGCCCTAGATCACCATCAACTTTACTTCCAATCTCTTCACTGCCTTAAACCACCGGGGCCTTTACTACTAACCCCTTCACTGCCTTGGACCACCAGGGACTTTACACCCAACGCTCTTGCCTCACTAGACCACCAGCTAACCTCTTCACTGATCTTGACCACCAGAGAGTTTACCATTAGCTTCTTCACTTCCCTAGCCCACCAGGGACCTTATCACTAACCTCGTCACTGTCCTAGCCCACCAGGGACCTTATCACTAACCTTATTACTGTCCTAGCCCACCAGGGACCTTATCAACCTCGTCACTGTCCTAGCCCACCAGGACCTTATCACTAACCTCGTCACTGTCCTAGCCCACCAGGGATCTTATCACTAACCTCGTCACTGTCTTAGCCCACCAGTGACCTTATCACTAACCTTATTACTGTCCTAGCCCACCAGGGACCTTATCATCAACCTCATCACCGTCCTAGCTCACCAGGGACCTTATCACTAACCTCGTCACTGTCCTAGCCCACCAGGGACCTTATCATCAACCTCATCACTGTCCTAGCCCACCAGGGACCTTATCACTAACCTCGTCACTGTCTTAGCCCACCAGGGACCTTATCACTAACCTTATTACTGTCCTAGCCCACCAGGGACCTTATCATCAACCTCGTCACTGTCCTAGCCCACCAGGGACCTTATCACTAACCTTGTCACTGTCCTAGCACACCAAGGACCTTATCACTAGCCTCGTCACTGTCCTGGCCCACCAGGGACCTTATCACTAACCTCGTCACTGTCCTAGCCCACCAGGGACCTTATCACTAACCTCGTCACTGTCCTAGCCCACCAGGGACCTTATCACTAACCTCGTCACTGTCCTAGCCCACCAGGGACCTTATCACTAGCCTCGTCACTGTCCTAGCCCACCAGGAGGGACCTTATCACTAGCCTCGTTACTGTCCTAGCCCACCAGGGACCTTATCACTAACCTCGTCACTGTCCAAGCCCACCAGGGACCTTATCATCAACCTCGTCACTGTCCTAGCCCACCGGGGACCTTATCACTAACCTTATTACTGTCCTAGCCCACCAGGGACCTTATCATCAACCTCGTCACTGTCCTAGCCCACCAGGGACCTTATCACTAACCTCGTTACTGTCCTAGCCCACCAGGGACCTTATCACTAATCTCTTCACTGCCCTAGCCCACCCGGGACTTTACTGCTGAACTCTTTACTGAGTTAGATCAGTAGAGACTTTACTATTAACCTCTTCACTGCACTAGACCACCAGAGCATTAATCATTAACCCCTCCTTTCCCACATACTACCAGGGTCATTACAATGAACGCCTTCACTGTCCTGGACCACCAGGGACTTTAACTATGTGTCAAATATATGGCAGTGTTATTGGAGTGATATTGATGATCTCTCCTCAGGATAAGCCTTCATTATCTGATTATTGGGGGTCCACCTTCTGACCCCCACCTGATCAGCTGTTCTCCGCATGCGATCTGGCTAAGTTACTGGTGGTTTCTTTCTGACACTCTTGTATATTGTGTCTTCCAGGAGACGATAACTCTGGGAGAAAAGTGATCACATTCAGCTGCTGCCGCCTCCCTCCATGTCATGAGATAGATCATGTCCGACTCCTGGAGTAAGTCACAGTATTCATTAGCTGGGGTCCCCAAACCGTGCCTAGTGGGCCCCCCATGTGTGGCTCATGGGTGTCACCATCAACTGGCTCTCACTGGGCATTAACTTCATAAGGGGCATTATTATTACTTGTTAGGGGCGACTAGGGGGCATCATTGTTTATAAGTAAGCCCTGAAGAGGCATTATTACTTTATGAGGGGGCACTGAGGCCATTATTACTTTATGAGGGGGCACTGAGGCCATTATTACTTTATGAGGGGGCACTGGGGCCATTATTACTTTATGAAGGTGCACTGAGGCCATTATTACTTTATGAGGGGGCACTGGGGCCATTATTACTTTATGAAGGGGCACTGAGGCCATTATTACTTTATGAGGGGGCACTGGGGCCATTATTACTTTTAGGGGGCACTGTTGCCATTATTACATTATGAGGGGGCACTGTTGCCATTATTACATTATGAGGGGGCACTGGGGCCATTATTACATTATGAGGGGGCACTGGGGCCATTATTACTTTATGAGGGGGCACTGGGGCCATTATTACTTTTAGGGGGCACTGTTGCCATTATTACATTATGAGGGGGCACTGTTGCCATTATTACATTATGAGGGGGCACTGGGGCCATTATTACATTATGAGGGGGCACTGGGGCCATTATTACTTTATGAGGGGGCACTGGGGCCATTATTACTTTATGAGGGGGCACTGGGGCCATTATTACTTTTAGGGGGCACTGTTGCCATTATTACATTATGAGAGGGCACTTGGGCCATTATTACTTTTAGGGGGCACTGTTGCCATTATTACATTATGAGGGGGCACTGTTGCCATTATTACATTATGAGAGGGCACTTGGGCCATTATTACTTTTAGGGGGCACTGTTGCCATTATTACATTATGAGGGGGCACGGGGGCCATTATTATTTTATGAGGGGCACTTGGGCCATTATTACTTTATGAGGGGGCACTGGGGCCATTATTACTTTACGAGGGGGCACTGTTGCCATTATTACTTTATGAGCGGGCACTGGGGCCATTATTACTTTATGAGGGGGCACTGGGGCCATTATTACTTTATAATGGGGCACTGGGGCCATTATTACTTTATAATGGGGCACGAGGGCCATTATTACTTTATGAGGAGGCACGGGGGCCATTGTCATTGTTATTGGCTCCCATGAAGTGTAAGTACATAATGTGGAATATCTCCTGAAAGAAATGAATCAAGTAAAAGTTTTTTTGTATAGAGACTCGTGTTAAATACAGAACAGCAAATGATAAAGAATTAATTTAAAACAAAAAACAATGGGAGGGAAAACTAGAAAAACCTAAAGCTTGCTGTGTCACTGGTGTTGGCATCCTTTACATTAATTTAGTATGAAAACTCATTTTGACTCACAAAAGAGATTCACCTGTGATTAATTGTCGGTGTCCATGTGACATGAATTAGCCAATGAATGATGACTTCAGTGTTTTAAAAAGCCACATGGTAGGTCCTGTTCCTTTGTCACAATGGCGAAGACAAAGGAGCTGACTGAGGACTTCAGAACTGCTATTATTAGCAAACACAAGACTTCCAAAGGTTATAATGCCATCTCCAAAGCAAAGACCTTGGTATCCCAGTTTCAACAGTGCGCAATGTTATTTAGAAGTTTGCCAAGCATGGAACCGTCAAGAACCTCCCCGGACGTGAGGGAAAGAGGAAACTTGACAAGAGATTTCTTCGAAGGTTGGTACGAATAATAGAAAAAACACCACGTCAAACATCCAAAGACCTGAAGGTCAACCTGGAACAGTCTGGCGTCATGATTTCAACAAGTACCATATGCTGCACACTAAACCAAGCAGAGCTTTATGGGCGAAGGCCAAGGAAGACGCCATTGCTGAAGAAAAGAGATAAAAAGGAACGACTGATCTTTGCCAAAGAGCACCTTGAGAACCACAATCCTTATGGGAAAATGTTCTGTGAACAGAGGAAACAAAAACCGGGCTTTTTGGCAATGCAAAGCTACAGTTTGTTTACAGATGGCGCAATGAAGCTTATAACGAAAAAGAACACCTTACTAACAGTTAAGCATGGTGGAGGATCCATAATGCTGTGGGGTTGCTTTGCTGCGTATGTTACTGGCGGCCTTGACTGTATCACAGGAATCATGAAATCAGATTTTATAGCAAAATGTCCTACCCAGTGTAAGAAAACGTGGTTTGAGTCGAAGATCATGGGTCCTCCAGTAAGACAATGACCCAAAGCACACATCCAAAAGTACACAGGAATGGTTGAAAAAGAAAACCTGGATTGTTTTAAAATGACCAGCAAAGAGTCCTGACCTCAATCCCATTGAAAATCTTTGGGGTGAGCTGAAATCTGGTATTGGGAAAAAGAACCCTGGAAACATTCAAGAGCTTGAACAATCTGGAAAGGAAAAATGGGAGAAAATTCCAGTTGAGAAGTGCAAGAAACTTATAGATGGCTGCAAGAAACGTTTGGAGGTTGTCAGCAATACCAAAGGGTCTGCAACCAAGTACTAATTAGGGGTGCCTTTATTGCTGTACATGCTGTTTATTCTGTTTCTTCTTTGGAATTGCAACATGGAAGTTGAAAAACAATTCTTTATTGTTGTATTATTTTGGACCACTAAAAAAAAAAATCCTGAGGATATAACTTTGGTACATTTCCATTTATTTCTGAAGATATTGTACAGTCTATGAAAAAAATTAAGGGGTGCCAATAATGGTGAGCAGGACTGTATAACCTTCATAGGGGCACTCAGGTGGCTTCTAAGATTTATTTGCATACAATGTGGCTCTCACGGTAAGAAAGGTCGGGGATCCCTTCCCTACAACAAGAATAAGACCCCAAGGGCCAGTAGAATACTGGTGGCCCAGATGTGATGTGGGCATAGGCGTCACAACCACATACAGTAGAGAAGCTTCTAAACATAGGAGAACATTTTTGGGGTGAGATGATCAGGACAATATAGAGTGTATTTTAGACCCCCTTCCACCTCCTTAATAATGATGTGATGAGCCCCCGTACCACCAGGACCACCGATGCTGGTGATTTCTGCAAAACTAGTATTTCTGCTCCATTACAAAAAAAAAAAGTAACAGGGTTGTCATCGGTAGATTTTTTTAATTTTTTTTATTAATCCTGGCAACGTTTTGACGCGGTAACAGATTATCACCCGAGGCTCCAAGTAAAATTCTGCATCCTCTAATGGATTTCATGTCAGTAAAATGTCAGCGTGCGTCATATTGACTTGGTGTTGTCACTCGCAGCACAGGACGTGAAATTTCTGCCTGTATCGACCTTTTTTTTTCTGCAAATTGAACATGTAATTTTTGGGGGGGGTATTTTTTGCAATATTACTCCGGAATCCGATGAAACAAATTCTGTATATATCAACCTCAAATATTATGGGTCCCTTTAAGGAGACTTGGCCATTGAAAGCTAAGACCTAACCAACCCATGATATATATATCGCGAACGTCCTCTTTTCACTTCTCTTTGAGTTTTTTTTTTTTTTTTAAGGAAACCACATAGAAGTGAATGGACAAAGTCGCGGATGCACAGTCACTTCTATATTCCAATATGGAGCCTACAACTTGTCTTTAATGGGTATGCTCAACCAGACAGGGTCCCGCACGTCTGACGACAAGTTCTTCAGAACTCCTGTAGAAGTCACAGGAGAAGCTGCGCAGGAGCAGTCACCTCTCCATTCACAGCTGCTTTGAGAAGGGGCGCACAAGATCTATGAGAGCCGCACGCCCGCACCGATCAGACATCTGTGGCACACACTAATGTCTTAGCTGAGAATTCCACTCTAAGGAAAAGCTGCTCTGAAGCACAAAATGCTGCTCTAACAAAAAGTAATGTTTGAGTCGGTTCAATGTTGTTGTGTTTTATGATGGGGTGTGTTGAACATTTTTTAGCATTTTTATCTCTTTTTCACAATTATTTTATTCTTTCAGATATCTGAAGCACACACTGGACCAGTACGTGGAGAATGACTACACCGTCGTCTACTTTCATTACGGTTTAAATAGTCGCAATAAACCCTCGCTCAGCTGGTTACAGAGCGCCTATAAGGCATTTGACCGGAAGTAAGTGACAATTGTATTTGTTATGGGGCACTGGAGAGCACACATCCACACTGCTGTTATTGGGGGGGCTCCAGACTACACATCCACACTGCTGTTATTGGGGGGGCTCCAGACTACACATCCACACTGCTGTTATAGAGGGGCTGCAGACTACACATCCAGACTGCTGATATAGCAAGCTACAGGGGAAGAAATAAGGAAGTTTATTATTAGCTGCCAGAGGGTGAAGGAGATTGATTCTGCATTGAAGTTAATGCTCTGTGTCTTGCACCATCCTATTTCTTATGCAGCTTAGCGTCCTTATGGGTATATTACAGGTAGTTTGGGTTGAGGGTGGTTTTTAACCCCATTTATTCCCCTACATTCCCATTTTTCCAACATGTTATTCCCATGTGTTATAGGAGTGCTGAGTAGATCCATTAGACAATGAATTTGTATGGGGATCTATTACACATGGCATTTTCAATTAAAACCACAAATCCGATGTAAGGTCCCTGTGACAGGGATATCAGTGACTGGATCCTTTTCTCCAGTAGATCACCATTTTCTTACTACACAGCTGTAGTTTTCATGGTCGGATCATGTACAATGTCTCCCTAAACTTTTGTATCCAGTGAACAGGGCAATTAGCGACGTGGGCACTTTCCCTGTTATGGTTATGCTTCTACCAGGCTCCAATAATTAGCTGCCTTATTGCAAGGAAGAAGTATGTGTCAGGATCCCTGGTGGTCTAGGGTAGTAATGGGGTGAATCTTAAAATCTCTGGCTGACTAGGGGTTCATGTCAGAACTCATGGGTGTTAGGGGAAGAGAAGGAGTTAATATCGATATATCCATTTTATGGTAATGAATGGATTAGTGTCAGGTTCGGTTCTCTGGAGATCTAGAACATTATAAGGGTCAATGTCGGGATCCTTGGTGGTTTTGGGCAGTGAAGGAGTTAATTTTAAGATTCCTGGCGGTCTAGATTAGCAAAGGAGTAGTCTAAGGGTTTAATGTCAGAATTCCTGGCGTTTAGGGGATGTGAAGGGGTTAAAATCAATATATTTAGCATTCCAAGGAAGTGAATGTCAGGATCCCTGGTGGTTTAGTGCAGTAAAGGGATTATTATCAGGATCTCTGGTGGTCTAGGGCAGTAAAGGGATTATCAGGATCCCTGGTGGTCTAGGGCAGTAAAGGGATTATTGCCAGGGTCCCTGGTGGTCTCGGGCAGTAAAGGGATTATTGTCAGAATCCCTGGTGGTCTCTGGCAGTAAAGGGATTATTGTCAGGATCCCTGGTGGTCTCGGGCAGTAAAGGGATTATTGTCAGGATCCCTGGTGGCCTAGGGCAGTAAAGGGATTGTCAGGATCCCTGGTGGTCTCGGGCTGTAAAGGGACTATTGTCGGGATCCAGGGTGGTCTAGGGCAGTAAAGGGATTATTGTCAGGATCCTTGGTGGTCTCTGGCAGTAAAGGGATTATTGTCAGGATCCCTGGTGGTCTCGGGCAGTAAAGGGATTATTGTCAGGATCCCTGGTGGCCTAGGGCAGTAAAGGGATTGTCAGGATCCCTGGTGGTCTCGGGCTGTAAAGGGACTATTGTCGGGATCCAGGGTGGTCTAGGGCAGTAAAGGGATTATTATCAGGATCCCTGGTGGTCTAGGGCAGTAAAAGGATTATTATCAGGATCCCTGGTGGTCTAGGGCAGTAAAGGCATTATTGTCAGGATCTCTGGTGGTCTAGGGCAGTAAAGGGATTATTATCAGGATCCCTGGTGGTCTAGGGCAGTAAAAGGATTATTGTCAGGATCCCTGATTTTCTAGGGAAGTAAAGGGATTATCATCAGGATCCCTGGTGGTCTAGGGCAGTAAAGGGATTGTCTGGACTCCTTTTGGTTTTAGGCACTAACAGGCTTAAATTTAAAAACCCTGTCTAGGTTGCTCACAAAAAACAAGTTCTAAAGGGGGAAAAAACCCCAAAAGTGATGGGTCTTTAAATGCAGCAACACAAAAGAAATAATTTTTTAAATACTTTTTATTGTGCAAAATAGAAACACAAACACCAAATTTATCCACTGTAGATTATCACCATAATCTTAACGACCCACAGAATAAAGATGCCAAGTCGTTATTACCACGTGGCATTAATTTTCCAATGCTTAGATGGAAATATTGTGTGTTTGTGCCACCAGGTACAAGAAGAACCTGAAGGCTTTGTATGTGGTTCATCCAACCAATTTCATCAAGGTCCTGTGGAAGATATTCAAGCCGGTCATAAGGTGCGTACAATGTATTGTGTAGTCAGATTGCGCTGTCCTTGGCTACAATGGTTGATTCTGTACCTATAATGCATTCATTGTATAGATGTTTTTGTATGATGCATATATTGTCTGCATTGAGGATCTGGAGCATTAGGAGAACTCGCAGCCAAAGTGCCCCGTATATACAGAGAACTACAGAGCTCCGAATACTCCAAATCCTCTGCAAATCATCAAAGCTAAAGGGGTTCTCCAGGATAGGCTGGGGATCAACCTGCAAGACCCACTCCGATTAGCACAGGGAAAGGATCACATCATTTTTGAGAGCTGTGCATCCTCCATATGGGAAGGACCTGGTTGAGCATGCGCAGCTCTTTCCATTCAATGCAATAGTCTGCATGAGCTACTTCTCCTGGTAGAGCAACTTGTCCAGTCTCGTGAATTGGACTGGAAGGAACAAACTACGGTGCCAAAACTAGCCTATGTGCCTAAATAATGAAGAGGACTCAATCCTTCAAGGAGCATGTTAGAGTGTTAGGCTCACCTGCTGAGGTGGATCCTCTACGACCAAGGTCCGGGTGGGCACACGGGACACAGCAGAGGCACTGAAAGCAGCAGGCAGACAGGAGATGTTCTGGAGAATTGCAGACAGATAGCAGAAGTACTAGAAGCCGCAGGCAGTTAGGAGACGTCCTGGAGAATCGCAGACAGTTAGCAGAAGTACTAGAAGCTGCAGGCAGGCAGACCGGGGATGCCCTGGAGAATCACAGACAGGTAGCAGAAATACTGGAAGCCGCAGGCAGACAGGAGACGTCCTGGAGACCACAGGCAGACAGCAGAGATACTGGAAGCCGCAGGCAAACAGGTAGCAGAGATACTGGAAGCCACAGACAGATGTTCCGGAGGATGACAGACGGGTAGCAGAGATACTGGAAGCCGGAGGCAGACAGAAGATGTCCTGGAGATCGCAGACAGGTAGCAGATATGCTGGAAGCCACAGGCAGACAGGAGACGTCCTTGAGGATCACAGACGAGTAGCAGAGGTACTGGAAACCTCAGGCAGACTTGCACAGACAAACTAGAAATCAATACCAAGACCCAGTTGTGGTGGTACACCTTATATAGGCCCAAGCAGCTGATCACATAGCATCAACCCGGGCCATCTGCAAAGCCTGACATTAAGCACAACAGAGTTTATCGGACCAGGGTGAAGGAAGCAAAGCCCGGATCCGGGACTGGTGTGTAACAGAGCACAGCAGCCATTTTTCTGGACTGTTCAGTGGGGACCCCAAACAGTTGACTAATTCTCAATCCTTAGGAACCCCTATAATCCTTTGGGTTAAATATATGATAAATGCAGGTACAGCCTCTTGAAATCATGGGTTCACCAGCGCCCAAGTGGTAAACTGAGGGATGGCAGCTCTCCAGTCACTTCTATAGAAGCTCCAGAAACAGCTGAGCTCTAAGTTGGAGACGTCCATTTACCCCAATACAATTCCGGATCAATAGTATATGATAGCGTTGAGATAAAAACGTTTTGAAGCATCCTGACCCGGTGGCCTCGTCAGTAGCTAAAGCCCTGTGCACCTCCTTCTATCTGCCGGTATACCCAGCACCTCGTTTGATCAGTAGGATCGATGGTGATGTAACACGAAGCGCGTGGGATGTTGATCCAATCCTACTAATTGGAGAGGCATCGGGTAGGAGGAGATTTGCAGGACTCTGATCTGGCAGCAACAAACTACCGATGGAGCCATTGGACCAATGTCCTACCCATCATTTTGCAGAAATTTTGTGCAGAATTGCAGATTTTCTTGGCGGCACATAATCAGAAACAAACTGATTCCCGCAGTCCTTTTGTTCATTTTCTCCCATATGTTTCTATGTAATTAATTTTTTTTTTTCTCGAGCCAAGCACTGGGTGTGATAAGATCATCAGCGATCTTCACGCTTTCCCTGCGTCTTGTGGAACACTCAGCATTCCGAGGCCGTTCCTCCATTCTTGGTCCTTTCATCCTTTCCCAAATTATATTCAGCGAAAATGACAAACTCCATAGGTGCTACAAGATATAACGTCCTCATAATTTCCCCCTGTGCCCACCGCTGATAGATTAATCATGTTTGGAAACCTGTTCCACTTGGGGGGGGGGGTGATAACATTAACCCTTCACGTTGAAAAGACGGTCGGTGGTGGTAGCTTGAGAAGATTTTCATGGAGAGTGACTTATAATTTTTTTTTTAAAGTCATAAGTTTGGCAAGAAGATTCTGTACATGAATCACTTGAGTGACCTCCGAGAGCATCTGCGCTTCAACCGGCTGATCATCCCACAAGAAGTATTACAGTAAGTGGGGTCAAATGGATTTTAAATAGTGGAGCGGGGGGGCTACCACCTGAGGATCTATCGCGAGTACGGAAACATGAGGTGATGACCGAAATAGTTTTGAAAAGTGATTTCCAAAAAAATTGCTACTTTTGATCAAAAATTTTTCAAAAAGTTTTCTGCTAATGTGGGCACAAGCCAAAACTTCTCGGCATTGCTTGAGCCTGCCGCCAGGATGTCTTGTGTTCAGGCAGAGCATTAGTGTTTAGGGACATTGCCTTTAAGTAGAGGAGATGGCTTTGCAAAAAAAGAATGCATCGACTTCCAAAAATTTGGGAAAAATTACAGTAAGGAAAGCACATTCTAAGGCAAACAAATCCCTTGAAGAGGTGGTGGCACTCTAATGGGTGGTGAGAGCCTGTCCAAAGGATTTAGAACCTAGAAATTTGGTAAAAAAAAAGTTGTGAATCTATCATTCCTTCTGCCCAATTAAATATCAGAATCACCCCAAAAATGTACAATTTAATGGAAAAAAACTAAAATGTGAGTCTTTGCTTACAGACATGACGAAAAGCTCCGTGTCCAACAGAAAGGAAGACCTCCGCCTGTTACTAGAGCCCCACCGCCTCGTCCTCCACTCCCTACACAGCAGTTTGGCGTCAGTCTTCAATAGTAAGTTTTCGATAGATACAACAATATATAATTCCATTTTCGTCTACAGTTCATATGCAGGCCAATGTGTCTCCATGGCTACAGACTACAAACAACCCTATGTAGTCAGATCCTGCAGTCACACAGCATGAACTCATTATCTGGTTATTTATTGTAAACCAATTAATCTTTATTTGGAGTATTTTTGCTCCCATATATGCCCAGATGTCCAGGTGATGCCACCAACGTCTGATTGATGGAGGGTAAATGATGTGATCTCCATCGCGCCATTCCGGTCACTGTTGGTTCCGCTCCGCTATCTTTTAATTTTTCAATTACAGTCCATGATCATCCAAGTGTAAACTGCAGCAGAGTCAATTCTTTTTAGCGATTTATGAAGTTACAATCATAGGCGTAATTTAAAGGGAGTGTGTCATCAGTAAGGGACCAAGTGTGTAAATCCTGTTTTTATGTAAAATATAGTTTTTAAACATAATGAAAATGTTCTTTTCAGTTTTTCATTTCATTATTTAGATAAAAAATCTGAAATCTTGCAATAGTCATACTAATCACTTATATTATACTCCATACTACTTTTTTTGTACAGATGGCTTTTCAGCAGTCTCACTATCATCACAGACAGGGATGACAATGACAGCTAATCCCTCTATATATAGTAGATAACACAGGATCCACCATTCACAATATGCGATATCACAGTCCTCCTCCTCATCCCTCCTCCTCATCCCTCCTCCATCTCCCTTCTCCCTCCTCCTCCTTCTCCCTTCTCCCTCCTCCTCCTTCTCCCTTCTCCCTCCTCCTTCTCCCTTCTCCCTCCTCCCTCCTCCTCATCCCTCCTCCTCCTTCTCCCTCCTTCTCCCTCCTCCTCATCCCTCTTCCTTCTCCCTTCTCCCTCCTCCTCCTTCTCCCTTCTCCCTCCTCCTCCTTCTCCCTCCTCCTCCTTCTCCCTTCTCCCTCCTCCTCCTTCCTCCTTCTCCCTCCTCCTCATCCCTCCTACTTCTCCCTTCTCCCTCCTCCTCCTTCTCCCTTCTCCCTCCTCCTCCTTCTCCCTTCTCCCTCCTCCTTCTCCCTCCTGCCTCCTTCCTCCCTCCTTCCTCCCTCCTTCCTTCCTCCCTCCCTCCCTCCTTCCTCCCTCCTTCCTCCCTCCTTCCTTCCTCCTTCTTCCTCTTCCAGGGTGAGGAGGTGAGCTGTGACATCACCTATTGTGATTGGTGGATCCTATGTCATTATCTGTGTATAGAGATCTTACCTGTCATTGCAATCCAGCCTGTGTTGATAATGAAACTGCTGAAAACTCTTCCTGAAAGGACAGGAAACTAGAGTCTAAAAAATCCCCAGTGGCCAGTGTGAAAATTACAAGATGATTGATTTCAATCGATAATAATGATTGTAATATGAAAAAGAGAAACTAAAACATTGACAACATTTAAAAAAAATACATGTTACTGAAAAACAATAGGTACCACTGGCCTCACATACAGAGGTATGCAGTTCTGGAATTAAGTGGGAGCTGAGCTGCAATACCAGAACCAGCCTATAGACAGGAGGGGTGCTGTTCTGGAGGATGACAGTGACTGAGGTGTAATACCAGACATAAGCATAGACAGGAGAGGTGCTGTTCTGGAGGAAGGCAGGATCTGAGCTGTAACAGCCTACAGATCCTAGGGATGCTGTTCTGGAGGAAGACCGAGGCTGAGCTGTAATACCAGACACAGCCTATAGACAGTAGAGGCGCTGTTCTGAGAGAAGGCAGAGTCTGAGCTGTAATATTGGGCACAACCATAGACTGGAGAGGCACTCTTTTGGAGGAATAAAGGTGCTTGGCTGTATTACCAGACACAGCCATAGGCAGGAGGGGCGGTGTTCTGGTTGAAGGCAGGGTCTGAGTTGTAATACCATGCTTAACCATAGGCAGGAGGAGCGCTGTTCTGCAGGAAGGCGGGTGTGATCTTTCACATCCTATAGAAAGAAGGTGCTGTTATGAGGAAGGCAGGGTCAGGGCTGTAATACTAGACATAACCTGTAAAAAGAAGCGCTGTTCTTGAGGTAGACCGGGTCTGAGGTGTAATACCAGACTCAGCCTATAGAAAGAAGAGGCGCTGTTCTTGAGGTAGACCGGGTCTGAGGTGTAATATCAGACTCAGCCTATGGAAAGAAGAGGCGCTGTTCTTGAGGTAGACCGGGTCTGAGGTGTAATATCAGACTCAGCCTATGGAAAGAAGAGGCGCTGTTCTTGAGGTAGACCGGGTCTGAGGTGTAATATCAGACTCAGCCTATGGAAAGAAGAGGCGCTGTTCTTGAGGTAGACCGGGTCTGAGGTGTAATATCAGACTCAGCTTATGGAAAGAAGAGGCGCTGTTCTTGAGGTAGACCGGGTCTGAGGTGTAATACCAGACTCAGCCTATGGAAAGAAGAGGCGCTGTTCTTGAGGTAGACCAGGTCTGAGGTCTAATATCAGACTCAGCTTATGGAAAGAAGAGGTGCTGTTCTGGAAGAAGGCAAAGTCTGAGCTGTAATACCAGGCACAACCTGTAAACTGGTGGGGCGCTGTTTCATGAAGAAAGCAGGAATTTTCCAATTATCACACCTCTAGTAATGCATCTTGTGAGGAGCCTTGCGATTACTCTCCAGACCGGTGGCGATTGCAGAGGCATCGCAGCATCCTGTACCTTCTTGAGATGACAAGACGAGGTTCACCTTGGTCCAATCTGACGCCCTAATGATATAAATACTGTACGTCTTGATCTTCCTCCACCGAGGGTCAACTAAAGACATCTCCAACCTTTCATTATTAGTTTTCAACAACGGGTATAAAGCATCCAATTACCCGGACTTGTTATAACAGGAAGGAACGTGTCACCTCTCCAGGCGATCTGAAGGAACTGATGCCGCTGATAAAGGAAATTCATTGCCACGTAAAATTGCATTTGTATAGACTTCACGGCCTTTCGCTCCGAGGACGGGAGAGGAAAATGGTTTCGTCAATCTCCCAGAATATTATCGGTATCGACATTAGCGCTTCATTTTCATGGAGTAAATTTTGTATTCTTGCCTCCAAGCTGCCACAATTAAACTCCAATCTCTAGTGAGCAAGTGGTGACCATTAGACATGAATACCCATGTCAACATGTTGACGGTTTCCATCTAGTAGAAGTCTTGTTTTATTTTAGATTAACTGTATAGTCAACATGCGGAAAAAAATTGATTCTTTATTATATATCTTCATTAGTGTTTTTGTCATTTTATTAGTTGTATAAGAATTAAATTTAAAAAGTATTTCACTAAATATCCAGAACCACCATCAATACATGTATGTATCGTCTGAGCCACCAATAGTGCATGAATACAACACCAGAACCATGATCAGTACATGAATACAACACCAGAACCACCAATAATACATAAAAACATCCCTGGAACCATCATTCATACATGTATTCATCACCAGAACCATCAGTGCATAAATGGCGCACCAGAGTCGTCATCATTATAGGAATACAGCACCAAAACCATTTTCTGTAAGTGTATGCATCAAAAGAGCCACCATCAGTACATAAGTAGAGCACAATAACCACCAACAGTGCCTGAATACATCACTAGAATCACCATCAGTACATGAATGCATAACCAGATAAACATCAGTATATGAATACAGCAACAGAACCATTATCAGTACATGAATACATTACCAGAACCATCATAAGTATATGATTACAGCACCAGGACCACCATCAGTGCAAGAATAAATCACCAGAAACACCATCAGTACATGAATACAGCAACAAGTTTAGTACAGTGATCAAATTGCAGAGTCAGGTCAGCCTGCACAATATACACTCACATGAACCTACAACTCCCAGTATGGTTTTAACAAAGGTAAGGATATACTGGAAGTTGTTGTTACCAGTCATCATCAGACTGGACCATACATGAACCACAATACTGATTAGATGCAGTCAGTATCACAAATAAACATTTACATCCAGGTACTTTATAGGTGACGTCTTTTCTGATTGGGGTTGTTCTCTTTGTATTCTTCTCCATCTTGTCCAGATGCCATGATGACTTTTGACACCCACAGCTCGTCTCTGCAGACTTCCATCTTCTCTGGTCTTCTGCAGCACATACAGTACCAACACAGTGTCCATAAAAAACTTAGTGTTATTTTAATGTCCCCTGTATAAAAATATCCATCCATTCCATCCATTCTGTGGCCCTAAATAAATAATTACCCTCACTGTGCTCCATGTACAAAATATGACCTCAACACTGTCCCTCTTATTGTACATTGCCTCCACAATGTCCACCTTTATGAACTAAAACAGCCACCTCATCCTTACTTTGGAAGTATAATCACCACACTGTCTTCCTCTATGAACTATAACTGTCACACTGTCCGCTCTTATGAGCTATAACTACCATACTGTCCTACCTTATGAACTATGACCTCCACACTGTTCCCACTTCACGCTGTCCCCTCTCCACTGTTTTCCTCTAATGTCATCATCTCCACACTGCCTCTTCACAATGCCCCCATCTTCAGTGTCCATTCCCACGTTGCTCCCTCTCCATACTCTTCCCCTACTATACTCCCCCCACAATGCCCCCTCTCTTTACTGTGCCCTCACATTGCCTCCTCTCCATACTGTCCCCTCATACTGCTCCCTCTCCATACTATGCCCTCACATTGACTCCTCTCCATACTATGCCCTCACATTGACGCCTCACACTGCCCCCCTCTTTTATACTGTGCCCTCTCAACTTTTCCTCACCCAACATATTGTCCCCTCCCATACTATGCCCTCACACTAACAAACCCCACTCCTGTTTAGAATAAAGGTCCTCAGTATCTTCTGCTGTATGGAGCGCCTCCCTTCTCTGCCATTTTCGCCTCCTCTGCTCTGCAGCAGTGTTGTGCAACTTCAGCTGCATAATCACCATATTACTTGTGGGGTTGTGGAGCTGATTAGTGCTCTTCTGCTCCTTAAAGAGGCAAATACAGTTAAATGCACAAAGCAGGAACCAGTGATCTACAGGTTCCCTAAACCAGGTGTCCCTTTAACAACTCGTTAGAGAACTGATGAGAATTGGCTAAACAGCAAAGTACTTATCTCGTCCGAAGGTAGAAGTGGCCCTGTGTGTATGTATGTATAATATATATATATATTATGTATGTATGTATTATACAGTATATACTGTATTTACTTGTATAGTATGTTCATTGATTAAGGTATGTATTTCTGTATAGGTATACTGTATATTATATGTGTGTGAAATATATATTTTGTCTGTGTATGTATTTATATATCCGTATACTGTATGTTGTGTGCATAGTATGTGTGTATGTATTTACATGTGTATACTGTATGTTAAGTTTGTATCTATGTGTGTATGTATTTATATATGTGTATACTGTATGTTGTATATGTATTTATATATGTGTATGCTGTATATGTATTTATACTAGATGGTGGCCCGATTCTAACGCAGCGGGTATTCTAGAATATGTATGCGGCCGACCGGGCGCAATCAGCAAAGCGGTGTTAAAATTTGGCGCCAAAATTGCTGATTGGTCGCGGCCGGCCACCGCGAACAATCAGCAGGGCGTTGTTTAAATTTGGCGCCAATCTCGCTGATTGGTCGCGTCTGGCGTCTCGCTGATTGGTCGCGGCTGCTATTTAAATGTGGCGCCCAAATCGGTGATTGGTCGCGGACAGCGGCCGCGACCAATCAGCACAGCGGTGTTTAAATTTTGCCCCAAGATCACTGATTGGTCGGGTGCGGAGACCGCGACCAATCAGCGAATCGTATTGGTGAGGGCCGGGGAGCAGAATCGTATTGGTGAGGACCGGGGAGCGCCGCTGCCTGTGCGGCTACTTCCACTGCGAGAAGCCGGGACATGAGCGACTGCTCGCAACAGAAGTATCCCGACCCGCAGCGCCGCTCCCCGGTCCTCCCTTGACACCCTAGCCGCTGATCTCCCGACAGTAGCCACATGGTGTTACTAAGGTCCGGACATTTGTGTTCAAAATCGCTGATTGGTCGCGGACGCTGCCCGCGACCAATCACCGATTTGGGCGCCACATTTAAATATCGGCCGCGACCAATCACCGATCTTGGCGCAACATTTAAACACCGCTGTGCTGATTGGTCGTGGATGCTGCCCGCGACCAGTCACCGATTTGGGCGCCACATTTAAATAGCGGCCGCGACCAATCAGCACAGCGGTGTTTAAATGTGTCTGCAAGATCGGTGATTGGTCGCGGGCGCTATTTAAATGTGGCGCCCAAATCGGTGATTGGTCGCGGCGAGAGATCGCGACCAATCATCAAATCGTATTGGTGAGGACCGGGGAGCACCACTGCCTGTGCGGCTACTTCCGCTGCGAGAACCCGGGACATGAGCGGGCGCTCGCAGCAGAAGTATCCCGACCCGCAGCCGGGAGATGAGCGCCTCGCGCCGGTCATCTCCCGGCTGCATCGCCGCTGAGCTCCGTCCCGCAGATGAGCCCCTAACGGCCGCCATCTTTTTTCAGAAATCCCGCGGCGCTGATTGGCCGCTGCCGGACCAATGAGCGACGCGGGATTTCCAGGACAGACAGACAGACAGACGGGATAAGACGATTATATATATATATATATATATATATATATATATATATATATATATATATATATATGTGTGTGTATACTGTATGGTGTGTGTGTATTTATATATGTGTATACTGTATGTTGTGTGTGGATTTATGTTGTGTGTGTATATATGTGTATACTGTGTGCTGTGTGTATACTGTATGTTATGTGTGTGTGTGTATATGCAGTACAGACCAAAAGTTTGGACACACCTTCTCATTTAAAGATTTTTCTGTGTTTTCATGACTATGAAAATTGTACATTCACACTGAAGGCATCAAAACTATGAATTAACACATGTGGAATTATATACTTAGCAAAAAAGTGTGAAACATCTGAAAATATGTCTTACATTCTAGGTTCTTCAAAGTAGCCACCTTTTGCTTTGATGACTGCTTTGCACACTCTTGGCATTCTCTTGATGAGCTTCAAGAGGTAGTCACCGGAAATGGTTTTCACTTCACAGGTGTGCCCTGTCAGGTTTAATAAGTGGGATTTCTTGCCTTATAAATGGGGTTGGGACCATCAGTTGTGTTGTGCAGAAGTCTGGTGGATACACAGCTGATAGTCCTACTGAATAGACTGTTACAATTTGTATTATGGCAAGAAAAAAGCAGCTAAGTAAAGAAAAACGAGTGGCCATCATTACTTTAAGAAATCAAGGTCAGTCAGTCCAAAAAATAGGGCAAACTTTGAAAGTGTCCCCAAGTGCAGTTGCAAAAACCATCAAGCGCTGCAAAGAAACTGGCTCACATGAGGACCGCCCCAGGAAAGGAAGACCAAGAGTCACCTCTGCTTCTGAGGATAAGTTTATCCGAGTCACCAGCCTCAGAAATCGCAGGTTAACAGCAGCTCAGATTAGAGACCAGGTCAATGCCACACAGAGTTCTAGCAGCAGACACATCTCTTCAACAACTGTTAAGAGGAGACTTTGTGCAGCAGGCCTTCATGGTAAAATAGCTGCTAGGAAACCACTGCTAAGGACAGGCAACAAGCAGAAGAGACTTGTTTGGGCTAAAGAACACAAGGAATGGACATTAGACCAGTGGAAATCTGTGCTTTGGTCTGATGAGTCCAAATTTGAGATCTTTGGTTCCAACCACCGTGTCTTTGTGCGACGCAGAAAAGGTGAGCGGATGGACTCTACATGCCTGGTTCCCACCGTGAAGCATGGAGGAGGAGGTGTGATGGTGTGGGGGGGCTTTGCTGGTGACACTGTTGGGGATTTATTCAAAATTGAAGGCATACTGAACCAGCATGGCTACCACAGCATCTTGCAGCGGCATGCTATTCCATCCGGTTTGCGTTTTGTTGGACCATCATTTATTTTTCAACAGGACAATGACCCCAAACACACCTCCAGGCTGTGTAAGGGCTATTTGACCAAGAGTGAGAGTGATGGGGTGCTACGCCAGATGACCTGGCCTCCACAGTCACCAGACCTGAACCCAATCGAGATGGTTTGGGGTGAGCTGGACCGCAGAGTGAAGGCAAAAGGGCCAACAAGTGCTAAGCATCTCTGGGAACTCCTTCAAGATTGTTGGAAGACCATTTCCGGTGACTACCTCTTGAAGCTCATCAAGAGAATGCCAAGAGTGTGCAAAGCAGTCATAAAAGCAAAAGGTGGCTACTTTGAAGAACCTAGAATATAAGACATATTTTCAGTTGTTTCACACTTTTTTGTTAAGTATATAATTCCACATGTGTTAATTCATAGTTTTGATGCCTTCAGTGTGAATGTACAATTTTCATAGTCATGAAAATACAGAAAAACCTTTAAATGAGAAGGTGTGTCCAAACTTTTGGTCTGTACTGTATCTGTGTATACTGTAGTGTGTGTGTGTGTATACTGTATGTTGTGTATTTGTGTATACTGTGTGTATATATTTATATACTGTGTGTTGTGTATGTATATACTGTATGTTGTGTGTTTGTGTATACTGTATGTTGTGTGTTGTGTATGTATACATGTATATACTGTATGTTGTGTATTTGTATGTTGTGTATGTATATACTGTGTGTTGTGTGTTTGTGTATGTATATACTGTATGTTGTGTGTTTGTATATACTGTATGTTGTGTGTTTGTATGTTGTGTATGTATATACTGTATGTTGTGTGTTTGTATATACTGTATGTTGTGTGTTTGTATGTTGTGTATGTATATACTGTATGTTGTGTGTTTGTGTATACTGTATGTTGTGTGTTTGTATGTTGTGTATGTATATACTGTATGTTGTGTGTTTGTATATACTGTATGTTGTGTGTTTGTATGTTGTGTATGTATATACTGTATGTTGTGTGTTTGTATATACTGTATGTTGTGTGTTTGTATGTTGTGTATGTATATACTGTGTGTTGTGTATTTATGTGTTTCATGTTACACTGTCATTTAGGTCTTTTCCTCCGAGTCCTGCGGTAATGTCTTGATTTTCTTGATTTCTTCTACAGCACAGTCTCACTGCTCCACTCCCATCACTCATCCCGGAGATGAGCTTCAGGTTATTGAACCATTTGGGGTCAACATTAATTTGCGCGCTCCGCTGGCCGAGTCAGCAACACTAACTAAGCCGATCATTACAGCGCAGTTATTAATGCAGGAAGGTGGATTCACACATGGCGGCTCCATCGCACTCGCCATTAATGAACCTTTACCCACTGAGCCGCTTCCCAGCAAAGAGCTGATTTTTATTTTATTTTTCATTTTTTTATTTTTTATTTTTTTCGTACAAAACCAACAGAATTAATTAACAGAAAGCAAATTGACTTCTAAGAAGCGCTCGGAATTTGTCACTTTCGCCGTGATAACTAACTGCGCTGCGAGGAGGTAATTATCTGTGAAGCAAACACAGAATTAGGAGCCGTTTCTGACTGTGCAGCGGTTTCAGCTATTTTTAGGGAACGTAACACGCTAATAGGTACGAGCCGCTGCCTGCCATATAATGAAAATATATTTTATTCCTCGTTTTTCATTGTGTATAAAAAAAAAAAAAGGGAAACTTCCCCTTTAAGGGATCCTTAAAGGGGAATTCCGGTCATGGACATAATTGTGGTAGCAGGTTCTGGTTGTTACAGGGTTAATACTTGTGAATTTTCACAGTGGTGACTGGTTGTGATCCCAGGGAAAATCATCCCTTTTTCTCGGAAAGTTGGTTAAGACTCACTGCTTTACAGATTTTCCAGCAGATGCCACTAGGGGGAGCTTCACTTCAATGGGAATTTTTTTTTTTTTTTTAAATGAGCTCCCTCTAGTGGTGGCAGTAAGCAGCCGTAATTTTATTATCTCTTGTAGTTTCCTTAAAATATCAATTCTGGACCACTTTTTTTTGTAGAATATCATCCATCTTTATTTACTTCTCCTTTTAAGATGGCAACAGCCAATCAAAACCTGATTTTTTTTTTCAGCTCTTGTTCTTTTTCTTTCCAGCCTTAAAAACAAAAATAAAGGAGATCTGATCCCACCAGTAATGGAGCAGACAATCTGCTACTTGAAAGCAAAAGGTGAGATATATTCCATTTTATTTAGTCATTACCAGTGTGATACCCCGATGAAGCGCCACGCATAGCTTTGTGGCTCAGCCAAGTACTGCAGCTCATCCCATTCTGTTCACACCGGCAATGTACTGCCGAGAACAGTGATTTTTTGTTCCGGCATAAGCGATCCCTGAATAATCGCACTGCTCATGTGTTGGGTGATTGCCAACTAAGAACTCTTAAGTGCACTGCCGCCATTTTTGAATATGGATGTTACACACATACACTGCATATTACACACACTGTATGTCACATACACTCACACTCCTTAAAGAAACACATTGTATATTGCACATACACAAACAGTGTATGTTAAACACTTTCTTGCACACATACACTGTATTTTACACACACACACACACACACCATGCTACACACACACACTCCATGCTGCACACACACACTCCGTGCCACACACACACACACTCCGTACTACACACACACACAGTCCGTGCTGCACACACTCCATGCTACACAAACACACACTCCATGCTACACATACACACACACTCCATGCTACACACACACACTCCGTACTACACACACACACACACTCCGTGCTACACACACTCCATGCTACACACACACACACTCCATGCTACACACACACACGCCATGCTCTGCACACACTCCATGCTACACACACACACACTCCATGCTACACACACACATTATGTTGCACACACAAACTCCATGCTACACACACAGTATGTTGCACACAAAAACTCCATGCTACACACACATACACACATGTACTGAATGTTACACACACATTTCAAGGTACACATGCACACAAATATGCACGCATTGAATGTTACACACACACTTCATACTATACACATACAGTACTCACACACGCCGTATGTTACATACACACAGTATATTACACACTACATATTACTTCCACATATATATATTGCATGTTACACACATATTGCATGTTACCCACACACTCACACTCCATACTACACACAGCATGTAACACACATTCCATGCTACACATACATACACACACTATATGTTACAAACACACACTCCATGCTACAACCACATGCATTGAATGTTACACATACACTTCATACTACAAACATACTGTACTCACACCGTATGTTACAAACACACACACTCTGTATATTACACACTGTATATTACTTTCATGCACATATACTGCATGTCAGACACAGACATACTCCATACACACACACACTGTATGCTACACACACACACACATACCCCATGCTACACACACATACACACACTGCATGTAGCACACACTACATGTCAAACACATTCTGTATGTCACAAACACACTCCATGCTATACACACTTCATGCTACACACACACACACTGTATGTCACACACACACACACTCAAGGTACACAAACATAAACTAACACTATATATTACACACTCACTGCATCTTACACACATGCATGGTAGCGGACATATCTCCTCTTCCTCATTCTCTCCTTCTGCACTGATACTATTATCAGTGCAGTTGCTGGGGGTTCTTTTGGGGATGTGGGCTCTGGGCAATTGCCCAGTTTTCCCCTCCCCAACACCGGCCCTGCATGTGACCGCGAAGCCATGCCGAGGGTAGGAAAGATTTAAAAATAAATGATTCTGTTAACGATCAAATATAAATGAACGTTTTCTACAATTCTACTCTCTAATGATCAAGTCCAGTCATCATTGGTGACCATTAGAGGAGGACAAGAGGTTCCTCAGTCTACAATTCTACAATGGCTGGAGTTTCCCTTTAGTTATGTTCTGCTCAGCTGCATCAACCTTGTATTTCCATTTGCTTTTTATGTGAGTCTTTATACTGTTAGTATATAACACGCTATAATAATCCATTGTGTGATGTAGTGCCATCTATAGGTAGTAGGTCAATGTCGCACCTAATGACTCTTAAAACTTGAGTTTCCAGAGCAGAAATGAAGTAGGAACTTCAAGTTTTTGAGGAGTTTTGAGATTTCTTGGAGGACTTGGAAAGTTTCCGCTCAGTGTCCACTCATCAAAATACTCTGCGTGTACCGAGCCTCAAAGGGTTTTTCCCATTTTAGCAAGTTATACCCTATAACTTGTTGACTGCTGTGGTCCAACCATTGGGACCCGCCTCGATTTTGAGAACGGGGCTCTGCAATGCCTCATTAGAAGAGCGTGGTGGTCAAGCGTTGCCACCACCACTCCATCCATTGACTTTCTCAATGTTGTGGGTGCATCTGCTCCATTCCACCAGGACATTTCAAAACCCCATTCTTCAGATCAGTCTGAACCTCAGCAATTTGCCTAATTTACCTCGACAGGATTAGCCTTATTTCATGACCCTTGTATGAGTCAGACATAGATTTTAAGGGTAACTACACATAGGTGGCGCTAGAGATACACTTTTCTTCCTTCTGGAGGAGAGCTAGTCAGCAAGGCAAAATATAACTCCTCAAGAGCAACATCTATCATTGAACTTATTGGTAGCTCCCCCTAGTGGTTTCTGTAGGTATAATTCATTGTGAAAGAAATCAGTGTAAGCAATTAAGTGCAGACAGCTTTTCCCCGCAGCCCCAGATGAAGATGTTCAGGGATATTAAAAAGTCCTGAAATACAGTAAGGTAAAAAAAATTTGTGGAAGAAAACAACATAATGTGTAAAAAGGTCCTCTCACTTGACGGATGCAATTTTTTTTTTACCTGGTGTTAACGCCGCTGTTCTCCTGAATCCGGCGATGTTTTTCTTTTGTTCCTGCGCCTCTCCATTCCTGAAATATGGCCCATTCTTCCCTGTATATAAGTCTAGTTTTCTTAGCCAAGTGGGTGTGAATGTGACCCTCAAGAAGACACCAAAAAGAATATTTAATGGACACGCCCACTTTGTAAGAAAACTAGATTTACATACAGGAAAGAAGGGGCAATATCTCAGGAACGGAGAGGAGCAGGAAGAAAAGAAAAACATCGCCGGATTCAGGAGAACAGCGCCGTTTACACCAGGTAAAAAAATACATGTTTATGATGAGTGACAGGTCCCCTTTAAGTTACTACATTACAAATAAAGTTCCTGAACTATTGTCCTAGCTGGTGTGAAAGATAATCTCAGTCTCTGAGGGCTACAATGTGCAGGGTGCATTTATTCACTTGAATTGGGCTAAGCTGCAATACCTGACACAGCCATGAACAGGAGTGGCACTGTAGAAGAAAGTAGCCACATGTGTCTATTCTTATCCAACGCCTTTAAGCAATGAATATCTACTGTACATTACGTTCTGGGAGGAAATCCTCGTCTTGCCACTTTCATTATCCCGGTTTGCATTTTAGTTGAGCAATTTGCATTTTTATGCGCTGTTAATTGAATAAACACTTTGTAAATTCCCATTAAAACGTATGCAAATGGCGGCATTAATGGTCGTACCAGTAACGATTTAATGACCCTTCACAACGTGAGCAGTTTTTGTGAAAGAGATGAGAAAAGTTCAGGCCAAGACAAATCTCCTGGTACAAATGCTCTCCATTGTGGCGCTATAAAAAGTATTCACACCCTCCCCTGTGTCTAAATGTGTGACACTCCCCCCATCTGTTAATAAACTGACATTTTCTGTTAATTAGAATGAGAAAATAAAAGCTAATTAAATCAGTTGAATTAACTATTTGCATAACTCTTCACACCCTATGATTATTCACTATGACTCATGCTGTCACCTCCCCCACATGTCTATTTTAGCAAATATTTATATTGCCCAATAAATTTAAATTTGGGAGCACTTTTGCTTTGTGCTGCCCCTCTGTTATTCCTCCTGGACACGTGCAGCCACGTGACTAATCTGCATGCTGGTGGCACTGGTCACTATTAGTGGTTGGCTGCTTGTGTCCATTCCTGGGAGGTTCCTGGGTCGGGCTTATCTCAATACTTCTATATCACTTTGAAAAAAAAATCACTATTGAGGGTTTACAATGCACATTATATTTTCACTGTGACTTCAGTGTATACAATATTTATACACTCTGACATCACTGTGTGCATTATCCCTGTACTGTGACATCACGGTGTGTATTATCCCTGTAATGTGACATCACAGTGTGCATTATCCCTGTACTGCGACATCACTGTGTATATTATCCATGTACTGTGACATCACTGTGTGCATTATTCCTGTACTGTGACATCACTGTGTGCATTATCCCTGTACTGTGACATCACTGTGTGCATTATTCCTGTACTGTGACATCACTGTGTGTATTATCCCTGTTCTCTGACATCACTGTGTGCATTATCCCTGTACTGTGACATCACTGTGTGTATTATCCCTGTACTGTGACATCACTGTGTGCATTATCCCTGTACTGTGACATCACGGTGTGTATTATCCCTGTAATGTGACATCACAGTGTGCATTATCCCTGTACTGCGACATCACTGTGTATATTATTCATGTACTGTGACATCACTGTGTGCATTATTTCTGTACTGTGACATCACTGTGTGCATTATTCCTGTTCTGTGACATCACGGTGTGTATTATCCCTGTTCAGTGACATCACTGAGTGCATTATACCTATACTGTGACATCACTCTGTGCATTATCCATGTACTGTGACATCACTCTGTGCATTATCCCTGTACTGCGACATCACAGTGTGCATTATTCCTGTACTGCGACATCACAGTGTGCATTATTCCTGTACTGTGACATCACTGTGTGCATTATCCCTGTACTGCGATATCACTGTGTGTATTATCCATGTACTGTGACATCACTGTGTGCATTATCCCTGTACTGTGACATCACTGTGTGCATTATCCCTGTACTGTGACATCACTGTGTGCATTATCCCTGTACTGTGACATCACTGTGTGTATTATCCCTGTACTGCGACATCACTGTGTGCATTATCCCTTGTACTGTGACATCACTGTGTGCATTATCCCTTGCACTGTGACATCACTGTGTGCATTATCCCATGTACTGTGACATCACTGTGTACATTATCCCATGTACTGTGACATCACTGTGTGCTTTATCCATGTACTGTGACATCACTGTGTGTATTATCCCTGTACTGTGACATCACTGTGTGTATTATCCATGTACTGTGACATCACTGTGTGCATTATCCCTGTACTGTGACATCACTGTGTGTATTATCCCTGTACTGTGACCAGGGCCGGCTCCAGGTTTTTGTGGGCCCTGGGCGAAATAGTCTCAGTGGGCCCCTTTAACACATACCACGATTCATGATGCACAGATACCGCAGAGAAATATATATATATAGTACAAGGCCGAAGATTTCACTTCTTACATTACATGAGCGATATCTATTGTAAATTCTACAATAACTCCCCCATATAACGCTCCATACAGGATACTGGCCCCCATATAGCGCTCCATGCAGGCTGTTCCCCCCACATAATGCCCCATGCAGGCTGTTCCCCCCACATAATGCCCCATGCAGGCTGTTCCCCCCATATAATGCCCCATGCAGGCTGTTCCCCCCCATATAATGCCCTATGCAGGCTGTCCCCCCTCCCCATATAATGCCCCATGCAGGATGTCACCCCCCTATATAATGGCCCATGTAGGATCTCACCTCTCCCCCCTCCATATAATGCCCCATGCAGGATGTCACCCCCCCATATAATGCCCCATGCAGGATGTCACTTCTCCCCCCATATAATGTCCCATGCAGGATGTCACTTCCACCCCATATAATGCCCCATGCAGGATGTCAACCCCCCATATAATGTCCCATGCAGGATGTCAACCCCCCCATATAATGCCCCATGCAGGATGTCACCCCCCCATATAATGCCCCATGCAGGATGTCACCCCCCATATAATGCCCCATGCAGGATGTCACCCCCCATATAATGCCCCATGCAGGATGTCACCCCCCCATATAATGCCCCATGCAGGATGTCACCCCCCGCTCCCTTATAATGTCCCATGCAGGATGTCACTCCCCCCCCATATAATGCCCCATGCAGGATGTCACCCCCCATATAATGCCCCATGCAGGATGTCACCCCCCATATAATGCCCCATGCAGGATGTCACCACCCATATAATGCCCCATGCAGGATGTCCCCCTCCCATATAATGCCCCATGCAGGATGTCACCCCCCCTTATAATGCCCCATGTAGGATGTCACCTCTCCCCCCTCCATATAATGCCCCACGCAGGATGTCACCTCTCCCCCCCCATATAATGCCCCATGCAGGATGTCACCCCCCCATATAATGCCCCATGCAGGATGTCACCCCCCGCTCCCTTATAATGTCCCATGCAGGATGTCACTCCCCCCCCATATAATGCCCCATGCAGGATGTCAACCCCCATATAATGCCCCATGCAGGATGTCACCCCCCCATATAATGCCCCATGCAGGATGTCACCCCCCCATATAATGCCCCATGCAGGATGTCCCCCTCCCATATAATGCCCCATGCAGGATGTCACCCCCCCTTATAATGCCCCATGTAGGATGTCACCTCTCCCCCCTCCATATAATGCCCCACGCAGGATGTCACCTCTCCCCCCCATATAATGCCCCATGCAGGATGTCACTTCCCCCTCATATAATGTCCCATGCAGGATGTCACCTCTCCCCCCTTATAATGCCCCATGCACGATGTCACCCCCCCATATAATGTCCCATGCAGGATGTCAACCCCCCATATAATGCCCCATGCAAGATGTCAACCCCCGCTCCCATATAGTGCCCCATGCATGATGTCACCCCCCCATATAATGCCCCATGCAGGAAGCCACCCCCCATATAATGCCCCATGCAGGATGTCACACCCGACCCCCGCTCCCTTATAATGCCCCATGCAGGATGTCACTCCCCCCCATATAATGCCCCATGCAGGATGTCACCCCCCATATAATGCCCCATGCAGGATGTCACCCCCCCATATAATGCCCCATGCAGGATGTCACCCCCCATATAATGCCCCATGCAGGATGTAACTTCACCCCTTTTAATGCCCCATGCAGGATGTCACTCCCCTTATAATGCCCCATGCAGGATGTCACTCCCCCCATATAATGCCCCATGCAGGATGTCACTCCCCCCCATATAATGCCCCATGCAGGATGTCACTCCCCCCATATAATGCCCCATGCAGGATGTCACCCCCCCATATAATGCCCCATGCAGGATGTCACCCCCCCATATAATGCTCCATGCAGGATGTCACCCCCCCATATAATGCCCCATGCAGGATGTCACCCCCCATATAATGCCCCATGCAGGATGTCACTTCACCCCTTTTAATACCCCATGCAGGATGTCACTTCCCCTCATATAATTCCGCATGCAGGATGTCACCTCCCCCCCCCCATATAATGCCCCATGCAGGATGTCACTTCCCCCCATATAATGTCCCATGCAGGATGTCACCCCCTCATATAATGCCCCATGCAGGATGTCACCCCCCCCATAATATGCCCCATGCAGGATGTCACCTCTCCCCCCTTATAATGCCCCATGCAGGATGTCACCCCCCCATATAATGCCCCTTGCAAGATATCATCCCCCCCATATAATGTCCCATGCAAGATGTCAACCCCCCATATAATGCCCCATGCAGGATGTCACCCCCCTCCCTTATAATGCCCCATGCAGGATGTCACTCCCCCCCACCCCCATATAATGCCCCATGCAGGATGTCACCCCCCTTATAATGCCCCATGAAGGATGTCACCCCCCCGCTCCCTTATAATGCCCCATGCAGAATGTCACACCCCCCTCCCTTATAATGCTCCATGCAGGATGTCACCCCCTCCATATAATGCCCCATGCAGGATGTCACTCCCCCCCCTTATAATGCCCCATGCAGGATGTCACTCCCCCCATATAATGCCCCATGCAGGATGTCACTCCCCCCCATATAATGCCCCATGCAGGATGTCACTTCACCCCATATAATGCCCCATGCAGGATGTCACTTCACCCCTTTTAATGCCCCATGCAGGATGTCACTCCCCTTATAATGCCCCATGCAGGATGTCACTCCCCCCCCCCATATAATACCACATGCAGGATGTCACCTCCCCCCCCATATAATGCCCCATGCAGGATGTCACTTCCCCCCCATATAATACTGCATGCAGGATGTCACCCTCCCCCCTTATAATGCCCCATGCAGGATGTCACACACCCCCTACATATAATGCCCCATGCCTCCATACATAAAAAAAAAAAAAAATCACTCACCTCACTTCTCACCTGCTTCCGCTGCTCCGGACTCCTCAGTGTCGCCGGCGTCTTCCCGCTCTGCGCTGTGACGGCTCAGGAGAGGGGGCGGTGTAAAGAAGTCACCACGCCCTCTGACCTGTGCATTATCCGTGTGCTGCAATATCACTGTGTGCATTATCCATGTACTGTGACATCACTGTGTGAGACGTCTCAGGTTAGAGGACGCAGAAGGCACTGGAGCTGCTGCGGAGGCACGGGGAGAGGTAAGTATTGTGCCGGGGCCCTGAGCAAGCGGGGTGGGGAAGGGGGACGCTGACACCGGCACCGCGTCGCTCACGGGTCCCATAGCTCGGCTCAGGTCCCCAGCACTTGCTCGGGTCCGCCCCTGACAGTGACATCACTGTGAGCATTATCCCTGTACTGTGATATCATTGTGTGCATTATCACTATACTGGGACATCACTGTGTGCATTATCCCTGTACTGTGACATCACTGTGTATTATCCCTGTACTGTGACATCACTGTGTGCATTATCCTTGTACTGTGACATCACTGTGTGCATTATCCCTGTACTGTGACATCACTGTGCATTATCCCTCTACTGTGACATCACTGTGTGCATTATCCCTCTACTGTGACATCACTGTGTGCATTATCCCTCTAGTGTGACATCACTGTGTGTATTATCCCTGTACTGTGACATCCCTGTGTGCAGTATCCCTGTACTGTGACATCACTGTTTGCAGTATCCCTGTACTGTGACATCACTCTGTGCATTATCCCTGTACTGTGACATCACTCTGTGCATTATCCTTGTACTGTGAAATACGTTACCCCATCTCTTTCCAGGAGCCCCATAATCTTTGTGAATATCCCCACAATGTCCTTTTTCCCACCTTTCAGGGCTGCGGACAGAAGGAATCTTTCGAAGATCGGTTTCCGCTCACATCATCAAAGAAATCCAGAAGCTTTATAATCTGGGTGAGCTCCCACCACACCGTGCGATCAGCGGAGCGCTTCGTCCCGGTGACACCGTGTCTGTCTGCTGCAGCCGCTCATTTAATTAGTTAATCATAAAGCCATTTGTAATCTCTGTGTCATGTTAGCGGGAGATGTATGGAGGCTGCCAGGGAGCAGGGACGCGATCCTGTACAAGACATCCATCAGCACCGCACCGTACGGGCGACACCGGGCGGATCGGGGGGTGATGGACCGTCCTCTGCCCTGACACCGGCCCCCGCTCTCCTGTAATGACACAGCCACCAACATTATTACACGCCACAAGCAATTATATTGCATGTTCCCGCTGCTCCCATTTTAAGAAGTGAAGTCTGTCATACTGCAGAACCTCATAATACACCTCAGCTGCTGCAGAACCTCATAATACACCTGAGCTGCTGCAGAACCTCATAATACACACCTCAGCTGCTGAAGAACCTCAGAATACACACCTCAGCTGCTGCAGAGCCTCATAATATACCTCAGCTGCTGCAGAACCTCATAATACACCTCAGCTGCTGCAGAACCTCATAACACACCTCAGCTGCTGTATAAGTAAAGGTCTAGAGTAGTCAGTGGATTTCCGGACCGTTGGATGGCGGATTCTAGGACTTTCTGGATCTGTGTGTACAGACACATACTGACCTCCCCCTGTAGACACTCCGCGCTTCTGTTGTGTGATCAGCGTCCATATATTGATGTCCATCCACAGGGAAACCGGTGAATTTCGATGAGTATGGAGACGAGCATGTCCCTGCCAGTATCCTGAAGACCTTCCTACGGGAGCTCCCAGAACCGCTGCTGACCTTCACCGCTTACCGGACTATCCTCGAAATCACCAGTACGTGAGTCATGGTAATCCCAGTACATGGAGGTGCCACCACTCACCACCCGCAGCGTCCAACAAGCTGCTCCTCCCTCTCCCCTCTCATAGCATAAAGTCTAATAGAAGGAAAAGCTGCAGCTGCATCTCCCTCCTATCCCACCTTCCATTTGTTTTTTACACATTTCAGCATCATTCTCCATATTGAAGTCCTCTATTATTTGGTGTCTCCTCTTGTTTCCCCCTACTCTTCAACAGCTATAAACATATTGCTCACTGACTCCAACAGCACAACTGCAGCTGCATCCCCCTACTATCCCCTCTTCCATTTTTATACTTTTTACACTGTGCTCAAAGATTGTCTGCAGTGGTGACATCCAGTTGACAAGTCATATCGCTGCTGAAGCCAATCACTGAGCTCAGCAGCTCGTGCTATCTACAGCTACAGAGCTGCTGAACCCAGTGATTGGCTGTAATAGTGACATCAAGTTGACAGTTCACATCACCTCTGCAGCCAATCACGAAGCTCAGCAGCTTAGGCTATCTACATTGGCAGAGCTGCTGAGCTCAGTGGTTGACTGCAGTGATGACATCACGTCAACAGTTCACATCACTGCTGCAGCCAATCACTGAGCTCAGTGGCTCATGCTATCGACATTTGCAGAGCCGCCGAGTTCAGTGATTGGAAGCAGTGGTGACTTTATGTTGACAGTTCACATCATTGCTGCAACCAATCGCTGAGCTCAGCTGCTTATCAGATCTACATTGACAGAGCTGCTTATCTCAGTGATTGCCTGCAGCGGTGAATGTCATGTTAACAGTTCACATCACCACTGAAGCTAATCACTGAGCTCAGTGACTTGTGCTATCTACACCGCAGAGCTGCTGAGCTCAGTGATTGGCTGCAGCGGTGATGAAAACTATCGATGTGATGTTACCACTGCAGCCAAAGCACTGAGACAGAAGCAATGGTGGAGAACTATCTGATTATGTGATTTTGCGCAAGTTTTATCATTTGTCGATCACTTTTTTTTCTAAAAGTGGAAAACCCCTATTAATTTCTTCTCGTTTAACATGCAGACGATTTTTCTTCTAGGCGTGGAGAGCATCCTGCGGGTCAACAGATGCAAACAGATCGTTCACCATCTCCCAGAGCACAACTACGCCGTCCTCAAATATCTCATGTGCTTCCTAAATATGGTGAGCCCCTCGCAGCTTCTGGACAGTGGGAACCGATTTATATCAGTCTATGGGCCGTGGAGACAGAAAACCGACACCAGGTCCTCCTACTCTGGGTGCAAATCCTGTAACTATGGTGGGGGGGTCATATTATTATTTTTTTATATATGGCACCCCCCCTTCTGGTTCTAATAAAGTTGATTACAAAATGTCCCACTGCTAAGACTCAAGAAAACAGCTGTGACAAGCTTTCAATTTCCCAACAGCACTTCCGCAGGATAAATGGGGAATTACATGGTTGGCAATAAAATATGTTTCTAAAGTCTATGATAGAATAACTCCCTTAAAGGGGGTTTCAAGAGTAGAAGCACAATAAAACCTGAAAATAATATGCCTCTAATGTCTATGATAGGACAATTCCCTTTAAAGGGGGTAACTATAGTGTGTGGGCGGGGTCATATTATTATTTTTTAATATAATGCACCCCCTCTTCTGGTTCTAATAAAGTTGATTACAAAATGTCCCACTGCTAAGACTCAAGAAAACAGCGGTGACAAGCTTTCAATTTCCCAACAGCACTTCCACAGGAGAAATCGGGTATTACATGGGTCACAATAAAATCTAAAAACATATGTTTTTAAAGTCTATGATAGGACAGCTCCGTTATAGGAGGTTTCCAGAGTAGGAACACAATAAAACCTAAAAAAAAATACGCCTCTAAAGTCTATGATAGGACTACTCCCTTAAAGGGGGTTTCCAGAGCTGAACCTTATTTTCATACACCTTTTTAGGGAAATAATATAGGAGGAGTCTTCTGTTCAAGATCCTCATTTTTTCAGGTGGGTCCAGGTAGAGAGCATTAACAAAGAGCATCTCTCTCTCTGGGGGACTCATCCTGCCCATTGATTTGAATGGACATGGTGTAATACTTCATTTCGCCAGTGGTGGCACTGTAGGGAACTGAGACACTTGCTGATGATCACTGGTGATCAACCACTTTTTAGTAACAATTCTAAGAAATAGAGGCAGTAAAATGAAGTACCGCCACTCATTAATGCCGACCTCTGTCTTTAGGGAAGCTCAGGCGTCACATGACGGACTATCACTCCTATCAGCTGCGCGGACCTTTCGCAGCGAGTGTCATTTTCTCAGCCGTTAATACTTCACCTCTGTGCACTTGTTAAGAGGCCGGTACTTGAGGCGGTAATGAGGTGTGAGGAGTTACTACATAACCTTCCCAGTAATTAACCAGCAGAGCGTTGCATTATGGACGGAGCGCGCAGCACATTAATCCTCGCGATCGGCGCCGCTCGCCATCCAGATCGCAGGAACGTAACTCTACAAATGTTTGTTGTGATGTGCGCATAAATCTGATTACTCAATTAGAAAAATGATATTAGCAATTCCCCATGTGACACATTAAAGTCATTAGATTTATAATCACGCGGGCGGAACTGCATTATTATAGCGGAATCTATTACGCGCACGGAAAATAAATATACCGTATATCCCACCAATTATCCTGCAATTCCCCTCTCGCTAAAAATAACAGCTAGTTGTGGAATCTAAATATCAGGGAAAATTTACATTTTTTATACATAGGAAAAAGTAGTAGCGTCTACCGCTCTTTGGGGACCCTCAACCTCGTGATCGATTGGGGGGGTCCCCCATATTCATGCATTTAATGGGTACTACATATTACAGTGGTCTTCCCTCTTTGGTAATTATAGCATTTGACACAATAATCAGTATATAAATTCCTATTTTTATGGAAAATTCTTATTTGCTTTATCAGCTCCTGCTTGGCATTGAGTGCTCTTTCTTCGTTTTTTGGATTAGGCAGCATTTTACCTATTTAATAGATTTTTCATAATGTAATATTTCCAGTCTAAATTTTTGTCCATTTAATGATAGATTAGGTGCTTCCAGCTTTACTCATTACTATCTCTTCAAAGGAAAGCATTACCGTTTTACTGTAAAGAATCCTTTCCTATATAAATGATAGAACTGCCCTTAATTAACTTGTAATAACCTAATGCTCTTTGTAATTTCCTTATATACATCTTATTTTCATCTGTAACATTAAAAAGATCAACTATACAGCACCTTCCATTTTTTTTTTATTTCCCCTCCCCCCATCCATTGAATCCTTTCTACTTCCCCATTATACCTTTTACACTATGACATGTAAAATATATCCATGTTAAAACAAGCCTTACTTATTTGAATCATTATTTATCCTTTGTTCATAAATTCGAAAATTGCCTTTGCTTTATCAACAGCCTCTTGGCACTGAGTGCTGCCGATTTGATAATTTTTTGCAGCATTTTCCTATTTAAAAGAATAATAATAATTGTGGTTTATATTTTCTTATCTAGATTATATTCGACAAATTTGTATTGACCTTAATCTCTTTTATTGGCAGGTTTCTACAGAAAGTATTTCCAACAAGATGACCGCTTCCAATCTGGCCTGTGTATTTGGGGTGAATTTAGTGTGGCCACAAGTGGGCGCTCCATCCATAAATGCTCTGGTTCCCGTCAATATGTTTACAGAACTGATGATCAAATATTATTCAAAAATCTTCGACGCCAGAACGGTCCCTGGAGAGACTTTACCCTAAACCTTGCTTTTAAGAAACTTAAAGAGTAACTATTTATTTTTTATTATTATTATTATTTTTTTAGAATTTTGTCCAGCATGGAAAGTTTTATAAAACTTTGCAAATCGCTTTATTAGGGGACTTTTCTTCATTCCTATATATTAAAAAAGAAAAATCCATGGTCTATTTGCATGACTTCAGCAGTACTGAACATTTACATTAAAGATGATGGCAGTGAAAGCGTCAGCTCTGCAGAGGAGGAGACAAGTGCTGACACTTTCATTGCCAGCATCTGTACTCTAAATTAGAACTTTCTGATATCAATGCAGCTAAAGGTCGAGAAATCTTGGGAAAAGCAGAGATTTATAAGCCACTTGTATGCATTTTTTTTTTAGATGAATGAAAAAAATTCCTAATAATTTGCAAACTTTTATAACTTTCCATAATGGACAAAATTAATAAAAAATAAAGTTTGGTTACTCTTTAACAGAATTTTTCAAGCTAGATTTCACCTAAAAATGTTACAAAATCTTGCACTCGAAAAGGTCACTGGATTAATGTTTATTTTTGATATTCTGTTACAGATTCTTTTATGTAGATATTTTATTTAAAGGCAAAGTACAGTAAAAAAAATGTATATAGTCATTTTTACTGAATATCCAATGAGACTTGCATATCTTTTTCCACAGGAGGCGGCTTACAATAAGTCTGAAATATACTTTTAATATATATTTTTTAGAAACTATGAGATTTCTGAAACTGAAGTCATTTATGGTTCAGTTGACTTGCACAGAAAAAAAATAATTCTGTAATCTGTGATCGATTGTAACAGTGACATCTGCAGGCTAAAGTCAGTACTGCAACGCAATTAAAAAAATTTGAATTAAAGTCAATCTATTTAGTTTTATATTTAATTAAAGAAAACTTTTTATAAAAGTTTTTTTTTTTTTTTTTTTTTTAGAGTCGAACACACACCTAAGATAATCAGGAATCAATCGGCGGATCAATATCTTCCCCCTTCTCTTCTTATTTCATGGTTGTCTGATATGTTCTAACTTTCTTAGAAGCTTTGAACCCGAGTCATTATTGCATTTCCTCCGGGTTTTTTTGTCTTTTTTTTTTTTTTAATTAAATTTGTGCCTTATTTTTTATATTTTTATATATATATATATATGTTTTTCACCAGGATTTTTTTGTGTATGTATGTATATATAAAAGGGGGAAAAAAGGGGAAATGCAATAATGACTCAGGTATTTATATTCAGTAAGTAATTTTTATTTGAATATAATAAATATATATATATATAATATATATATGTATTATATATATATATATATATAAATATATATATATATATATATATATATATATATATATATATATATGTGTGTGTATTATATTCAAATAAAAATTACTTACTAAATATAAATACCCGAAACATTATTGCATTTCCCCTTTTTTTCCTATTTTTGGTGTTTTTCACTAGGTTTTCTTTTCATTGATTTTCATTTGAGCCTTTTTTAAAGTTTATATGTTAGACTTTTAAAAAAGTCTAATATATGGACTTCAAAAAAAGCTCAAATGAAAATCAGTTAAAAAAACAAACAAAAAAACACAAAAAATAGACGGAAAAAAAGGGGAAATGCAATAATGACTCGGGTATTTATCTACACGAAGTAATTTTTATATATTTTATTATTTGATTCTATTTATTCCTAGTTTTTAAATACTAGATGGTCTCCCGATTCTAACGCATTGGGTATTCTAGAATATGTATGCGGCCGACCGGGCGCAATCAGCAGAGCGATGTTTAAATGTGGCGCCAAGCTCGCTGATTGGTCGCGGCCACTATTTAAATGTGGCGCCCAAATCGGTGATTGGTCGCGGTTACCAGTCACGAATAATCAGCAGAGCGGTGTTTAAATTTGGCGCCAAGCTCGCTGATTTTTCGCGGCCACTATTTAAATGTGGCGCCCAAATCGGTGATTGGTCGCGGACAGCGGCCGCGACCCATCAGCACAGCGGTGTTTAAATTTTGCGCCAAGATCACTGATTGGTCGGGTGCGGAGACCGCGACCAATCAGCGAATCGTATTGGTGAGGACCGGGGAGCGGAATCGTATTGGTGAGGACCGGGGAGCGCTGCTGCCTGTGCGGCTACTTCCGCTGCGAGAAGCCGGGACATGAGCGACTGCTCGCAGCAGATATATCCCGACCCGCAGCGCCGCTCCCCGGTCTTCCCTTCCGCATGGATGTCAGCGCCGCTGCCTGTACGGCTACTTCCGCTGCGAGCAGCTGGGAGATGAGCGGCCGCTCGCAGCAGAAGTATCCCGACCCGCAGCGCCGCCACACCGTCCTCTCTTGACACCCTAGCCTCTGATCTCCCGACAGTAGCCGCATGGTGTTACTAAGGTCCGGCCAATTGTGTTCAAAATCGCTGATTGGTTCTCGGGGAAGCTGCCCGCAACCAATCACCGATTTGGGCGCCACATTTAAATATCGGCCGCGACCAATCACCGATCTTGGCGCCACATTTAAACACCGCTGTGCTGATTGGTCGCGGACGCTGCCCGCGACCAATCACCGATTTGGGCGCCACATTTAAATATCGGCCGCGACCAATCACCGATCTTGGCGCCACATTTAAATATCGGCCGTGACCAATCACCGATTTGAGCGCCACATTTAAATAGCGGGCGCGACCAATCACCGATCTTGCAGAGACATTTAAACACTGCTGTGCTGATTGATCGCCGATGCTGCCCGCAACCAATCACCGATTTGGGCGCCACATTTAAATAGAGTCCGCAACCAATCAGCACAGCGGTGTTTAACTGTGTCTGCAAGATCGGTGATTGGTCGCGGGCGCTATTTAAATGTGGCGCCCAAATCGGTGATTGGTCGCGGGCAGCGTCCGCGACCAATCATCACAGCAGTGTTTAAATGTGGCGCCCAAATCGGTGATTGGTCGCGGGCAGCGTCCGCGACCAATCAGCACAGCGGTGTTTAACTTTTGCGGCAAGATCAGTGATTGGTCGCGGCGAGAGATCGCGACCAATCATCGAATCGTATTGGTGAGGACCGGGGAGCGGAATCGTATTGGTGAGGACCGGGGAGCGGCGCTGCCTGTGCGACTACTTCCGCTGCGAGAACCCGGGACATGAGCGGGCGCTCGCAGCAGAAGTATCCCGACCCGCAGCGCCGCTCCCCGGTCCTCCCTTGACACCCTAGCCTTATGGATGTCAGCGCTGCTGCCTGTGCGGCTACTTCTGCTGCGAGAACCCGGGACATGAGCCGGCGCTCGCAGCAGAAATATCCCGACCCGCAGCGCCGCTCCCCGGTCCTCCCTTGACACCCTAGCCGCATGGAGGTCAGTGTGGCACCCCAGGGGTCTGGTCTCCACAGTAATAGCAATGTTATGTCTGAGAGCAGGTGGGAGGTCTCTTGGTCAGGAATCCTATGCATGCCACACCTCCTGCCCAGTCCTGGGAGGGGAAGAACTTCCCCTATATAAAGCTGGGGCTGAGGCAGGGTTAGTGAGTAGAGTAGAGTTGAGAAGAAGTGAAGCAGCTTAGGAAAGAAAGATCAGGAGCTCAGTGGGAGCAGTGCTAAAAGGAATCAGGGGCTGGCAGCTGAAGAGCTCGCCCTGATTGAAGAGTTACCACCGGACCCGGAGTCCGAGGCTGTGGGGATTAACCCAGACCCAGCAGCAGAAACTGACCGGCAGGGGATTTCAGGTCCTCTGGCCAAGAAACCCGAAGGCACGGTCACACGCGTGGGACCAGCACCGCCGTCGTGGAGCGGAAGCCACTAGAAGGCCCCGAGTCACCGGCCATACGGGTGAGCACCACACGGTACACTCAGGAACGTGGGCTACTTTTACCCGCCTCTAGCAAGGTAGCCAGAAGAGTACAATTAGTTGGGGAGGCCTACAACTCCGCCTGGCCAGGGGAGATCCCATCTGCTCAAAGACTGACCAGGCCCCGATCGCTAGCCAGTACTCCGGGATGGTCTATCTTTATCACCAGTAAAGACCCTGAACTACACCGCATCGTCTCTGAGTGGTTCCTACTACCCCCATCATCCACGTCGGCTGCCCTGAGGCCATACCCCTCCCGTTGGGGGTTATACCATCCACGCTGCACCATCCTTCCACCGGCCTCAGCGGTCTGCCCTGCAGCGGCAGCTCCATAGCTGCATTCAACGGGTGGCGTAGTCGTCCTACATCTACTGATAATATACCGCCACTTAGTCTGACTCCCTGGGCACGGACCGGGTCATCGCCACGAGACTACTACCCCTATCCGATCCGGCTCCGGGTAGGCTCCTGCGTGCGCAACGCTGCGCGACTCAGGCCCAGGGGCGCGTCATCAGCGTCGCCGGCGGTCGGGAGATGAGCGCCTCGCGTTCGGTCATCTCCCGGCTGCATCGCCGCTGAGCTCCATCCCGCAGATGAGCCGCTAACGGCCGCCATCTTTTTTCAGAAATCCCGCGGCGCTGATTGGCCGCTGCCGGACCAATGAGCGACGCGGGATTTCCAGGACAGACAGACAGACAGACAGACTGACAGACTAAGACGTTTATATATATATAGATATGGAGTTTTTGATTTTTTAACTGTTATACCCCATTGGTCCAGTAGGTGTCAGTAGAAACTCAAAACGAAGCCTAAAGCCATGTTACGTTTATTAACGCCGCACTGAGTGTCATGATTTTCATTGCAGAGGAAGAGTTTGCCGTATAATGGCTACGAGATGGAGCTAAACCCGCACCTTTCATTTCCTTATTTGTTTTATTCGACCCTTTCCATGAAGGATTGTTAAACTTCCGCCTCCCGAGCTTTTGTGATTAATGGTAAACTGCAGAGTTAATATGGATATCCAGCCAATTCCTGGCAGATCTGTGCTCGCTGCACTCGGCAAACAATGGTTTCAATTACTTTCGACTTTATGGTTTATGCAAATTTCGGTCAATAAAGAAAGGAGCTGAAGAAGTGGTGAGTGGAGAATGGGCCACGTGGCCTCTCGTGGTCTCCAATCGGCCATTATTGGAGGTCAAAATGTCTTGGTCTAGGGTTTTTTTTTTCTTATGAGCAAAAGTTTCTTAAAGGTGAATAGAAGGAGCTCGGGGGAGCTTTACAGGATCTACAATCAATTTTCCGATCCTTTAAGACAGTGGTCCCCAACCTTTTTTGCACCAGGGACCGGCTTGAAGCAAGATCATTTTTCCATGGCCCAGCAAGGAGGGGGTGGGGTGGGCGGGGCTTTGGTCATATGGGGGCGGGGTAATGGAGGGATTTGGAGTTTAGTGCATACTTATCATATAGTGTAGACCAGGTCCCCGCCAGGAGCTATGCCAGGAGCCCCACATAATGTGCTGTGCCAGGAGCCGCATCACTGAGGCCCCATCACGCCCTGCAGCAGGACAGGGCAGCTGTCCTGACAGCTGCTGTTCAGCTGCATTTACTTCATCCCAGGGGCGGACACAGACTGTAGTGGGCCCCTGTGCAAGAAATTTTTGGGGCCCCCCCCGCCCTTCATAAGGCAACAAAGTTATGTAAATGTGACACCCCAGGGGTCTGGTTGTCACAGTGATAGAGATATTACGTCTGAGAGCAGGTGGGAGGTCCTTTGGTCAGGGATCCTGTGCATGCCACACCTCCTGCCCAGCCTTGGGAGGGGAAGAACTTCCCCTGTATAAACCCGGGGCTGAGGCAGGGTTAGTGAGTCCAGGAAGAGTAGAGACAAGAGCAGCATAGGAAGCAGCAGAGTCACAAGGAGTCAGGGGCTGGCAGCTAAAGAGCTCGCCCTGACTAAGAAGATTCTTTACCGGACCCGGAGTCCGAGGCTGTGGGGACTAACTTCTACCCAGCAGCAGAATCCGTCAGGCAGGGGATTTCAGGTCCCCTGGCCCAGAAGCCCGAAGGCCCGGTCGCACGCGTGGGACCAGCACCGCCATCGTGGAGCGGAAGCCATTAGAAGGCCCCGAGTCACCGGCCATACGGGTGAGCACCACACGGTACACTCAGGGACGTGGGCTACTTACATCAGCTTCTAGCAAGGTAGCCAGAAGAGTACAGTCAGCTTGGGAGGCCTACAACTACGCCTGGCCAGGGGAGATCCCATCTGCTCAAGGACTGACCAGGCCCCGTTCGCTAGCAAGTACTCCGGGAGGGTCTATCGTTGTTACCAGTAAAGACCCTGAACGCTACCATACCGTCTCTGAGTGGTTCCTGCTACCCCCATCATCCACGTCGGCTGCCCTGAGGCCATACCCCTCCCGTTGGGGGTTATACTATCACGCTGCACCATCCTTCCACCGGCCTCAGCGGTCTGCCCTGCAGCAGCAGCCCCCTGGCTGCATTCAACGGGTGGCGTAGTCATCAACCATTTTCTACCGCTAACAGACTGCCGTCCAGTTTGACTCCCTGGGCACGGACCGGGTCACCGCCACGAGACTACAACCCTAAACAGATCCGGCTCCGGGTAAGCTCCCGCGTGCGCAACGCAGCGCGACACAGGCCCAGGGGCGCGTCAACTTTGGCGTAGTCGGCAGGATCACGTGCCCGCAACCACCGGGTACTGCGTGCCTGAAAAGCAAAGACTGTTCAAACTTACCAGTGGTGAAGATTCCCGCCATCGGTGAAGATTCCCGCCATCCGGCGCCATCTTCAGCCTTCTTCCCGCCATCCGTGGAGTTTTCCCGCCATTGGACGCCATCTTGAGGACGCCGCGCGGGAAGAAGAGGGGCGTGGACTCCGAAAGCGCGCGAGAACTGAAGCCCCGCCTCACGTCCGGACGTTGCGTAAGGTCCTGGAAGGAGCCCAGCAGACGCCGACGTCACAGGAGCGCGACGGAAGGTCCTCAACCCTGACGATCCACTGCGGAGCCGCGGCCTACGGAACAGGATCATCGCAAGGTAGGCCACGGTCCACTAGGGGGGAGGAAGATGTCGGATACGGAGGAGAGCTCCACTGCCTCAACCCCCGCCAGCGCTACCGCTGTTGCAGTTATGCCCTTCACCATGCCCTATATCCCGGGAGCAGCTTGGCTACCCCAGTACTCAGGGGAGTCACATACCCTGCATGACTTTAGAGAAAAGCTGGATAGCCTCTTCCAGGTGTACCCCCTCACAGAAGAGCAAAAAGTGAGCATCCTGGTGGCCCAACTAACTGGGGCAGCCAAAAGGGAAGTAAAATCCTGGCCACCTGGGAGGAAGACTGTCGCAGGGATACTAACCCGGCTGAAGGACACCTTTGATACCCGCACCTCAGCCGAGATTAAACTTAGATTCTACGGGTGCAAGCAGCGAGCGCATGAGAGTATAAGGGACTATGCACTCAACCTACAAGAGGCCCTGAGGGCCATTAAGCAGACCGACCCTAATGGAGTGGGAAACGAGGACAGGCTGTTGACCGAACAATTTATAGAGGGTTTATATTGCAATGCCCACCGCACCCAGTTGCGGGCAATGGCCTTACAGGACCCTCATCTAGAATTTGCACAGTTCAAGGACAGAGCCATCCGGGTGCTCCGAGAACCGGCACCAGGTGGCGTTGTGACCCACAGACGCCCCACTACCACTTACTACCAGGAGGCGGCGCCCTTGTCAGCAGGGCCTGTGGGAGCTGATGCGCAGGCTTTGGACAATGACCCGGCTCCAGACCTACACCATCAGGTCCAAGAGCTAGCTAAAAGCGTTGCTGCGCTAACCCGAACTGTGCAGTCTTTACAGGTTTCCACTCCAGGGAAGATCCAGCTGGCATCCGGACCGGAGGACATCCCGTGGCGTCGACCAAGGAGGACCCCACCGGCCAGAGGAAGACCCAGTGACCGATACAGCGAGGACGGACGACCCATCTGCCGCCGCTGCAATCAACCCGGACATATGGAAAGGTACTGTTCTTTAAACGGGCACAACCTGGGGTAGAGGGCCAACCCCCAGGAAAAAGATCACCAGGCCCATCGAACTGGCGCGACAGATATGTGGGAGGATGTCCAGTCTTGCCTGTGGTACTGGATGGCATTCCCATGAGTGCCCTACTGGACACCGGGTCACAGGTCACCACCATCCCGTACGTGCTCTTCAAGCAGTACTGGAATGACTCGGATATTACCCGCTACCCTGACGACGACTTGAGTATCATCGCCAGCAATGGTCAGCCCGTGCCACAGATCGGATTTAAAGAGGTGACCATCAAAATTGGTAGAGTCGAACTGGCCGCACAGGGACTGATCATTGTAGATATTGACAAACATGAGAGTCACCCAAAAATAACTCTAGGAACTAATGTAATTGAAAATTGTCTTGCAGAGGTGATTTTCCTTTTACAGCAGGTTGCCAAGAATGCCAGCTCCGGCGAGCAGCGGGTGCTCCAGAAAGAGATCCGGGCACTGATGCAACGGCAACAAGTGGAACTCTCCGGCGGTGAGATTGGTAGCGTAAGAATGTGTGACCCTTTTCCTATTGCCATGCCCCCAAAAAGTGAAATGATGATTTGGTGCCGGGCAGCTATTGGTCTGAGAGGTAGAGATTACCAGGCAATGGTAGAACCAGTTTACTCAGACAGTAGGCCCACCATTTTGACAGCACGGGGGGTGGTCAATGTACGCCATGGGAGGGTGCCCGTTCGCATAATAAATATCGGGGAGAGGGAAGTGTACCTGCCCCGGTATGCCACGCTAGCCAAATTATATACCACTAATCAAAATTCTATACAATCTGTGGAACCCTTGCCTCCATCTCACCCGGAGGAAAGTAACGGCTCTAAGAAAGACATGGAGGACTGGTGTCAGCAACTACATCTGGGTACTGACTCCACTCCCTCACACCAGAAACAAGGAGTCTATCGGGTGGTTCAAGAGTATGAGAGAGTGTTTAGTAAACACCCGTTAGACTTCGGGCGAGTCAAGGGGGTAGAACACCGCATCCCCACGGGAGATCATCCTCCCATAAAAGAGAGGTATCGACCCGTACCCCCTGCACATTACCAACACGCCAAGGGGATGCTTAGAGACATGAAGGAGGCTGGGGTAATCCGGGATAGCTGTAGCCCCTGGGCAGCCCCACTAGTTTTAGTCAAAAAGAAAGACAACACCATGAGGATGTGTGTAGATTACCGGAAAATCAACCGTATCACACACAAGGATGCGTACCCCTTACCAAGGATAGAGGAGTCATTGGCTGCTTTAAGATCTGCTAACTTCTTCTCTACCTTGGATCTCACTAGCGGGTACTGGCAGGTTCCTGTAGCAGAGGCGGACCGGGAGAAGACCGCATTCACCACCCCGATGGGACTTAGCGAGTTCACCTGCATGCCGTTCGGACTCTGCAACGCCCCAGGAACCTTCCAACGATTAATGGAGTGCTGTCTGGGCCACAGAAACTTCGAGACGGTCCTGTTGTACCTGGACGATGTCATCGTATACTCCAAAACGTATGAGGACCACCTGAAACACCTGGCGGAGGTGTTCGAAGCTCTGGCGAGTTACGGCCTAAAGGTGAAACCCTCCAAGTGTCACCTCCTGAAACCAAAGGTGCAATACCTGGGACACATGGTGAGCGCTGACGGAGTGGCTCCCGACCCCGATAAGATCACCGCAATCAAAGGATGGCCAAGCCCTTCCAGCGTAAAAGAAGTGCGGCAGTTCCTAGGGTTGGTAGGCTACTACCGAAGGTTTATTCCCGGTTTCACCAAAAAGGCGGCGCCTATGCAGGACCTCCTGATAGGCCAGTCCCGGAAGGCCAAGAACCAGAAGCCGCCCTTCAAATGGGAAGAGCTAGAGGAAGAGTCCTTCCGCCAGCTGAAGATGGCCCTCACGGGGGATGAAATCTTGGCGTATCCGGACTATAGCCAGCCCTTCATCCTCTACACCGACGCCAGTAACGTCGGGCTAGGAGCCGTACTGTCCCAGATTCAGCAGGGGAAAGAGCGAGTAATCGCCTATGCCAGCCGAAAACTGCGACCCACCGAAAGGAATCCCGAGAATTATAGCTCATTTAAGCTAGAGTTCCTGGCCATGGTATGGGCAGTCACCGAGCGCTTTAAGCATTACCTCGCTTCTTCCCGGTTCACCGTATACACGGATAACAACCCGCTGACACACCTGGACACGGCAAGACTCGGTGCCCTGGAGCAGAGGTGGATGGCCCGTCTGTCCAACTACGAGTTCACAATTAAATACCGGGCAGGGCGCTCCAATACCAACGCGGACGCCCTGTCCAGGATGCCCAACCTGCCGGACGGAGGAGAAGATCCGGAGGGACTGGAAGAAGTTGAACTCCCTGCGTTCCACCGTCATGGGACTATCCAGTATTCCCACCGGGTAAGGAGTAAGCAGGCTGCTACGTTGAACCCCTTACCTCACTACAACTGGGCGGAAACGCAAGACAGCGACCCTGCCGTCCGACTGGTGAAGGAGATGCTGACTCGCCCGGAGGCTAGCCTGGAATCAGACGCTCCAGAGGAAGCCAAACAACTATGGGCAGAGAAGAGTCGACTGTTCCTTTACAAGGGGAAGTTGTGCCGCAGAATGGTTAACTCCAGGACGCATGAACTACTCTGGCAAGTAGTGGTGCCACGAAGAGACGCAGCCATGGTGATGGAGGCATACCACGACGGAGCTGGACACTTCGGGTGGAAAAAGCTGGAGTTCCTGCTGCGCGAGCGGTTCCACTGGGTAGGCATGAGGGGAACCATCGAGAAGTGGTGCAGAGACTGTGGCCCGTGCAATCTGAGAAGGAAGGACCGGGCCAGCCAGAAGACTCCCCTGCAGTCCATCGTCACCCGGCAACCGTTGGAACTGGTAGCCTTGGATCATGTAAAACTGACCCCCAGCAGAAGTGGCTACGTCTACGCGTTAACCATCGTGGATCATTACTCCCGGTTTCTGGTTGTCGTCCCCGTCAAGGACTTAACGGCTCGAACAGCAGCTAGAGCCTTCCAGCAGCACTTTTGCCGTCCACACGGGTACCCGGACCAAGTGCTGACGGACCAGGGACCTGCCTTTGAAGCGGAGGTCTTCCAGGAATTCTGCAATCTGTATGGCTGCCGGAAGATAAGGACGACACCCTACCATCCGCAAACTAATGGACTTTGTGAGAAAATGAACCAGGTGGTAATGGATCTTCTAAAAACGTTGCCCCTGGAAGAACGAAGTCTGTGGCCTGAGAAGTTGCCCGATCTGGTGGACCTATACAACCACATCCCGGTAGGTTCCACCAACTGTACCCCGGCTTACCTAATGAGGGCAAGACCTGGTAAGTTACCTGTTGACCTGGAAATGGGAGTCCTGACGCCCGAGGACACTTCACCAGAAACAGACTGGGACACAGAGAGGCAGCAGCAGTACCGGAAAGTACAGGAGAGCGTGGAGCGAAGTCTCTGTCAGGCTAGGGAAAGACAAGAGAAGACTTACAACCAGTATGCTCCCGCTGTTCCCCTGGTACCCGGAGAGCAGGTCTTGAAGAGGAAGAGACGGCTCCACAAGTTGGACGACCAGTGGGAGAAGGACCCGTACACCGTACTGCCCTCAAGCCACGAGAACCCGAAGGTCTGTACCATCAGTAAAGACGGAGGGGAAACCACAGCCATTGTATCCCGGGACCACCTGAAGAAGTGCCCCGAACAACTGAGGAACCCTGAGGAGGAACAGGAAGACCATCGACCCGTGGAAGAAAGGGAAGATATGGTTAGTACCGTGCTCGGGGACTTCCCTCGGTCTTGGACTCAAGTCAAGGGTGCAGTTGTGGTACCCGTACTCACCTTCCTCCAACCATCATCCCAAGAACCTACGGAGCAACGGGTAGAGCTGGAAGAGCAGCCGGTCCAGGAGGCAGAAGACTCCACCCAAGCGGAACAGGAGAATCCACCCTCTGCTTATAGTGAGCCTGCCGTACCCCTAGTGAGACAAAGAGCCGGTAGACAGCTGCCCAGTTTACCCTTGACAGCTCCTACACCCTGTAGTTCAGGGCCAGACAGTCAGCTCCGTAGGTCCACTAGGGCCACTAGAGGCCAGTTACCCGCACGTTGGAGGATCTAAATGTTTAAGTTGTTTTACAATGTTTACCTGTTTATTGTTGCTTGTGTGTAATTTTGTGTTTCTAGTTGTTTTTAGGAGTCTTCGGTGGATTTACCGGGAATCCTTTGTATATAGTTGGAGCGTAACCCAGGATGGACTAGAGACTGTTAAGGACTCGGGGTAGGACAGACCCCTACCTGGTTACGTCTCCCTGTGTTGGTGAAATGGACACCTTTGCTTCTCTTCAAAGACTGCACCCGGTTGCGGACATCCGTGACCATCTTATTGTGTTTCCTTATTGTATTTTATTGTTCTTTGATATACCTTGTTATATTTTTCTAAAAAGTGTTTAGTCCCGGAGTACTAAATTTCACTAGGGGGGAGTGTGACACCCCAGGGGTCTGGTTGTCACAGTGATAGAGATATTACGTCTGAGAGCAGGTGGGAGGTCCTTTGGTCAGGGATCCTGTGCATGCCACACCTCCTGCCCAGCCTTGGGAGGGGAAGAACTTCCCCTGTATAAACCCGGGGCTGAGGCAGGGTTAGTGAGTCCAGGAAGAGTAGAGACAAGAGCAGCATAGGAAGCAGCAGAGTCACAAGGAGTCAGGGGCTGGCAGCTAAAGAGCTCGCCCTGACTAAGAAGATTCTTTACCGGACCCGGAGTCCGAGGCTGTGGGGACTAACTTCTACCCAGCAGCAGAATCCGTCAGGCAGGGGATTTCAGGTCCCCTGGCCCAGAAGCCCGAAGGCCCGGTCGCACGCGTGGGACCAGCACCGCCATCGTGGAGCGGAAGCCATTAGAAGGCCCCGAGTCACCGGCCATACGGGTGAGCACCACACGGTACACTCAGGGACGTGGGCTACTTACATCAGCTTCTAGCAAGGTAGCCAGAAGAGTACAGTCAGCTTGGGAGGCCTACAACTACGCCTGGCCAGGGGAGATCCCATCTGCTCAAGGACTGACCAGGCCCCGTTCGCTAGCAAGTACTCCGGGAGGGTCTATCGTTGTTACCAGTAAAGACCCTGAACGCTACCATACCGTCTCTGAGTGGTTCCTGCTACCCCCATCATCCACGTCGGCTGCCCTGAGGCCATACCCCTCCCGTTGGGGGTTATACTATCACGCTGCACCATCCTTCCACCGGCCTCAGCGGTCTGCCCTGCAGCAGCAGCCCCCTGGCTGCATTCAACGGGTGGCGTAGTCATCAACCATTTTCTACCGCTAACAGACTGCCGTCCAGTTTGACTCCCTGGGCACGGACCGGGTCACCGCCACGAGACTACAACCCTAAACAGATCCGGCTCCGGGTAAGCTCCCGCGTGCGCAACGCAGCGCGACACAGGCCCAGGGGCGCGTCATAAACATAACCCCCCCCATGTGCATCTCTCACCCCCCCATGTGCAGCTCACCCCCGTGCATCTCTCATCCCCCTCCGTGCATCTCTCATCCCCCTCCGTGCATCTCTCATCCACCCCCCGTGCATCTCTCACCCCCCCGTGCATCTCTCATCCACCCCCCGTGCATCTCTCATCCACCCCCGTGCATCTCTCACCCCCCCCGTGCATCTCTCATCCACCCCCCGTGCATCTCTCATCCCCCCCGTGCATCTCTCATCCACCCCCCGTGCATCTCTCATCCCCTCCGTGCATCTCTCACCCCCCCGTGCATCTCTCATCCACCCCCCGTGCATCTCTCATCCCCCTCCGTGCATCTCTCATCCACCCCCCGTGCATCTCTCATCCCCTCCGTGCATCTCTCACCCCCCCGTGCATCTCTCATCCACCCCCCGTGCATCTCTCATCCCCCCCGTGCATCTCTCATCCCCCCGTGCATCTCTCACCCCCCCGTGCATCTCTCATCCCCTCCGTGCATCTCTCATCCCCCCCGTGCATCTCTCACCCCCCCGTGCATCTCTCACCCCCCCGTGCATCTCTCACCCCCCCGTGCATCTCTCATCCACCCCCCGTGCATCTCTCATCCCCCCGTGCATCTCTCACCCCCCCGTGCATCTCTCATCCACCCCCCGTGCATCTCTCATCCCCCCCATGCATCTCTCACCCCCCCGTGCATCTCTCATCCACCCCCCGTGCATCTCTCATCCACCCCCCGTGCATCTCTCATCCCCCCCGTGCATCTCTCATCCCCTCCGTGCATCTCTCATCCCCTCCGTGCATCTCTCATCCCCCTCCGTGCATCTCTCATCCCCCCCGTGCATCTCTCATCCCCCCCGTGCATCTCTCATCCACCCCCCGTGCATCTCTCATCCCCCCCGTGCATCTCTCACCCCCCCGTGCATCTCTCATCCACCCCCCGTGCATCTCTCATCCCCCCCATGCATCTCTCACCCCCCCGTGCATCTCTCATCCACCCCCCGTGCATCTCTCATCCCCCTCCGTGCATCTCTCATCCCCCCCGTGCATCTCTCACCCCCCCGTGCATCTCTCATCCCCCTCCGTGCATCTCTCATCCCCTCCGTGCATCTCTCATCCCCTCCGTGCATCTCTCACCCCCCCGTGCATCTCTCACCCCCCCGTGCATCTCTCACCCCCCCGTGCATCTCTCATCCACCCCCCGTGCATCTCTCATCCCCCCGTGCATCTCTCACCCCCCCCGTGCATCTCTCATCCACCCCCCGTGCATCTCTCATCCACCCCCCGTGCATCTCTCACCCCCCCGTGCATCTCTCACCCCCCCGTGCATCTCTCATCTCTCCCCTCCCTCCCATGTGCATCTCTCATCTCTCCCCTCCCCCCATGTGCATCTCTCATCTCTCCCCTCCCTCCCATGTGCATCTCTCATCTCTCCCCTCCCCCCCATGTGGATCTCTCATCTCTCCCCTCCCCCATGTGCATCTCTCATCTCTCCCCTCCCCCCCATGTGGATCTCTCATCTCTCCCCTCCCCCATGTGCATCTCTCATCTCTCCCCTCCCCCCCATGTGGATCTCTCATCTCTCCCCTCCCCCATGTGCATCTCTCATCTCTCCCCTCCCCCCATGTGCATCTCCCATTCCCCCCACTCCTAGTTAATTGTATTTAAAAAAAAAATAAAACTTGTTATACTTACCCCCATGCGATCCCTGCAGAATCCTGGCGCTAGTCCAAATCGCTGACACCAGGTTCTCCTGACTTCCGGCCATGTGACGGCGCCGTCACATGACCGGAAGTCAGGGGAATCATGAAGGTGCTGCCGCAGCAGCGCAGCGCTAAGATGTCCCGGACCCGGCGCTTAGCATGCGGCCGGGGGCCCCATGAGGAGAGAGACGCACAAGAGGGGGGCTCCTAGGGGGCTCCTACCGGCCGGGCCCCATACTGGAGTCAGGGCAGTCATGCCCTGATGGCGGCCCTGCTGGAGGCTGGAGGGGCCCCCTCTCCCCGCGGACCGGCTGAAAAACCCCAACGGCCCGGTCCTGGTCCGCGGACCGGCGGTTGGGGACCTCTGCTTTAAGACATTCCTATGTTCAGATTTGGCATAATTTTGCCATCTTCTCTTCTCTCCTGATCATCCATGGTCATCCATGTAGAAGTAGACAACATCATGTTGCCAATCAGTTTTTTTTTTTAGAGAGCAGATGAACTTTTGAAGTGATTCTAGAGTGATGACAGCAGCAGGAGAAGAGTGTGCTGGATTTTGAAGGAGGCAGTGACCTGTCCACAAATATTTTACCCTAGCTGTGACAAAACTGCAAGTAATTTGATCATCAAACTACAAAAACGACAAGATTGTAATAACCCTAATTATTACCTAAATGGAGGGGTTAAAAAATACCATGTATATATATATTATACTCATTTCACCCTTCATTTGCCCTGGTGCTGCATCTCCCCATCTTGGTCCTCAGCTGGCTCACTTTCTCCCTCCAGCTTGGTTCTGCTCTTCCATCTTTTGTCTTTTTGACTCTTTGGTGACTATGGTGCCTACTATGCAATGTCATAACATCACTGGAGGTCTGGAGTTGCTGAAGCGTGAACCGCAACCCAGAAGAAGGAAGCGATCCCGCGACGGACTAGAGCAAGGAGAAGCAGGCTGCCATTTTGCTTGAATCGATCGCTAATAGGTGAATCAAAATTTTTGGGTGAAATTCAATGCAAATTTGATTTTCCTCGAATCGACTCGCTCATCTCTAACACAGATAGATGATAAAAAATGAAAAATGTCCTTTTAAGCAGCAGAATATTTTAGGAAATGAGTGTGTGGAATTTGTGGGAGAAAGTGACTGATGTTATTATCAGCAGCCATGTCCCCACTGATGTAATAAGGACAGTACCATAATGTAGGCATGAATAGAATTTTCTATAATCAACCTGAATATGAAAACGTTGACAGCAGCAAGACATGAGTGTCCTGACTTTATCACAGACAGTGACCCATAAATTCATATCATTACATTAGTAGAGACATGGCAGCTTATAATAATGACAGTACCATAATCTAGGCATGAATAGAATTCTTTATAATCAATCTGAACATGGAAATGTTGACAGCAGCAGGATGTGAGTGTCTTGATTTTATCACAGACAGTGACCCATAAATTTATGCAATTACATTAGTAGGAACATGGATGCCGATAATAAGGACAGTACCATAATGTAGGCATGAATAGAATTCTCTATAATCAACCTGAATATGGAAACGTTGACAGCAGCAGGACATGAGTGTCCTGACTTTATCGCAGACAGTGACCCATAAATTCATGTCATTTCATTAGTAGGGACATGGATGTTGATAATAAAGACAGTACCACAATGTAGGCGTAAATAAAATTCCCTATAATAAATCTGAACATAGTAATGTTGACAGCAGCAGGACATGAGTGTCCTAGCTTTATTGCAAACAATGACTTAAAAACTCATGTCAGCACATTAGTAAGGGCATAGTTGCAGATGATAGTGTTAAAAAGTAGAATTCTCTATTAACAGTCTTTTTCAAGCCAGTACACAAAAATATTAATAGCAGCAGGAGATAAGTGTTGTGATTTTATGGAAGGTAGTGACCGGAAATGGGAAAACAAGAAGAAATACAGGTGCCTCGTTGTATCATCTGTCCCCTTTATGTGTATAACCTTTCCAGTATACCAATTACTGGACTGAAGGAAATTATTGCTGACTGTTGCCAACTTCTTTCCATGTGATGTTTATATTAACTTTCTCTTCTGTCGATGTTTAGAGCAAAAATGGACACCATGACTCTTGGCACAGTGATAACACTAATGATCTGAGGCAACAATGAGCCACATTGGCAGAATTCCCTCAAGGATAAAAGATTCTTTGTCATTAGGGACTGTGTGATTTGAACACATTTGAGTGTCGCTAGGTGCTTACAACGCACATGGAGATATACGGAGTTTGATGAGTTACAAAACAATGAAAAAGGTGGAATTATAAATAACATAAAGGACATAGACAGAGGTAATAGTGAATGCTCACCTAGAAGAAATGTACCTTACATGAGTTTCGCATCAAGCTTCATCAGGGGACTGGTAACTTACCAAACTCTGTAAATTTCCGTATTTTTTAAGTATCCCTCTTTAATATATAGTGTTGCTACTATTTTTTTCTATATGAAGAGTGATCTTTATTTATGGGAACCTTCAACTCATACATTTGAAATATTTTTCTGGTCTGGGATTTCATAACCCTTTTTTTAATAATTTGTCAAAAAGTGTTTTTTTTTCATTCTTATACACACTGCTCAAAAAACAAAGGGAACACTTAACAGAATATAACTCCAAGTAAATCAAACTTCTGTGAAATCAAACTGTCCACTTAGGAAGCAACACTGATTGACAATCAATTTCACATGCTGTTGTGTAAATGGATTAGACAATAGATGGAAATTATTGGCAGTTATCAAGACACCCTCAATAAAGGAGGTTCTGCAGGTGGGGACCACAGACCACATCTCAGTACTAATGCTTTCTGGCTGATGTTTTGGTCACTTTTGAATGTTGTTTGTGCTTTCACACTCGTGGTAGCATGAGACGGACTCTACAACCCACAGAAGTTGCTCAGGTAGTGCAGCTCATCCAGGATGGCACATCAATGCGAGCTGTGGCAAGAAGGTTTGCTGTGTCTGTCAGCTTAGTGTCCAGAGGCTGGAGGCGCTACCAGGAGACAGGCCAGTACACCAGGAGACGTGGAGAGGGCCGTAGGAGGGCAACAACCCAGCAGCAGGACCTCTGCCTCCGCCTTTGTGCAAGAAGGAACAGGAGGAGCACTGCCAGAGCCCTGCAAAATGACCTCCAGCAGGCCACAAATGTGCATGTGTCTGCACAAACGGTTAGAAACCGACTCCATGAGGGTGGTATGAGGGCCCGATGTCCACAGATGGGGGTTGTGCTCACAGCCCAGCACCATGCAGGACGCTTGGCATTTGCCACAGAACACCAGGATTAGCAAAGTCGCCACTGGCACCCTGTGCTCTTCACAGATGAAAGCAGGTTCACACTGAGCACATGTGACAGACGTGACAGAGTCTGGAGACGCCGTGGAGAGTGATCTGCTGCCTGCAACATCCTTCAGCATGACCGGTTTGGCAGTGGGTCAGTAATGGTGTGGGGTGGCATTTCTTTGGAGGGCCGCACTGCCCTCCATGTGCTCGCCAGAGGTAGCCTGACTGCCATTAGGTACCGAGATGAGATCCTCAGACCCCTTGTGAGACCATATGCTGGTGCGGTTGGCCCTGGGTTCCTCCTAATGCAGGACAATGCCAGACCTCATGTGGCTGGAGTGTATCAGCAGTTCCTGCAAGATGAAGGCATTGAAGCTATGGACTGGCCCGCCCGTTCCCCAGGCCTGAATCCGATTGAGCACATCTGGGACATCATGTCTCGCTCCATCCACCAACGTCACGTTGCACCACAGACTGTCCAGGAGTTGGCGGATGCTTTAGTCCAGGTCTGGAAGGAGATGCCACAGGAGACCATCCGCAACCTCATCAGGAGCATGCCCGGGCATTGTAGGGAGGTCATACAGGCACGTGGAGACCACACACAATACTCAGCCTCATCAGGAGCATGCCCAGGCGTTGTAGGGAGGTCATACAGGCAAGTGGAGGCCACACACAATACTGAGCCTCATCAGGAGCATGCCCAGGCGTTGTAGGGAGGTCATACAGGCACGTGGAGGCCACACACAATACTCAGCCTCATCAGGAGCATGCCCAGGCGTTGTAGGGAGGTCATACAGGCACGTGGAGGCCACACACAATACTCAGCCTCATCAGGAGCATGCCCAGGTGTTGTAGGGAGGTCATACAGGCACGTGGAGGCCACACACAATACTCAGCCTCATCAGGAGCATGCCCAGGCGTTGTAGGGAGGTCATACAGGCACGTGGAGGCCACACACAATACTGAGCCTCATTGTGACTTGTTTTAAGGACATTACATCAACGTTGGATCAGCCTGTAGTGTGTTTTTCCACTTTAATTTTGGGGGTGACTCCAAATCCAGGCCTCCATTGGTTAATAAAATTGATTTCCATTGATGATTTTTGTGTGATTTTGTTGTCAGCACATTCAACTTTGTACAGAACAAAGTATTCAATGAGAATATTTCATTCATTCAGATCTAGGATGTGTTATTTGAGTGTTCCCTTTATTTTTTGAGCAGTGTATTATTATAACAGAGAAATTCATGAAGAAATCTTCTCTTTGTTCAAGGACATCAGCATTGTCCTGCCTTCCTTTTCGACTATATCCTCTGTGTGGCTGTTGTACAACTTCCTGCAGCAGGAGCCTCCCCCCCCTCTGCTCTGTCTGGAGTAGCACAAAAGGTTTTTTGTAATTCCTGCCCCTTCAGCTGATTTCTAGCAGTGTAATTTGTGTGTTGTATTCTCTGCAGGATTTATACAATACTTTTTATATCAGGAACAGGCAGATAATCCCACAAAAATGACTAAAGTATGGCAAATAGTGATGAGCGAGTGTGTTCTGTTAACCCTTACAGAACCTTACAGTCAGTCTTTGTTATTGGATGAGCTCAACTTTTTGATTATCTTTACCATTAAGAAACCAAAAAGTAAAAATTTGACTATACATCTCTCTCGTTTCGCTAGAAACCCTAGAGTATAATTTTGCCATTAGTGATGAGCGAGTATGTTTTGTTAACCCTTTCGGCGAGTATACTCGGGTGAGCACCGAGTAGTTACAGCTGCTCGGTGATATGTTGGAATCACTCCAACGAGCGGCGCTGCCTGTGCGGCTACTTCCGCTGCGAGCAGCTGGGAGATGATTGGCTGCTCGCAGCAGAAGCATCCCGACCGGCGGCACCGCTCCTCGGTCCTCCGTTCACACTTGCCGTCGGGAGATCAGAGCATTGTTTAAATTAGGCGCCAATCTCGCTCACTGGTCGCGGTCGGCTGGCGGCCGCGACCAATCATCAGAGCGTTGTTTAAATTTGGCGCCAATCTCGCTGATTGGTCACGGCTGGCAGCCACGACCATCTCGCTGATTGGTCACGGCTGGCAGCCACGACCAATCAGCAGAGCGTTGTTTAAATTTTGCGCCAATCTCGCATGAGTTTCGCATCATCAGGGGACTGGGAACTTGCCAAACTCTTTATATTTCTACTAGATGGTGGCCCGATTCTAACGCATCGGGTATTCTAGAATATGTATGTGGCCGACAGGGCGCAATCAGCAGAGAGGTGTTTAAATTTGGCGCCAATAATGCTGATTGGTTGCGGCCGGCGGTCGCGACCAATCAGCAGAGCGGTATTTAAATTTGGCGCCAATAATGCTGATTAGTCGTGACCGGTAACCGCGACCAATCAGCAGAGCGGTGTTTAAATTTGGCGGCAATATCGCTGATTGGTCACGGTTGGTGGTTGCGACTAATCAGCAGAGCGGTGTTTAAATTTGGCGCCAAGATTGCTGATTGGTCACGGCCGGCGACCGCGACTAGTCAGCAGAGCAGTGTTTAAATTTGGCGCCAATACTGCTGATTGGTCGTGGCCGGCGACCGCGACCAATCAGCAGAGCGTTGTTTAAATTTGGCGCCAATCTCGCTGATTGGTCAGCAGCTGCCAGCCGCAACCAATCAGCAGAGCCATGTTTAAATTTGGGGCCAATCTCGCTGATTGGTCAGCAGCTGCCAGCCGTGACCAATCAGCAGAGCGTTGTTTAAATTTGGCGCCAATCTCGCTGATTGGTCACGGACGCCAGACGCGACCAATCAGCAGAGCGTTGTTTAAATTTGGCGCCAATCTCGCTGATTGGTCGCGTCTGGAGTCCGCGACCAATCAGCACAGCAGTGTTTAAATGTGGCATCAACGGTGATTGGTCGCGGCAGCTATTTAAATGTGGCGCCCAAATCGGTGATTGGTCACGGGCTGTGGCCGCGACCAATCAGCAAAGCGGTGTTGAAATTTTGCGCCAAGATCACTGATTGGTCGGGTGCGGAGACCGCAACCAATCAGCGAATCGTATTGGTGAGGCCCGGGGAGCGGAATCGTATTGGTGAGGACCGGGGAGCGCCGCTGCCTGTGCGGCTACTTCCGCTGCGAGAAGCCGGGACATGAGCGACTGCTCGCAGCAGAAGTATCCCGACCCGCAGCGCCGCTCCCCGGTCCTCCCTTGACACCCTAGCCGCTGATGTCCCGACAGTAGTCGCATGGTGTTACAAAGGTCCGGACATTTGTGTTCAAAATCACCCATTTGGGCGCCACATTTAAATATCGGCCGCGACCAATCACGATCTTGGCGCCACATTTAAACACCGCTGTGCTGATTGGTCGCGGACGCTGCCCGCGACCAATCACCGATTTGGGCGCCACAATTAAATAGCGTCCGCGACCAATCAGCACAGCGGTGTTTAAATGTGTCTGCAAGATCGGTGATTGGTCGCGGCCGCTATTTAAATGTGGCGCCCAAATCGGTGATTGGTCGCGGGCAGCGTCCGTGACCAATCAGCACAGCGGTGTTTAACTTTTGCAGCAAGATCAGTGATTGGTCGCGGCGAGAGATCGCAACCAATCAGCGAATTGTATTGGTGAGGACCGGGGAGCGGCGCTGCCTGTGCGGCTACTTCCGCTGCGAGAACCCGGTCGGCGACCAATCAGCGATTTTTAACACAAATGTCCGGACCTTTGTAACACCATACGGATACTGTGGGGACATCAGCGGCTAGGGTGTGAAGGGAGGACCGGGGAGCGGCGCTGCGGGTCGGGATACTTCTGCTGCGAGCGCCTGCTCATGTCCCGGGTTCTCGCAGCGGAAGTTTTCGCACAGGCAGCGCCGCTGACATCCAATGGGTCGCGGCCACTATTTAAATGTGCCGCACAAATCGGTGATTGGTCGCGGTCTTGGCCCGCGACCAATCACTGATCTTGCCGCAAAAGTTAAACACTACTGTGCTGATTGGTCGCGGACGCTGCCCGCGACCAATCACCGATTTGGGCGCCAAATTTAAATATCGGCCGCGACCAATCACCGATCTTGAATCCACATTTAAACACCGCTGTGCTGATTGGTCGCGGACGCTATTTAAATGTGGCGCCCAAATCGGTGATTGGTCGCGGGCAGCATCCGCGACCAATCAGCACAGTAGTGTTTAACTTTTGCGGCAAGATCAGTGATTGGTCGGGTCCGAAGACCGCGACCAATCATCGAATCATCTTGGTGAGGACCGGGGAGCGGCGCTGCCTGTGCGGGTACTTCCCAGGGAGAACCCGGGACATGAGCGGGAGCTCGCAGCAGAAGTATCCCGACCCCCAGCGCCGCTCCCCGGTCCTCCCTTCCGCATGGAGGTCAGCGACGCCGGCGGTCCTTCCGCTGCTACCGGCCGGGAGATGAGCGCCTCACGCCGGTCATCTCCCGGCTGCATCTCCGTCCCGCAGATGGGTCCGGCAGTCGAGGTCCTTCTGCTGGTACCGGCCGGGAGATGAGCGCCTCACGCCGGTCATCTCCCGGCTGCATCGCCGCTGAGCTCCGTCCCGCAGATGAGCCGCTAACGGCCGCCATCTTTTTTCAGAAATCCCACGGCGCTGATTGGCCGCTGCCGGACCAATGAGCGACGCGGGATTTCCTGGACAGACAGACAGACAGACAGACAGACAGATAGACAGACAGACGGGATAAGACGATTATATATATTAGATAGAGAGAGCGATATATATATATATATATATATATATATATATATATACATATATATATATGTGTGTGTATGTTTCATAACCCTTTTTTAATAATATGCTGATGAATAGGGATTTTTTTTATCATTCTTTTATAGTATTATAACAAAGAGAAATTCATAAAGACATTTTCTCTGTTTTCTTCAAGACATCAGCCATGTCCCACTTTCCCTTCCTCACTATGTCCTTTGTGTGGCTGTTAGACAACTGGCTGCAGCAGGAGCTTCCCCCCTTTGCTATGCCTGACCCTTCAGCTGATCCCCCAGCATGCAAAAGTGGAAAATATCAGCAGATTAACCCCTGTGTTCTCTGCATTATTTATACAAGGCTGTTTTTTTTTCAAGAACAGGCAGAAGATCACACAAAATTCCTAAAAGTAGGGAAAAATTATACTCTAGTGTTTCAGGCGAAACACGAGGGATGTATAGTAAAATTTTTGCTTTTGGTCTATTCAAAAAGTTAAGCAAATCAAACCAATGAAGACTGACTAAGATTCTGTAACAAGTCCTAGTTTATAAAAATAAATGACTTAAAGGAATCTGTATCCTTTCAAGAAGTTCCCTCCAGCATCGGTGAGGTTTTCGATGGGATTGACTCAACTCTCATACATTATTCAGGAAAGTTTTACACTGAAGATTCATGTTGTTTGCAATGCTGAGAGGGAGAGAGGAGCCGTACCGATCGTCCCCCGCAGAGTCTCTGATAACAGTTTCTCTTTACAAATGATAATTGTCAGCCAGAGTTTCTCCTCCACCGACCCCTCGAAAAATCATCTTCCTTACATCAAAAGACAATTTTCAGATCATCTCTCCAGCCATCGAGAAGGTGATTACAGTAGGAGATTCCACTGAGATGAGTCTGCCAATATCTCCTTCATTTCTATCAACGACTTGGAATTTTTTGATAACGAGACGCGGCTCCTCCAGTTTTTTGGAAAGGTGGCGCCAATTCTTCGGTGACATTGAGTATCCTTCTCGTTTCTCCACATTCCACATAGTAATAGTGTTATATCTGCCTGCTGGGAGGATTTACCTCTGGTTGCATGTCGGAATGATGACTTTTTAAGCAGAAAATTAGAAATAATACCCACTGCAACTTTTTTTTATTTTACATTAGGTTTGTTATTTTGGTGCCACATCTAGAATGACAAAACGGTGTTATCTTAAAGTAGCACTTCAAATTGTATATTTCTTCTTATTACAAAAGATCAGAGGCACCCAAAGATTATCCTTAAAAAAAATTATTTTATTCCATATTTTTTTTTAAAAAAACAACATTTTGGAAAATACAGCTATAATTCTATAGGATTGTTGTTCTAATGATGACTCATGCAAGGACAATTGACTTCCTGTTTCTACATAGAGCTTAGAAGGAGCTTTTAACCATGTGATCTCATAGACCTAATGGAAAAGAGAAGAACCGCTATAGTTCTATAGGATTGTAGTTCTAATGATGACTCATGCAGGGAAAATTGACTTCCTGTTTCTACATAGAGCTTACAAGGAGTTTTGAACCATGTGATGTCATAGACCTAATGGAAAAATGAAAAACCGCTATAGTTCTATAGGATTGTAGTTCTAATGATGACTCATGCAGGGAAAATTGACTTCCTGTTGCTACATAGAGCTTAGAAGGAGTTTATAATTATAGACCTAATGGAAAACAGAAGAATTAACCCTTTCACGACAGTGCCAATTCCCCTTTCTTCCCAGAGCCATAACTCTTATATTTTTCTGTCCGAATAGACATATGAGGGCTTGTTTTTTGCCCTTTTGAATGACATCATTCATTTTACCACATAGTGTACTGGAAAAATGGGAAGAAAAAAAAATCCAAGTTGGGAGAAATTCTGAAAAAAAATGCAATTCTGTTTTTTTTTTTTTTTTTAGTAATTGTTTTTAAAATGTATATTTTGTACTAAAAATGACCTTGCAATATGATTCTGCTCATATGATTATGGTGGAACTAAACATGTCCTTTTTTTATTATTTTAGTCTTGGGAAAAAAAATCAGAAGTTAACAAAAAAAACTTTTTGGGACCGTGTCGCCATTTTCCAAGTCCCGTGACTCTTTTATTGTTTGGATGATGGAGCTGTCTGATTACTTATTTTTTACGGGGTGAGATGACGTCTTTATTAATATAATTTTTGATATGGATGTGATGTTGTGATCGCTTGTTACAGCACTTTTTGTAGAATTGCAGCGATAAAAAAAAAAAAAACTTACGGTAAATTTGGCGTTTTTGATTTGTTGTTTTGTTTATGATGTTTACCGGTTAGATTAATTGTTTTTATATTTTGACAGATCGGACTTTTCTTTCATATGTGTATTTTTTTTATACCTTTTAATAACTTTTTATGTTTTTTTATTTTATTTTTCATATTTTTTACAACATTTTTTTTTGTTACTTTTCACTGTTCTTGTTAGTCCCCTTAGGGGACTTAAAGCTACGATTGTCTGATCACTCAGGTGGAGTGCTTCTTTAACGTCACACGGTTATAATACAGGAGATCACAATTAAATCTCCAGAGTGTATACTGATAGTGAAGCTGTGCTGATGTACCAGGGATGATAGAAGAGCATAAAGAAGAAAGAAGCTGAGTGAAATCTGAAATTTGACATTTAAAAGAAGAAAACTTGGGTTTGAAGAACACTATCTATAAGAAAAATGTAGATTGAGATAGACAATTAGGTGGAGGGGGTGCAGGGAGGGAAAAAAATCAGAGTTCTTCTTTAACTCAAAGTTCTCAGAAAGTCCTTATTTTCCAAAGCAGGGTGCACAATCAGTGACCTGAGTGTTGAAGGACGACCACTAGACATAGACATTGTTGGCTGAACTCTCTTCCGTTTCCTTAGACACTTTTATCAAACACTAGAATAACAACTTGCAACCAATATAATAAATCCAACAACGTCTCTTAACAGGTTGACTCTGGACGTTTTCTTACAGGTGCTTATTACACAGGTTCAGTCTCTTCTGATGGCCTCCGAAGCACTTGCGATTTTTCACTCATGGAAGCAGACGCTCGATGTTGCAAAGGTTTTACAAATGACAGTAGGACACCATGGGAGTCTTCATGAACTCAATGAGTGACCTAGAACAGGACTAGAACACCAGTCTCTCTTTAGTGTGCCCCAGGTGCATTGGCCGGGTAGCTCTATAACAGTCATTTAGAGTTTCCTAATTTTACAGTCGGTACACCGGGTGCTTCTTGCTGTTTGCATGACTCTTCTGCAGACGTGTTCAATAACTGATCTAGAACTGGACTGGAAAACAAGTCTCTCTTTAGTGTGTACCAGGTGCTCTAGCTGTGTAGAGTTTCTTACATAATACAGTCTCTAGTGTCTTAGTTAATCATACAGTCGGTACACCGGGTGCTTTCTACTCTTTGATTGACTTCTCTGCAGACTGGTTTAATAACTGATCTAGAAGAGAACTAGAAAACAAGTCTCTTTAGTGTGCACCAGGTTCCCTAGCTGTGTAGCGTTTCTAACATAATACGTCTTTACTGTCGTAGTTGATCATACAGTCGGTACACCAGGTGCTTCCTGCTGTTTTCTTGACTCCTCTGCAGACATATTCAGTAACTGATCTAGAACTGGACTGGAAGACAAGTTTCTCTTTAGTGTGTACCATTTCCCCTAGCTGTGTAGCGTTTCTTACATAATACGTCTTTACTGTCGCAGTTGATCATACAGTCGGTACACCGGGTGCTTCTTGCTGTTTGCTTGACTTCTCTGCAAACATGTTCAATAACTGATCTAGAACTGGACTGGAAAACAAGTCTCTCTTTAGTGTGTACCAGGTGCCCTAGCTGTGTTGAGTTTCTCACATAATACAGTCTTTAGTGTCTTAGTTAATCATACTGTTGGTACACCAGGTGCTTTCTACTCTCTGATTGACTACTCTGCAGACTGGTTTAATAACTGATCTAGAAGAGAACTAGAAAACAAGTCTCTTTAGTGTGCACCAGGTTCCCTAGCTGTGTAGCGTTTCTAACATAATACGTCTTTACTGTCGTAGTTGATCGTACAGTCGGTACACCAGGTGCTTCCTGCTGTTTTCTTGACTCCTCTGCAGACATATTCAGTAACTGATCTAGAACTGGACTGGAAGACAAGTTTCTCTTTAGTGTGTACCAGGTCCCCTAGCTGTGTAGCGTTTCTTACATAATACGTCTTTACTGTCGCAGTTGATCATACAGTCGGTACACCGGGTGCTTCTTGCTGTTTGCTTGACTTCTCTGCAAACATGTTCAATAACTGATCTAGAACTGGACTGGAAAACAAGTCTCTCTTTAGTGTGTACCAGGTGCCCTAGCTGTGTTGAGTTTCTCACATAATACAGTCTTTAGTGTCTTAGTTAATCATACTGTTGGTACACCAGGTGCTTTCTACTCTCTGATTGACTACTCTGCAGACTGGTTTAATAACTGATCTAGAAGAGAACTAGAAAACAAGTCTCTTTAGTGTGCACCAGGTTCCCTAGCTGTGTAGCGTTTCTAACATAATACGTCTTTACTGTCGTAGTTGATCGTACAGTCGGTACACCAGGTGCTTCCTGCTGTTTTCTTGACTCCTCTGCAGACATATTCAGTAACTGATCTAGAACTGGACTGGAAGACAAGTTTCTCTTTAGTGTGTACCAGGTCCCCTAGCTGTGTAGCGTTTCTTACATAATACGTCTTTACTGTCACAGTTGATCATACAGTCGGTACACCGGGTGCTTCTTGCTGTTTGCTTGACTTCTCTGCAAACATGTTCAATAACTGATCTAGAACTGGACTGGAAAACAAGTCTCTCTTTAGTGTGTACCAGGTGCCCTAGCTGTGTTGAGTTTCTCACATAATACAGTCTTTAGTGTCTTAGTTAATCATACTGTTGGTACACCAGGTGCTTTCTACTCTCTGATTGACTACTCTGCAGACTGGTTTAATAACTGATCTAGAAGAGAACTAGAACACAAGTCTCTCAAGTGTACACTAAGGTGTTTTGGCTGGGTAGCCCTATAACAGTCATTATAGTTTATCACATATTAATGTCCTTACTGCCTTAGTTAATCACATAGCCGGTACACCGGGTGCCTCTTGCTGTTTGCTTGAGTCCTTTGCAGGCAAGTTCAATAACTGATCTAGAACTGGACTGGAGCACCAGTTTCTCTTCATGTTCTTTGGCCAGGTAGAGTTTCTTACATATTACAGTCTTTGGTGTCTAAGTTAATCATACTTTCGGTACACCAAGTGCTTTCTACTGATTGACTTCTCTGTAGACATGTTCAATAACTGATCTAGAACTGGACTGGAGCACAAGTTTCTCTTCAGTGTACACTAGGTACTTTGGCCGTTTAGAGTTTCTTACATAATAGGGCCAATATTAGTGTATTAGTTAATCATACAGTCGGTACACCTGGTGCTCCCTGCTGTTTGCTTGACTCTTCTGTAGACAAGTTCAATAACTGATCTAGAACTGGACTTGAGCACAAGTTTCTCTTCATACTCTTTGGCCAGGTAGAGTTTCTTAGACAGTCTTTAGTGACTAAGTTAATCTTATTGTCTGGACACCAGGTGCTTTCTACTGATTGACGTCTCTGCAGACGTGTTCACTAACTGATCTAGAACAGAACTAGAACACAAGTCTCTCTTTGGTGTGCACCAGGTGCTTTGGCCAGGTAGCTCTATAACAGACGCTAGAGTTTTTTTTATTTATCAGAGTCTCTAATGTCTTAGTCAATCATACAGTGAGTACACCAGGTGCCTCCTGCTGTTTTCATGTCTCTCTGCAGACACATGAACTCGGCTGTTTTGATACTTGTGAAGATGTGCGGTTGTGGATTTTAATAATCACCTAGGCAGGTTAATGATGCAATTAGTTTTATTCCTTCCGTCCATGGTAGTGTAGCAATTCCAGGTAAATGGCCAAAATGCAATTCTCTCAGTCCTTAAGTTCCCAATCCGGGATCATTAGTTCCACTGCCCCTGTACCAGGTGATACCCACTGTGTCCCAACTTTTGGTTGGCCCACAGCTTTGGGTATCTCCCGCCGATATATCAGCAGTCACAGCCTATGCTCATCCAGATGATGGATATCATGACCGCAGCACATGACTTCCACTCCAGCTTAGTTGGCAACCGATCCACCAAACTTCATAGGCCAGCCATCCATACATGGACTCAAGCCTAGATTCTCTCCCTTCAGTGTCATTCCACTAACTTCTGAATAAACATGTGGCTTCTTTTCCTCCCTCCCTGGGCTCAGCCCCCTGAGAGGGCAAAAATGTTCGCCCCCTCCCCCTTAGACATTTGCTTTTTAGCTGCAAGAATGAAAAATCTTTCAGAAGCCCATCACTGGTGACTGCATGTGAGACCCCCTGTGGTGATGGCTCTGGTGGGTCTACTTTCCCCATCCACACAATGTGACTAGTGGCTGTTAGTATCTCAGGGGCATCAAGCCATTGTTCTAACAAGATTAAAGGAGTGATGGCTTTCCTTGATTACCAGTCTTAGGTCTGGCCTTATGTATGCAAGATCCAGCCTGCATGTCTTCCTCTGCTTACTGTCGCTGAATGGAAGCATTGATTCCTGAGGAAGAAATGACGAGCAAACAAATCACTAATAAAACACAGCAAGCAAATCACTAATAAAACACAATAGTAAGATCGGAACCAGTGCTCCGTGCTGGAAAAAGTCTGCATCCCTTAGAGCCGTAATTGCTGTGGGGTACGTTGTGCACAAACCCAACATCTGCTGGTGGATTCTCACCACTCCTCCACTAATTCACTACCTCTTGCTACTTTTTCTGGTTTTGCTCAGTGCCCTGTACCTTACTGTCCTCTATTGTGTGCCCAACAGGACACAAACATCACCCAAATCTGGTGTGCATAAAACTTTGCTGTTGTGTCAAAAGGCAAAGCAATGGGGCTGGTTATGTGGCCCTCTGACCAAAAAAAGTTTGTGCACCCCTCTTCGAATCAATACTCATCAGAGACAAACCCTTGATAGCAAAAAGTGGAATTGGCAATGGCCAGCAAGGCATTTTAAGTGCAGTAATACATGGCAGCCATTCAGATGGAATAAGTTGAGTCCCCCCTAATATATCCATATGCCCTTAGAGATTGGCCTTCCTCTACTGATTGTGGATCACCCTTGGAAAGCCATGTGCCCAAATGTTTCCAAACAATTGGACACCATAATAACAGCTACCAACCTCCACTAGAGGGAGCTCACTGCATACATACTTATACAGAGCCTCAGTCCGTGAGCTCCCTCTAGTGGTAGCAATATGTAATCAGAATTTTATTATTTGTCAAGTTCATAAAACAGATTTTCCCTGTACAGATATTTCATGAAGTTACTCCAAACTGAATTAATTTACCTTACTATTTCTAGACTCTCCATTAGTTGCATTGAGTGATCACTCGATGTGATGGCAGGATAACTGAGGGTGACACTTAGATTAATGGGACATATTTAGAATATTGTGAAGCTGTTTCTATCATTTTGTAAAGTCCTCAATGAATTATTAACCGTCGCCCTCGTTCGCGGTGCAGTAAAATCTGCAGAGTTTTTTTTTTTCGTCTCATGGACTGACTGTTTTATGCCATTCTTGATTTTCTCCAGGAAAACACATCAAAGACAATAGATTGGATGGGAGATGAAAGCAGAAAGAAGAAAGCAGCCGTGCTTCTCGTTGTCTTGTACAAAGGCAAATATTTTTACATGGTATAATCCATTACTACCTAGGAGGGAATCATTGGCGGTGATGCTTAGGGGTTTAAGGAAATTAGCCAGCCCCCATTAACAAAACTTTCTGCTAAAATGTAACAAAATTCAATTCATTTTTAATACAACCTATTGTCCTCTGTTATCGGCCACTTTAGTCTGGGCAACGCCTAATGTTCAATAGGATCATTTGATTCCCTTTCAGGGTGTGGTGCTCATACCCTTCTGAGGGTTTAGGGGAAGGAAGCCATCAAAGTTCCTCACCCCCTAGGCTTTCTCAAACCTAGATTTTGTTTGTGGACATCTATAAGAATCCAGAAGCCCAGACGTATTCTCGTAAAGCTTTGGCGAATGGAGGCTACTGGTTTTAACCATTGCCGGTCCTACTAGCTCAGATAGTTGAGTAACAGGCTGGCAGGCCTTCTCCTTTGGATAATTTCATGGTTCCAGAACTGCTATATCAACCTCCGCTGTACAACTCTGCTATTCCATGCTTCCCGCACTGCTATATCAACCTCCGCTGTACAACTCTGCTATTCCATGCTTCCCGCACTGCTATATCAACCTCCGCTGTACAACTCTGCTATTCCGTGCTTCCAGCACTACTATATCAACCTCCTCTGCACAACTCTGCTATTCCGTGCTTCCCACACTGCTACATCAACCTCCTCTGTACAACTCTGCTATTTCATGCTTCCCGCACTGCTATATCAACCTGCGCTGTACAACTCTGCTTTCAACTCTCTCCTTCGTCCCCCAGCACCTCCTCCCTCTTCTCTCATCTCAGCCGACGACTTTGCCTCATTCTTCAAACAGAAGATTGACACCATCAGACAAAACTTTGGCCTAAAGTCCACACAACCCCTCCTCATATCTACTCAACCATCCTCCTCCAAACCCCACTTCTCCACCATTACAGAAGGTCAAGTCTCCTCTTTACTCTCCAATTCACACCTCACCACCTGCGAACTTGACCCAATCCCATCCCACCTCATCACTAACCTCACCTCAGTCTTCATCCCAACCCTAACCCACCTCTTCAATCTATCACTAACAACCGGAGTCTTCCCCTCATGTTTCAAACATGCCGCAATCACACCCATCCTCAAAAAGCCCTCCCTTGACCCTTCCTCTCTGACCAGCTACCGCCCCATATCACTTCTCCCCTTTGCCTCAAAACTTCTAGAACAACATGTCCACCTTGAACTGTCCTCCCACCTCTCCTCCTGCTCCCTCTTCGACCGTCTACAATCTGGCTTCCGACCGCATCACTCGACTGAAACTGCCCTGACCAAAGTCACAAACGACCTACTAAATGCCAAATCCAAGCGACACTACTCCATCCTCCTCCTTCTGGACCTGTCATCTGCCTTTGACACAGTGGACCATTCCCTCTTACTCCAGATTCTCTCATCTCTTGGCATCACGGACTTGGCTCTATCTTGGATCTCCTCATACTTAACAGACAGGACATTCAGCGTCTCCCACTCACGCACCACCTCCTCATCTCGCCCCCTATCTGTCGGTGTCCCCCAAGGTTCAGTTCTAGGACCCCTGCTCTTCTCCATCTACACCTTCGGCCTGGGACAGCTCATAGAGTCTCACGGCTTTCAGTATCACCTCTATGCTGACGACACACAGATCTACCTCTCTGGACCCGATATCTCCTCCCTACTAACCAGAATCCCACAATGTCTGTCCGCCATCTCATCCTTCTTCTCCGACAGGTTTCTAAAACTCAACATGGATAAAACAGAGTTCATCATCTTTCCACCCTCTCATTCACATCCCCCATCCGACCTATCCATCAACGTCAATGGCTGTTCACTCTCCCCAGTCCCACAAGCTCGCTGCCTTGGGGTAACCCTGGACTCTGATCTCTCCTTCAAGCCACATATTCAAGCCCTTTCCACCTCCTGCCGACTCCAACTCAAAAACATCTCCCGGATCCGTGCATTCCTCAGCAAAGACTCTGCAAAAACACTAGTGCATGCCCTCATCATATCCCGCCTCGACTACTGCAACCTCCTGCTCCGTGGCATCCCTTCCAACACTCTTGCACCTCTCCAATCTATCCTAAACTCTGCTGCTCGACTAATCCACCTGTCCCCCCGCTATTCCCCGGCCTCTCCTCTCTGTCAATCCCTTCACTGGCTCCCTATTGCCCAGAGAATTCAGTTCAAAACTCTTACCATGGCATACAAAGCCATCCACAACCTGTCTCCCCCATACATCTGTGACCTAGTCTCCCGGTACTTACCTGCACGCAACCTCCGATCCTCACAAGATCTCCTGCTCTACTCCCCTCTTATCTCCTCCTCCCACACTCGTATACAAGATTTCTCCCGCGCTTCCCCCCTACTCTGGAACTCTCTACCCCAACATATCAGACTCTCGCCGACCGTGGAAACCTTCAAAAGGAACCTGAAGACCCACCTCTTCCGACAAGCCTACAACCTGCAGTAAACACCACTGCACGACCAGCTCTACCCTCACCTACTGTATCCTCACCCATCCCTCGTAGACTGTGAGCCCTCGCGGGCAGGGTCCTCGCTCCTCCTGTACCAGTCGCTGACTCGTTTTGTTAAGATTATGTAAATGCTTTTGTTATGTATATCCCTATCACATGTAAAGCGCCATGGAATAAATGGCGCTATAATAATAAATAATAATAATAATAATAATAATAATAATATTCCGTGCTTCCAGCACTACTATATCAACCTCCTCTGTACAACTCTGCTATTCCGTGCTTCCCGCACTGCTACATCAACCTCCTCTGTACAACTCTGCTATTTAGTGCTTCCAGCACTGCTATATCAACCTCCACTGTACAACTCTGCTATTCCATGCTTCCCGCACTGCTATATCAACCTCCTCTGTACAACTCTGCTATTCCGTGCTTCCCGCACTGCTATATCAGCCTCCTCTGTACAACTCTGCTATTCCGTGCTTCCAGCACTGCTATATCAACCTCCGCTGTACAACTCTGCTATTCCATTCTTCCAGCACTGCTATATCAACCTCCGCTGTACAAAACTGCTATTCCATGCTTCCAGCACTGCCATATCAACCTCCTCTGTACAACTCTGCTATTCCGTGCTTCCAGCACTACTATATCAGCCTCCTCTGTACAACTCTGCTATTCCGTGCTTCCAGCACTGCTATATCAACCTCCTCTGTACAACTCTGCTATTCCGTGCTTCCAGCACTGCTATATCAACCTCCGCTGTACAACTCTGCTATTCCATTCTTCCAGCACTGCTATATCAACCTCCGCTGTACAACACTGCTATTCCATGCGTCCAGCACTGCTATATCAACCTCCGCTGTACAACACTGCTATTCCGTGCTTTCAGCACTGCTATATCAACCTCCGCTGTACAACTATGCTATTCCATGCTTCCAGCACTGCTATATCAACCTCCACTGTACAACTATGCAATTCCATGCTTCCAGCTCTGCTATATCAAGTTCCTCTGTACAACGCTGCTATTCCGTGTCTCCAGCACTGTTGCACCAGTGCTGACCAACTCTGTTATGACACGGTTCCAGCACTACCACAGTGGGTACGGAAAGTATTCAGAACCCTTTAAATTTTTCACTCTTTGTTTCATTGCAGCCATTTGGTAAATTCTAAAAAGTTAATTTTTTTCTTATTAAAGTACACTCTGCACCCCATCTTGACTGAAATAAACAGAAATGTAGAAATTTTTGCAAATTTATTAAAAAAAAAAATTGAATTATCACATGGTCATAAGTATTCAGACCCTTTGCTCAGACACTCATATTTAAGTCACATGCTGTCCATTTCCTTGTGATCCTCCTTGAGATGGTTCTACTCCTTCATTGGAGTCCTGCTGTGTTTAATTAAACTGATAGGACTTGATTTGGAAAGGCACACACCTGTCTATATAAGACCTCACAGCTCACAGTGCATGTCAGACCAAATGAGAATCATGAGCTCAAAGAAACTGCCCAAGGAGCTCAGAGACAGAATTTTGGCAAGGCACAGATCTGGCCAAGGTTAGAAAAGAATTTCTGCATTACTCAAGGTTCCTAAGAGCACAGTGGCCTCCATAATCCTTAACTGGAAGAAGTTTGGGACCACCTGAAGTCTTTCTAGACCTGGCCGTCCAGCCAAACTGAGCAATCGTGGGAAAAGAGCCTTGGTGAGAGAGGTAAAGAAGAACCCCAAGATCACTGTAGCTGAGCTCTAGAGATGCAGTAGGGACTGGGAGATGGGAGAAAGTTCCACAAAGTCAACTATCACTGCAGCCCTACACCAGTTGGGCCTTTATGGCAGAGTGGCCCGATGGAAGCCTCTCCTCAGTGCAAAACATATGAAAGCCCGCATAGAGTTTGCTCAAAAACACATGAAGGACTCCCAGACTATGAGAAATAAGATTCTCTGGTCTGATGAGACGAAGATAGAACTTTTTGGTGATAATTCTAAGCGGTATGTGTGGAGAAAACCAGGCACTGCTCATCACCTGCCCAGTACAATCCCAACAGTGAAACATGGTGGTGGCAGCATCATGCTCTGGGGGTGTTTTTCAGCTGCAGGGACAGGACCACTGGTTGCAATTGAAGGAAACATGAATGCGGCCAAGTACAAAGATATCCTGGATGAAAACCTCTTCCAGAGTGCTCTGGACCTCAGACTTGGCTGAAGGTTCACTTTCCAACAAGACAATGACCCTAAGCACAAAGCTAAAATAACAAAGGAGTGGCTTCTGAACAACTCTGTGATCATTCTTGACTGGCCCAGCCAGAGCCCTGACTTAAACCCAATTGAGGATCTCTGGAGAGACCTGAAAATGGCTGTTAACCAACGTTCACCATCCAACCTGACGGAACTGGAGAGGATCTGCAAGGAAGAATGGCAGAGGATCCCCAAATCCAGGTGTGAAAAACTTGTTGCATCATTCCCAAGAAGACTCATGGCTGTATTAGCTCAAAAGGGGGCTTCTACTCAATACTGAGCAAAGGGTCTGAATACTTATGACCATGTGATATTTCAGTTTTTCTTTTTTAATAAATTTGCAAACATTTCTATATTTGTTTTTTTTCAGTCAAGATGGGGTGCAGAGTGTACTTTAAGGAGAAAAAAAATGACCTTTTTAGAATTTACCAAATGGCTGCAATGAAACAAAGAGTGAAAAATGTAAAGGGGTCTGATTACTTTCCGTACCCACTGTACATCAGGTTCCCCTGTACAACCCTGCAATAACATGGTTTTAGCACTGCTACATCAATCCCTACTGTTCCAGCTCTGCAACATTGAGCCTTGATGGTGAAATGAGCTGTGCAAAACCCTTTCTTCATATCTGAGTCAATTCTGCTACATTGCTGTGCCAGCTATGCTGCATTGAGCCTCCATTGCAAACTCAACTTTTCTACACCGGTCCCTCATTGCTGCATCAACTTTGCTACATCGCTGTGCTGACTCTGCTGTTGTTCTTCCAGTTCAGATATGCCAGGTGTCATTATTTCTGCTTTGCTACATCTACCATCGTTGTTCCAACTAGATTGCCTACTGCACCAGCGCCACCTTTCTGTACTACATTAGAACTTCTAATCCGGACCTAAGGCTTCAAGGATATCATTCTCAAAGTGATCTTTCTTTGCAAACTCAGATCTGCTACACCAGTTCATCACTGCTGACTCCACTATGCTACATTGCTGTGCCAAATCTGCTGTCATTCGTAAAGTTCAGCTATTCCAGTTGTCATTATTCTAGCTCCGCCACATCTGCCACCACTGTTCCAACTACATTGCCTTGCTGCACCAGCGCCATCTGTCCGTGCTACATTAGAACTGCTCAACCGGACCGAGGGTTTCAAGAATCGAATTCTCCACGTGGGTTCTGCCTCTGGAGGAGCTATTCAAGAAAATAAACAATTCCAAATGAAAAACCATTGTGGGCTATAATCAAGCTCTTTGGATATTTGTTATTGTCCACCATATGGACAGGGAAGCTGGAAAAAAAATGTCCAGCCAGAAATGCCAGCTTCAGGGGCGCTCTAAACTTCTTAACATTAAATTCTGTTGTTTTGTTGGCATCCTAATGCCCACTCATCGCTCAGTATTGTTTTAACTGCATCAATCAAAACCTGCAGAGAAATGGCCCAAAAGAATCCATTAAGCCCTAATTATAGGATAGTTAACGTTAATTATCCTTCACTAAACAAAACCTGCGAAGACAGCAGGAGATAAATCTGAACATAGAGGGACTGGCTGTCACATGGATGATGGAGGAAGAAAAATCCAAAATATCAACATGAGTCTTGACTGAATTGTGTCCAGGTCCGGTTCGGCAATTATAAAAAAATAAAAAGAATTGACAATGTCCTTGACAAAAGTGCTCCTTATAGCCAGGAGCTGGAAAAGCGACAGTCACACCTGGGCTCTACTAAATGAAGAAGCCTAAAGACAACTCTGCTCATTAGAGAAAGCAGGTTTTTATGTTTTAAAATGGTATTAATACAATTTTGAACTTTGGATACTTTAGGGGAGTCTTAAAATGATTTGATTTTGATTTTAGGGTAATTAGGTGAATCATATGAGAATTTGATTTGGAGCTTTAGGGTACTTGGAAACTTAGTGGAGTCTTAAAAAAAAATCTATTTTGAGCTTTGAGGTACTTAGAATACTTAAAGGCGTCTTAAAAGAAATCAATTTTGCTTGTGACGTTACTTAGGATACTTTTGAAGGTCTTGAAAGGAAATTATTTTGATCATTAGGGTACTTAGGATACTTTTGGATAGTCTTAAAAGAAATCGATTTTGATTGTTAGGGTACTTAGGATACTTAGGAGAATCTTAAAAAAAAACTAATTTTGATCATTAGGGTACTTAGGATACTTTGTAGCGTCTTAAAAAGATTTGATTTTGGTTGTTACAATACTTAGGAGATTTTTTTTTTTAAATGATAATTTTTGATATTTACAGTATTTAGGAATCTTAGGGGAGCCTTAAAAAAGGAATCAATTTTGATCTTTCGGGATACTTAGAATACTTAAGGGAGTCTTAGAAGGAATACATTTTGTTTGTTACGACACTTTGGATACTTTCGAGAGTCCTAAAGGGTATTGATTTTGATCTTTAGGGTACTTATGATACTTTGGAGAGTCTTAAAAGAAATAGATTTTGATTGTTAGGGTACTTAGGATACATAGGGGAGTCTTAAAATAAATCAAATTTGTTAGGATACTTAGGATACTTTTGGAATATTTTAGGATACTTTTGGATACTTTTGGAAGTCTTAAAAGAAATTGATTTTGATCATTAGAGTACATAGGATACTTTGGAGAGTCTTAAAATAAATAGATTTGAATTGTTAGGGTACTTATGATACTTAGGACAGTATTAAAAAATCCATTTAGTTTCTTACATTACTTAGGGAAGTCTTAAAAGGAATTCATTTTGACAATTAGGGTACCTGAAATATTTAGTTGGAGTCTTAAAAGGAATCGATTTTGATCTCTGCATGTACAGGAGTCTTTGATTGTTAGGGAACTTAGAAGAGTCTTAAAGAAAGAATACATTTTGATATTTAGGGAACTTAGGGGAGTCTTTAAATGAATTGATTTTAATCTTTTTTGTATCTAGGATACTTAAGGGAGTCATAAAAGGAATCAATTTTGATCTCTATGGTTCTTAGGATACTTAACAGAGTTTTAAAAGGAATCTGTAGTAATCTTTTCAGTGCTTAAAATATTTACCGTAGGTGAGTCTTAATTGGAATCAATTTTGATCCTTAATGTACTTACTATACTTAGGAAAGTCTTTAAATGGAATCGATTTTGATTGTTAGGGAAATTAGGATACTTTGCAGAGTCAAAATCAGTTTTAATCTTTTAGGTAATCAGGATGCTTAGAGGAGTCTTAAGAGAATTTGATTTTGATCTTTAGGGTACTTAGAATACTTTGGAGAGTCTTAAAAGAAGCAGATTTTGATTGTTAGGGTACTTAGGATACATAGAGGAGTCTTAAAATAAATCAATTTTGTTAGTTACAGTATGTAGGATACTTTTGGGAGTCTTAAAATAAATAGATTTGAATTGTTAGGGTACTTAGGATACTTAGGACAGTATTAAAAAAATCCATTTGGTTTCTTATGTTACTTAGGGAAATCTTAAAAGGAATTAATTTTGACAATTAGGGTACCTAAAATATTTAGTTGGAGTGTTAAAAGGATTTGATTTTGATCTCTGCATGTACAGGAGTCAATCAATTTTGGTCCTTAATGTACTTAATATACTTAGGAAAGTCTTTAAATGGAATCGATTTTGATTGTTAGGGAATCTAGGATACTGTTCAGAGTCTTAAACAGAATCAGTTTTAATCTATTAGGTAATCAGGATACTTAGAGGAGTCTTAAAAAGAGTTTGATTTTGATCTTTAGGGTACTTAGAATACTTACAGGATTCTTAAAAGGAATCAATTTTGATTGTTAGGGTAAATTGGATACTTAGGGGAGTTTTGAACAGAAGCTGTTTTGATTTTTTGGGTACTTAGTGTACTTAGGATAGGTAATGAATAGTGTTGAGCGAGCACTAAAATGCTCAGGTGCTCGAAGCTCGGGCCGAGCTCGCCGTGATACTCGGGTGCTCGACCCGAGCAACGAGCCCAATGTTAGTCTATGGGAGACTCGAGCATTTTTGCGGTGGCACCCCCGGCAGTCTTTTAAAAGCCTAACAAGTGCCCAAAACGATAGTGACAGTGCTCAAATGACATGGGGACAGCATGGGGATCGCCCCAGGAAGCATTTCTGACCGCCAGGTCACTGCTGTCAACAATGTGGTCAGAGGTATTAAGCCACTTTTACAGGCTCACAATAAAATGTTCAAAAACGAAAGTGAAACTTTTTTCCTGTGAAATATGTTAAGGAACATCCTTTCCAGGGTACAGACTTGTGTATAAGTTAAAATAAATGACCAAAAACAAAAATACTCCTCCACACCTTCGGCTATGTTCACAAGTAGCATTTTTTATGCGTTTTTGCACTTTTGTATTGCTTTCAACTATGACAAATTGCATTCACCGTGAAATGTCATTTTAACATTTTACAACCTTATCTGGCCATGTGCTGTGTGACACATGCATAAAGTGCTGAAAAGACAAGGGAACAGCATGGGGAATACCCCTGGAAGCATCTCTGACTCCCAGGTCACTGTCTAAAAGTGAGCCCATCATAAGTGATCCTTACCGCATCAGAAGATGCAGACTTGCAACTATCCCCATGCAAGTTCTAGTCCCAGGGCAGTGTTCAGTTGTACCTCCCCCATTCCTTGCAATACAAGCTCAAGTATGCAGCCTGCCACCCACCCACCCCCAGGCTGCAATACCATACTGCTTGCTTGCTTGAACTTGAAATTGGGCCTTTTAGGCATGTGGAAGCGGAATCTGGCCACCACGTCATGGCTGTGTTGGCGGCCTGGAATCCATACTCAGTCCCCAGCCGCCCGGCGGCCGGGTGTCCATACTCGGTCCCAAGCCGCCCCGCGGCCGGGTGTCCACACACGGTCCCCAGCCGCCTGGGGGCAGCCGGATGTCCATAAACGGTCCCCAGCTGCCCCTATTTCTCCTTGGAACATCCCCCCACACACTTTTCTTAGCCCGGCCTGCTTTAGGCAGCATTGGACGAGCCCACCAGAGAACCAGACTCCTCCGGTGGGCCCTGACTTCTCCATCGGTGGAGTTGAGAGTGCCAAGGTGAGGAGCATGATGATGATGACAGAAGTTAGCATCTGCTATGTTTTCTTTTAATGCAAGTGTAAGTGTGCAGCCTGCCACCCACCCACCCCCAGACTGCAATTCCATACTGCTAGCTTGCCCTTGAAATGGGGCCTTTTAGTTTGGAGGAGATCGAAGCTGGCCACTACCTCATGGCTGCTTCGGCAGCGAGGTATACTCAGTCCCCAGCCAACCATATTTGTCCTGGTATGCCTTATACATAAGATTAAGGCCTCTTATGCTAGCCAGTACTCCCGGGAGGGTCTACCTTATAATCATCAGTAAAGACCCTGAACTGCACTGCAAAGACTCTGAGTCATTCCTGCTGCGCTCGTGCACCATCACCCCCATCATCCACACTCACTGCCCTGAGGCTATACTCCTCCCGAGGGGAGTTATCCCATTCTATGCTGCGCACACAACACCAGCCTCAGCGGTCTGCCTCGCAGCGGTGGTACTCCCTGACCGCAATCCACGGGTGGCGCAGTCAGACAATTAACCTCAAAACCTAAGAAAGACTGCCACTGGTTTGACCAGCCTGAGCCACGGGACCGGGTCACCACCACGGAGACTACAGACCCCAGAGACCCGGCACCGGGTATCCCACACACGTGTACACATGGCCCAGGGGGCGCGTCACATGCAATACAGCATATTACAAACATAAGTCCCATTATTGGGGAGTGGGTGTCCCATAGTATTTGCTTATGCTTTCCCAGCAAAAGCAGTCAAAAATTAGGACGGAGCAACTTGCAATGCCCCTTACAAGAGCCATGCAGTACAGCATATTACAAACATAAGTACCATTATTGGGGAGTGGGTGTCCCATAGTATTTGCTTATGCTTTCCCAGCAAAAGCTGCCAAAAAGTAGGACGGAGCAACTTGCAATGCCCCTTACAAGAGCCATGCAGTACAGCATATTACAAACATAAGTCCCATTATTGGGGAGTGGGTGTCCCATAGTATTTGCTTATGCTTTCCAAGCAAAAGCTGCCAAAAATTAGGACGGAGCAACTTGCAATGCCCCTTACAAGAGCCATGCAGTACAGCATATTACAAACATAAGTCCCATTATTGGGGAGTGGGTGTCCCATAGTATTTGCTTATGCTTTCCAAGCAAAAGCTGCCAAAAATTAGGACGGAGCAACTTGCAATGCCCCTTACAAGAGCCATGCAGTACAGCATATTACAAACATAAGTCCCATTATTGGGGAGTGGGTGTCCCATAGTATTTGCTTATGCCTTGCAAGCAAAAGCTGCCAAAAATAAGGATGGAGGAACTTGCAATGCTGGCACCCTGGTGGTATAGTGGTGGTGGAGGCTGAGGATAAGGAGAAGAAGATTAAACAGCCGAAACGAGGAAGCGTATACCCATGTGTGGGTGTGAAGCGGTGCATGTGAATACACCTTCCGAAATAACACAGTGGATTTGACTTTATGTTACTCTGCTGTCATGTGGTGGTGATGAGAAGTCTGGCCCAATCCAGCCCTTGTTCATTTTGATAAGGGTCAGCTTGTCAGCATTGTCAGTTGACAGGCGAGTGCGCTTATCAGTTATAATTCCCCCAGCGGCACTAAAAACACGCTCCGATAACACGCTAGCGGCAGGGCAGGCCAGGACCTCCAATGCGTACAGATTGGCAAGGTACTCCCTCACCATCTTTTGAAACTTTCCACTCCTTGTGAGAGTACCCCGCGCCTCAGGGCCTGTAAGCTGGGCGGGTGTCAGAAAACTGTCCCAGAACGTTGACAGTGTTCCCCTGCCTCTGCTGGATTGGAGTTGCATCTCTCTCGCCTGTACGCCTTGGTTGGGCAACGAACTGTGACCTCTGCCGCTAACGTGTTCAGATGGGAATTTTTTTAAGAGTTCTGCAGCAAGGGCCTTCTGGTATTGCCCCATTTTTGTAGACCTCTCCACCTCAGGAATAAGAGAGTGAAAGTTCTCCTTGTAGCGGGGGTCTACAAGTGTCACCAACCAGTAATGACTGTCACGCAACATTTTGACAACACGAGGGTCACGGTTAACGCAGCGTAACATAAAGTCAGCCATGCGTGCCAGACTGGTAACGGGCAAGATTTCCGTGTCCTCACCAAGATGACGACTGACCATGCTCTCCTCCTCCTCTTCCTCCTCCCCCCTGTCCTCAGGCCACCCACGCTGAACCGACGGTATGACACTTGTACAGGTACTACCGTCTACAACGCATGATAGCAGCTCCTGTTCTTCCTCCTCCTTCTCCTCCTCTCCCTCATTGTCCACCAATGCACGTTGGGATGAGATGAGGCTGGGCTGTGTGTAATCACCCGCTACGGCTTCTTGATCCATCTCATCATACTCTGGCTGCAATGCCTCCTATTTAATTCTCAGCAGAGAGCGTTGCAAAAGACAGACAAGTGGGATGCTGACACTAATGATGGCGTCATCGCCACTCACCATCTTGGTGGCCTCCTCAAAGTTTGTCAGGATGGTACATATGTCAGACATCCAGGTCCACTCCTGAGGTCTTATGTGTGGAGTCTGACCTGAATATCGACGGCCTTGTTGCAGCTGGTACTCCACAACTGCTCTCTTCTGCACACAAATCCTTTGCAACATGTGGAGGGTAGAGTTCCAACGTGTGGGGACATCACACACCAGTCGGTGTGCCGGAAGCTGCAAACGCTGCTGCAACACAGCAAGGGCGGCGGAAGCTGTAGCCGACTTGCGAAAATGAGCTGACAGACGGAGTACTTTCACAAGCAGATCTGGCAACTCGGGGTACGATTTAAGAAACCGCTGAACCACGAGGTTAAGCACATGAGCCAGGCATGGTACGTGTGTGATCTCACCTCGCCTCAGAGCCGCCACCAGGTTATGGCCATTGTCACACACGACCATGCCGGGATGTAGGTTCAGCGGTCTCAGCCACAGATCTGCCTGCTCTTTCACAGCTGTCCACAACTCACAAGCAGTGTGAGGTTTATCACCTAAGCTTATGAGTTTCAGCACAGCCTGTTGCCGCTTGGTGGAGGCAGTACTGCAATGCTTCCAGCTTGTAACTGATGTGGTGATATCTGAGATGGAGGCTGAACATGAGGAGGAGGAGGAGGAGGAGGATGCGCAGCAGCTGTACACTGTGGGGGCAACTCTGACTGACATAGGGCCCGCAATCCTCGATGTGGAGGAGGATGTGTTCCGTCCCAAGGTCCAACTGGGTCCCGGCTTCCACTATGTTTACCCAGTGTGCCGTCAGAGAGATGTACCGTCCCTGGCCACAAGCACTTGTCCACGTGTCCATTGTCAGGTGGACTCTCCCAGTAACTGCGTTGTTGAGGGCACGGCAGATGCTTTGGGACACGTGCTTGTGTAGTGCGGGGATGGCACACCGGGCAAAATAGTGTCGGCTGGGGACCGAGTACCGAGGGACGGCAACCGCCATAAGATTGCGGAAGGATTCCGTCTCCACCAGCCTAAAAGGCAGCATTTCCAATGCAAGCAGTCGTGAAATGTGCGAATTTAGGACTGTGGCCTGTGGGGCGGGCGTTAGCTGCGAATTTTCGCTTTCGTTCAAAGGTCTGGGATATGGACAATTGAACGCTGCGGTGGGACGTGGACGTTGATGCTGTTTCTTGAGAAACTGCCATAACAAGTGAAGACTGAGAGGAGGGGGCATCTTTACATGCAGTATGGACAGGGGATTGCCTTGCACACACAACAGGGGGTTCTATTGCACGCACAACAGTGGAAGAAGCAGTGGTGACACCTGCTGACACGGGTCGTGGACCCTGGGTTTCGCCCCACAAAGTCGGGTGCTTTGCTGCCATGTGCCTGATCATGCTGGTGGTGGTCAGGCTGGTAGTTTTGTCACCCCTGCTGATGATGGCATGGTAGGTGGAACATATGGCCTTTTTGGGGTTATCAGCAGAGTCTTTAAAAAAATTCCAGACTCTGGAAGACCTACCGCTTGTACTGGCAACGTCCCTCGTGTTGGTGTTACGGGGAACGGTTGCCTGCCTTCTGTCTGCGGCCACCACACTGCTTCTTCCTGCCTGTTGGGGTACTCTGCCTCCCTCCCCCTGTGTGCTGCTGGCCTCACTCTGCATGTCCTCCTTCCACGTTGGGTCAGTTACTAGATCATCCACCACCTCCTCCTCTTCCACTTGCGCACCACGATCCTCCTCCTCACTTCCTGGCAATTGTGTCTCGTCATCGTCCACCTCTTGTGACAGATTGCCAACGTCGACTTCCTGTGGCCGTGGCTGTTCAAATATTTGGGCATCGCAACATGGGATCTCCTCTTCCACCACTTCAAGCGTATCAGGCGAGGGGCCCAAATATGGAAATGGACCAGTGAACAGCTCTTCAGAGTGTCCAAGTGTGGGATCACTTGCTGTCTGACGACACTCGGCATGGTGGGAGGAAGGAGCATCAAGGTGAGGAGGAGTATGCGGTCGAGACTCACGGCTACTAAGAGTTGACCGTGTGGAAGACAGACCGGAGGTGGTGGTGCCCAGGTAACTGGAAGTATTATCTGCTATCCAATTAATAACCTGTTCACACTGATCTGTTCTCAATACTGGTGTTGTTCTGTGCTTCCGTAGTAATTCGGTCAAGAAGTGGGAGCGAGAAGATGTGGCTGTTGGTTGTGGCACATTTTCACCTTGGCCACGGCCCCATCCTCTGCACGAGCCATCACCAGAACGTCCACTTCCACGTCCCTTGCCACGCGCCTTGCCCATTGTAAATGAAGTAAAATAGCTTACACTTGCACTATCAATGGAAAAAGGGTAATAAAGAGTAGATTAGAACCGTGGAAGAGGAAAACCACAGTTATTGTTTACTGGGGTATACCACACTTTTTTAAATAGAGATATTTGGGGCTGAACAGTGAGCGACACACTCAAACTGCTTTTTTTTAGATACCAAAGGCCCAAAACTGGATAGTACAGCGATTTGACCCGTGGAACTGCGAAACCACACTAGGATGTCGGGCCTACACAAGACTATTTTCAACAGATATATTTTTGTGTCACAACAGTCAGGAGACATTACTGTTTTTCTTTATGGAAAAAACTACCAAATCCTGAATAATAGAGATTTTTTACCGTGGGATGGCAAAACCACAGTTATTGTTTACTGGGGTATACCACACTTTTTTAAATAGAGATATTTGCGGCTGAACAGTGAGCGACACACTCAAACTGCTTTTTTTTTAGATACCAAAGGCCCAAAACTGGATAGTACAGCGATTTGACCCGTGGAACTGCAAAACCACACTGGGATGTCGGGCCTACACAAGACTATTTTCAACAGATATATTTTTGTGTCACAACAGTCAGGAGACACTACTGTTTTTCTTTACGGAAAAAACTACCAAAAGCTGAATAATAGAGATTTTTTACCGTAGGATGGCAAAGCCACAGTTATTGTTTACTGGGGTATACCACACTTTTTTAAATAGAGATATTTGCGGCTGAACAGTGAGCGACACACTCAAACTGCTTTTTTTTTAGATACCAAAGGCCCAAAACTGGATAGTACAGCGATTTGACCCGTGGAACTTCGAAACCACACTGGGATGTCGGGCCTACACAAGACTATTTTCAACAGATATATTTTTGTGTCACAGCAGTCAGGAGACACTACTGTTTTTCTTTACGGAAAAAGCTACCAAAACTTGAATAATAGAGATTTTTTACCGTGGGATGGCAAAACCAAAGATATTGTTTACTGGGGTATACCACACTTTTTTAAATAGAGATATTTGCGGCTGAACAGTGAGCGACACACTCAAACTGCTTTTTTTTTAGATACCAAAGGCCCAAAACTGGATAGTACAGCGATTTGACCCGTGGAACTGCAAAACCACACTGGGATGTCGGGCCTACACAAGACTATTTTCAACAGATATATTTTTGTGTCACAACAGTCAGGAGACACTACTGCTTTTCTTTACGGAAAAAACTACCAAAAGCTGAATAATAGAGATTTTTTACCGTGGGATGGCAAAACCACAGTTATTGTTTACTGGGGTATACTACACTTTTTTAAATAGAGATATTTGCGGCTGAACAGTGAGCGACACACTCAAACTGCTTTTTTTTTAGATACCAAAGGCCCAAAACTGGATAGTACAGCGATTTGACCCGTGGAACTGCGAAACCACACTGGGATGTCGGGCCTACACAAGACCATTATCAACAGATATATTTTTGTGTCACAACAGTCAGGAGACACTACTGTTTTTCTTTATGGAAAAAACTACCAAAAGCAGAATAATAGAGATTTTTTACCGTGGGATGGCAAAACCACAGTTATTGTTTACTGGTGTATACCACACTTTTTTAAATAGAGATATTTGCGGCTGAACAGTGAGCGACACACTCAAACTGCCTTTTTTTTAGATACCAAAGGCCCAAAACTGGATAGTACAGCGATTTGACCCGTGGAACTGCGAAACCACACTGGGATGTCGGGCCTACACAAGACTATTTTCAACAGATATATTTTTGTGTCACAACAGTCAGGAGACACTACTGTTTTTCTTTACGGAAAAAACTACCAAAAGCTGAATAATAGAGATTTTTTACCGTGGGATGGCAAAACCACAGTTATTGTTTACTGGGGTATACCACACTTTTTAAAATAGAGATATTTGCGGCTGAACAGTGAGCGACACACTCAAACTGCTTTTTTTTTAGATACCAAAGGCCCAAAACTGGATAGTACAGCAATTTGACCCGTGGAACTGCGAAACCACACTGGGATGTCGGGCCTACACAAGACTATTTTCAACAGATATATTTTTGTGTCACAACAGTCAGGAGACATTACTGTTTTACTTTACGGAAAAAAATACCAAAAGCTGAATAATAGAGATTTTTTACTGTGGGATGGCAAAACCACAGTTATTGCTTACTGGGGTATACCACACTTTTTTAAATAGAGATATTTGCGGCTGAACAGTGAGCGACACACTCAAACTGCTTTTTTTTTAGATACTAAAGGACCAAAACTGGATAGTACAGCGATTTGACCCGTGGAACTGCGAAACCACACTGGGATGTCGGGCCTACACAAGACTATTTTCAACAGATATATTTTTGTGTCACAACAGTCAGGAGACACTACTGTTTTTCTTTACGGAAAAAACTACCAAAAGCTGAATAATAGAGATTTTTTACCGTGGGATGGCAAAACCACATTTATTGTTTACTGGGGTATACCACACTTTTTTAAATATATAGATTTGCGGCTGAAGAGTGAGCGACACACTCAAACTGCTTTTTTTTTTAGATACTAATGGCCCAAAATGGATAATACAGAGGTTTGAACCGTGGAAGTGCAAAACAACACTTCTGATTCTCTAGCCTATACCAGACTATTTTCAACAGTTATATTTGTGTCTGAAAAATCAGAGACACGCTTTTTTTTGGGGGGGGGGGGGGACACACCAAAAGGTTAATAAGACGGGTATTTGTACAGTGTGAAGGAGGAAAAAAAAAGGAGGATTTAGATGAAAAAAAAAGGATTTTTCCTGGCCCCCGACACCTGGTGCTAAGTCCAGCAATTTCAGCAACAGGATCACACAGGACTGTAATGCAGCGTTTGCTGATATAACCACTGTGTCTCCTATAAAGCCTGCCTGCCTGGTATCTGGGATGGATATTAGTCCTGAAAAGGACTGTTTGTTTGTTCTGGCAGCCTTTACAGACCCTACACTAACTATTTCGCAGTTTATATCTCTCCCTAAATCAGCAGCGCTGTCCCTACACTGTCTAATCGGAGCGACTGTGTCCAAGATGGCGGCGCCCCGTTTTAAATACTCGAGGTGACGCTGTGCGGCCAGCCAATCACTGTAATGCCCACAAACAACATGGCTGCGGCATTACAGTGACTGGCTGGCAATCCCTGCATGTTTATTGGCTCTGTAAAGAGCGCCAAACATGCAGGGCGGAGACCCGAGCTCCCGCCCGAGTAACCCGGAAATGCTCGGTGCTCGCCGAACATCCCGAGTAGCGTGATGCTCGGGCGAGTACCGAGCAGTGTCGAGCATGTTCGCTCAACACTAGTAATGAAGTCTTCAAAACAATCTATTTTGACGGTTAGGGTACTAAGGGTACTTAGAATTCTAAGAAGAGTCATAAAATAGCTTTAAACTATCAACACTGGTTTTTGTCATAACAAACTGCACCCAAAATATCGAAGTTATAGGTTCAAGCTTATTGTGGCATGCCATCACCATTGTAGTGAAGGAAGAAAGGATAAAAGAAGGATAGTGGAGCAAGAACATCAACAAGTCAGGGTATTAAAATCTGTTAAAATACAAAGCTAGGACACCAAAGTGAATTTTGAAGGAAAGCCGAGCTATGATTCTATCCATTGTATACAGTTGTATATCCCCACATTGGTAATTAGGAATGGAGGGTCTTATTAAAGGGAAAGTATATGAAGAAGTATAAAAAAAGGATACCTTCTTTAGAAACAGCGCCACTATTGTCTATAGACTGTGCTTGGTATTGCAGCTCAGTTTCTATTCAAGTGTGGGTTCCATGGATCGGGCTTTTTGCATTATTAGATTCTGTAATATTGGTATCTATGGTTACATCACTCTTTGTGTGGGATTTTGACAGTGATCCTAATGATATAGTTGCCAAAATGATGAAGTAATTTGCAGGGAGACTTTGATGCTCATTCGGGGTATGTAAGTCTATCATGTGTAAGACGACTAAGCAATTAAGAAGCCTCTTATCGTCACTTACATGTTATAACGGATGTATCGGTTTTTAATTGTGTTGTATGTGTACAAATTACGTGATGAAAAGATCATCTCTTGGAAGATCTGTTAATTAAATCTTTGAGAATTCTTCAAGAGTCTACTGTATATCGAGTTGTATCATACTTGCCAATGGAATATCCCAAAATATCTGGGAGGCTCCAACAAAGAAAGTGAGACCTCCGAGTCTCCCGGAAGAGCGGTAAGTCTTCCAGTCGCCTAAATACTTTCCTCTACTTGTCCGCACAGTTCTCTTCACTTCCGACTCCGCAACGTTCCGATGAAACGTGCAAAAGAAAGGAGAGAACTGAGGAAATTGGCTCAGGCTGGGGTCTGTCATTATTTAGGGGGGGCTAATCCAGGGTCTGATTTTAAGAGACTGGTCTAAGGTATGTGTTTATTTAGGGGATGCGGTCTGGAGTCTGCATTAGTATAGTGGGTCTGGTGTCTGATTAGGGGGTCTGGTCTGGGATCTATCTTAGGCTTTGCCTAAGGCCTGCATTTATTTAGGGGGTCTGGTCTGGTGTCTGAATCAGATTAGGGGGTCTGGTCTGGGGTCTTTCTAAGGTTTAGTCTAAGGCTTGTATTTATTTAGGGGGTCTGGTCTGAGGTTTTCTTTAGTATAGTGAGTTTGGTGTCTGTATCAGATTAGGGGGTCTGGTCTGGGGTCTATAAAAGGTTTAGTCTAAGGCTTGTATTTATTTAGGGGGTCTGGTCTGGGATCTATCTTAGGCTTGGTCTAAGGTCTGCATTTATTTAGGGGGTCTGGTGTCTGAATCAGATTAGGGGTCTGGTCTGGGGTCTATAGAAGGTTTGTCTAAGGTCTACATTTATTTAGGGGTTCTGGTCTGAAGTTTATGTTAGTATAGTGGGTTTGGTGTCTCTATCAGATTAGGGGGTCTGGTCTGGGGTATATATAAGGTTTAGTCTAAGACTTGTACATTTATTTAGGGGGTCTGGTCTGAAGTTTGCATTAGTATAGTTGGTCTGGTTTGGTTTCTGTATCAGGTTGGGGGTCTAGGGTCTATATAAGGTTTGGTTTAAGGTCTGTGTTTATCTAGGGAGTCTGGTCTGAGGTCTGCATAAGTAGAGTGTGTCTGGTCTGGGGTCTTTATAAGGTTTGGTTTAAGGTCTGTATTTATTCAGGGGGTCTGTTCTGAAGTCTCTGTTAGTGTAGTGGGTTTAGTGTCTGTATCAGATTAGGGTGTCTGATCTGGGGTCTATATTAGTATAGAGGGTCTGGACTGGGGTCTATATTAGTATAGAGGGTGTGGTCTGGGGTCTGTATTAGTATAGAGGGTCTGGTCTGGGGTCTGTATTAGTATAGAGGGTCTGGTCTGGGGTCTATATTAGTATAGAGGGTCTGGTCTCGGGTCTGTATTAGTATAGAGGGTCTGGGGTCTGTATTAGTATAAAGGGTCTGGTCTGGGGTCTGTATTAGTATAGAGGGTCTGGTCTGGAGTCTGTATTAGTATAGAGGGTCTGGGGTCTGTATTAGTATAGAGGGTCTGGTCTGGGGTCTGTATTAGTATAGAGGGTCTGGGGTCTGTATTAGTATAGAGGGTCTGGTCTGGGGTCTGTATTAGTATAGAGGGTCTGGGGTCTGTATTAGTATAGAGGGTCTGGTCTGGAGTCTGTATTAGTATAGAGGGTCTGGTCTGGGGTCTGTATTAGTATAGAGGGTCTGGTATGGGGTCTGTATTAGTATAGAGGGTGTGGTCTGGGGTCTGTATTAGTATAGAGGGTCTGGTCTGTGGTCTGTATTAGTATAGAGGGTCTGGTCTGGGGTCTGTATTAGTATAGAGAGTCTGGTCTGGGGTCTGTATTACTATAGAGGGTCTGGTCTGGGGTCTGTATTAGTATAGAGGGTCTGGTCTGGGGTCTGTATTAGTATAGAGGGTCTGGTCTGGGGTCTGTATTAGTATAGAGGGTCTGGTCTGGGGTCTGTATTAGTATAGAGAGTCTGGTCTGGGGTCTGTATTAGTATAGAGGGTCTGGTCTGGGGTCTGTATTAGTATAGAGGGTCTGGGGTCTGTATTAGTATAGAGGGTCTGGCCTGGGGTCTGTATTAGTATAGAGGGTCTGGAGTCTGTATTAATATAGAGGGTTTGGGGTCTGTATTAGTATAGAGGGTCTGGTCTGGGGTTTGTATTAGTATAGAGGGTCTGGTCTGGGGTCTGTATTAGTATAGAGGGTCTGGTCTGGGGTGTGTATTAGTATAGAGGGTCTGGCCTGGGGTCTGTATTAGTATAGAGGGTCTGGTTTGGTGTCTGTATCAGGTTGGGGGCTCTCGTCCTGGGTCTGCATAAGGTTTGGTGTAAGGTTTGTATTTATTTAGCGGGCCTGATCTGGAGACTACTAGTTTTGTGAGTCTGGAATCTGTATTAGGTCAGGGGGTCTGGACTGGGGTCTTTATTAGGTTTGGTCTAAGGTCTGTATGTATTTAGGGGGTCTGGTCAAAAGTCTGTATTAATATAGAGGGTCTGGTTTGGTGTCTGTATAAGGTTGTGGGGTCTGGTCTGTGGTCTATGTAAGGTTTGGTGTAAAGTCTCTATTTAGGGGGTCTGATCTGGAGACTTAACTAGTTTTGCCGGTCTAGAGTCTATATCAGGTCAGGGGGTCTGGTCTGGGGTCTATATAAGGTTTGATGTAAGGTCTGTATTTATTTAGGGGATCTGGCCTGGAGACTGCATTAAGATCGTGGGTCTGGTGTCTGTATCTGGTAAGGTTTGCACTTATTTGGGTGGTCAGGTGCTGGAGACTTTACTAGTTTTGTGGGTCTAGAGTCTGTATTAGGTTAGGGGGTCTGGTCTGGGGTCTATATTAGGTGTGGTCTACGGTCTGGATTTATTTATGTATTTTGCTTGTGAATTATAGTTATTAAAGCCTTTGCCTGGAGTCTATATTTGTTTGGGGAGTTCTGTCTGGGGTCTGTATTACGATGGGACATCTGGTCTGTATTAAGTTAAAGGGTCTATTTTTGTTTAGAGAGTCAGATCCAAGATCTATATTAGCTTATGGGGTCCCCTTTGGGGGTCAGTATTTGTTTAGGGTCTGGCAACTGTATTTACATATATATATATATATATATATATATATATATATATATATATATATATATATATATACATACAGTGGTGGCCAAAAGTATTGGCGCCCCTGCAATTCTGTCAGATAATACTCAGTTTCTTCCTGAAAATGATTGCAATCACAAATTCTTTGGTATTATTATCTTCATTTAATTTGTCTTCAATGAAAGAACACAAAAAGAATTGTCCTGAAGCCAAATTGGATATAATTCCACACCAAACCTAAAAAAGGGGGTGGACATAAGTATTGGTAAGTATTGGCATTGTTTGAAAAATCATGTGATGCTTCTCTAATTGGTGTAATTAACAGCACCTGTAACTTACCTGTGGCACCTAACAGGTGTTGGCAATAACTAAATCACACTTGCAGCCAGTTAACATGGATTAAAGTTGACTCAACCTCTGTCCTGTGTCCTTGTGTGTACCACATTGAGCATGGAGAAAAGAAAGAAGACCAAAGAACTGTCTGAGGACTTGAGAAACCAAATTGTGAGGAAGCATGAGCAATCTCAAGGCTACAAATCCATCTCCAAAGACCTGAATGTTCCTGTGTCTTCCGTGCGCAGTGTCATCAAGAAGTTCAAAGCCCATGGCACTGTGGCTAACCTCCCTAGATGTGGACAGAAAAGAAAAATTGACAAGAGATTTCAACTCAAGATTGTGCGGATGGTGGATAAAGAACCTCGACTAACATCCAAATAAGTTCAAGCTGCCCTGCAGTCCGAGGGTACATCAGTGTCAACCCGTACTATCTGTCGGCGTCTGAATGAAAAGGGACTGTATGGTAGGATTCCCAGGAAGACCCCACTTCTTACCCCGAGACATAAAAAAGCCAGGCTGGAGTTTGCCAAAACTTACCTGAGAAAGCCTAAAACGTTTTGGAAGAATGTTCTCTGGTCAAATGAGACAAAAGTAGAGCTTTTTTGGGAAAAAGCATCAACATAGAGTGTACAGGAAAAAAAAGAGGCATTCAAAGAAAAGAACACGGTCCCTACAGTCAAACATGGTGGAGGTTCCCTGATGTTTTGGGGTTGCTTTGCTGCCTCTGGCACTGGACTGCTTGACCGTGTGCATGGTATTATGAAGTCTGAAGACTAACAAAAAATTTTGCAGCATAACGTAGGGCCCAGTGTGAGAAAGCTGGGTCTCCCTCAGAGGTCATGGGTCTTCCAGCAGGACAATGACTCAAAACACACTTCCAAAAGCACTATAAAATGGTTTGAGAGAAAGCACTGGAGACTTCTAAGGTGGCCAGCAATGAGTCCAAACCTGAATCCCATAGAACACCTGTGGAGAGATCTCAAAATGGTAGTTTGGAGAAGGCACCCTTCAAATATCAGGGACCTGGAGCAGTTTGTCAAAGAAGAATGGTCTACAATTCCAGCAGAGCATTGTAAGAAACTCATTGATGGTTACCAGAAGCGGTTGTTCGCAGTTATTTTGGCTAAAGGTTGTGCAACCAAGTATTAGGCTGAGGGTGCCAATACTTTTGTCTGGCCAGTTTTGGAGTTTTGTGTGAAATGATCAATGATTTGATTTTTGCTTCATTCTCTTTTGTGTTTTTTCCTTGCAAGCAAATTAAATGAAGATAATAATAACAAAGAATTTGTGATTGCAATCATTTTCAGGAAGAAACTGAGTATTATCTGACAGAATTGCAGGGGTGCCAATACTTTTGGCCACCACTGTAGGAGTCTGTATTTGTATAGGGGTTTTGATAGTCTATAGGGTCTAGTCTGGAGTCTGCATTAGGTAATGGGGTCTTGTCTTGGGTCTGAATTAGTTTATTGAGTTGGTGATGTCAAACAAGCCGTGTATGACTGTACTATTTCTGTGTGGGATATAATATAAAGGAGGGAATCTACTGAGGGTACTGCATAGGTCACCTATCAGCCTAAAACTAGCCTACAGAACTTGGAAAATGAATGCCCGTAGGTGTTAATCCCACCATAGATATAAGGTGTTTGACCCTGAAAAATAATAAGAACCGTTATAAGGTCAGTATCTGCACCGGACTGATAGTATACATGACAAATGGTGCCATACAGGCCATGAACATTCCCACAGCGGTTATTTATTTGGCAGATGGGACCTCCATCACAAATGCCTGCAGGTCAAGACAAGACCTTCTGGAATTTATGGGTCATCGAAGGAAAACATTTGTATTCTGAGATTAATCAAACTCTGATTCCTCTGAGAGTCCAAGTTTAATTTCAACCTCATCTATATTCACAATGAGAGTTATTATTATTACACCCTTTGATGCTGGAACTTCTAGTCCCCTAAAATATAAAAGTCCCATAAGATCTAACTCATATTTTCTTATTAAGATGCCTTCTCTGATGACCTTCATGGGTCATTGAGTGAGTGGTACGATTTGTTTTCTGTTAAGGGCATATGCATATGGGTAATCATGTACCACAACTCCCAGCATTAAAAGATGTGTGACATCTCTGGTATCCCACCAATCAGCAGAAAGAAATAGTTTGGAGTGCACTTTGCATTGACCTAAAATAGTCTGGACTGGGGCACCTCTCATTTTTATCTTTGAGAAACTTGGGAGAGTCTTACAAAATTTGACCTATATGGTACTTAGGATAGTTAGGGTGGTCTTAAAAGGAATCAATTTTGATGTTTAGGGTTTTTAAAATACTCAGGGTAGTCTTAAAATTAATCAATTTTGATTGTTAGGGTACTTGGCATACATACTCTTAGAATCTTAGAAGGCATCGATTTTGATTGTTCGGGAAGTTAAGATACTTAGGGGAGTTTTAAAAGGAATCAATTTTGATATTTAGGGTATTTAGAATACTTAGAAAAGTCTTAAAAAGCATTGATTTTGAGTGTTAGAGTACTTAGGATACTTAGGGGAGTTTTAAAAGGAATCAATTTTGATATTTAGGGTATTTAGAATACTTAGAAAAGTCTTAAAATGCATCGATTTTGATTGTTAGAGAAGTTAAGATACTTAGGGGAGTTATAAAAAAGGAAATTAATTTTGATCTTAAGGGTACTTGGGATACTTGGGTGAGTTTTAATAGGAATCAATTTAGATTTTTAGTATACTTATGATACTTACAGGAGTCTTAAAATGTTTCAATTATGACCTTTACAGCACTGGGGATATTTTAGGGAGACTTAAAAATTATTTGATTTTGATCTTTAGGGTACTTAGGGAGTTGTTAAAAAAAGGATCAATTTTGATCTGTAGATTATTTAGGATACTTGGGAATCTGAAAATAAATCAATTTTGATCTAATATGTGGCACAGCTATAGGTGGAGTAATAAGCCAGACTTCCACAGATCATACATTGACAGCATACCTGTCATGGGTGTATCAGGTTTGACAGACAGTCATTCTGGATCTGGCTGTAGAAGGTTGCTGCGCTTGGCTTTGCAGACACCTTCTTGATCTTTTCATCTCTGTAGTGTAGTGGTATCCTTCTCTCGCTAGGATCCAGCAGTGATCTCCACCTTCTGCTGCTAATTGACACACCCTTGCTTGATATATAAAAACCCTCAGTGTCTCCAGAGAGTCGCCGGTGATAGAACTATTTTCCTCTGCTCTGGACTGGATCTCTAACAGTTGGCTAATTTTGTCTTGAAGTTTCTTGGAGGATTGTTGTTGTCTTCTCTCTGGTGTCTTCTCAAAGCTAAGCGTATCCCCTTGTCTGTTTTCCTTGTTTGTCTTTAGTTGCAGTGGGAGTGACTAGTGCTCATCCCTTCCCCTACCTACCTAGAGACTAGCTCTAGGGGCAGTTAGGGATTAGGTATCCTGCTCGGTGATAGGTGCGGAACCTATTTAGTGACGGTAAGGGAGTCAGGGTGTTGTGAGATCTGCCTAGGGGTCTCCACCCTCCCTTTTCCTAGTTGTTGGGCTTCCCCCCTTTTCCCATCATTGTACACTTGGTTCTCCCCTCACTTAGTGTGACATTACCCTATGGATAAGCCATTCCTTTTTTGAGTCATCCTTGCCTACTCTCCCAAAAAGAAGGGAGATCTCCTGAACCCCCTGAATAGATGGCAAATTTTCCAGGCCAACAAAAGTTGCCCAAAATATCTAGGAAAGCTTTACTTTGGAGTAATTTTTGTGCATGAATCAGGGTTGCTCCACAATAAGACGGAGCCTCACATTCATGGATGGTGCCAAGAGCATGAAAGGGACATAAATATTAAGGTCCTGTAAAAAGGAGAAAAAAATGACATCATGCACCTATTATTAGTTAAAATTCGCAAATATAGGTCTAGGTCCATGCCTATTGTAACCCGAAACAATGCTAAATCTGGAAATCTACGTAAACCCCACCACTTTCAGGTCTCATAAGGGCAGAACTTGTGCCGGAATGCCATACAGTGAGATCCTACAAGGCCTAGGTAGAATGAAAGTCACGTCCTGCGCCACGCACTACTCTTTCATCTGGCATCACACAGCACATACCCTAGCCGAAAAATTATACAACAGTCTGGCAGCAAAGCCTGGAATGATAAACAGGGCAGAAAATTGGTCCTTTTGAAATTCAATTTTCAAAGTGAATCCCAATGAGTTGATTGTGTTGTTTTTTTTTTTTTCATTTTACTATTTATTTTTTCTTTTAAGATTCATTCCACTTTGAAAGCAACCGGGAATTTTTTTTTTTTTTTTTTAAATAAAACCCTCCTCCCGAAACAATGATAAAAAGTTCATTAAGGGTCAAAGCAATAAAATCAGCAGCGTCAAAAATTTTCTCTCTCCCGTTCCTATAATAAAGCATTTGCTACAATTAATTTGAAGTTCCTCGCTGTAACCAGAATGTTAGATCCGAGACTATTAAAAAGAAAGTGACCCCTCCTGAGCATAGAAAAAAAAAATTGAAAATATTTTGAGAGATTAAAGCCCAGCGTAAGTCTACATCTTCATGAATCCACATTAATTATTGAGGCCCCCCGCCGGGCAATGTAATTGGCTGCTGTCTGTTAGCCGAGTGCGGAGGTTTTTTTTTTTTTAAGGTTAACATTACAAATGTTTTTTTGATTTTCATTATAAAAAAAAGACTCCGGTTTTATAGAGATTATTTTAATGAATACACACAATGTCGGCTGGGCCGCTCACAGCTGTCTTTTTTTTTTTCATCCTTTGGTCTTTGCTGGTCCATAAAAAAAGTAGCTGCAGCTTCTGGAGGGAAGGGAATGTTTCCCCTGAAATATTACCTTTGCCAAAAGGCAATGGATGTGTGCATTGCGTGAGCTGAGATCAAAGTGCGACTAAATCCCATTGTTAGAAGCTTTATACTTTTTTGCAATTTTTTATTAATTTTTTTATTCTGTTTGTAACAGTAAAATATTATTTTGCTTTATTATGCGTTTACTTTCTTCAACCTAAGCATGTGGATATCTTTTGGACCATACCATTATCATAACTTAACATCTAGCTCAGTGTCCTTCACAGCAATGCCTCTTTTCATTCATGGTATATATATATATATATATACATATATATATATATATACCCTAGCGCAGTTCCTCAAAATGGGATTCCGATTAAGACTCATCCAAGTATCCTAAGTACCCTTAAGATCAAAACTGATTCATTTAAAAACTGCCCTAAGTGCCCTAAAGTTCAAAATTGATACTTTTTAAAACTTCTGTAAGTAGCATAAATATCCTAACAATCAAAATTGATTCATAATAAGACTCATCCAATTATCCTAATTACCCTTAAGCTCAAAACTGACTCATTTAAAAACTGCCCTAAGTATCCTAAGCGCCCTAAAGGTCAAAATTGATACTTTTTAAAACTCCTGTAAGTAGCCTAAGTATCCTAACAATCAAAATTGATTCCTATTAAGTCTCACCCAAGTATCCTAAGAACCCTTAAGATCAAAATTGATTCATTTTAAACCTCCCGAAGTATCCTAAGCATCCTAAAGGTCAAAAGCAATACTTTTTAAAACTCCTGTTAAGTAGCCTAGGTACCCTAACAATCAAAATTGATTCCTATTAAGTCTCACCCAAGTATCCTAAGTACCCTTCAGATCAAAACTGATTAATTTTAAAACTGCCCTAAGTATCCTAAGCATCCTTAAGGTCAAAAGCAATACTTTTTTAAAACTCCTGTTAAGTAGCCTAGGTACCTTAACAATCAAAATTGATTCCTATTATGACACTACGACCAATCCAAATATCCTAAGTACCCTTAAGATCAAATAGATTCATTTTAAAACTGCCCTAAGTATCCTAAGCACCCTAAAGGTCAAAATCAATACTTTTTTAAAACTCAAGTAGGTAGCATAAGTACCCTAACAATCAAAATTGATTCTCATTTTAAGACTCATTCAGGAATCCTAAGTACCCTTAAGATAAAAATCGATTCATTGTAAGACTCCCCTAAGTGTCCTAAGTAGCCTAAAGGTAAAAATTTATTTCTTTTACCCTGGCCTGGAGCAACCAAGAACCAGAACACATACCCCGTTAGTCTCCTTTCAAGAAGTTCCCCCAGCTATCAGGGTCTTTAATAGTATTTGTCTTCTCTTACGGGCCAAAGGGATCTTTTAGGCTCCCCCTTAAGTTCCAGGGCCTGGGTGCGATCACAATTCCTGCACCCCTGACTGTTTCCCCTCCTCTCAGGGTTTCCTTGATAAAAACACTGATTTTCATCTTAAAGGGGTTGTCCACTACTTGAATTAAGTAGTGGACAACCCCATTAATTCAAAATACTTGGACAAAAACCTTCCCTGATCGAGAAAAATACAAGACCTTCCAAGGTATATTTGGCCAAATCTAATATCACACTGTGACACTAAGAGTAAATGTATGTGTCCATACCATGCCAGGCTGATAGATGTCATGTATCCATGATAAACCGAGTTCTTCAAAATAAGAAATTGGTTTCCAAGGCTTCACTTAATCTCAGGAGGTTGAGAACGACTGAATACGATACTAGTGACGTAACTGAGGCCTATAGTGTGACTTCTGGCTAATGGGTCTTAATGCAAAATCTATAAAAGGGCCCTCACTTATCATAAACTATTTATAGGGGTCTTTGGAACTTCATTAGACACCTGAACCCAGTGGGACTTTACCTATGCATCCCCTATAGGTGAGACCCTGAGGCAGCTCTTACAACTCAGTGGTACAGTAGGGGGGCTGTACACTTTCGACAGAGTATCCAAAGCATTAGGAACATATGACCCACATCCTAATTCTTATCTTCTTCCACCACCTTAAGTCCCACCATCATAAGTATGTCCTACACCACCACTACCCATCTAGAAATAACAAGCTCTTTAGCATTGCTGGTCACAAAAATCTATAAAGTTTGTAAGCCCCGAGTAATAAGTAGTCTTTCTTTTCCCTGGGGCAAACATCCAGAGCAGCTACTTGTTGATGCACCCCACTAACACCCAACATGAAGGGGTTGACCAAAAGGGTTGACCCTTTTGTTAAAAGGGTCTACTGATCCTAAGCTGTTCACTGGATGTCCCTGCTGAGGATCTTAACAATTGTCTCTAATCTTTTGATGAACCAGACAAGTTTGATTTCCCTGCAGTGCCTCCAGAGGAGAAATTAAGTATTACATGTTTTTTTTTAATTGAAATGAATGGGCTAATGCGTGTTTTGGTGGTAGAGCTGTACTTCGCGTGACGCTGTGTTCTGCCTCTGTACGGCGCTGTATTCTTTCTTCTGGCACATAAAGGTATAATGGACCATTACATTGAAATTATATCATCACAAACACCATTAAATTGTCAATCAATTTTTAATGCATCATAGAGAAGTAAAACTACATCGGAATATTTAGGACGAACACTTTTTATTTATTTATTTTTTTTATCTATGCACACTAAATGGACTGTCCCTTTAAATTAAAACAAAATAAATAATACTACTTTTAACAGTCCAATACATTTTCTCCATACATCCGCTCACATATTATTTTTATTTATTTTTATTTTTTTCCTATCTGCACGTCGTCAATTGTATTCAAGAAGAAAAATAACTTAAAAAACCCTTTAAACCTAAAAAACTACATTGCAAGCCGTATCTGAATGCGGAAATCGGCATTAAAACAACCAATGTATAGCAACTTGTGTTGTTTTTTTTTTTTATGTTTTTTTTTTTTTAAAGTCAAGTTTGTTTTTAATTTTTGTTCATCAGTAAAAGAATAGAAAATCTTGGTCAACCCATGGTTAAGTGTATTAAAATAGATTTGTATAGTACTGCACAGTTTCTCCCGGAGTTGTGAGAATGGTGGTCAACCCCCTTTTTATTATTTTTTTTTGTAAGACATTCACAACCGTGTGATATGCAGATGTACAGCGGAGCTGCCTGGTTTGATGTAGGTTTTTTTTTTTTTTTTTTTTTTTTTTTAAATAATGCAAAAATTTTCTCAATATGAGATTAGTGTGATATGTTATAAAGCAGCCTATGTTGAAGCATGTATCTCAAAATCCATAAAAAAAAAATATTTTACACGTCGAAATGAGCAAAGAACCCGAGTACAAATGTACATACCACATTATAAACCACATTATATAAAAGAAAAAGAAAAAATAAAAAAAATAAAAAAAAAACAACCTCTAACACTGGTAAGTAACAGCCAACTTTTCGACTATAGCTTGGGTAAGTAAAATAAATGGTAAAATTGTATTAAAATACCATTTTTTTTAAAGGTGCTGTTGATATGTAATATAAGGTATCATATTTTTTTGTCTTAATGAAGGGAACACCACATTCAATTTCCAGTTGATATAAAAACATTGGTGTGTGTATTTTAGATCCAAAAAAAGTTATAAAAAGTTGACCAGAATATAACTTTTTTTCCATTAACAGTGCCAGATTGTGTTTTGGCATTGCAGCTCAGCTTTATTGAAATGAATAGGACTAAGCTGTAATACCAAATATGACAAGAGGTGTCACTGTTTTGGGAGCAAGCAGCCAAGTTTTTCTAATACAGGATCAATCACTTGGGCTTAGTGGATCACTGTCGTATCAGGAAGACTAGCTAATGAAATTAATAGATTAAGTCATTGTTATTTTTTCTTCGAAGCTGAGTTTTAAAAAATAATATCTCCCCTGAGCCCATTTCCCCATGTACAGCGGGTGAAATAAGTATTGAACGCGTCACCAGTTTTCTAAGTAAATCCATTTCTAAAGGTGCTATTGACATGAAATTCTCACCAGATGTTGGTAATAACAACCCATCCAATCTACACAGGCAAAGAAATTAAACCATAGACGTTCATAAATTATGTTATGTGTAATAATGAGAAATGATACAGGGAAAAAGTATTGAACACATGAAGAAAGAGAGAGGTGCAAAAAGCCCTGGAAAGCCATGACACCAGCTGATATCTATCAGTAATTAGAAAGCAATCCTGCCACTTAGTGAAAAATAATATCAGCTGATCAACTGAAGGCCTATAAAGAGGTGTCTCATTACCAAGGTGCCACACAAGAAACATCTCATGATGGGTATAATCAGCGAGCAGTCTCAAGACCTTTGCAACCTTATTGTTGAAAAACATACTGATATCATTGATTACAGAAGAATTTCTAAACTACTGAAGGCTCCAGTGAGCTCTGATGGAGCCATAATCCAAAAGTGGAAAGGACATAATTTCACCATAAGCCGACCATGACCAGGTGTTCCCCGCAAGATTTCAGACAGAGAAGTGAAAAGTATTATCAGAAGAGCTGTCTAGGAGCCAAGGACCACCTGTGGAGAGCTACAGAAAGACCTGAACTCAGCAGGTACAATTGTTTTAAAAAAGCTATAAGTAATGCACTCACCCTCCATGGCCTGTATGCACACTCATCACGCAAGACTCAACTGCTGAACCAAAAGCATGTTCAAGAGCGTTTAAAGTTTGCGCAACAACATTTAGACACGCCTGTGAAATACTGGGAGAATATAGTCTGGTCAGATGAGGCCAAAATTGAACTCTTTGCCATAATACACACCATGTTTGGAGGCCAAAAGGCACTGCATATCACCACAAAAACACCATACCAACAGTGAAGTTTGAAGGTGGGAACATCATAGTGTGGGGCTGTTTTCCAGCATACCGCACTGACAAACTTCACATAATTAAGGAAGGATGAATGGAAAAATGTACAGAGACATTCTTGATAAAAAATCTGCTGCCATCTTTCAGGATGATAAGGATGAAACAAGGATGGACATTTTAGCAAGACAATACTCCCAAACACACGGCTAAGGAAACTCTCAGAGAAAGAAAATAACGCTGCTGAAAACGCAGAGCCAATCACCTGACCTGAATCCAATAGAAAATGTATAGCAAGAACTACAACTCAGAGTTCATAGAAGGAGCCCTTCAGGATGTGAAGAGCGTTTGTGTAGAAGAATGGGTCAAAATCACATCTGAGCAATGCCTGAGACTAGTTTCTCCATACAGGCTCCTTGAAACTGTCATTAACAACAAAGGCTTTTGTACGAACTAGTTCAGTAAGCGTGTTCTATACTTTTTCTCTGTCTCATTTCTCATTATTACACATAACTTAATTTATGGACATCTATGGTTTGATTTCTTGTGGATTGGATGTGTTGTTGCCGACATCTGGTGAGAATTTCATGTCAATGGCATTTTCAGAAATATATTTACTTAGAAAATTGGTGACGCGTCCAATGCTTATTTCACCCAATGTATATACTAACTTTTAAAAAAATCATGAATTAAAAAAAACAAAAAAAAAACATGATATATCAGATATGAGAAACTCCACTTGAGGCAGTTTTTTTTTTCCTGTACCATATAGCAGATACTTCTGCAAGCATAAAATAAAAAAACGCATATTGTTCCTTTCACATTACATATTTTACAATAAAAATGCAGTACAAAAAGGTTAAGTTTTTTTTGGCATATTGTCTGTACTGGCAAAAATAAAAATAAAAAAATGAAAATAAAAAAAAATATTTATAAAAAAAAATATTATTTTTTTTTATTATTTTTTTTTTGTAACCAAAGTGTAAATTAACTGAGTTACCCACTTTATCACCTTTTTTTGGGAAAAAAATAAAGAAAAATGAGAAAATCTCAATGAGAAAATACATCAATAGCAAAATAAGTACAAAGAACCTGCGAAAAAAAATGAAGGCGTCGTACAGTCGTACTTTGTTCAATAGTTCGGCACGCGTATACACAAGCATAAGCATGAAAATATTTCAATGTCCCACTAGAAATGCTAAGTTTATACAATTTTTTTTATAACCTTAAATATAGCTGCAGACCTTGACGGTAATAATACTGGGAAAAATAAAAAAATAAAAAAATAAAAAAAAATAATAAATAAAAAAAAATCAGCATTTGTTTGAAGGCTCTGAGTAATTACTAACATCCTTTCCGATAGCCCCATCAAAAAATAAACCTGAATATGTGCGGCAGATTTGATTTGAAAAGGGTTAGAAATAGTCCAAAAATTATCCCCCCCCCCAAAAAAAAAATGTTAAGTTCTTTTTTTTTTCTGATTTGTTCACTTTTTTCCAAAATAAGAGTTATGATTCCCCTTCGTCCTATAACTCTACGATATTTCAAACCTCTCCCCAAAATAAATGAAAGGATAATTTTTAAGCAGACTGTCCGTCTTTATGGTCGTTAATTTGGCCTTTTTAAAAAAGTTTAATTTTTTTTTTTTTTCTCTCTTTTTTTTTTAAGGCCATAGTAAAAATGAAATGAAAAAAAAAAAAATCCTCGCTGAAGATGTCAGCACGTGCCGCGGAAATCACTGCCATGGCCGCCTTGTTTGTCCATTGCGAGTCTTTTTTTTCTTTGTACATCGATGATGCTTGTGTACTTGTAGAAAAAAAAAAACACTCAAAAACAGACTGTTCCTTCTTGGCGAAATTTGCTTAAAGTTATTGTTCCATCTGCCCGTGTCAATTGTTACTCTGTGACTGCTGCAGGCCTTTGTGAATGGTAGGGGTGGCAGATGAAGGTTTGATCCAGGGGACTGTCAGCAACGAAGCGGTGGCGGTGGTCGTCATGGTAACCTGAAGCATCTGTTCGCTCTGAATCAGTCTAATGAGAGTTTTCAGACGTTCCAAAGATGACTGAGTTCCTCTCTGCTGGGCCAGTAGGCTATTCTTTAGCTCTAAGCATTTCTGTCACATGGGGAAAGAATAAAATATGATGGTTATATTGAAAAACGGCTCTTTGCATGAATGGCTAACACACAACAAAAAATGTAAAAAATCCCTCATTGGCCTCGCTCTAGTAAATATTATACTGTATCCATGGGTCTGGTCATTGAACAGGATCCATCTACTTCTCTGTCTTCAGAAGTCCGATTTTTTTTTTTCATTTTTATTTTATTATTTTTTATTTATTTTTATTTTTAGTTTTTTTTTTAATTACATGATTCATTTTCATCAGCCATAAAACAATTATCAATACGAAACATAAAAATAATCAATATAATAATACCAAACCCAGTCCACCCAGATAGAAGGGGGATGGAATATAAAAAAAAATAAGTAAAATACTTTTTCCCCTCTTTTTATCTTTCTTCCTTGTTTATCTATATATATAATTGTCTTATCCCGTCTGTCTGTTTGTCTGTCTGTCTGTCCAGGAAATCCCGCGTCGCTCATTGGTCCGGCAGCGGCCAATCAGCGCCGCGGGATTTCAGAAAAAAGATGGCGGCCGTTAGCGGCTCATCTGCGGGACGGAGCTCAGCGGCGTTGCAGCCGGGAGATGAGCACCGCGAGGCGCTCATGTCCCGGCCGGTAGCTGCGGAAGGACCGCCGGCGTCGCTGACATCCATGCGGAAGGGAGGACCGGGGAGCGGCGCTGCAGGTCGGGATACGTCTGCTGCGAGCGCCCGCTCATGTCCCAGGTTCTCGCAGCGGAAGTAGCCGCACAGGCAGCGCCGCTCCCCGGTCCTCACCAAGACGATTCGATGATTGGTCGCGGTCTTTGGACCCGACCAATCACTGATCTTACCGCAAAAGTTAAATACCGCTGTGCTGATTGGTCGCGGACGCTGCCCGCGACCAATCACCGATTTGGGCGCCAAATTTAAATATCGGCCGCGACCAATCAGCACAGTAGTGGTTAACTTTAGCCGCAAGATCAGTGATTGGTTGCGGGCCAAGACCGCGACCAATCAACGATTTGTGCGGCACATTTAAATAGCGGCCGCGACCAATTGGATGTCAGCGCCGCTCCCCGGTTCTCCCTTCACACCCTTGCCGCATGGATGTCAGCGGCGCTGCCTGTGCGGATACTTCCGCTGCGAGAACCCGGGACATGAGCGGGCGCTCGCAGCAGAAGTATCCCGACCCGCAGCGCCGCTCCCCGGTCCTCCCTTCACACCCTAGGCTCTGATGTCCCCACAGTATCCGCATGGTGTTACAAAGATCCGGACATTTGTGTTAAAAATCGCTGATTGGTAGCTGGCGATGCCCGCGACCAATCACCGATTTGGGCGCCAAATTTAAATATCGGCCGCGACCAATCACCGATCTTGGCTCCACATTTAAACACCTCTGTACTGATTGGTCGCGGCCGTTATTTAAATGTTGCGCCCAAATCGGTGACTGGTCGCGGGCAGCCGCCGCGACCAATCAGCAAAGTGGTGTTTAACTTTAGCGCCAAGATCACTGATTGGTCGTGTGCGGAGAGCGCGACCAATCAGCGAATCGTATTGGTGAGGAGCGGAATCGTATTAGTGAGGACCGGGGAGCGCCGCTGCCTGTGCGGATACTTCCACTGCGCGAAGCCTGGAGATGAGCGACTGCTCGCAGCAGAAGTATCCCAACCCGCAGCGCCGCTCCCCGGTCCTCCCTTCACACCCTAGCCGCTGATGTCCCCACAGTATCCGCATGGTGTTACAAAGGTCCGGACATTTGTGTTAAAAATCGCTGATTGGCCGCTGGCGCTGCCCGCGACCAAACACCGATTTGGGCGCCAAATTTAAATATCGGCCGCGACCAATCACCGATCTTGGCTCCACATTTAAACACCGCTGTACTGATTGGTCGCGGCCGTTATTTAAATGTTGCGCCCAAATCGGTGACTGGTCGCGGGCAGCCGCCGCGACCAATCAGCAAAGCGGTGTTTAACTTTAGCGCCAAGATCACTGATTGGTCGTGTGCGGAGAGCGCGACCAATCAGTGAATCGTATTGGTGAGGAGCGGGGAGCGGAATCGTATTAGTGAGGACCGGGGAACGCCGCTGCCTGTGCGGATACTTCCACTGCGCGAAGCCTGGAGATGAGCGACTGCTCGCAGCAGAAGTATCCCAACCCGCAGCGCCGTTCCCCGGTCCTCCCTTCACACCCTAGCCGCTGATGTCCCCACAGTATCCGCATGGTGTTACAAAGGTCCGGACATTTGTGTTAAAAATCGCTGATTGGCCGCTGGCGCTGCCCGCGACCAAACACCGATTTGGGCGCCAAATTTAAATATCGGCCGCGACCAATCACCGATCTTGGCTCCACATTTAAACACCGCTGTACTGATTGGTCGCGGCCGTTATTTAAATGTTGCGCCCAAATCGGTGACTGGTCGCGGGCAGCCGCCGCGACCAATCAGCAAAGCGGTGTTTAACTTTAGCGCCAAGATCACTGATTGGTCGTGTGCGGAGAGCGCGACCAATCAGTGAATCGTATTGGTGAGGAGCGGGGAGCGGAATCGTATTAGTGAGGACCGGGGAACGCCGCTGCCTGTGCGGATACTTCCACTGCGCGAAGCCTGGAGATGAGCGACTGCTCGCAGCAGAAGTATCCCAACCCGCAGCGCCGTTCCCCGGTCCTCCCTTCACACCCTAGCCGCTGATGTCCCCACAGTATCCGCATGGTGTTACAAAGGTCCGGACATTTGTGTTAAAAATCGCTGATTGGCCGCTGGCGCTGCCCGCGACCAAACACCGATTTGGGCGCCAAATTTAAATATCGGCCGCGACCAATCACCGATCTTGCCGCCACATTTAAACACTGCTGTGCTAATTGGTCGCGGACGCCAGCCGCGACCAATCAGCGAGCTTGGCGCCAAATTGAAACAACGCTCTGCTGATTGGTCGCGGACGCCAGACGCGTCCAATCAGCGAGATTGGCGCCAAATTTAAACAACGCTCTGCTGATTGATCGCGGTCGCTGGCCGAGATCTATCAGCAGTATTGGCGCAAAATTTAAACAACGCTCTGCTGATTGGTCGCGGCCGTCAGCCGCGACCAATCAGCGATTTTGGGGCCAAATTTAAACCCCGCTCTGCATCGCTCTGCTGATTGGTCGCGGTCGCCGGCCGCGACCAATCAGCAGTATTGTCGCCAAATTTAAACACCTCTTTGCTGATTGGTCGCGGTCACGACTAATCAGCGATTTTGGTGCCAAATTTAAACACGCTCTCCATTCCTCACTAACACGGCTCGCTGATTGGTCGCGGCCGCCGCCCGCGACCAATCAGCGATTTTGGCGCCAAATTTAAACACCGCTCTGCTGATTGGTCGCGGCCACCATCCGCGACCAATCAGCGATTTTCGCACCAAATTTAAACACCGCTCTGCTGATTGGTCGCGGCCGGCGACCAATCAGCGATTTTGGTGCCAAATTTAAACCCCGCTCTGTATCGCTCTGCTGATTGGTCGCGATCGGCGGCCGCGACCAATCAGCAGTATTGGCGCCAAATTTAAACACCGCTCTGCTGATTGGTCGCGACTAATCAGCGATTTTGGTGCCAAATTTAAACACGCTCTCCAGTCCTCACTAACACGGCTCGCAGATTGGTCGCGGACGCCGCCCGCGACCAATCACCGATATTGCCGCCAAATTTAAACACCGCTTTGCTGATTGGTCGCGGTTGCCTAACGCGACCAATCAGCGATTTGGGCGCCAAATTTAAACGCCGCTCTGCTAATTGCGCCCCGTCGGCCGCATACCTATTCTAGAATACCCGATGCGTTCGAATCGGGCCACCATCTAGTTAAATTATATTTTACTTTGTCTGCTATGAAAAAAAATGATACATCCCAAATTATCCAAAATTCAGTTCTTCTAGGTTGACTTGCATGGTCAGGGATTTTGTCGTATTATAGCCAAGTGTATGAGCAACCAATTAAACCCAACGGGTGATAATGATCATCATTTTCGTATGTAGGTTGAAACATGGTTATTAACTCAAACAGCTGTGTAGAAGGCATAAAACTGGGTGAGGAACAGCCAAACTCTGCCACAAAGGTGAGGTTGTGAAAGATAGTTTCATGTCACACCATGGGAAGACTGAGCTAAGCAACCAGACACAAGGTAGTTATACTTCATCAGCCGGGTATCTCCCAGGCAAAGATTTCAATACGGACTGGGGGGGGGTTCAAGATGTGCTATTCAAGCTATTTTGAAGAAGTGGCAATAAGTGGGCAACGTTGAGGACTATAGACGCTGTGGTTGGCCAAGGAAACTTAGTGCAGCAGATGAAAGACACATCTTAATTAACTCAACTTTTATTATGTAAAAATATATAATAATATATAATAAAGGATAAAAAAAATTCCAGTGATCAGTTGTAATCTCTGATGGAACCTGGCAACAATCATTCAATTTTTCTGTAGGACCACCATCAGAGAAACAAAAAATTACAGAACATCCACTGAAATCAATGAGTTGTCCATGTAATTAAAGGACGTGCCAGGTCCTCCAGTAAGACAAATGTTATTTGTAACATCTGTGGCTAACTAATGGGGGTCTTAAATGAGGGACCCCTGTCTATTATCTCAAAATCCTCTAAATGCGGAATTATCAAGGACAGGGCCGACGTCAGCACTCGGCGCACCCGGGCAAGTGCTGGGGCCCTGAGCAGGCAGGGGGCCCACTCGCGGTCGGTGGCCAGTATTCTGTATGGAGCATTATATGGGGGCCAGTTTTCCATATGGAGCATTATATGGTGGCCAGTATTCCGTATGGAGCATTATATGGGGGCCAGTATTCCGTATGGAGCATTTTATGGCGGCCAGTATACTGTATGGAGCGATTTGCCGGTTTCTGAGCTATTGTGGAATTTACAATAGATATCGCTCATGTAATGTAAGAAGTGAAATCTTCGGCATTGTACTATATATATATATTTCTCTGTGGTATCTGTGCATCTTGAATCATGGTATGTGTTAAAGGGGCTCACTGAGGCTCTTTCTCCTGGGGGCCAGAAAAACCTGGAGCCGGCCCTGATCTAGGACATAGTCCTATTCTTGATGAGTAATATATCAGTAGATGAGCACTGACCTTTATAGCATTGTTCAGAAGTCTCTCTTGATCTTCAAGCTGTCTCTGTTCATGTTTTAATTCGTTGCCTTTCTTCAATAGTTTTCTCTTCTCCTCCTCTTTCACTGTAAAACAAGAAAAAGGAGTCAATTAGGGGGTAAAATCTGTCTATATTGGGGTAATGGGCTGGCAAATATATGGAGAATAAGGTCAATATTGACCATATTAATCTTATATCTGTGGTTTCCAACCTGAAGCTCTACACGTATTGCAAAACTTAGACCCCTTTCATGCCCCGGATTGTCTTTGCCTCGTCGTTTGCTGTGAAGCCACAGATATGAGACTACTTCATTAGTAAAAAGTCGTTGCATATAGATGACTGTGACAATATCCATGTCTTTTGGAACTTCAGTTTTTAATTTAGCCATAACAGAATGGTCCCCACCTGATTTATGTGTCACATAAGACTGGACAATAGCGAGGGCCCCACTCCATGGCACCGGTTCCTTCTTTAATACCTATAAGTAAATAAGAAAAAAAATGGACTTAGGTTAGATAATTACATTTTTGGAATCCAAACATTGGACTATAAAGTAAAACAAAAATTAAAAATATTGAAAATTTTATTGTCAATTGTAAGGACCAATGTTGGCGTTATGAAGCTACCTCAAAGGGTCAAAGAAGCTTCAAAATTGGCAAACTTCAAGCTTGTGTCAAGACAGAAGAGTCAACTCATACTTGTCAATGCAATTGGTTTTGAAAAACTGTTTTGTTGGCACATGCCAGTGACCAACTATGGATTTTTGTGCAGGTGAAACTCATAGTTTCTCTTTGAGGAGCAACCTCATTGTTGAACCATGGAGGGATGTAGTAGTCAAGCAGTTCCCAGGGCACACAATGCCTCTGTAATCTTCATCGAAGATCCTTGTGTGGCCTTTTGGCTCGGAAAAGTCAAACAATGCCGCAGACCTTCTCCATTCGAAGAGTGCTTGTAAATATCCAATTTTATTGAATATTTTCAGGCAATTTTACGTATCGTAACCATTGAAACTTGAGATGTCATCGACAGGACAAAACAAAAAGGTCTGGGTAGTGTAAATGAAAAATTTTATGGACATTGGACACCAATTTTGAGTTCTTCTCACCTTCTGTTGGCACTTTGGACACATCCAGACTCCTTTGGGTGCTATTTTCACTGGTGAAACTAAGCAGTCTAAATGGTAAGCTCTCGGGCACGTTCCACACCGTTGTAAATTGTTACCCCGTTTGCACGCTGAACAGTGTTCGTCATGAATTATCTCATCCTGAAAAAGGAAAACAAAAACATTGACCTGCGAATTAATGATTGTCTCAGTCACTCAATGACCTTTCCATTAACAATAGTGACCACATTCTTTGGTCATCCATGTTTAGGTCCAAAAAATTAATAAGAAAATTAGATGGTCCCCAAATTTTGAAAGGGGAAATAAAAAGCAGATATTAAAGAAACTCTTCTCAAAGGGGCTAGCAATGTGAACCCATACAAGACTTTTTCATCTACAGGTCACCCCAACCTTCTACAATGGATGCCAAGACTGTGGAAGTAAAACAAGGAGTATCAAGCCCTCCAAACACCAAGAAGATTGTGACAGATGGGTCATGGTGGACGTAGCCCAATCATAAACCGCATGGTCAATTTCGGGAAGCTCCAAAGTGATAAAATTATGTAATTTATTTTATTTTTATTTTTTGCTTTGGGTGTGAAATGCTAATGAGTGTAGAACATTAGTTGTTGAGTTAATGCCAGATTATGTATCACAAAACAGAAATGTAAAATATAAACTGATAATATGAAGAAAAATTTGTTTGAAAAGACATACGTATCAATGACCCTGTGAAATGGATTTTTTTTACAATTTTGCATGCAAAAAAAATTCCCTGAATTCATAAAATTTCCATCTGGATCTCAGATTTAAAAGAGTAGCTTGGCAATGTGGTGCCCTTATGAGATGTTCCCTTTGATAATTTTGTAGGGTGTGTAGTCTTTAGGTTTCACGCTACCCTCCAACACATGGCTGTCACGGGTGTATCAGAGGTGACAGGCAGTCGCCCTGCAGTTGGTTGCAGGAGATCTCTACATTTGGCATTACAGACATCTTCTTAGATGAGAGGCTGTCTCTAGGACCTAGCGGCTACCTCCCTCTGGCTGATTAGCCTTCTGGCCTGGGTGTATAAATACCTGGTGTGTCTGAGAGGGAGGTGCCGGCGATATTAATTTCTACTTGTGAAGGCTTAGCAAGAGCAGTACCTTGTCCTCTCTGGAGCTTGAGGCCGAGTGAGCATTGGTCTGCAGTCGTCTAAAGCTAAGCATTCTCTCCCTGTTTGTCTACCCTTGTTGTCTATAGAGTTTAGTGAGATCGACTAGTGCTCATCCTCCTTTCCCTAGCCTTAGCCATACACCAGGGAAAGCCAGGGCGAGGCACGTGTGCGCCGATTGGTGAGGAGCCAATATAGGGACGGTAGTTGAGACAGGGTGACACTAGACCAGACTAAGATCTCTCCACTCCCTCCTTTCCCTAGTGTCTGGGCTCCCTTTCCCTCTTCCCTCTGTGTTCACTAAGTCTTTCCCACACCTGGCGTGACAATGGCTCGCCCTTCTGGGATAGCCACAACTTCTCCAACCTTGAATGAAAGCTTGGGTGAAAGTCGTTTTCACTCCTTGGGACAAAATGTTTCCCTAAGAGTGCAGTCAGACGGCCATATAAATCGGAGAGATCGTAATGCGGTGCACAGGCTGGCCGGCGGCTCTCCCGACCCAAGCAGGACAGCTTCATGTACTTTTATGAAGTTGCCACACTTGGCTCAGGAGAACCACCGACCACTCCATTCACGCCAGTCCGATCTATTCAGCATTCGATTTATATGGCCGTTTGATTGCACCCTAACACTTACTAGTAAGAGAGAAAATATGGGTCATGAGTGGCCTTTTGGATGAAGAGGATCAAGCAATGCCATGAACCTTCTCGATTTGGAGAGAGCTTGCAATAAATTACAGAGGAAACCATATTTCTAGGATATTCTTGGGCCATTTTATGGTGCATAGAACTGTTGTTGAAAACAATCAAACTTGAAATATTCTAGACAGAACAAAAGGTGGGTAGCCCAGAAGAAAATTTCTTGATCCTTTTGGCTCAGAGAATTTTGCAGGCCCCTCTCTTTTAGAAATGGGCTTTATCGTAGACAACATCTTAGTGCACTTTTTATGCAACCTGTTCATGTTTTATTTAATCTTAATCTAAAGCCGGAATGAGGAATGTTTGAGACATGGTGTTAATTTAGGGCCTAAGATTATCAGCCATATTAAATTTTGAATTTTTGCTCCGAGTACATTACTGTGGAAGATCTGGTTTATCTAAAATGTGAATCACTCTCCAGACTCCTTAAATTTAGCTCGGAATATGAAGTAGAATGACAATATGGCTACATTTTCCATTGAGTTACATGGTTTAATGTTGTGATGAAAGAAGCGCCATGCTGACATACCTTCCAATAGGAATCCGAAATTGCTAGCACATAAAGAAGGGCAGAAATAGGTTAGTGGTCAAAATTATTAATATAAATGCAGTAAATTAGGATGGGTGTGCACATACAAGAAAATCTGATAAATATTAATCATGGTGGGATTAGTCTTTTATCTGTTCGTGCCACATGAGAAATTTGTCCAAATGTGATATGGAAACTGGATGCCCCCAGAAGAAGCCCGAGGAGAAGGCGAAACCCGAGGTCAAACTTATGGACCAGCGTACAAAGTCTTTGCAATATGTTATTCCCTTTATTCGATAAGTGATTCTTAACTCTTTTTTATGAGTATTAATAAATACAATTCCTCATTATTGAGAGTCCATAGGATCTGCACTATTTATGTCCATTACCCAGCAGGTAACCGATTTCGAGACTCCTGAAGGAAGCCGAATCTGAAGGGCGGTAACTGCTAGAAAGACAACTGGGCCAAGTTGTGGACATACAGATGTCTTACATGTCATACTCACAAAGGAATAAACATATCTAATTGCAATAATTTTCTGGGAGAAATACTTCATTTTCTGCAAAAGGGTGTCAACACTTTTGACCATGACTGTATATTTCCCTTCCATAAAAAAGTATTATTGCTGAGACCCCCAACGATCCTTAAAACAGGAGGTCCAAATTCCCCAATGTAAATAAAGTGTTACTGAGCATCTGCGACCACCACTCTTTTGTACATTTTTTTACAGGAGAAGGTTGCACCTGCTCACTAAGGCTTCATTCACGCAGAGTACATTGGGATCCCCATTCTTGTGATTGATGGTGGCCCCAGTGATTGAACTCTGAGGGGTCATCATGCATTTATCCCAGATTTATGATTAGGTGATGTATGTTGTTTATGGGACAACCAGAAGGATCATGTTAACCCTTTAAAGACAAAGAAAATGAGCAATTGCCAGGGCAAATGAGCCAGTCTGCCGAATTTAACCTGCCCCAATCCCGAAAACTCTGGGAGAGTCACTGATAGAGTGAATTCACACGTTGGTTTTTCATGGTCTCAGTACTACCCATACCAACCATGAGTCTCCTGACTCGAATATACAGTCTCATGAGACTGAGTTTGGGTCAATAGACCCGTGGGTGGTACGGGCATTGTGGTCTCTACTTGGGCTGTAATTTTCGGCACATTATGCACTAATGAGGACCTTTCTTCTGAGTAATGCCATAGAGGACTGTACAAGGTCATTCCTCAGAACACACGAGGTGTTGACTTTCGATGACATTCAACTGCTAATATAAATTACCTGAAAATATCCTCTTTTCTGATTAGCAACTAATCAATTTGCTCACAGAAAATAGCTCGAGGCACATTAATCATAGATCTCAGCCCTAAGTTGAGGCTCCTAATAACTCAAGGATATTAGTTAATAAAACCCAATAGCCTGTTTTATGTTCGCTAGAAAAACTGTTATGAGATCTGTCATCCAAACGGTGAGATGATGGAGGATCTACAAGGTGCTCTGAGATTAGTGGTGGTCCTGATAAATCCACAGAATCCATAGTTGAGCGTGAAAACATCCCGATGATGTCCACACGATAAAAATCATTTTCTCGGGATAGTTTGGAGGGAGAGTTAAATATTTAATAGGGTTGAGCAAAAAGGTTTGCTTCACCCTTGTTTGGCATCAAGTCCAGTCCAACCCAGGGCAGTCTTCACTTCTGCGGCCGGAATCCTGGACAACTCCAGAGTCAGACATTGCAGACATGCCAAAAGTATAAAAAATAAGGACTGCCCTGGCTCCGCTGCCACAGAGAACTGGACTGGACACAAACTTTTTTGCCCAACTCTATTATTTAATGTGGCCACCTTAAATGGGTTGTCCGACTTTAGTCTACAAGACATTTGAATCCTCACATTAACTTGTAAGGATTATCCGAAATCAGCAGAGGGACTGGCGGACTTGTAACGAAAGTATGTGATATGCATACATGCAGTCACATGCCAACTAGATGTGTGTGGCCTCACTCAATCCAAGTGTATTGAGTAAGGCCGGACACGTCTAGTCGGAATGTGGCTGGAAGTATGCAAATTGCAAACTTGTGGTCACGAGCTCCTCGAACCTTGTGCTAGCACTGGAGAATCCTCAGTGACCATGATGTGAGAATTCACAAGTCCCTAAAACCGGACAACCCCTTTAAAGGAGTTCTTTTACTTTTGACAACCCTTTTTTGCTCGATGTTCCCTTTCCCTGAAGATAAGCTAATTTCTCGTAGTCCCATTGCATGTGATTTGTGATCAAACCCAACAGTGAGTGTTCAATTATCACCTCCAAAGGTGACATGCATCGTTACACTGTTCCCATTGAGCATCCATGTGATGGACGACCATGCTGAGTCCTCCAAGAAACACTCTTGCACAAGACGACTACGATAAACCCTGGTCATTACATGGCCCTAGACAACATAATCTTTGGGTCTTTTTATCCTAAATTTTCAAAGCTCCTACAGAAATGAATAGAGAGACCAATGGATGAGCTGCCACCCTTCCATCCCATGAAAGAGCATGCCAAGAAGCCTCGTTGTTCAAGCAGACATGGGGACAAGCAGTGGGACCCCATCTAGAAGACATTTATGGCATGTAAGACCTCCTAATCTGATTCCTCTGTTGGTGACCCTTTTTGGGAAGGGGTGAGAGGACTTTTATGAAGGGAGACACTGACCAATAATGTATCAACAAGGCCAGTGTATGGGGAGGGCAAAAGGGGCAAATCCCCTGTGGTCTACATGATCCACAGGCTTTTACTTCCATAATTTTGGGAATATATGAAGGTGCTATTTGGGCACCATGTGGTACTCTTATTTGGGCACTTTATGGTACTTTTTGACAAATAATGATGCAATATGAAATCTATGGTCACGGCATAGTCACTGTATGGTCCCATTATTTTTTACCCTCTGATACATGACCTGCAAAGAAGGAAAAACTGGAACTGTGGTGATGCCAACTACACATACTTTTTAACGGGACATATATAGCAGGTGGCAACTTACCTTTCCCTGATAAGAACGGGTTACTCAAATAGTTTGAAGCAAGGCGTTTCCGCTGAAGACACAATAAGAGCGCCATGAGACACAGAGACAAAGACATCTGGCATTTGACTCAATAACTAATTCCAACAAATATATTATTAATCGTTTAAGACACATAATAATAAAAAAAAATCTTAGAAAAGCAAAAATAATGAAATAAAATTATTTTAAAGTAGAGCCTATCCCTTATCTAGTTTCCATTTATCACACTCGAGACTTTTTCAGAAAATATTTACAGGTAAACAAAATTTTGGTAAAAAAGAAAAATTTTAAAAATTAAAAAAAAAAATGACCAAAGAAGCATTCCTTCGAAAGTCGCGAGAATTTACATTTTTAGACCTCATTCACAAAGCGCAGTATGGGTGCATCCAAAATGAGAAGTGAATTAAAAAATGGAGAAGAAATAAAGAAATGTATAAAAAATAAACTTATATATTTATGAATTGAATATAAAAGCCTAAAAGTTAAAAAACTAGAAAATGTAAACTTTATTGTGTGAAGGAGGCCTAAGCATGCATGCACATGTGCCCGTTTGGTCACATTATTTAGGAAATTTTCTAGCTGTTTTTTTAAAAAAATATTCACTTTTTAATTCTTTTGCTTTTTCATTCCATTTTACAAAAAAAAACACTGCAAAATTTTGTCAAAGATTGCACAACTTATACATAAAAAAAACATAGCAAACCGGTGTAAATGACACAATCCTCCTTATCTCACGACTTCTTGCTAAATATATACTGTTATACTATGGTATATGGGATTTTTGATACAGGTTTGCTGTTTTTTTTTATTTACAATACATGTATGCAGGCTCGGACTGGACAGCCGGAGAACAGGAGAATCCTCCGGTAGGCAGCCCCTGTGAAGGATTTCTATTGAGTATTGCTATTACACTTGATTCACAATTTGCAGAAAATGTATAATCTAATCATTCAGTAAATCAGCTAGCCAAATTAATATTACATAGAAGCAGAAGTAAATTTGTGTACTAGGGTCAGGTTATTTTTGCATGTAGCTGAACAGTGGGCCCCAAAATTCAGTTACTGGTGGGCCTTTGTCCGACACTGCATGTATGTATATACAGTAGCACTATGTAGTATAGAACAGCAAAAAAGAGTTGGGCAGCTGAACCAGGGCAGTCTTCTCAGGCATCTTGGCACTTTTGTGATTTAGTAGGCCCTTCAAAGTCATGATGTAGTGGAGAGATGCACATCATGAAGTCACAAGGCCTTGTAATAGGGGTGAGCGGACCCGAACTCAACTGTCCGGTGCTAAACGCAGAACACTGACTTTCCTTGGAAGTCCGTTGAAATGTTCGGAGTTCCGGGGGAAGAGAGAGAGAAAGAGAGATAATTTTTCAGTTCAAAAGTCCTGGCCCCATTTTTTTTCAATGGGGTTTGGGATCGGCTTCAAATTTGGCTACAGTTCTAGTACCCGAACAGAACTTTGGAATAAAGTTCGGGTTGGGTACCAGAACCCGAACTTCCACAGATCCGCTCATTCCTACCTAGTTTAACGTAAGTGAAGTCTGCCCTGGACCGGCTGCCATGGAAAACCAGATTGATCTCCGGAACTTCGCATCTCAAATCTTTTTGTTCAACTCTGTTGAGAAAGGTTTAATTTTTCATGTTTTTCTTTGTTTTATTTTTGTTTTGTTTATTCTTTGCAAAGAGTTGGAAAACGAAGTATAGGATTTTTTCATTTTACTTTCTTTTGCTTTTTTTGCTTTTTCTTTACAGTTTTTACAAAGTTTTTAAGTTTAATATGGTGGATTCAGATTTTTTTATATTTAGTTTTCAAGACTAAGCTGCATGCCCGAGTTTGATCTGATATTCGGATCGCACTCGGCCATGCAAGACAATGAGTCCATGGAAACCATCGGACTGCGCTCGGATGACATCACGGACTGACAGAATGGAAATTTTTCTTGTCCATCTTCTCCTCATCCGAGAAAATTGGATCACACTTATGGTAGTAGCATAATTGGCCCGATTCTCTCGGATGAGAGAAAATACAGTGATGTGACCCTAGCCTAAATGATTTGGATGGGAAAAAAAAAACATTAAAAAAAATGACCGAACTTTTTTATCTTTTTAAATATTTCAGGGGAAAAAAAACAAATAAATTACTGAACTCAGTAAGATTTGTTAATTTTTTTTTCAATTATTTGTGACTGAATTTATGTGATTTTTTTTCATTTATTTATTTTTTTTAAATGTTTTGGGAAAAAAAAAATTACTGAACTTATGGAATTTGTTATTTTTTTCATTTTTAATTTTTTTTGGGTGGAAAAAAAAACACAAAAAAATGACTCAACTAAATGGGATTTTAAAAGTTTTTGATATGAAGAAAATAGAAACACAACAATTTTTTTTTTAAACTACATTTTTTTTAAATGTTTTTGAAAAATAAAAACTGCAAAAAAAAAAAAAACCTGACCTAACGGCCTAGCGGTAGAAAAAGTTGAGTATTGTAGTGTCAGAGCTCGGTCTATATCTATGGAATATAAGGAAATCATCTCTATTTCCTTGGTAATGTCTCCAGACCCCTCGCTGTCGGCTCAGCACTTCTCGCTGCTTACTCATCAATGATTTTATGTTTTTTTTTAGTGCACACAAGTTTTGATCCTCCGTCCCTTCTGATAGAAATGTTCAATCTGATTATTCAGCATTTCAAGGGGGGTAAAATTGCTGTGTGCGGTAATCCTTCTGGTACGGAATATAAACTACGTTGAACATTATACATCATAGCTGACTGTCACAAAACACAAAGCAATTACATTGGCTTCCATTCATTTGCCAATTTATTTTCCAAATGTCAAAAGTCTGTGTCCCCCTCCCCCGTTTTTTCTTTTGCTCGGGGCTCTGAATATGCATGAGCGCATCATACAATCCATTTCCCTCCCCACCCCCCACTATTCCGTCACCGGACGAGGATTCTACTGAATAACTGAATACATTTCTTATATTCACCCCCACCCCCCTCGATTTAAGTGAACTGGGATGTGTAAAGTTTTTATTGTTATGATGGTAGAGGTCGACCATACCTCTGGTTCCAGGAGGCCACTGTAGGCCGGATTGGCCGTACTTCTCCTTTTCCTCTCGTGACGTTTGCTTTGGATCTCTGTAACCGTGGAAACACATTTACATTAGTATTCTCTATAAGAAGTCAAGGGCAGGGATAGATGTTACACTTCTTGGTAATAAATGCGATGCTTTGAAGGAAAAAAAGAAGTTGAAGTGGAGTGAAATGTGGCCGGATCGGGTCAGCGTTAAATTGAAAATAGTAGAAGAGGTACCGTGTAGAGAAGAGCAGCTTATAATTCATACAAGTAAAAGAGAAAAGACAAGAAAAACACAAATAGAAAAGAAAACAAAAAAAGACAAGAAAAACCTAAATAGAAAGGAAAACAAATAAAAAAAGACAAGAAAAACAGAAATAGAAAGGAAAGCAAATAAAAAAAACAAAAAAATACAAATAGAAAGGAAAGCAAATACAAAAGACAAGAAAAACATAAATAGAAAGGAAAGCAAATACAAAAAGACAAGAAAAACATAAATAGAAAAGAAAACAAATACAAAAAGACAAGAAAAGCATAAACAGAAAAGAAAACAAATAAAAAAAGACAAGAAAAGCAGAAATAGAAAGGAAAGCAAATAAAAAAGACAAGAAAAACAAGTAGAAAGGAAAGCAAATACAAAAAGACAAGAAAAACATAAACAGAAAAGAAAACAAATAAAAAAGACAAGAAAAACAGAAATAGAAAGGAAAGAAAATACAAAAAGATAAGAAAAACATGAATAGAAAAGAAAACAAATACAAAAAGACAAGAAAAACAAGTAGAAAGGAAAGCAAATACAAAAAGACAAGAAAAACATAAATAGAAAAGAAAACAAATACAAAAAGACAAGAAAAACATAAATAGAAAGGAAAGCAAATAAAAAAGACGAGAGAAACATAAATAGAAAAGAAAACAAATAGAAAATACAATGAAAACATAAATAAAAAAGGAAGCAAATGAAAAATACGATCAATACATAGATAAAAAAGAAGCAAATTAAAAATACCATTAGGTAAAAAAAAGAAACAATTAAAAAGTATACTAAAAATAACTAAAAAGGCGAAACAGAAATTCAGTAACAACAGATGAAAAAGAAGTAAATAAAAAGTACACTAAAAAAATAAATAAAAAGGGACAAAAAAAGGAATTCAATGAAAACAGATAAAAAAAGAAGTAAATAAAAAGTACACTCAAAATGAACTAAAAATGGCAAAAAAATTAATTAAATAAAAATGTACATAAAAAAGAAGCAAATAAAAAGTACAATAAACCTATAGATAAAATGAAAAAATGTATAGTTTGTCAACCTAGTAGGCATTTTTCTAGGATGTGCATATAGGTGAAGCTACTTCTATGGGTTATTCGGAAGCAAGGGTCACAATGACCCTTAGGACTCATGTAAAATGTATACCTCCTGAAGCACCAAAGGTAAAACTTGTATATGGGGCACATAAAGCAGGATATACATATAAGATGGATGGTGATATGTCATCATGAATTGGAAGAGGCTAAGATGGTAAGAATGTCACCACAAGCAGGACCCTGTTACCACCTACTATGTTACTTGAGTGCAGTAACGATATTCAGGTCTGGCCTAAACATAAGGAATGTGCCCAGAGCTGTTGTCACTTCCCTTCCCCCACTCTTTATATCAGCTTCGACATAATCCAATAGAAGGGAACAAAGAGGAGAACGCTCCATCTTCCACACCGCTCTATCATCACATACCATGTACCATACAAAATACCAGTGTCATGGGTTTACCACAAGAGAGAGGGGCAAGAAAACCAAGGTGTCTGATTTCATGTACTCCTGCACTGATTAGAAGCACTTCACTAACATGTTAAAAAGTGCAGGTTTCTGCTAGCAGTGCAGGGGTTAATCTGTTCAGTTGAGATCTCCTGGAGCTTTCCTGCTTTGATGGTCTCAGCTGTTCAGTGTTGGCCACTCCCCTCTGATATATATACTGGCCTCTTGCAATCAGAGATTACCAGTGTTAGTTCATACCGCCTGGTTATGGAGTTGGAGGTGTTGGTTGTTGGAGGTGGCGTTTGGAGAGTTGTTCAGAAGACTGTTTCTTGGTGTTTGTCTGTGTGCACGTCCTCATCATCTATTTGTTTTCTCCTTCCTTAACTCCCCGGTGTTCCGCTCTGTTGTTTGTAAGTGCATATTTGTATGATTTGTATTTTCATTTAACCTTGTCTGTCTTCCCTTGTTTGTCAGGTTGGTGTATTCTTATACATTACTACTCCCCACTTCCTTGGGTGGGGTTAGGGGACAGATAAGGGTTGATTCAGGAACTCAGCAAGGCACATGGCCCCAGTATCTTCACCATCAGAAGTAAACTGGGGAGCAGAGAGAGACTAGGGCATCCTCTAGCTTGAGGGATAGGGAAGGAGCCTCTAGCCCCAGGAAATCCTGCTACAGTGCCGTGACAACCAGTCCTTCTTATGTGACAGAAAGGCCTTCGGGCCCCCTCATAACATCCCAAGGACATCAGTTATTTATGCACCCCCTATAGCTACGCCCCTGTCCGCAAGTAATCACTGTGATAAAGCCTCATGATTTCATATACGGAAAATGAAAAAAAAAGTTGAACCCTCAGCAAAAAATTCTAAATGAGCAAATGCATCAAACCTGTAACGAATGCGGGAAGGGATTGATATATGCGTATACATTATGCTAATGAAATGGAGCGTTGTAAAGAGTGTATTATAGCCGGAGATTGTGGCATGTATCGGCTGTATTAGGAGAACATAGTGGTAAAGAGCTACTAATGGAAATGCTGGATAATTTTTATTACGATGGGAAGGCAGATGTCACTTTGCAGCTGCCGCTGGAGGAATGCGCTGGGAGTTAATACCATTTACTGCAGATTAACGCGTTTCGCGTTTTTCTTTTTTTCTTCTTCGTGTTTTCTTTTTAGTTTGAAGAGTATCGTTCATTAAAAGTGTGTAAAGTTGTCATTAATGGCTCCCCAGGTAATGATCCGCGCTGTCTCTCGCTCTGTCTGCAGCAGATGGGGAATGGCATTAGCCATTTACAGGTATCTGCTGCGTCCTAGATGACTTTTCTCCTGTGTCTAGATACTCAGCGATACATCTAGTATTGGATTTACATCTCAGGACGCTGACAGCTAAGCTTATCTGATTTCTTAGACTCCGACCATTAGGAAGGCCACACATTACACATGTCGCAAGCATCAGTGCGCTACATCTGTTGACTTAAAGGGGATTTTTTTATTTTTCAAAAATGGCCCATCATTGTGAAAATAAAATATATCATACTTATATTATTGATCTATCCTTTTCTAGCACCTCTCACATCCCCCGCTGGTCTTCCATGCTTCCTCTTCCTGCCTCATGAGCATATGGCCACAGTGATGACATATTGGTCACATCGCCAGTCTTTACATCCTGTTCCTGTCTTACATACATGTGACTGTTACAGCCAATCACTGGGCACCACTGCGGTCAGTGATTGGCTGCAGCTGTCACATGTCTGTTCACCTAGAAGAGGAAGCCCAAAAAACAGTTGAGGACTCAGGCAGCCCTGGAAGATGAGTGTCAGAGAATTTGTAAGGTGAGTATGTTTTTTAAGTGGTCTTCAACCCCTTTAACTCCTTTAACATTTGTCACTTTAGCACATGTTCTTCAGATACCTGAATAAGAATGTCTGGCTATACAGTAAAATATATTCTACTCTAGTATGACTGTCCATATCTCTTTTAACCAGGTCTCGGAAAGCTGCATGATATCCATGTTAGGATTTGTGATGGTGGTCAGATACTTGCCAACAGTCCCAGATTTGGTGGGACTGTCATGATTTAAGAAAAAAAAAAAGATCCAGCAAATTTTGGGATGTCCCGATCTGAAAAGGGGTTGGGTTTACATAAACCCTACCCATAAAAGGGAGGTACTGGGTGGAGTTGGAGGTGACACTAGGTGAAATTGGGCAGACTAAAATGTCCCTAAATTGCCAACATTAACATTGGTAATTGTGGGGTCATATTGGGGGTCACCAGATTTTTTTTTTAGGAACAGAACTAATAAATGACTTATAAATATATATATATTGTGAACAAAAATTATAACTCACCTTCAAGATGTTCTGTCGTAACAAGGCCTAGTGATACCATGAAGGCAATTTTCTGGGGAGAAAAAGAGTTATTAAAGAGTGACGCTAATACAAATTAATACCTGAACAATCTTCTAAAAAAAAAGACCTAAAAAAATGGATAAAATCCCGCTACTGGGGAAGCAACCAGTTTTAATTTGAGGAGGACTCTGTCAACAAGTGTTCAATTCACCTGCATCGCCACCACAGGTGAAGTGAAGTATTACAAAGTTCCTCCATGTATTAATGGACTGTCTATCTACAGGGTGGGCCATTTATATGGATACACCTAAATTAAATGGGAATGGTTGGTGATATCAACTTCCTGTTTGTGGCACATTAGTATATGGGAGGGGGAAAACTTTTCCAGATGGGTGGTGACCATGGCGGCCATTTGAAGTCGACCATTTTTGGCTCCAACTTTATTTTTTTCAATGGGAAGAGGGTCATGTGACACATCAAACTTATTGAGAATTTCATAAGAAAAACAATGGTGTGCTTGGTTTTAACGTAACTTTATTCTTTCAGGAGTTATTCACAAGTTTCTATTTGTTTACAGCTATTGACATGTCTTAGAGGTTAACGCGTGAGGAGCGGATAAAATTGTGTTGATGTCTGGTGAACGCAGTACCCGGGACATTGCAACAGATTTCAATGCAAGCCACCCATCTCCCATGCCACAGTTAGCAAACTGCTTGCCAAATTTCGTGAAACAGGTTCAGTGTTGGATTTGCCAAAATGTGAACGCAAGAAAACTGTCACTAATGAAGAAACATCAGTGTCTGTTTTAGCTTCATTCAGCAAGAGCCCACAGCGTAGCACTCGCCGCATGTCACTGGAGAGTGGCATCAGTCGAACATCGCTTCGGCGGATATTAGCTACTCACAAATGGCACCCTTACAAAATCCAGCTGCTGCAGCATCTCAACGAGGATGACCCAGATCGGCGCACTGAATTTTCAGAATGGGCAAAAGAAAAATTGGAACAGGACCCTCAGTTTACACAGAACATCATGTTCAGTGATGAGGCAAACTTTTTTGTGAATGGTGAAGTTAACAAACAAAACCACTGCTATTGGTCCCACACTAACCCACAGTGGATAGATCTCTCCAAGACTGTTGGAACACAAAAATTGATGGTATGGTGTGGTATATGGGGCACAAAGATAGTGGGGCCATTCTTCATCAATGGAAACCTCAATGCCACTGGATATCTGAAATTGCTACATGATGATGTGTTGCCCTCTTTATGCACTGAAGATGGCACGTTCCCTGAGTTTTTCCAACAAGATGGTGCACCACCACATTATGGGTGTCAGGTCCGAGCATTCCTACATGAACAGTTTCCTGGAAAGTGGATTGGTCGTCGTCGGCCAGTTGAATGGCCACCGAGGTCTCCTGATCTGACCTCCTTAGACTTTTATCTTTGGGGTCATCTGAAGGCAATTGTCTATGCTGTGAAGATACGAGATGTGCAGCATCTCAAACAATGGATACTGGAAGCCTATGCTAGCATTTCTTCTGCGGTATTGCTATCAGTGTGTCACGAGTGGGAGAAGAGGGTTGCACTGACAATTGTAAATAACTCATGAAAGAATAAAGTTAAGTTAAAACCAAGCACACCATTGTTTTTCTTATGAAATTCTCAATAAGTTTGATGTGACAATCTTTCCATTGAAAAAAAGAAAGTTGGATCCAAAATAGCCAACTTCAAAATGACCGCCATTGTCACCACCCATCTGGAAAAGTTTTCCCCCTCCCATATACTAATGTGCCACAAACAGGAAGTTGATATCACCAACCATTTCCATTTAATTTAGGTGTATCCATATAAATGGCCCACCCTGTATAGCACAGATATGGCAGGTCCTCCAGAGAGACAGGAACACTAAAGATGTGGTCCTGATCATTAAGCCAAATCAAGACCTCTTAAACTGAGGACCAAGCCTAAGTCTTACCTCAGGATTTTCCTCCTTTTTCTTTTTGGCAGCTGGGGGTCTCTGAGGAGGTTCTTGACAAGGTTTCTTAATCTCAGTCTTGATCTCTGGTTGGCTCTGAACTTGAGGTTGTATGATGATTACCTAAAACACACATGATACCTCCTTGGATTCCTGAGATTAGTAAAGAACTTGGGTGACATTGGTGGAGAACGTTCATGTAGTCTCCTTGGCCTCCAAACTGTGATGCTCCAGTTGTTGCAATACTACTTCTGCCAGTATGCTCTGACATCACAACATGCAGGAAATTGGTGTTTTGCACTAGCTGAAGAGCTACAGATTGGAATGCCATTGACTTGGACTCATCTTTGTTAATGAAAATCAACTTTAGACATTAAGTGAACTCCACTTAAGTAGGCCCAAAGTGGAGAAAGATGGGCTCCTAATTGGCCAATGGCTCATATTTCTAGAACTTTGAGCGAGACGAAGATGTACTAGTTTATTTCCCACCCACTGCTTTAGCTGCCTATGGCCATTCAAAAGATGGCCATAAATCATAATAGCAGACTTGATCAAGTCAAAGGTTGGCTTGAAGATCTCAATTAAAGACCATCCATGGTAAGTCATATGTGGCAATGCTGCAAATGCAAGCTGAGGAACATGGGAGGAAAGCTCAACTAACATGACAAGGGATTGTTCACCTTCATGAGTCCTCCTCAAAATTAGCTGGGGGCTGTGGAGATCCCATGAAAAACATTCTACATGGACCTACATGGTACCAGGCTTTGCCACACAATCAGAAAGGATCTAGACTTTTTTACCATCTGCATTCTTGGACAAATGCTCCATGACAGAGGTGTCCTGCATAGGTTCTTACCACCCATTGGCAAAGGGAACTGGATGAACCATGGCAGGAAGGGAAGGAACCCCAACTCTTTGAACTTACCTTGCTGTCGGCGCTGATTAGGAGAGGTTGAACTTTGATGCTGTCATTCACCACGGAAACGTTGCTGGTGTTAATGGGGTTTGCATTGCTTGGCGAGGTGGATATAATGGCGTAGGCCACACCTCCGCTGCTTAGAGGTGAAGAAATTGTTGTTTCCGATGAGCTCTGAAATTGGCCGTTGGATGCCTGGAGGTGGCTGACGGTATTGTTGGCAGTGGGTAGGGCTGGGCTGGGGTTTTTGATACTGACCACTGTGGCCTTTTGAAATGTAGGGGGTTGTTTCAAAGTCTGGTCTCTGCAGGGGGAGATGGGAAGGCTTTCTGGAATCAGAGTCTTTGGCCTAACCTGTGATAAAACACCAAAACACCATTATTTATAAAATGTTGAGGAGGAGAAGATCCAATATCAGAGATTTGTTGGGGGTAGGGATGGCTAATTCTTTTGTTATTAAGAATAATCAGGGGTGTGAACTGAGGAAAGTGGAGCAATATCAAAATGAGGCCCCTCTTTTCAGATGCAGGTTTTCAATCTGGCACACATAGACCGGCTGGCCCCACTATGTACCTTCAGTGGCCTCCTAAATGATTCTCTATCCCTCTTCATAAAGAAACAGTACTGGGAGGCTATGATGGGCTGAGTCCTGATTCAAATGAATATATATAACATCCTATTATTCTAGCATTTGACATGGTTGTCCTAGTCCCAGCCTTGTTTCAGTCCGTTCAGAGGACTGGTTTGAGTTATAGCTACTTCTTTTATGTTAGAAAGCCAAAACACTCCTTTTTTTTAATCAGTCTTATGGTCTTTTTATTTTGTGCTCATTTTTAAGGTCTTTACAAAAAGGGTGTGGCTCATAGGATCCTCAGGGGCGTGTCTTTAGACTGATCTGCATTATTACCCATGAGCCACGCCTCCTTTCGAAAAGACCATAAAAAGTAGGGATAAATAAAAAGGCCAATATCTCTGAAACTATGTGGTGGATTTAAAAAAAGGAAAAAACAAAATACTCAAGGGAGCAGCGGGAATAAAATAAGAGCAAAACTTGACCCTTTTAAAGGGATTCTTTTTTAGTTGTTTTTTTTTTTCAAAAATAGTGCAACCTTTGTCCGTAGGTTGTGCTTGGTATAATCCCTATTTTAGTAAATAGGTCTAAGCTGTTATACCAGGCACCTCCTAAGGGATTCAACAGCACTTTACGATAAGGTGTTAAAGAAGACATGTCCACCAGATCAAAAATCGCCAGTTTTTGTTCTTATTTTATTCCCACTAAGTATTCTGTTTTTCTCTTCTTTCTATAATTTGTTATACAGTTTCAGAGATATAGGCATTTATATTTAGCGATCATTTTTATTGTTTTTTTTTTACTATGGGGGAGTGGCTTACTGGGTAATTATGCATAGAATAATAATGATACGCCCCAGAGGATCCTGTGCAACGTTGGATGCCCTAAATATCTGATATCTTTGAAACCGTGTGTTGGATTTAAAAAAAATAAAAAGTGGAATACTCAGTGGAGCAGTGGGAATAAAAGAAGAGCAAAAACTGGACACTTTTGACCTAGTAACAGGTCCCCTTTAAGAAAACAAAAACATTCTACACACTATATAACAATGCATACAAGACCCGACTTGTACTGTCTCAGCACGCCATAATAGCTACAAATAATGTAATCTACAACAGCTGAATATTTTTCTAAACTCCACTAAAGATAATTATTTTCCTCAAGTCAAGGGCAAAAATGTGCGCTTGGAATGAAAACAGTAATTTTCCGCAAATGATGGGAAAAATTGTTCCAATATTGAGCGTGAAACGTAAAAATGTGGTCAAAAATCATTTAGTACCATACATAGAAAAAATGTGGTCTCTAAACACTAAGCAGCATAAACTTGGAAAATAATTCTCATTTTCCTCATAGGGGGTAATCCTGGAGCATAAAATGAAAAATAAAAATCAGCCGTCCATTATAATTTATAGATTTACCAACAGGATTTTATAGGACACCGGGATGTGGAATACGAAAAACTAACATCTATAAGTAATAAACAGAATTTAGGACATTTAGACTCTGTGGTATAATTAAAGGAACAGCGGGCCTAGAAATAAGTGAGAAATGTAAACAGAAGAGAAAAGCCTCCATGGTGTTTGTCGATCTATAATTTTGTTCAAATCTTCCAAAAAGCACAGAAATTAGTTTATTTCTTATTTAGATATAATAGGAGTTTGGCTTTTCTAAATGGGTGGGCCAGGTCTCCTCCTATTGCAGGCGAAACAATGAGGGATAGCTCCTGCTGCAGCCAGTTGCCCTACAGCCAGAAAGAAGTTTGATTTAAAGGGAATCTGACCTATTTTTCAATCAGGTTTTTGTCTTACTAGAATTTTTTTTTCTTATCATGAATTGTGTGAAAAAGCAAAATTAGTAATCTTGTAATTTTCACACTGGCCACTGGGGCTCTTTTTAAGAATCATACTTTCTCTCCTTTCTTGGAGAGTTCTCAGCAGGCTCATTATCATCCGAGGCCATATTACAATGCATTTTCAAAGCTGATAACACATGTCCACCAATCAAAACAGGCGATGTCTCACCTGACACTGTTCACCTCCCTTCACAGCGATCTTTACACACGCTCATTAGATGCTTCAATACAAAGGATAAGGGAGGAGTCAGTCTACTGCTGCTAATGTACATGTGCATTTCCTGAAACAACAGGAAGTTGGAGTGTAAAAAAGTCCCAGTGGCCAGTGTGTGAATTGCAATATTTCTCATTTTTATCTTAAAGAGATTTTCCACTACTTTTTCATTGATCCTTAGGATAGGTCATCAATGTCAGATCGACTGGGGTCCGACACCCGGTACCCCCGCAGATCAGTGTGGCACCCCAGGGGTCTGGTTTCCACAGTAACAGCAATGTTATGTCTGAGAGCAGGTGGGAGGTCTCTTGGTCAGGGATCCTATGCATGCCACACCTCCTGCCCAGTCCTGGGAGGGGAAGAACTTCCCCTATATAAGCCTAGGGCTGAGGCAGGGTTAGTGAGTAGAGAAGAAGTAGAGACAGAGAAGAGAAGCAGATATAGGAAAGGAACATCAGGAGCTCTGTGGGAGCAGTGCTATACGGAATCAGGGGCTGGCAGCTGCAGAGCTCGCCCTGACTGAGAAGCTATCACCGGACCCGGAGTCCGAGGCTGTGGGGACTAATCTTTACCCAGCAGCAGAAACCGCCCGGCAGGGGATTTCAGGTCCTCTGGCCAAGAAACCCGAAGGCACGGTCACACGCGTGGGACCAGCACCGCCGTCGTGGAGCGGACGCCACTAGAAGGCCCCGAGTCACCGGCCATACGGGTGAGCACCAAACGGTACACTCAGGGACGTGGGCTACTTATACCCGCCTCTAGCAAGGTAGCCAGAAGAGTACAGTCAGTTTGGGAGGCCTACAACTCCGCCTGGCCAGGGGAGATCCCATCTGCTCAAGGACTGACCAGGCCCCAATCGCTAGCCAGTACTCCGGGAGGGTCTATCTTTATCACCAGTAAAGACCCTGAACTACACCGCATCGTCTCTGAGTGATTCCTGCTTCCCCATCATCCACGTCGGCTGCCCTGAGGCCATACCCCTCCCGTTGGGGGTGATACTATCACGCTGCACAATCCTACCACCGGCCTCAGCGGTCTGCCCTGCAGCGGCAGCTCCTTCGCTGCATTCAACGGGTGGCGTAGTCGTCCAACACCTACCGCTAATACAACGCCACTTAGTCTGACTCCCTGGGCACGGACCGGGTCACCGCCACGAGACTACAACCCTCAACAGATCCGGCTCCGGGTAAGCTCCCCCGTGCGCGCGATGCTGCGCGAAGCAGCAGGCCCAGGGGCGCGTCAACTTTTGGCGTAGTCGGCAGGATCTCGTGCCCGCAACAACCGGGTACTGCGTGCCTGAAAAAGACTGTTCAAACTTACCAGTGGTGAAGATTCCCGCCATCCGGCGCCATCTTCTGCCTTCTTCCCGCCATCCGTGGAGTTTTCCCGCCGTTGGACGCCATCTTGAAGACGCCGCGCGGGAAGAAGAGGGGCGTGGACTCCGAAAGCGCGCGAGAACTGAAGCCCCGCCTCACGTCCGGACGTTGCGTAAGGTCCTGGAAGGAGCCCAGCAAACGCCGACGTCACAGGAGCGCGACGGAAGGTCCTCAACCCTGACGATCCACTGCGGAGCCGCGGCCTACGGAAGAGGATCATCGCAAGGTAGGCCACAGTCCACTAGGGGGGAGGAAGATGTCGGATACGGAGGAGAGCTTCACTGCCTCAACCCCCGCCAGCGCCACCGCTGCTGCAGTCATGCCTTTCACCATGCCCTATATCCCGGGAGCGGCCTGGCTACCCCAGTATTCAGGGGAGTCCCATACCCTGCATGACTTTAGAGAAAAGCTGGATAGCCTCTTCCAGGTGTATCCCCTCACAGAAGAGCAAAAAGTGAGCATCCTGGTGGCCCAATTAACCGGGGCAGCCCAAAGGGAGGTAAAGTCCTGGCCACCTGGGGGGAGGACTGTTGCAGGGATACTAACCCGGCTGAGGGACACCTTTGATACCCGCACCTCAGCCGAGATCAAGCTTAGATTCTACGGGTGCAAGCAGCGAGCACACGAGAGTATAAGGGACTATGCCCTGAACCTACAAGAGGCCCTGAGAGCCATTAAGCAGACCGACCCTGACGGCGTGGGAGACGAGGACAGGCTGTTGACTGAACAATTTATAGAGGGTTTATATTGCAATGCCCACCGAACCCAGTTGCGGGCAATGGCCTTACAGGACCCTCATCTGGGATTTGCACCGTTCAAGGACAGAGCCATCCGGGTGCTCCGAGAACCGGCACCAGGTGGCGTTGTGACCCACAGACGCCTCACTACCACTTACCACCAGGAGGCGGCGCCCTTGTCGGCAGGGCCTGTGGGAGCTGATGCGCAGGCTTTGAACAATGACCCGGCTCCAGACCTGCACCATCAGGTCCAAGAGCTAGCTAAAAGCGTTGCCGCGCTAACCCGAACTGTGCAGTCTTTACAGGTTTCCACTCCAGGGAAGATCCAGCTGGCATCCGGACCGGAGGACATCCCGTGGCGTCGACCAAGGAGGACCCCACCGGCCAGAGGAAGACCCAGCGACCGATACAAAGAGGACGGACAACCCATCTGCCGCCGCTGCAATCAACCCGGACATATGGCAAGGTACTGTCCTTTAAACTGGCACAACCTGGGGTAGAGGGCCAAACCCCAGGAAAAAGATCATCAGGCCCATCGAACTGGCGCGACAAATATGTGGGAGGACGTCCAGTCTTGCCTGTGGTACTGGATGGCATCCCTATGAGTGCCCTACTGGATACCGGGTCACAGGTTACTACTATCCCGTACGTGCTCTTCAAGCAGTACTGGAATGACTCGGATATCACCCGCTACCCTGACGACGATTTGAGTATCATCGCCAGCAATGGTCAGCCCGTGCCACAGATTGGATTTAAAGAGGTGACCATTAAAATCGGTAGAGTTGAACTGGCGGCACAGGGACTGATCATTGTAGACATTGACAAGCACGAGAGTCACCCAAAGATAACTCTAGGAACTAATGTAATTGAAAATTGTCTTGCAGAGGTGATTTTCCTTTTACAGCAGGTTGCCAAGAACGCCAGCTCCGGCCAGCAGCGAGTGCTCCAGAAAGAGATCCGGGCACTGATGCGACGGCAACAGATAGAACTCTCCGGTGGTGAGATTGGTAGCGTAAGAATGTGTGACCCTTTCCCTATTGCCATGCCCCCAAAAAGTGAAATGATGATTTGGTGCCGGGCAGCTATTGGTCTGAGAGGTAGAGATTACCAGGCAATGGTAGAACCAGTTTACTCAGACAGTAGGCCCACCATTTTGACAGCACGGGGGGTGGTCAATGTACGCCATGGGAGGGTGCCCGTTCGCATAATAAATATCGGGAAGAGGGAAGTGTACCTGCCCCGGTATGCCACGCTAGCCAAATTGTATACCATCAATCAAAATTCCATACAGTCCGTAGAACCCTTGCCTCCATCTTCCCCGGAGGAAAGTAACGGCTCTAAGGAAACAATGGAGGACTGGTGTCAGCAACTACATTTGGGTACTGACTCCACTCCCTCACACCAGAGACAGGGAGTCTATCGGGTGGTTCAAGAGTACGAGAGAGTGTTTAGTAAACACCCGTTAGACTTCGGGCGAGTCAAGGGGGTAGAACACCACATCCCCACGGGAGACCATCTTCCCATAAAAGAGAGGTATCGACCCGTACCCCCTGCACACTACCAACATGCCAAGGGGATGCTTAGGGACATGAAGGAGGCTGGGGTGATCAGGGATAGCTGTAGCCCCTGGGCAGCTCCACTAGTCTTAGTCAAAAAGAAAGACAACACCATGAGGATGTGTGTAGATTACCGGAAAATCAACCGTATCACACACAAGGATGCGTACCCCTTACCAAGGATAGAGGAGTCTTTGGCTGCTTTAAGATCTGCTAACTTCTTCTCTACCTTGGATCTCACTAGCGGGTACTGGCAGGTTCCTGTAGCAGAGGCGGACCGGGAGAAGACCGCATTCACCACCCCGATGGGACTTAGCGAGTTTACCTGCATGCCGTTCGGACTCTGTAACGCACCAGGAACCTTTCAACGATTAATGGAGTGCTGTCTGGGCCACAGAAACTTCGAGACGGTCCTGTTGTACCTGGATGATGTCATCGTATATTCCAAGACTTATGAGGACCACCTGAAACACCTGGCGGAAGTGTTCGAAGCTCTGGCAAACTACGGCTTAAAGGTAAAACCCTCCAAGTGTCACCTCCTAAAACCAAAGGTGCAGTACCTGGGACACGTGGTGAGCGCTGACGGAGTGGCTCCCGACCCTGATAAGATCACCGCAATTAAGGAATGGCCAAGTCCCTCCAGTGTAAAGGAAGTGCGGCAGTTCCTCGGGTTGGTAGGCTATTACCGCAGATTCATCCCCGGTTTCACCAAAAAGGCAGCTCCTATGCAGGACCTCCTGATAGGCCAGTCCCGGAAGGCCAAGAACCAGAAGCCGCCCTTCAAATGGGAGAAGTTAGAAGAAGAGTCCTTCCACCAGCTGAAGATGGCCCTCACGGGGGATGAAATCCTGGCGTACCCTGATTACAGCCAGCCCTTTATCCTCTACACCGACGCAAGTAACATCGGGCTAGGAGCCGTACTGTCCCAGATCCAGCAGGGGAAAGAACGAGTAATCGCTTACGCCAGTCGAAAACTGCGACCCACCGAAAGAAACCCTGAGAATTACAGCTCATTTAAGCTAGAGTTCCTGGCAGTGGTGTGGGCAGTCACCGAACGCTTTAAGCACTACCTCGCTTCTTCCCGGTTCACCGTGTACACGGATAACAACCCGTTGACACACCTGGACACGGCAAGACTCGGTGCCCTAGAGCAGAGATGGATGGCCCGTCTGTCCAACTACGAGTTCACAATCAAATACCGGGCAGGACGCTCCAATACCAACGCGGACGCCCTGTCCAGGATGCCAAACCTACCGGACGTAGGAGAAGATCCAGAGGGACTGGAAGAAGTCGAACTCCCCGCGTTCCACCGTCAGGGGACTATCCAGTATTCCCATCGGGTAAGGCGTAAGCAAGCCGCTACGTTTAACCCCTTGCCTCATTACAACTGGGAGGAAACGCAAGACAGTGACCCTGCCGTCCGACTGGTGAAGGAGATGCTGACTCGGCCAGAGGCTCGCCTTGACCCAGACGCTCCGGAGGAAGCCAAACAACTGTGGGCTGAGAAGAGTCGACTGTTCCTTTACAAGGGGAAGTTGTGCCGCAGAATGGTTAACTCCCGGACGCATGAACTAATCTGGCAAGTAGTGGTGCCACGAAGAGACGCAGCCATGGTGATGGAGGCATACCACGACGGGGCTGGACACTTCGGATGGAAGAAGTTGGAGTTCCTGCTGCGCGGGCGGTTCCACTGGGTAGGCATGAGGGGAACCATCGAGAGGTGGTGCAGAGACTGTGGCCCGTGCAACCTAAGAAGGAAGGACCGTGCCAGCCAGAAGACCCCCCTTTAGTCCATCGTCACCAAGCAGCCGTTGGAACTGGTAGCCTTGGATCATGTAAAACTGACCCCAAGCAGAAGTGGCTACGTCTACGCGTTAACCATTGTGGATCATTACTCCCGGTTCTTGGTTGTCGTCCCCGTTAAGGACTTAACAGCTCAAACAGCAGCTAGAGCCTTCCAGCAGCACTTCTGCCGTCCACACGGGTACCCGGACCAAGTGCTGACGGACCAGGGACCTGCCTTTGAAGCGGAGGTCTTCCAGGAATTCTGCAATCTGTATGGCTGCCGGAAGATAAGGACGACACCCTATCATCCGCAAACTAATGGACTTTGTGAGAAAATGAACCAGGTGGTAATGGATCTTCTGAAAACGTTGCCCCTGGAAGAACGCAGTCTGTGGCCTGAGAAGCTGCCCGACCTGGTGGACCTATACAACTACATCCCTGTAGGTTTACCTAATGAGGGCAAGGCCTGGTAAGCTACCTGTTGACCTGGAGATGGGAGTCCTGACACCCGAGGACACTTCACCGGAAGCAGACTGGGACACAGAGAGGCAGCAGCAGTACCGGAAAGTACAGGAGAGCGTGGAGCGAAGTCTCTGTCTCGCTAGGGAAAGACAAGAGAAAACTTACAACCAGTATGCTCCCGCTGTTCCCCTGGTACCCGGAGAGCAGGTCTTGAAGAGGAAGAGACGGCTCCACAAGTTGGACGACCAGTGGGAGAAGGACCCGTACACCGTACTGCCCTCAAGCCACGACAACCCGAAGGTTTGTACCATCAGTAAAGACGGAGGGGAAACCACAGCCATTGTATCCCGGGATCACCTGAAGAAGTGTCCCGAACAGCTACGGAACCCAGAAGGAGAGCAAGAAGACCCTCGACCCGTAGAGGAAAGGGAAGATATGGTTAGTACTGTGCTCGGAGACTTCCCTCGGTCCTGGACTCAAGTCAATGGTGCAGTTGTGGTACCTGTCCTCACATTCCTCCAACCAGCATCCCAAGTGCCTACGGAGCAACAGATAGAGCTGGAAGAGCAGCCGGTCCAGGAGGCAGCAGACTCCACACAAGCAGAACAGGAGGATCAACCCTCTGCTCATAGTGAGCCTGCCGTACCCCTAGTGAGCCAAAGAGCCCGTAAACAGCTGCCCAGTTTACCCTTGACAGCTCCTACACCCTGTAGTTCAGGGCCAGACAGTCAGCTCCGTAGGTCCACTAGGGCCACTAGAGGCCAGTTACCCGCACGTTGGAGGATTTGAAGTGTTTAAATTGTTTTATTGAGGTCACCTGTCTGTTACTTGTAAATAATTATGTGTTTCTAGTTATTTTTAGGAGTCCTTGGTGGATTTACCGGGAATCCTTGTACAATTGGTTGGAGCGTAACCTAGGAATGGACTAAAGACTGTTAAGGACTCGGGGCAGGACAGACCCCTACCTGGTTAAGTCTCCCTGTTTTGGTGAAATGGACACCTTGCTTTTCTTCAAAATTGCACCCGGTTGCGGACACGCCGTAACCATCTTTATGTGTTTTTCTTATTGTATTATTATTGTTTATACCTTGTTATGTTTTTCTAAAAATATGTTTAGTCCCGGAGTACTAAATTTCACTAGGGGGGAATGTGGCACCCCAGGGGTCTGGTTTCCACAGTAACAGCAATGTTATGTCTGAGAGCAGGTGGGAGGTCTCTTGGTCAGGGATCCTATGCATGCCACACCTCCTGCCCAGTCCTGGGAGGGGAAGAACTTCCCCTATATAAGCCTAGGGCTGAGGCAGGGTTAGTGAGTAGAGAAGAAGTAGAGACAGAGAAGAGAAGCAGATATAGGAAAGGAACATCAGGAGCTCTGTGGGAGCAGTGCTATACGGAGTCAGGGGCTGGCAGCTGCAGAGCTCGCCCTGACTGAGAAGCTATCACCGGACCCGGAGTCCGAGGCTGTGGGGACTAATCTTTACCCAGCAGCAGAAACCGCCCGGCAGGGGATTTCAGGTCCTCTGGCCAAGAAACCCGAAGGACTGACCAGGCCCCAATCGCTAGCCAGTACTCCGGGAGGGTCTATCACCAGTAAAGACCCTGAACTACACCGCATCGTCTCTGAGTGATTCCTGCTTCCCCATCATCCACGTCGGCTGCCCTGAGGCCATACCCCTCCCGTTGGGGGTGATACTATCACGCTGCACAATCCTACCACCGGCCTCAGCGGTCTGCCCTGCAGCGGCAGCTCCTTCGCTGCATTCAACGGGTGGCGTAGTCGTCCAACACCTACCGCTAATACAATGCCACTTAGTCTGACTCCCTGGGCACGGACCGGGTCACCGCCACGAGACTACAACCCTCAACAGATCCGGCTCCGGGTAAGCTCCCCCGTGCACGCGATGCCGCGCGAAGCAGCAGGCCCAGGGGCGCGTCATCAGCTCTTATCAGTGTTGGCAATTTACTAAAGGGGTTGTCCAAGGCTTTAACACTGATGACCTATCCTTAGCATAGGCTATCAATGTCTGATCGATGGGGGTCTTCCCTCCGATCTGCTGTTCTTTCTGTCAAGAGCGGCCGGAACTGCTCAGTTATGGAGCTGCAAAGAGCAGCTCTGTTGAATGTATAGTGGCCGCGGCCAGGTACTGCACATCCGCCCCCAATTCACTTAAATAGGGGGCGGATGTGCAGTACCCAGCAGCGGTCACTTTTCCATCTATGGAGTATTGCTCTTCAGCTTCGTAACTGAGCAGTTCCAGCCACCCCAGGAACAGCTGACCATTAGGGATGCCGAGTGTCGCACCACCACCGATTAAGGATAGGCCATCAATGTTAAAGTTCCGGACAACCCCTTTAAAGGGAACCCGTAAAAAAATCTGATTTGCCTTTAGTCAATTTGCTCATCCCTAAATGAATATTCTTTTCTATAATATTAATTTCTTTAATACTAATTACTACGCATCGATGAAATACTAATGGCTAATCCACGGTTCAGCGCTGTGGTTGCTAGTTATTGCCGCATTGGTCTTAAGTTGTTAATTCTTGATTAAGGCACTGTCTTTGTTCGAGACGTTTGCAGTGTTGGCAAGCTTGTCATTAAAATGCTTGCAGCTCCCGTCCTTGTGAATCTGAATAAGTGGTTGACTGCTTAAACGAGGAGCGAAAGTAATAATTGTCTATACGCGTTAATTTGAATTCTAATGGAATACACCTAGCAATTATACAGTGGTGGGGGTGGGGGGTAGCGCTTCACCTCTGTGCGGCAGCTCGCGCTAGACAGTGAGCCAATGAGAATATAATCCCTGATCTCAGGAATATTATTTGGATTGGAAAGAAAAGCTTTTAGTGGCCAAGAACTTGACAAATTCATCGTATCTGTGTTTTTTTTTTGTCCTTGGCGCAATGATCATAATTATCGTAGACTTAAAGGGAAACTCTACCTTCAAGCTGGTTTAAAAATATTTAGAAATGCAAAAATAGAAATTTCCATGTTATTAAAGGAGCACTCTAGAAAAACGTATGTCCTTCAAGTGTGCAGCAGAATGTGTGTGCTCTATGGAAACCGAAATTTAGTCTGCAGGAAGTGATGGAGGACTATCTAGGTCCTTCCCCCAAAAGCAAGGAGTGACGGTGTTACTCACCTTCCATAGATCTGTGCCTTGCTTCCCTCACCTGGGTCTACTAGACTCTGCTGTGCTCCACATTGGGCTTTACAAATGGCCCGTATGATCCCACGTGAGCATCCACCTGGGCCGATATAAGGCTTACCAAGACACAAACCTGTGTCTTGTTATTAAGACTTATCCCTAAGACTCTAGCTTGATTCATACACCTTGATCTGCTCAGCTGCTGTCTGCTGTCTTCTAGATGTCTCCCACCTGCCAGCAGTTTCCGGTATCCCACCTGTCTGCCTGTGGTCTCCTGGACATCTTACGCCTACATGACTGCAGTCTCCTGGACGTCTCGTGCCTGCCTGTGGTCTCCCGCATCCAGCCGACCTGCCTGCGGTCTCCTGGACATCTTCCGCCTACATGACTACAGTCTCCTGGATGTCTCCTGCCTGCCTGCGGTTTCCTGCATCCAGCCGATCTGCCTGCGGTCTCCTGGACATCTTACGCCTACATGACTGCAGTCTCCTGGATGTCTCTTGCCTGCCATTTCCTGCATCCTGCCTATCTGCCTACGGTCTCCTTGACGTATTCCACCAACCTGTCTATGGTCTCCTGGATGTCTACCACCTGCCTGCGGTTTCCAGCATTCCACCTGTCTACCTGCTTTTTCCAATTCCTCAGCTGTCTGTATTCCGCGTTTTCCTAGCTGCTGCACCAAAGTCCATGGCCCATGTGCCCACCCGGACCTTGGGCATGGAGTATCCACCTCACCTGATGAGTCTAACAGATGGGGAGCTGTGTACATGGCCTTATCCTTGTATATAGTGTTGTCATCCTGCTTTATTTAGACCAGAGATCTCAAACACACAGAGGGCCACAATGAAAATCTTGGACAAATTCGCAGGCCAACCAGTATACAGTATAATGGGCCCCACATAGTCCTCCATACAGTATAATGGCCCCACATAGTCCTCCATACAGTATAATGGGCCCCACATAGTCCTCCATACAGAATAATGGGTCCCACATACTCCTCCATACAGAATAATGAGTCCCACATAGTCCTCCATACAGAATAATGGGTCCCACATAGTCTTCCATACAGAATAATGGGCCCCATATAGTCCTCCATACAGAATAATGGGCCCCACATAGTCCTCCATACAGAATAATGGGCCCCACATAGTCCTCCATACAGAATAATGGGCCCCACATAGTCCTCCATACAGAATAATGGGCCCCACATAGTCCTCCATACAGAATAATGGCCCCACAGAGTCCTCCATACAAAATAATGGCCACACATAGTCCTCCATACAGAATAATGGGCCCCATATAGTCTTCCATACAGAATAATGGGCCTCACATAGTCCTCCATACAGAATAATGGGCCCCATATAGTCCTCTATACAGAATAATGGGCCCCACATTGTCCTCCATACAGAATAATGGGCCCCACATAATCCTCCATACAGAATAATGGGCCCCACATACTCCTCCATACAGGATAATGGGTCCCACATAGTCCTCCATACGGTAAAATGGGCCCCACATAGTCCTCCATACAGAATAAAGGGCCCCACATAGTCCTCCATACAGAAAAATGGGTCCCACATAGTCCTCCATACAGAATAATGAGCCCCATATAGTCCTCCATACAGAATAATGGGCCCCACATAGTCCTCCATACAGAATGATGGGCCCACATAGTCCTCCATACAGTATAATAGCCCCCACATAGTCCTCCATACAGTATAATGGGCCCCACATAGTCCTCCATACAGAATAATGAGCCCCATATAGTCCTCCATACAGAATAATGGGCCCCACATAGGCCTCCATACAGAATGATGGGCCCACATAGTCCTCCATACAGAGTAATGGGTCCACATAGTCCTCCATACAGAATAATGGGCCCCACATAGTCCTCCATACAGTATAATGAGCCCCACATAGTCCTCCATACAGAATAATGGGCCACACATAGTCCTCCATACAGAGTAATGGGCCCACATAGGGGTGATTGTTCTGGTGTCGCGAGCCAGATTTGGCCCACGGGCCAGAGTTTCACATGTATGGTCTAGACCTTCAACAATAAACATAATTTTTGTTAACTCAACCACCCTCTATTGAAAATGAGATGGCTCTGCTCATTCTGTTCTAGTCCATACAGCAAAGCTAAGAAGTTAAGAAGTTATCTACAGAAACCAGGACATGCCAGCCTATTGAACTGACTTGATACTTGATTGTTTGGGTTTATCAAGGGTAAAGTTGACCTCCTTGGCATTAGAGGATCACTTCTGAAAAAATAAATAAACTAAGACAATAAGTGAGTAACGTATTTACCTGAGGTAGCACTGCTGGTCCATGTCCTGCCAATCTGTGCAAGGAGCTGACCTGAGGGACTTTAATTGGCACTGCAGTTATGGTGCCCAATGTCTGTAAAAAGAAAAACAAGAGAGAACATTTCATCAGTCAAAATTTGCCTAAATTTGGAAATGCTACAAAATAGCGAAATGCAAAGAAACTTAGAAATATTACAATCGTTAAATGGGGTTTTCCAGGGTTACAAATGATTGCTATGTTATCAAGAACATCCAGGAATCAGCTGTGATCTGTTTAGGATTCCGATACCAAAAGTTTCATTTTCTTACAGCACCCCCGCAGGAAAAATGAAGTATTACACTGAGTCCTCCAAAGCAAAATACTCTTTTTATTGCCTATCTGGGCAATAAATGAGGTTACTGAACCTCACGTAAAAACTCCTGAATTCCCTAAAAGGGGATGCTACAAAATAGTGAAATACAAAGAAACTTAGAAATATTACAGTTGTTAAATGGGGTTTTCCAGGGTTACAAATGATTGCTATGTTATCAAGAACATCCAGGAATCAGCTGTGATCTGTTTAGGATTCCGATACCAAATGTTTCATTTTCTTACAGCACCCCCGCAGGAAAAATGAAGTATTACACTGAGTCCTCCAAAGCAAAATACTCTTTTTATTGCCTATCTGGGCAATAAATGAGGTTACTGAACCTCACGTAATAACTCCTGAATTCCCTAAAAGGGAATTTCATAATGTGTTTTCTAAAACAGTCGACCACTTTCAATACCCTTTTCACTTTATAAAACCAATTATTCCTCGGCCGGGAGTTTGAGGATGCTCCTGGAATTGTAGATGCAATAGAAATTTCATGGATGAAAAAGTAATAGATTACCTTTTCTTGTCTCTAAGAGGTGGGGAGGGTAATGATGTTAGGGATTTTGTCAGACTCCAGTACATTAATGTTTTTATCCTCCATTTGCAGAGCTTAGAAATGTCAGCCACAGGACATCACTGCACAATTGCAAAACCACTGACATTTTTGATAAATAGGCCAAACTGCAGTTTTGTCAAAAAATACATAGGCTCTTGCTGTGTCTATATCTACTGCTAACAGCAGCGGTGATGTTACAGTGGACACGTACACATTCCTCCCTCCCCACAGGTCACAGATATAGTGAGCCAGCCAGGATTCGCAGAAAAAGTGGGAAAATGCCTAATTATGGTCGCCTCTGGTCAGGAGTAAATCGGAGAGTGATTTCTTGGTCCTGACAATATAATCTACAAGATACTTTAAAACTACTATTTTTACAAAGCCCTATAGCCTTGCATATGGATGAACCCATTAAAAAGGAATGTGTCGTCAGAAAAGGACCTATTGTTTAAATAAGGGTTGTTTTTTTTTGACAAATTTATTTATTTCGCATTTTTTTCACCATAATGACAATTTGTATTAAAAATGAGAAATCTTGTAATTCTCACACTGGCCACCGGGCAGGTTTTAGACTCTAACTTCCTGTTAAGGAAGAACACATGTACATTAGCCACAATGAACAGACTCCTCCCCTATCTGTTGTATTGAAGCATCTAATGAGCGTGTGCAAAGGTCATGAGGGAAAAGGAAGCTGTAGTATCACCTATTGTGAATGGTGGATCCTGTGTTATCTACTGTATATAGAGGTGTTATCAGTCATTGTACAGGATGAGGAGGAGGTGAGCTGTGACATCACCTATTATGAATAGTGGATCCTGTGTTATCAGCTGTGTATAAAGATGTTACTTGTCATTGTAAAGGAAGAGGAGAAGGTGAGCTGTGACATCACCTATTGTGAATGGTGGATCCTGTGTTATCTACTGTATATAGAGGTGTTATCAGTCATTTTACAGGAAGAGGAGGAGGTGAGATGTGACATCACCTATAGTGAATGGTGGATCCTGTGTTATCTACTGTATATAGAGGTGTTATCAGTCATTGTACAGGAGGTGGAGGTGAGCTGTGATGTCACCTATTGTGAATGATGGATCCTGTGTTATCTACTGTATATAGAGGTGTTATCAGTCATTGTACAGGAAGAGGAGGAGGTGAGCTGTGACATCACCTATAGTGAATGGTGGATCCTGTGTTATCTAGTGTATATAGAGGTGTTATCTGTCATTGTACAGGAGGAGGAGGTGAGCTGTGATATCACCTATTGTGAATGGTGGATCCTGTGTTATCTACTGTATATAGAGGTGTTATCAGTCATTGTACAGGAGGTGGAGGTGAGCTGTGATATCACCTATTGTGAATGATGGATCCTGTGTTATCTACTGTATATAGAGGTGTTATCAGTCATTGTACAGGAGGAGGAGGTGAGCTGTGACATCACCTATTGTGGATGGTGGATCCTGTATTATCTACTGTATATAGAGGTGTTATCAGTCATTGTACATGAGGTGGAGGTGAGCTATGATATCACCTATTGTGAATGATGGATCCTGTGTAATCTACTGTATATAGAAGTGTTATCAGTCATTGTACAGGAGGAGGTGAGCTGTGACATCACCTATTGTGAATGGTGGATCCTGTGTTATCTACTGTATATAGAGGTGTTATCAGTCATTGTACAGGAGGAGGAGGTGAGCTGTGACATCACCTATTGTGAATGGTGGATCCTGTGTTATCTACTGTATATAGTGGTGTTATCAATCATTGTACAGGAGGGGGAGGTGAGCTGTGACATCACCTATTGTGATTGATGGATCCTGTGTCATCTCCTGTATATAGAGGTGTTATCAGTCATTGTACAGGAGGAGGAGGAGGTGAGCTGTGACATCACCTATTATGAATGGTGGATCCTGTGTTATCAGCTGTGTATAAAGATGTTACTTGTCATTGTAAAGGAGGTGGAGGAGGTGAGCTGTGACATCACCTATTGTGAATGGTGGATCCTGTGTTATCTACTGCATATAGAGGTGTTATCAGTCATTGTACAGGAAGAGGAGGAGGTGAGCTGTGACATCACCTATAGTGAATGGTGGATCCTGTGTTATCTACTGTATATAGAGGTGTTATCAATCATTGTACAGGAGGTGGAGGTAAGCTGTGACATCAGCTATTGTGAATGGTGGATCCTATGTTATCTACTGTATATAGAGGTGTTATCAATCATTGTAAAGGAGGAGGAGGTGAGCTGTGACATCACCTATTGTGAATGGTGGATCCTGTGTTATCTACTGTATATGGAAGTGTTATCAGTCATTGTACAGGAGGAGGTGAGCTGTGACATCACCTATTTTGTAAGTGGTACCTGTGTTATCTACTGTATATAGAGGTGTTATCAGTCATTGTACAGGAGGTGGAGGTGAGCTGTGATATCACCTATTGTGAATGATGGATCCTGTGTTATCTACTGTATATAGAAGTGTTATCAGTCATTGTACAGCAGGAGGTGAGCTGTGACATCACCTATTGTGAATGGTGGATCCTGTGTTATCTACTGTATATAGAGGTGTTATCAGTCATTGTACAGGAGGAGGTGAGCTGTGACATCACCTATTGTGAATGGTGGATCATGTATTTTCAGCTGTGTATCAAGTGATATGTAAAAAGCCATTAAATAAAAATAAATGTTACACAAAAACCTGATTTAAAAATAGGTAATTTTTTTGATAACACATTCCTTTTAAGAGCCATATTTTTTTTTCACATCGACACATCCATGTGAAGGCTTGTAATGTGGAAGGACGAGTTCTACGTTTCAATGACACCATTCACACTAACATACAATGTACTGTATTAGGAACTACTGCGAAAAAAATCCAAGTGGGGTGAAATGGCGAAAAAAAAAATCACAATTGGGTCTTTTGGGTTTTACGGTGTTCACAGAGCAGTAACAATGACCTGGCAACATGATTCTCTAGGTCAGTACGATTACGCCGATACCAAACTTATATAGTATTACTTTATTATTTTAGTAACTTAACAAAACTCTGAACTTTGTAAGGAAAAAAAAAAAAAAAAAAAGGGTTGCGCCACAATTTTTTAGGCTTTTTTTTAAAAATTTTTGTTGATGAAGGAAGCTATGTGTTTTCTTTTGAACGTTCCAATAAAGGTCCTATATAGGTCCAAGAGGGTAGTGGGGGGCTCCGGGGCAGCTGCAAATTGGTTGGGGGCTCAAAATTGGCTCCGCTGGCCCCACTGTAAAAACGAGTGAGGATGCCACAGTACTGAGCTCCTTCTCAATGGCTATAGGTGGCCTCTGAGGTGACAGATTTCTCAGAAAAATGAGTGGAGCGTTGTCGGTTGCTGCCTATGCAGAGCGCAGCCGCCAATGACAAACTCATCCTGCCTGCTGAGTTCTGCAGAGGCGGGGACAGGATTAAATCATGGGCTGTACTGGGCTCTCCCACCTTATTCTGCCAATTTTCCAAATTCACAGACAGACCCTAACTAGGGCTAGGACTAAGGCTAGGACTAGGGTTAAGGCTAAGATAATAAATTATTACATAACATATAATAAAACAAATATAAGATATCTTTTTTTCTACTTTTTAACAATGTAGAACTTTTTATTTTTTACATTGGATTTCACTAGATTTACTAGAGATAGTATTGCCCCGATTGGGTACACCGTGTCATGGTGGGGTGGCTTTTATGCATTTTTTTAATCAAAATAGAGTCAAGTAAGTACCTCATATTATTTCCATTTTAGATATTTTCTTACTATAAGGTATATTCTCATTTTGTTTTTATCTTAAATGGCCACAGTGTGAACGTGTTCCAACAATGCACCTATACCAACATATTTTCCGACTCATTTATTTGGTTTTGCTATAGTTTCTTGTACAAACTGGGGCGCGGCTCCCTTTTTTGAGCTACGCATTTCATCCCTATAGTTTCCAATGGGCACGTATTTGAAAAGTCGGGTCTGGGTCCTGCTCTGCCCCCAGCTATATTGAGGTCGGTGAGGTTTAATACTAGTGATACGACCTTTCCGATTGGGTACACCTTGTCGCGGTGGGATGGCAATTACACCTTTTTGATCAAAATAGTCTCAACTAAGTCCCCTATGTTATTTACATGTACTATTACTATATATTTACTTATTATAGGGTATTTGCTCATTTTGTTTTTATCTTAGGTTTTGTCTGTTAACTGGCCACAGTGTGAACGTGCTCCAACACATTGCACATATACCAACATATGTACCGGCTCATTTCTTTGGTTTTGTTATAGTTTATTTCACTTTGTACAAACAGGGACATGGCCCTCCATTTTTGAGCTGGATATTTCATCTATATAGTTTCCCATGGGCAGGTGTTTGAACAGACGGGTCTGGGTCCTGCTCTGCCCCCATCTATATTGAGGTCAGTTGAAACAAGGTGAGGTTTAATACTAGTGATAGGACGGTTCCGATTGGGTACACCTTGTCGTGGTATGATGGCTTTTATGCATTTTTGATCAAAATAGTGTCAACTAAGTCCCCTATGTTATTTACATGTACTATTACTATATATTTACTTATTATAGGGTATTTGCTCATTTTGTTTTTATCTTGAATGCCCACAGTGTGAACATGCCCCTAGACATTGCACTTATACCAACATATGTTCTGGCTTATTTCTTTGGTTTTGCTATAGTTTCTTGTACTTTGTACAAACAGAGGAGCGGCTCTCCCTTTTTGAGCTAGGCATTTAATCTATATAGATTCCTAAGGGCAGGTGTTTGAAAAGTCGGGTCTGGGTCCTGCTCTGGTGCCATCTATATTGAAGTCAGTGAGGTTTAATACTAGAGATAGGACCATCCTGATGGGTCACCTTGTCGTGGTGGGATGGCTTTTACACTTTTTTTTTATTAAAATAGTATTAGCTAAGTACCCTATGTTATTTACATGTACTATTACTATTTATTTCTTTAGTTACTATAGGGTATATTATATTCTCATTTTATTTTTATGTTAGGTTTTGTATGGCGAACTATAAATATCTATAATATACTGTATATAATAAAAAATAATAAATAATATATTATATTATGTATATATTGGGAGACGAGGGGTTCAGTACTGAACTGATGGAAAGGGCCATGGATTGAGGGCCACAAAATACTTGCCTTGCCCTAGGTGGTGTCAATTCACGCAACGCAACTGCTACCGTTTTTGTTTTTTTTGCCTTTTATGATGTAGGCCCAGGGTTTGATACTGTATACGGCACCACAGTATATGTGTAAAGTGTCCATACAGATAAGTAAGATCAGAAGCCGCGTTTACCGTTTCCCTGAACCTTTTTATGGTAATTTTGCTTTGAAAAGAATGTTAAAAAAGGGGAAAAAAAAAAAAAAAAGACTGGCAATGCCTGCCCTTTAAATGAGTAAATTGAGAGCGGCAGAAACAATAACTGTGAAAGGTTACTGTATGAGCCGAGCGGATAAATTAGTCTTATATGACTACAATCACTGCTTAAAGTATCTTAATAAAAAGGAGGCAGTAATGCAGATACACAACGCACATTTTTATTGATCTCATCTATTTTGCTCCCTCAAAGGGAAAGGAATCTTGAAAGCTGCAGTCAAGGTTCTTTACTGATCCTGATGTATCCAGAGCTTTCAGTGTGCGGAGAAGAGGTGTAAATGCTGTGGGTATTCATGTAGTCATTTCTGCACTAAAAAATATTAGCATTCTGATAAAAGTCGCTGCGCCCCTGAGATGGGAATACGTATATTGAAATAGACAGTTCCTATGAATGTTATGAGGCCGATAACTTATGGGGATGTAGTAAAAAGGGATCTGACTTTATTTTCTAGAAACACTGACATTCTTGTCTATAGGCTCTATACTATTCACTCAGTGGGGTCTGGAAAAGCAGGACTTTATAACCCCCGGAGAACCCCTTTAGTTCAGCTTAATTGACTATTGAATGAATGCATTGATAGACAGAAAACGGTAGATGGATAAGAGATAGATAGAGTGGCCTGCGAAAGTATAGCTGATAGGCACAGGTCTATTTGAGGAATTTTTCCGTTATTAGGGTTCTCAGACCACGGTTTGCAGCTCTTCCATAGACGGTGGTGGTATAATTTGTCCTACCCGACAGACAGCCACCACGGGAACAAATTGAGACAAATGGATTCTGGAGGCGCTCCCGTGGAAGAAAGAGTAACCAAAAAAATTGTTGAATCTTCCAAACGTGGTGCAATCACATGGAGGATATTCCACAAGGAATTAATATTTGTAGGTTTATTAAAAAACAACAACATAAAACCGTGAATACACATAAGGGACATGGGTGTACAAAAAAAGGGAAGGGAGTCTTTAAAAAGCATCATACAATGCGTTTCGGCTCATAGGGCCTTCATCAGGTCTGTACCACATTTGGAAGATTCAACAATTTTTTGGTTACTCCTTCTTCCATGGGAGCACCTCCAGAATCCATTTGTCTCAATATGCTTGTCAGTATATACACTTTACCTTTTCTGAAAGGCCACAGAGGCTGCAATACCATTAACAAGAGGCACCACTAACCAAACAACACCATAAAGTTCAAGGAGATCTCCAAACAACACCATGAAGACCAAGAAGATCTCCAAACAACACCATGAATACCAAGGAGATCTCCAAACAACACTGTGAAGACCAAGGAGATCTACAAACAGCACCATGAAGACCAAGGAGATCTCCAAACAACACCATAAAGACTAAGGAGATCTCCAAACAACACCATGAAGACCAAGGAGATCCTCAAACAACACCATGAAGACCAAGGAGACTTCCAAACAAGTGAGGGACAAAGTTGTTGAGAAGTACATGTCAGGGTTGGGTTATAAAAAAATATCCCAATCTCTGATGATCCCGCGAAGCACCATCAAATCCATTACCATCAAATGGAAAGAACATGGTACCACAACAAACCTGCCAAGAGAGGGCCACTCACCAAAACTCTCAGCCCGGGCAAGGAGGGTATTAATGAGAGAGGCAGCACAGAGACCAAAGGTAACCCTGAAGGAGCTGCAGAGTTCCCAAGCAGAGACTGGAGTATCTGTCCATACGACCACAATAAGCCATACACTTGATAGAGGTGGCCTTTATGGAAGAGTGGGCAGAAAAAAGCCATTACCTACACACAAAAATTGTAAGGCTCGTTTTGAGTTTGCCAAAAGACACGTGGGAGACTCCCCAAATGTATGGAGGAAGGTACTGTGTTCAGATGAGACCAAAACTTTTTGGCCACCAAGGTAAACGATATGTCTGGCGCCAAACCAACACAGCTCATCATCCCAAGAACACTATCCCCACAGTGAGACATGGTGGTAGCAGCATCATGCTGTGGGGTTGTTTTTCGGCAGCAGGGACAGGGAAAATAGTCCGATTCAAGGGGAAAATGGATGATGTGAAATACAGGGATATTCTTGAACAAAGCCTGTTCAGTCTGTCAGTGATTTGAAATTGGGACAGACATTCACCTTCCAACAAAACAATGACCCAAAGCATACGGCTAAAGCAACACTCAAGTGATTTTATGGGAAACATGTAAATGTTTTGGAGTGGCCTAGTCAAAGCCCAGACCTTAATCCAATTAGAATTTGTGGTCAGACTTGAAGATTGCTGTTCACCAGAGGAAACCATTTAACTTGAAGGAGCTGGAGCAGTTTTGCCTTCAGGAATGGTCAAAAATCCCAAGATGCGGAAAGCTCATAGAGTCTTATCCAAAGCGACTTGCAGTTGTTATTGCTGCAAAAGGAGGCTATACAAAGTACTGACTTTAGGGGGGTGAATAGTTATGCGCACTGAAGTTTTCAGTTATTTTGCCCCATTTGTTGTTGGCTTCACAAGAGAAAGAAGCCAAATGTTCACAGTTGTAGGCATGTTCTTTACATGAACTGATGCAAACCCTCAGAAAAACTGCGAAATTCCAGGTTGTGGGGTAGCAAAACATGAAAAATGCCAAAGGGGTGAATACTTTCGCAAGCCACTGTATAGTAGATAGACAGACGGACGGATAGCTAGATGATAGATAGACGATAGATATTGGATAGATAGATAGATAATAGATATATAGATAATAGATAGATAGATAATAGAAGGATAGATCGATAATAGATAGATGGATAGATAGACAGAAGGCCAGATAAATAGAAGGATAGATAATAGATAGAAGGATGGATGGATAGTTAGATAGATAGATAGAGAATAGAAAATGGATTGATAGATAATAGATAGAAAATAGATAATAGACAGATAATAGATAGATAGATAATAGATAGATAATAGATATATAGATAATAGATAGATAATAGATAATAGATGATAGATAATAGATAGATAATAGATATATAGATAAAAGATAGATAATAGATAGATAATAGATAGATAATAGATAGATAATATATAATAGATAATAGATAGATAATAGATAGATAGATAATAGATATATGATAGATAATAGATGATAGATAGATAATAGATAGATGATAGATAGATAATAGATAGATGATAGATAATAGATAGATGATAGATAATAGATAGATGATAGATGGTAGATAGATAATAGATAGATGATAGATAATAGATAGATAGATAATAGATAGATGATAGATAATAGATAGATGATAGATAGATAATAGATAGATAATAGATGATAGATAATAGATAGATGATAGATAGATAGATAATAGAAGATAGATGATAGATGATAGATAATAGATAGATAGATAATAGATAGATGATAGATGATAGATAATCGATAGATGATAGATAGATGATAGATAATAGATAGATAGATAATAGATAGATGATAGATAATAGATAGATGATAGATAATAGATAGACGATAGATAGATAATAGATAGATAATAGATGATAGATAATAGATAGATGATAGATAATAGATAGATAATAGATAGATAATAGATAATAGATAGATGATAGATAGATAATAGATAGATAATAGATTAGATAATAGATAGATGATAGATAATAGATAGATAATAGATAGATAATAGATAGATAATAGATAGATGATAGATAATATATAGATAATAGATAGATAATAGATAGATAATAGATAATATATAGATAATAGATAGATTATAGATGATAGATAGATAATAGATAGATGATAGATAGATAATATATAGATAATAGATAGATTATAGATGATAGATAGATAATAGATAGATAATAGATAATATATAGATAATAGATAGATAATATATAGATAATAGATAGATAATAGATAGATAATAGATAGATGATAGATAGCTAGATAGATGATAGATAGATAATAGATAGATAATAGATAGATAATAGATAGATGATAGATAGATAATATATAGATAATAGATAGATTATAGATGATAGATAGATAATAGATTATAGATAATAGATAGATAATAGATGATAGATAATAGATAATAGATAGTTGATAGATAGATAATAGATAGAATTTAAGATTAGTTCATTCAGAATATCTGTCCATAATTTTATCTTATGAAGCAATGAAGTCTGTCGTGTTCAAAGACAAGTAAAGGGCAGAAATGAATCTACCGACTCTTCAATGACTTATCTCCATAGTTAATGGTGAGGCGCGGCGGTGCATTGTGGGCGCGGAGGGTAATATATTGCCTTTATGACTGTAGTGGCGTTCCCGCTATGTAATGTTTCCATATAGATTTCTGCGAGTTACTCCAGTAAAGTGACAACATATTAGCCGCGCTCCGGCTGTCACAATAGCGCCGTGTTCTACATGAAATTCTTTTCTTTTTTTTTTCCTTTCTCCGCTCTTGTTTATTCAATATTAAAGACGTGAGAGTTGTAAAGTAGCAGAGCCGGAATACCATGGCAACCGCCGGGATGACAATGTGTAATGTGAATGGATATTTACTAAAGTCATTTCAACATTCATTTTTTCTGCCTGAATGTTGTGTTTAACCTTGAGCTGAAGCTACAATAACAGGCGACATATGCCAGGTCCCCCCCATATTTTAGACCTTGTTGGGCACAACAATGCTCAGTACAGAACAGATAATTATGTGATGTGTTCTTACAAAGACAGAAATATATGAGGGGGTTGGGTTTGGTTGGGTGGGGGTGAGGTATCTGATTTCAGAAGTGAAACGCTGCAAAGTCGAGCCTGTCACTTACATGCTGCAGGCAGCCATAATGCATGCCTCGTTTTATTGATGGACACAATTATTTTGTAAGCTAAGCTGTTCTGCGCTAATAAATGAGGCCATGATTACAAATAGCACAAAAAAATTATATGCCACAAAAATTATATTCTGTGTCATGAATAACTGCAAAAGTTTTAGGCAGGTGCTGCAGAGTAAGAAGCTTCCAAAAATAAAAATATTGATACTTTATTTTTATCAATTAACAAAATGCAAAGTGAGTGATTAAAAAAGAAATCTAAATCACATCAATATTTGTTGACCTTCCCTTTCCTTCATCACTTCTTCTAGGTACACAGATTTTGATGGAAATCAGCAGGAGGTTGTTCCAGACATCTTGGAGAACCAACCACAGATCTTCTGTGGATGTCACTTGTGCTGATCCTTCTGTCTCTTCATGTGATCCCAGACAAACAGGATGATGATCAGATCAGGGGTCTGTGGGGCCGGATCATCACTTCCATGACTCCTTGTTCTTTCACATCTTCTAGGTACTTGTACTTCCACACAGTTTTTGAAGAAACTTGTCAGGAGATTGTTCCAAACATCTTGGAGAACTAACCCCGGATCTTCTGTGGATGTCACTTATGCAGATCCTTCTGTCTCTTCATGTGATCCCAGACAGACCGGATGATGTCAGATCAGGGCTCTGTGGGGGCTGGATTATCACTTACAGGACTCCTTGTTCTTAATGACATTGGTTTGATATTTGGGGTCGTTGTCCGGCTGAAGAATAAATTCAGAACCAGCCCTTTGCCTTCATCACTTTTTCTACGTACAGCTTTTGAAGCCACTCGGCAGGAGAACTGACCCCAGAACTTCTGTGGATGTCTCTTGTGCAGATCCTTCTGTCCCTTCATGTGGTACCAGACAGACTGGATGATTATGAGATCATTGGCTGGATGTTTGGGGTCATTGTTCTGCTGCTAAATAAATTTGGAGCCAATCAGACGCCTTCCTGTTGTAATGCATGACGAATAGGTATCTGCCTCTATTTCTTAGTACTGAGGATGAGGACACCAACGCTGAGGGTTGTAGATGCAGTGGTTGGCCAAGGAAACTTAGTGCAGAAGATGAAAGTCGCATCAAGCTTTATTTCCCTTCAAAATTGGAAGATGTTCAGCAGTGCCATCAACTCAGAACTGGCAGCAACCAGTGAGACCCAACTACTCCCATCTACTGTTTGGAGAAGTCTGGCCAGAAGAGGTCTTCATGGAAAATTGAGGCCAAAAGCTTATACCTTTCACATGGAAATAAGGACAAGAGACACAACTCTGCAAGTAAATATAGAAACTGGGGTACAAAAGAATGGGGCTCTGGACTGAGGAGTCACAATGTGAAAAATTTGGCTGTAACTGAAGAAAGTTTGTTCATGAATGAGCTGGAGAGCGACACAATAATGAGTGACACACGGTGGAGGATCCTGCAAGTTTGCGGCTGCATATCAGCAAATACAGTTGGGGATTTGTTCAGGATTAATGGTGTCCTCGATGCTGAGAAATCCAGGCAGATACTTCTCTATCATGTAATACCATCAGGGAGGAGTCTGATCGGTTCCGAATTTATTTTGCAGCCGGACAATGACCCCAAATATCAAACCAATGTCATTAAGAATAAGGAGTCCTGGAAGTGATGATCCGGCCCCCACAGAGCCCTGATCTCACATCATCCATTCTGTCTGGGATCACATGAAGAGACAGAAATGTGGCGCCGCTGAGGGTTCAGTCGCCACAGGGGTACTGAACCTCAGATAGAGGTGTGGTATCTCCTTTTCCAGGTAAGGATGGAGCATCACCCAGGACCCCACTTCACACTCAAAACTACACCACTCCAGTCCTGTAGGGGGCCTAAATGCACCAGGGTGCTGCCCCGGCCCGGGATAGAGGAGATGGGGGGAACCAAAGATAGGGGGAACCAAGTAGTGGGTGAGGGTGGAGGAAACACTTACAGGAAGCACTTATAGAATCATATATAATAGGTGGCCATCTTAAGTTCAAGGTCTTTGATTGTGGGTCTTCTGTCAGGGTCCAGCAAGAGTCTGTAGCTGGCTGAAGATTCACGATCCTCGCTCTCTGGCCTTGAGACGAGGAGCGGGTCTGAGTTAACAAGTGTCTCTGCCTGGTCAGGGTCCTGTTCTAAGAAGGCCTTGGAGGGGAGCGGAGGAGATAGGCTCCACAGGCGAAAGGATCCCAGGAGGGTATGGACGGAGCGTAGTCGCCACCTGTATTCTTCACTCTGGCCTAGCCAGAGGGACTCCTGCCGCAAGAGGGGAAACCGGCCCCCGACATCTGACTTTGTCACTTCACGTCTCAGTCAGAAAAGCCCGGAGGCTTAGTGGATCCCAGGGGGATACGGAGGGAGCGGAGTCGCCACCTGTATCTCTCAATCTGCGTTTACCCAGTGGGACCCGGCCTTACACCACGTTCATACCACACACAGTCAGGAAAGGACCCAGTGGGAGAACTTACTAAGGAGAGGAACACACCAGCGGGGTCTTGACAGGTGCTCCTGATCTACCTGGGAAGTGCTGAACCCCCTTCCTGGTGGCCGCAGTACGCCGCGAGGAGCAGAAGGAAGCTTTGCAGCTGCTACTCCACCAAAGTGAGTAAAGCTTGGATGACTTCACCTACTGCCTCCGCTTGTTCATTCCTGCACAGCACTGCACCCACTCCAACTCTCCAGATCTTACACACTGCCATGAGGCCCTGCTCCACATGTGGGGAGTAGTACCAACCAAGCTGCCAGAACATCAGCCTCAGAGGACTGCTGCAGCGCTGGTGGCCTTCACCAGAAACCACAGGTGGCGTAGTCGAACAACCACTCATCCAAAGCCCATTTTTCATGTGACAGCCCTGGGCACGGACCGGGTCACGGCCACGACGACATCCCACACCACCACTATACATTCTGTAGTTCAAAAATTAGCACAAAATTACCATTATGTTACTCAAAAATAATACCACAACAGTATGTACATCAAAACGACATCCTGTCTTCAAAATAGTACGTTGTGACGCATTATATACCTTAATTCCACCATAGCAACCAATCACTACGCAGCTTTCATTTTACCAGAGCTGTTTAAGAAATGAAAGATGCGCTCTGATTGGATGCTAGGGGCAACTAAGACAATTTTTCATACAGTTTTGATAATTGAGGCCTAGTTACTGTTTTGCTATAAAATGTCACATTTTTGTATGCGTTTTTTTTTACTTAATATGGCCCAAAACGCTGCGGCCAGATGTTACATTAAAGTCCGTAGTTAAATATATTACATAGGACGTCAGAAAAAACTCCCATGTTGCCTTAAAGGGGTTGTCCAAGATTGCAAAACAAAACATGGCTGCTTTCTTTCAGAAATAATACTATCCTCGATCTGGTAATGGCATCTCAGCTCAATTGTAAATGAATGGAGCTGAGCTGCAGTACCACGCACAACCTCATAGTCAAGGGTGGCACTGTTTCTTTAAAAAAAAAAAAAAAGCAGCCATGTTTTTTTTTTTAATCCTGAGTCAACGAGATGCATGAACAAAGTGACAAACTGAGCTCTGCTACATCTATATATGTACAAATCTTGTAAAAGCCTGAAATGAAAAATTTAATGGCAGAGTAGGGGGAACTGCAGCTCATGAGGGAGCGTATTCTGCTGCAAATAATTCATGTGGCGCTCAGTCTTCAAATAAAAACAATCATTGCTGGGTAATGCAGTCCATGTTTTCTTCCCAGATAAGAGAACAACGGGTAACGTTAACCTATATTGCTTTATGGCGCTGTAAAGCCTCGCTCACAAATCCGGGGCCCATTGATGCTTTTCCCACCACATGGGATTGATAAATTGAATGCGGTCACTCTCTTAAAGGGACAAGAACAAGCAGCTGTGCTCGGCTGAGTCCATAAACCCTACGCATTAGTCAGGAGTCACCGGCAATTTTGCCGTAAGGCCTGTGACAGCTGAATAGACCTTTTCCCATTATATCATTTATATAGTCCGCCTGTCACCTACACAAAACAGGGTAGCCATTTTGTAGGCTGGAGTAAATGATCAGCTCCAGAGGATTCAATCTGTTACTTCGCTATGTGTTAAGTGATAAAACTAGCTTCGTGAATACAAAATGGCTGCCCGTAAGTAAAGCTGTTCCCCCCCAATCATTGCTTATGTTATCCTCAAGGAACAAGATGTACATTCCTGCTTATCACCCTCATCCTACTAAAAACAAACATTTTTACCTGTTCTCTACACAAAAAGTGGTCAATGGACAGCCTAAATGTCCGTGCAATTCGTAAAAAAACAAATTAATCAAATACTTAAAGGGTTATTTCCATTTTTCAAAAAAGGGTATTTTCGGATAGAGCTCGTAAAAACGAGCACATTTGCAATTTACTGTTTGTTAAAATTTTCAGCCGTTCTCGAGATGTTAACGCTTTCTTTTGTTTACAGTTCATTTCCATGGAGACCGACCACCGCTGCTTGACAGCCGAATATGTGCAGAGCTGAAAAGCTCTTTCCAATAGAACTTATAGGAATCGTTTTGTAGCTGGTCGGGATCATTGAAGTGCACTGTTACCTCCTAATCCCGGCCAGCTTCAGCGCAGTGCTTACAAGCTAGACGGCACCAGTGGTCGGTCTCCAAGGCAACGAATTGTATACAAAAGAAAAGTGTTAATATCTCAAGAATGGCTGAAAATTTTAACAAGCAGTAAATTGCCAAAGTGCTTATTTTTTCAAGCACTTTTCAAAAATATCCATATATGAAAACGAGAATAACCCTTTAAATGTTAATAGTTTTACATTAATGGCATCTCTACCAGGCTCTGCCCTTTTAGCCTCATAATTAGTGGGATTCTCAGCCAGGTTATACAGAAGGGACATGGCATTTGACCTGCAAGAAAAACTCCAATACCCTTCACTGTCATGTTATAGGGGTTTGTGCTATTGGAGGGGGCCCCTAAAAATTAGCTCTGCAGCAATCTCTGAGTAAGTAGGAAATAAATTCTCCTGTAGCGCCACCACAGGGGACATGATGCATTACACAGTTTTTATAAGAATCTATAGGCTGTGTAATGCATTCATTTATCTGGCGATGCAAAGCAATTTGATGCTCCCGCTATTAGATGAGGGTCCCGGACAGTGTTGCTGATCGGTATGTATCATCACATGGCGACTACCGAAGAAATGAGAAAACGTATCTATCTCTACCAATACTAATTCACAGTAAGAATCTGCTTATCACTAAAATATCCAGTAAGGTCATAGTGTATATTAGCATTGATATTACTGCGGCGCTGGATACCATATGCTTCAGATATGGCCGTAATATACTGTAATATCGTCTCAAAAATTATTGAATGATGTTGGAGTCTTAATCATCGGCCAATGTCATTGGAAAGATGAGCGGGTGGAAATATCCATCTGTCATTGGGGCCTACTGGAGAAACTGGTGAGAGCTTCTGCGCCATCCTCCGAGAACAATTTTAGGGTCCCAGATAAACATACAGTGTCATGATAAATAGGATGAATAGTGCCATACAGTGCTCGAGATACATAATAAATAAAATGCCCAGATAATGTCATATAAGTCAACATTGTGTCATAAGAATAAAATGTACGGTGTTCAAATAAATACAGCCATATGGTGCCCAGAAAAATAATACATATATTGCCTAGATTTATCATATAGTGCCCTGATAAATAATATATACATTATGAGGATAATATCATAGGGTGTCCAGATAAATAATATATACATTATGTAGATAATATCATAGGGTGCCCAGATAAATAATATATACATTATGTAGATAATATCATACAGTTTCCAGGTAAATAGTACACACATTGCCTATATAATATTATATAGTACCCTGATAAATAATATTCACATTGGCTACATACAGTGTCCAGATAAATAATATTCACATTGGCTACATACAGTGTCCAGATAAATAGCACATGCATTGTCTAGATAATATCATAGAGTGTCCAGATAAATAGTAACTACATTATATTGTCTAGATAACGTCATAGAGTTAACTGTACACATTAGTTATGTAGTGCACACATTGCCTATATAACATCATATATTGTTTTGATAAATAATATATACATTACTTAGATAATATCATATGGTGCCAACATAAATAATATATACATTGTCTGGATCACATCCAACAGTGCCCAGATAAATAGTACACACATTTCCTATATAACATCATATAGTGTTCTGATAAATAATGTATAAATTGCCTAAATAATATCAAACAGTGCCAAGATAAATAGTACACACACTGTCTAGATAATATCATACGGTGGCCAGATAAATAATACACCAAATGCCTAGATAAAATAGAAAAGCTCCTGGAGGTGGAATGTGGAGGGGGCACATACTTTTATCTATATAATGTAGCACTTACATGCTCACACAACATTCAGTGGTCATTTAGTGTCTACATCACAGACTATATACAATCAGTGAATATTATATAGTGTCCAAGTAAATGTGCCTTGCAGTGCTCAGATAAATACTACATACTTTGCCGAGATATGGTCAAATAGTGCCCAATGTACAGCACAGACCTGCCACCTTCCTGCCATACAGCGCCCAAATAAATAATACATACTTTACCCAGATAATGTCAGTGTCCAGTGTACAGCACCGATCTGCCACCGTCCCGCCATACAGCGCCCAAATAAATAATGGATACTTTGCCCAGATAATGTCAGTGTCCAGTGTACAGCACAGACCTGCCACTGTCCTACCATACAGCGCCCAAATAAATAATACATACTTTGCCAAGATAATGTCAGTGTCCAGTGTACAGCACAGACCTGCCACTGTTGACTCGCCCCCTGGGCCGTGGGGCACTCGGAACCGGGCAATAGGGAGTCGATGGGGGGTAGTAGTGGCAACCCGGTTCCGTGGCTCAGGGTGGTCAGACCAATGGTAGGCTGCTATGTGCCGTTGATAATGTCCAACTACGCCACCCGTGGATTGCGGTTATTAGGAACCGCCGCTGCAAGGCAGTCCGCTGGGGCTGATGATATATGCAGCTGGGATGGTGTGACTCCCCACAGGAAGAGTGCGGCCCCAGGGCAGTGTAGTGGATGGTGGGAGTGATGGTGGTGAGAGTCCCAGTACCGGTAGTGCTGCAGGAGCGAAAAAGCACACAGACAACGTACTGCAGTCCAGGGTCTTTACTCACAGTTAGTATCCAAGTCACTTCAGCTGGTAATGACTGTCCGAGGCGTGCTGCGTCCACCAGGTGAGGGACTCGGTCAACTCCCAGGCAGTTCAGGAATATGGCACAGGACCCCCTTCTTTCCTTTCTCTGGCCTGCCTCACCAGTGACCCACTTTTGTCCAGCTGCCGCGGACCTGCCCAGGTAAACGTGGGCCCCGTTCCCCGCTGTCCTATATGGTCCCTTCCTAGCAGGTTTGATGAGGTGTCGCACCAATAAATGGTCACGACCTCCGGTCTTTGGCTGAGGGTAGTTTCTCCTCCACCAACTTTGATCCGGTACCCTTAATCTGCCTGACCCTTCACCCTGTATTCTCGTGGGTTCTTAGGGTCCCTTCCACCTTCTTGTTCCTGAGCCCTTCTGTTCCTCTGTCTCTTCTCCTTTTCTGTCCCTTCTCCTTCTTCTCCTTCCTCGTGTAGCTGGGCTGAGAGGAATCCCAGCTCCCCTTCACCTCCTCTCTCTCTCCACTCTCCTCCTCGGCCTCTCACTAGGCCCACTCTGGGGTAGAGCTCCTACAGAGCCTCTACCCCCTGTCTTCTCTCACTGGACAGAACTTCTTCTCTTAGAGCTAAGATGGTGCCCACCTTTTATACCTCCCTCTGACCATGAGCCCAGGTGACCAGCAACCAATGGGCTCCTTGCTACGCTCAGGAACCAACCCCTATCTGCTCCTACAGCACTGGGTATTCCACCCCCCTCCCCACTCCAGCCAGGGAAATGGTCGGTCGTGCCTGCACTTCTATCTAGTGGGAGCACCGTTGAGCTGTCCCTCGGAAATGGGGTGAGTGTGCTGTATGCAGCTAACTGAGCCCTGGTCCATACTCCATCCTTACCCGGGAGTGGAATATCACACCTCTGGCAGAGGTGCAATACCCCTGTAGCGGCCGAACCCTCAGGGCGCTACACTGTCCTACCATACAGTGCCCAAATAAATAGTACATACTTTGCCCAGATAATGTCAGTGTCCAGTGTACAGCACCGATCTGCCACCGTCCAGTCATACAGCGCCCAAATAAATAGTACATACTTTGCCCAGATAATGTCAGTGTCCAGTGTACAACACAGACCTGCCACCGTCCTGCCATACAGCGCCCAAATAAATAATACATACTTTGCCCAGATAATGTCAGTGTCCAGTGTACAGCACAGACCTGCCACTGTCCTGCCATACAGCGCCCAAATAAATAATACATACTTTGCCCAGATAATGTCAGTGTCCAGTGTACAGCACAGACCTGCCACCGTCCCGCCATACAGCGCCCAGATAAATAATACATACTTTGCCCAGATAATGTCAGTGTCCAGTGTACAGCACCGATCTGCCACCGTCCTGCCATACAGCGCCCAAATAAATAATACATACTTTGCTCAGATAATGTCAGTGTCCAGTGTACAGCACTGAGCTGCCACCGTCCCGCCATACAGCGCCCAGATAAATAATACATACTTTGCCCAGATAATGTCAGTGTCCAGTGTACAGCACAGACCTGCCACTGTCCTGCCATACAGCGCCCAAATAAATAATACATACTTTGCCAAGATAATGTCAGTGTCCAGTGTACCGCACAGACCTGCCACTGTCCTGCCATACAGTGCCCAAATAAATAATACATACTTTGCCCAGATAATGTCAGTGTCCAGTGTACAGCACCGATCTGCCACCGTCCAGTCATACAGCGCCCAGATAAATAATACATACTTTGCCCAGATAATGTCAGTGTCCAGTGTACAGCACCGATCTGCCACCGTCCAGTCATACAGCGCCCAGATAAATAATACATACTTTGCCCAGATAATGTCAGTGTCCAGTGTACAGCACAGACCTGCCACTGTCCTGCCATACAGCGCCCAAATAAATAATACATACTTTGCCCAGATAATGTCAGTGTCCAGTGTACAGCACAGACCTGCCACTGTCCTGCCATACAGCGCCCAAATAAATAATACATACTTTGCCCAGATAATGTCAGTGTCCAGTGTACAGCACAGACCTGCCACTGTCCTGCCATACTGCGCCCAAATAAATAATACATACTTTGCCCAGATAATGTCAGTGTCCAGTGTACAGCACCGATCTGCCACCGTCCAGTCATACAGAGCCCAAATAAATAATACATACTTTGCCCAGATAATGTCAGTGTCCAGTGTACAGCACAGACCTGCCACCGTCCCGCCATACAGCGCCCAAATAAATAATACATACTTTGCCCAGATAATGTCAGTGTCCAGTGTACAGCACAGACCTGCCACCGTCCTGCCATACAGCACCCAGATAAATAATACATACTTTGCCCAGATAATGTCAGTGTCCAGTGTACAGCACAGACCTGCCACCGTCTCGCCATACAGCACCCAGATAAATAATACATACTTTGCCCAGATAATGTCAGTGTCCAGTGTACAGCACAGACCTGCCACCGTCCCGCCATACAGCGCCCAGATAAATAATACATACTTTGCCCAGATAATGTCAGTGTCCAGTGTACAGCACAGACCTGCCACCGTCCTGCCATACAGCGCCCAGATAAATAATACATACTTTGCCCAGATAATGTCAGTGTCCAGTGTACAGCACAGACCTGCCACTGTCCTGCCATACAGCGCCCAGATAAATAATACATACTTTGCCCAGATAATGTCAGTGTCCAGTGTACAGCACAGACCTGCCACCGTCCTGCCATACAGCGCCCAAATAAATAATACATACTTTGCCCAGATAATGTCAGTGTCCAGTGTACAGCACAGACCTGCCACCGTCCCGCCATACAGCGTCCAGATAAATAATACATACTTTGCCCAGATAATGTCAGTGTCCAGTGTACAGCACAGACCTGCCACTGTCTTGCCATACAGCGCCCAAATAAATAATACATACTTTGCCAAGATAATGTCAGTGTCCAGTGTACAGCACCGATCTGCCACTGTCCAGTCATACAGCGCCCAAATAAATAATACATACTTTGCCCAGATAATGTCAGTGTCCAGTGTACAGCACCGATCTGCCACCGTCCTGCCATACAGCGCCCAAATAAATAATACATACTTTGCCCAGATAATGTCAGTGTCCAGTGTACAGCACAGACCTGCCACCGTCCCGCAATACAGCGCCCAAATAAATAATACATACTTTGCCCAGATAATGTCAGTGTCCAGTGTACAGCACAGACCTGCCACCGTCCCGCAATACAGCGCCCAAATAAATAATACATACTTTGCCCAGATAATGTCAGTGTCCAGTGTACAGCACAGACCTGCCACCATCCTGCCATACAGCGTCCAAATAAATAATACATACTTTGCCCAGATAATGTCAGTGTCCTGTGTACAGCACAGACCTGCCACTGTCCTGCCATACAGCGCCCAAATAAATAATACATACTTTGCCCAGATAATGTCAGTGTCCAGTGTACAGCACCGATCTGCCACAGTCCAGTCATACAGCGCCCAGATAAATAATACATACTTTGCCCAGATAATGTCAGTGTCCAGTGTACAGCACAGACCTGCCACTGTCCTGCCATACAGCGCCCAAATAAATAATACATACTTTGCCCAGATAATGTCAGTGTCCAGTGTACAGCACAGACCTGCCACCGTCCCGCCATACAGCACCCAGATAAATAATACATACTTTGCCCAGATAATGTCAGTGTCCAGTGTACAGCACAGACCTGCTACTGTCCTGCCATACAGCGCCCAAATAAATAATACATACTTTGCCCAGATAATGTCAGTGTCCAGTGTACAGCACAGACCTGCCACCGTCCTGCCATACAGCGCCCAAATAAATAATACATACTTTGCCCAGATAATGTCAGTGTCCAGTGTACAGCACAGACCTGCCACTGTCCTGCCATACTGCGCCCAAATAAATAATACATACTTTGCCCAGATAATGTCAGTGTCCAGTGTACAGCACCGATCTGCCACTGTCCTGCCATACTGCGCCCAAATAAATAATACATACTTTGCCCAGATAATGTCAGTGTCCAGTGTACAGCACAGACCTGCCACCGTCCCGCCATACAGCGCCCAAATAAATAATACATACTTTGCCCAGATAATGTCAGTGTCCAGTGTACAGCACAGACCTGCCACCGTCCAGTCATACAGCGCCCAAATAAATAATACATACTTTGCCCAGATAATGTCAGTGTCCAGTGTACAGCACCGATCTGCCACCGTCCAGTCATACAGCGCCCAAATAAATAATACATACTTTGCCCAGATAATGTCAGTGTCCAGTGTACAGCACCGATCTGCCACTGTCCTGCCATACAGCGCCCAAATAAATAATACATACTTTGCCCAGATAATGTCAGTGTCCAGTGTACAGCACAGACCTGCCACCGTCCAGTCATACAGAGCCCAAATAAATAGTACATACTTTGCCCAGATAATGTCAGTGTCCAGTGTACAGCACAGACCTGCCACTGTCCTGCCATACAGCGCCCAAATAAATAATACATACTTTGCCCAGATAATGTCAGTGTCCAGTGTACAGCACAGACCTGCCACCGTCCAGTCATACAGAGCCCAAATAAATAGTACATACTTTGCCCAGATAATGTCAGTGTCCAGTGTACAGCACAGACCTGCCACTGTCCTGCCATACAGCACCCAGATAAATAATACATACTTTGCCCAGATAATGTCAGTGTCCAGTGTACAGCACAGACCTGCCACCGTCCAGTCATACAGAGCCCAGATAAATAATACATACTTTGCCCAGATAATGTCAGTGTCCAGTGTACAGCACAGACCTGCCACCGTCCCGCCATACAGCGCCCAAATAAATAATACATACTTTGCCCAGATAATGTCAGTGTCCAGTGTACAGCACAGACCTGCCACTGTCCTGCCATACAGCGCCCAAATAAATAATACATACTTTGCCCAGATAATGTCAGTGTCCAGTGTACAGCACAGACCTGCCACCGTCCTGCCATACAGCGCCCAAATAAATAATACATACTTTGCCCAGATAATGTCAGTGTCCAGTGTACAGCACAGACCTGCCACCGTCCTGCCATACAGCGCCCAAATAAATAATACATACTTTGCCCAGATAATGTCAGTGTCCAGTGTACAGCACAGACCTGCCACTGTCCTGCCATACAGCGCCCAAATAAATAATACATACTTTGCCCAGATAATGTCAGTGTCCAGTGTACAGCACAGACCTGCCACTGTCCTGCCATACAGCGCCCAAATAAATAATACATACTTTGCCCAGATAATGTCAGTGTCCAGTGTACAGCACAGACCTGCCACTGTCCTGCCATACAGCGCCCAAATAAATAATACATACTTTGCCCAGATAATGTCAGTGTCCAGTGTACAGCACAGACCTGCTACTGTCCTGCCATACAGCGCCAAATAAATAATACATACTTTGCCCAGATAATGTCAGTGTCCAGTGTACAGCACAGACCTGCCACCGTCCTGCCATACAGCGCCCAGATAAATAATACATACTTTGCCCAGATAATGTCAGTGTCCAGTGTACAGCACAGACCTGCCACTGTCCTGCCATACAGCGCCCAAATAAATAATACATACTTTGCCCAGATAATGTCAGTGTCCAGTGTACAGCACAGACCTGCCACTGTCCTGCCATACAGCGCCAAATAAATAATACATACTTTGCCCAGACAATGTCAGTGTCCAGTGTACAGCACAGACCTGCCACCGTCCTGCCATACAGCGCCCAGATAAATAATACATACTTTGCCCAGATAATGTCAGTGTCCAGTGTACAGCACAGACCTGCCACCGTCCCTCCATACAGCGCCCAGATAAATAATACATACTTTGCCCAGATAATGTCAGTGTCCAGTGTACAGCACAGACCTGCCACCGTCCCGCCATACAGCGCCCAGATAAATAATACATACTTTGCCCAGATAATGTCAGTGTCCAGTGTACAGCACAGACCTGCCACCGTCCCGCCATACAGCGCCCAGATAAATAATACATACTTTGCCCAAATAATATCAGTGTCCAGTGTACAGCACAGACCTGCCACCGTCCCGCCATACAGCGCCCAGATAAATAATACATACTTTGCCCAGATAATGTCAGTGTCCAGTGTACAGCACAGACCTGCCACCGTCCCGCCATACAGCGCCCAGATAAATAATAGATACTTTGCCCAAATAATATCAGTGTCCAGTGTACATCACAGACCTGCCACCGTCCCGCCATACAGCGCCCAAATAAATAATACATACTTTGCCAAGATAATGTCAGTGTCCAGTGTACAGCACAGACCTGCCACTGTCCTGCCATACAGCGCCCAAATAAATAGTACATACTTTGCCCAGATAATGTCAGTGTCCAGTGTACAGCACAGACCTGCCACCGTCCCGCCATACAGCGCCCAGATAAATACATACTTTGCCCAGATAATGTCAGTGTCCAGTGTACAGCACAGACCTGCCACTGTCCTGCCATACAGCGCCCAGATAAATAATACATACTTTGCCCAGATAATGTCAGTGTCCAGTGTACAGCACAGACCTGCCACTGTCCTGCCATACAGCGCCCAAATAAATAATACATACTTTGCCCAGATAATGTCAGTGTCCAGTGTACAGCACAGACCTGCCACCGTCCAGTCATACAGAGCCCAAATAAATAGTACATACTTTGCCCAGATAATGTCAGTGTCCAGTGTACAGCACAGACCTGCCACTGTCCTGCCATACAGCGCCCAAATAAATAATACATACTTTGCCCAGATAATGTCAGTGTCCAGTGTACAGCACAGACCTGCCACCGTCCAGTCATACAGAGCCCAAATAAATAGTACATACTTTGCCCAGATAATGTCAGTGTCCTGTGTACAGCACAGACCTGCCACTGTCCTGCCATACAGCACCCAGATAAATAATACATACTTTGCCCAGATAATGTCAGTGTCCAGTGTACAGCACAGACCTGCCACCGTCCAGTCATACAGAGCCCAGATAAATAATACATACTTTGCCCAGATAATGTCAGTGTCCAGTGTACAGCACAGACCTGCCACCGTCCCGCCATACAGCGCCCAAATAAATAATACATACTTTGCCCAGATAATGTCAGTGTCCAGTGTACAGCACAGACCTGCCACTGTCCTGCCATACAGAGCCCAAATAAATAATACATACTTTGCCCAGATAATGTCAGTGTCCAGAGTACAGCACAGACCTGCCACTGTCCTGCCATACAGCGCCCAAATAAATAATACATACTTTGCCCAGATAATGTCAGTGTCCAGTGTACAGCACAGACCTGCCACCGTCCTGCCATACAGCGCCCAAATAAATAATACATACTTTGCCCAGATAATGTCAGTGTCCAGTGTACAGCACAGACCTGCCACCGTCCTGCCATACAGCGCCCAAATAAATAATACATACTTTGCCCAGATAATGTCAGTGTCCAGTGTACAGCACAGACCTGCCACTGTCCTGCCATACAGCGCCCAAATAAATAATACATACTTTGCCCAGATAATGTCAGTGTCCAGTGTACAGCACAGACCTGCCACTGTCCTGCCATACAGCGCCCAAATAAATAATACATACTTTGCCCAGATAATGTCAGTGTCCAGTGTACAGCACAGACCTGCCACTGTCCTGCCATACAGCGCCCAAATAAATAATACATACTTTGCCCAGATAATGTCAGTGTCCAGTGTACAGCACAGACCTGCCACTGTCCTGCCATACAGCGCCAAATAAATAATACATACTTTGCCCAGATAATGTCAGTGTCCAGTGTACAGCACAGACCTGCCACCGTCCTGCCATACAGCGCCCAGATAAATAATACATACTTTGCCCAGATAATGTCAGTGTCCAGTGTACAGCACAGACCTGCCACTGTCCTGCCATACAGCGCCCAAATAAATAATACATACTTTGCCCAGATAATGTCAGTGTCCAGTGTACAGCACAGACCTGCCACTGTCCTGCCATACAGCGCCAAATAAATAATACATACTTTGCCCAGACAATGTCAGTGTCCAGTGTACAGCACAGACCTGCCACCGTCCTGCCATACAGCGCCCAGATAAATAATACATACTTTGCCCAGATAATGTCAGTGTCCAGTGTACAGCACAGACCTGCCACCGTCCCTCCATACAGCGCCCAGATAAATAATACATACTTTGCCCAGATAATGTCAGTGTCCAGTGTACAGCACAGACCTGCCACCGTCCCGCCATACAGCGCCCAGATAAATAATACATACTTTGCCCAGATAATGTCAGTGTCCAGTGTACAGCACAGACCTGCCACCGTCCCGCCATACAGCGCCCAGATAAATAATACATACTTTGCCCAGATAATGTCAGTGTCCAGTGTACAGCACAGACCTGCCACCGTCCCGCCATACAGCGCCCAGATAAATAATAGATACTTTGCCCAAATAATATCAGTGTCCAGTGTACATCACAGACCTGCCACCGTCCCGCCATACAGCGCCCAAATAAATAATACATACTTTGCCAAGATAATGTCAGTGTCCAGTGTACAGCACAGACCTGCCACTGTCCTGCCATACAGCGCCCAAATAAATAGTACATACTTTGCCCAGATAATGTCAGTGTCCAGTGTACAGCACAGACCTGCCACCGTCCCGCCATACAGCGCCCAGATAAATACATACTTTGCCCAGATAATATCAGTGTCCAGTGTACAGCACAGACCTGCCACCGTCCAGTCATACAGAGCCCAAATAAATAATACATACTTTGCCCAGATAATGTCAGTGTCCAGTGTACAGCACAGACCTGCCACTGTCCCGCCATACAGCGCCCAGATAAATAATACATACTTTGCCCAGATAATGTCAGTGTCCAGTGTACAGCACAGACCTGCCACCGTCCCGCCATACAGCGCCCAGATAAATAATACATACTTTGCCCAGATAATGTCAGTGTCCAGTGTACAGCACAGACCTGCCACTGTCCTGCCATACAGCGCCCAAATAAATAATACATACTTTGCCCAGATAATGTCAGTGACCAGTGTACAGCACAGACCTGCCACTGTCCTGCCATACAGCGCTCAGATAAATAGTACATACTTTGCCCAGATAATGTCAGTGTCCAGTGTACAGCACAGACCTGCCACCGTCCCGCCATACAGCGCCCAAATAAATAATACATACTTTGCCCAGATAATGTCAGTGTCCAGTGTACATCACAGACCTGCCACTGTCCCGCCATACAGCGCCCAAATAAATAATACATACTTTGCCCAGATAATATCAGTGTCCAGTGTACATCACAGACCTGCCACCGTCCCGCCATACAGCGCCCAAATAAATAATACATACTTTGCCCAGATAATGTCAGTGTCCAGTGTACATCACAGACCTGCCACCGTCCCGCCATACAGCGCCCAAATAAATAATACATACTTTGCCCAGATAATATCAGTGTCCAGTGTACAGCACAGACCTGCCACCGTCCCGCCATACAGCGCCCAGATAAATAATACATACTTTGCCCAGATAATGTCAGTGTCCAGTGTACAGCACAGACCTGCCACCGTCCAGTCATACAGCGCCCAAATAAATAATACATACTTTGCCCAGATAATGTCAGTGTCCAGTGTACAGCACAGACCTGCCACCGTCCTGCCATACAGCGCCCAAATAAATAATACATACTTTGCCCAGATAATGTCAGTGTCCAGTGTACAGCACAGACCTGCCACCGTCCTGCCATACAGCGCCCAGATAAATAATACATACTTTGCCCAGATAATGTCAGTGTCCAGTGTACAGCACAGACCTGCCACCGTCCCGCCATACAGCGCCCAAATAAATAATACATACTTTGCCCAGATAATGTCAGTGTCCAGTGTACAGCACAGATCTGACACCGTCCCGCCATACAGCGCCCAGATAAATAATACATACTTTGCCAAGATAATGTCAGTGTCCAGTGTACAGCACAGACCTGCCACTGTCCTGCCATACTGCGCCCAAATAAATAATACATACTTTGCCCAGATAATGTCAGTGTCCAGTGTACAGCACAGACCTGCCACCGTCCCGCCATACAGCGCCAAGAGAAATAGTACATATGATGCCCAGATAAGGTCAAACAGTGCCCAATATACCACCACCGTCCATCCATACAGTGCCCAGATAAATAGTGCCTCCATTTCTGATATATAGAGTTAATAGTGACCATTCGTGATACAATTATTAATATTATTTACAATGTATGAATAAATAGCGCCATATAGCGCCATCTGCCTTATTTCTCGGTTTTATGGTCTGCAGTATTATAGAATGACCTCATCTCATATGTTATTCCTTTTCGTTATACAACAAGCCTTAGGGGACAGCGGACAGCTATATAATACAACTTAGTAATTGCGCAATATTACAAAACACTTCAAGGACTTGCTTACCACTGCAGGAATCGTAGGAAACCAGGACAGGAGCTCGCGTTCTCCTGGAATTGTTCGTATTCTCTTATTATTAATGAATGGCGTTTTACAGAACAAATTTAACTAAGAGAGCTGGCGTCCCTCCAAATACTTTCATTTCCGAAAATTAGAGTCTTTATTACAAAAAAAAAAACGGAGATGTTAGATAAGTGCTTGTTTTTTTTTTCTTTTAAATAAATGTCAAATAATTTATAAGTTCTACTAAAAGCATTTCTCGTTGAAAGGAATCACATTTTCCTGTAAGATAAGAATCCGCCTTGAAGGAAAAAAAATGGTCACAAATTTAGCAGCGGCTTCATATGAACTGTATACATGTAGACTTAAAGGGAAACTCCATTCAATTTCGGCCATTACATAGGGTTGTCATATGCTTTCAGTATTCACTGTTCACATTTTAAGGCCTTGCGGCTGTTATTTCTATGACACGTTTTCCCATGCTAGTGTATTAATCACAGTACCTTTTCTCAAGGTATCACCTACGTTTAGTTACATAATAACTAAGCTCCATCCCGGGGTTTGTCAGTGGTCTGGCAGCTCTTAAAAGGGCTACCATGGGCAGACTTATGGTCGGCTACTCTGACTATCAAGGAGCCCTGGTTTTCACTCTTTAGCCCCTGTACAGGAGCTCTTGGGTGAGTCCTCAGAGCAGTCGCTGGCCGGTGGTGCAGGTTGGCAGAAATGGTGAGGTCACTAGGTCAGAACCAGCAGGGGATACAATGTACAAAATCCAAAGACAGAAGAATGGTCAGGAAATGGACAGAGGTCAGGACAAGAATAACACACCATGGACAAGGGCAAAACAAGCAGCAGTTAACCAGAGATAGTATTCACTATAAGGCTGTGTGCCCACTATGCATTTTTTAAGCGTTTCCGCAACGGCAATTCCGCTGCAGAAATGCTTAAAAAATGCTTGGTAGAAGGTCTGCCATATTCCCCAATGATAATCCGCATGTGCTGTGCACATGCTGCGGAAATTTCCGCTGAGGATTATCATTGCGGAAAAATCCGCAGCACTACCAATTGGCGGTCACGTGACCTGTCACATGACTAAATGACGTCAAGAAAGGTCGTTTCACACCACCGCGAGCCGTACAAGAGACCAGGCGCAGCGGAGTTCAGACCGGGGCCCATGAGAGGGTAAGTATAATGTTTTTTTTGTTTTTTTTTACCATTTTTAATCTTTTTTTCAACTATTAAATTGGTCACACTATATAAATCCATGCCGGTTGCATGGATTTATATAGTGTGACCAAGTTGTCCAGTGCTTTCCAAGTGATTTTAGCATCACTTGGAAAGTGCTTGACAACTTGGTCACACTATATAAATCCATGCTAAAAGTGATGCTAAAATCGCTTGGAAAGCGCTTGACAACCCGCATGCAAAAATGCATGTGAAAAACGCTTCACTTATGCTTGTCCCTGGCAGGAAAAACGAATGTACAATCCGCATGTACAATCCGCATGTACAATCCGCATGCGTTTTTTCTGCCAGTGAGATGCAGAAACGCTCAGGAAAAATCCAGAGCATTTCTGCATCGTGGGCACTTAGCCTGACTGGCACAGTAAACTGATTCTCAGCAGCTTAAATAGGGATGAGGCATGTCTAGCAATACTAACAGTTAACCAGAGATAGTATTCACTATAACTGGCACTGGAAACTGACTCTCGGGAGTTTAAATAGGGATGAGCCATGTCTAGTAATACTAACAGTTAACTAGAGATAGTATTCACTATAACTGGCACTGGAAACTGACTCTCAGGAGTTTAAATAGGGATGAGCCATGTCTAGTAATACTAACAATTAACCAGAGATAGTATTCACTATAACTGGTGCTGGAAACTGACTCTCAGGAGTTTAAATAGGGATGAGCCATGTCTAGTAATACTAACAGTTAACTAGAGATAGTATTCACTATAACTGGCGCTGGAAACTGACTCTCGGGAATTTAAATAGGGATGAGCCATGTCTAGCAATACTAACAGTTAACCAGAGATAGTATTCATTATAACTGGCACTGCAAACTGACTCTCAGGAATTTAAATAGGGATGAGCCATGTCTAGTATAAACTAACAGTTAACCAGAGATAGCATTCACTAAACTGGTGCTGGAAACTGGCTCTCAGGAGTTTAAATAGGGATGAGCGATGTCTAGTAATACTAACAGTTAACCAGAGATAGTATTCACTATAACTGGTGCTGGAAACTGACTCTCAGGAGTTTAAATAGGGATGAGCCATGTCTAGTAATACTAACAGTTAACCAGAGATAGTATTCACTATAACTGGCGCTGGAAACTGACTCTCAGGAGTTTAAATAGGGATGAGCCATGTCTAGCAATACTAACAGTTAATCGGAGATAGTATTCACTATAACTGGTGCTGGAAACTGACTCTCAGGCGTTTAAATAGGGATGAGCCATGTCTAGTAATACTAACAGTTAACCAGAGATAGTATTCACTATAACTGGCGCTGGAAACTGACTCTCAGGAGTTTAAATAGGGATGAGCCATGTCTAGCAATACTAACAGTTAACCGGAGATAGTATTCACTATAACTGGTGCTGGAAACTGACTGTCAGGAGTTTAAATAGGCATGAGCCATGTCCAGCTATACTAACTAGGCAGGCATTAACTCCCATGCTTCCGATTGGGTGGAACCAAAAGTCCCAGTACTAAGGCAGGGCTAATGTATAGTTACCCTGTATTACCTGATGAAGAGGGAAGCAACACGAATGTCAAACACTTTAAAAATTAAGTATCAAACATTTCTCATTTAAATAAAAAGGTTGTAAGCTCCGCCCTGAGTGACAGCTAAGCCCACCCGAGTAATGAATGTCCCTCTCTCTGGTTAATCAATGAGGTTCCATACTGATGCAGTACAATTTCAACATTGTAACAGCCACTGGCAGTTATTTTCATGGCACACGTTTCCCATGCTAGCATATTACTTACAATGCCTTTTCTCTGGGCATCAGGTTCTTACTGATATGTAACTGCTAAACGTAAAAGATGAACTCAACAGTTATTCCTCTCTCCATTTAGTAGATGAAATCCCATACAATTGCAGTATGCATTCTATATTCCATCAGTCAGAGACAATTATATTCATGGCATATGTTTCCCATGCTAGTATATTACTTACTGTTACGCTCGCGCCCGGACTGACTGGTGTGAGCGTGATTAGTGATCCCACTGTACCATGAACCGAGGAGTGCCTGGAGGGGCGTAACTAAGTATCAACCCAATCCGACCAAGGTCGCACGGTGGCTTAGTCGACTCCGTGGACCAAGGAGGAACCGAGCAGAGGGACCAGGTGCGACTCTAGGTCAGACCCCGGTCACAGTTGTTGATCCACACCGGGGAATGCAGGAACAGGCAGGTTAGACTGGGATACAGGCAGGTGGGTATTGGTAAGTACGGTTGGTATGCAGACAGGTGGGTACTGGCAAGTACGGCTGGTATGCAGACAGGTGGGCACTGGCAAGCACGGCTGGTATGCAGACAGGTGGGCACTGGCAAGCACGGCTGGTATGCAGACAGGGAGATACTGGCAAGCACGGTTGGTAAGCAGACAGGGAGATACTGGCAAGAACGGCTGGAGTGCAGACAGGGAGGTACTAGCAGGTTGGAGCGCAGGCTGGATAGGGTCCTGTACAGACTGGGAGACAGGTACAGAGCCGCAGATGTGGTAGACAAGCAGAGTAAAGCGAAACCGCCGGAGCAGAGGACAAGGCAGAGCAGAGAGGAACTGCTGGTGCGGTGAGCAAGCAGAGCGGAGCAAACCGCAGGTGCGGTGGGCAAGGCAGAGCAGAGCGGAACCGCCGGAGCGGTGGACAAGGCAGAGCAGAGAGAAACCGCAGGTGCGGTGGACAAGGCAGAGCAGAGCGGAACCGCCGGAGCGGTGGGCAAGGCAGAGCAGAGAGAAGCTGCCAGAGCGGTGGGCAAGGCAGAGCAGAGAGAAGCCACCGGAGCGGTGGGCAAGTCAGAGCAGAGAGAAACCGCTGGTGCGGTGAGCAAGGCAGAGCAGAGAGAAACTGCCGGAGCGGTGGGTAAGGCAGAGCAGAGGGAAGCCACCGGAGCGGTGGGCAAGTCAGAGCAGAGAGAAGCCGTCGGAGCGGTGGGTAAGGCAGAGCAGAGGGAAGCCGCCGGAGCGGTGGGCAAGTCAGAGCAGAGAGAAACCGGCGGAGCGGTGGGTAAGGCAGAGCAGAGGGAAGCCGCCGGACCGGTGGGCAAGTCAGAGCGGAGAGAAACCGCCAGAGCGGTGGGCAAGACAGAGCAGAGCGAAACCGCAGGTGCGGTGGACAAGGCAAAGAGGACAGGGCTCTGTTCACATGGAACAGACAGGAAAATGCAGGAAGATGGCTAGAACACAGGAGGAAGATACGGAGGAGGGGAAAAGAAGAACCAGATACACACAAGGTACTTCACATGAAGTAGCGAGTGGACACAAAACTCACAAACAGAAGTACAGAAACAATGAGTTGGAGTTAGGTGCAGGTTCAGATACTGCAGGAAAAGGGAATGTACGGACATAGAGACAAACAGGTAACAGGCTAGGATACAGTTCAGACAGGAACTGCTACTGAAATGAGATACAAGAACGAGCCTGGGTATGCAGCTCCCAGAATGGCGGAAACAGACTAGAAACAGGACAGGACCTGGCAATTCAGTAGCAAAGACTAACTGAGTGAAGGTGTTGCTCAGCCACCTCCTTCTGGGTGGAGGGGGTTTAAATATCCAGTGACTCACAGCAATAGGCTGGAGACGCATTAGGGGTGCGCCCACAGCAGCTATAAGAATCAGGAAATAACCGGGCCGCCGCCCTAAGCAGTCAGTCAAGAGACATGCACACAGCATGAACAGCAGCAAGGTTTGTAGGCTGGACTGAGAGGTAAGATTGCGGTCTTGCTTAGTGGGAGGTGGTGCACTATGCAAGCACACCGCCAGGGATGTTACACTTACAGTGCATTTTCTCTAGGCATCAGGTACTTACAGATATGTAACTGTAAGGGTGTGACAGAGACTTTCGTATACCTGTCCCTGAAGACAACAATTGTAGTGTGAATATTGACTTGGGTTTTAGTGTGTTTTATTGTATGATGTGAAATGTGTAAAATGCATAGAGTGTTATATGTACTGATGCTGCTGTGTGGGTACTGTATTGATAATGTCTAAGGTAACCTGGTACTCTCAGCTCAGGGGTAGAGAAAGTATAGAAATTGTTTAGTTCTTAGTTAGTGATAGATAGAAACATTATGGCAGATAGGCATTGGTGGGCCTTATTAGTGTACAGTATAGGGTTAGTATAGGATAAAATTTAATGTTAGGGACCAGCCTAGCATGGGAGGGAGTAAGTAAAAAGGGGAATCACTTTCTGGTTTAGTGAGTCTGAATTATAGAAAGTGTGAGGTTCATGTGAAGTTAAGGTTGCAGTGGGCTGGAACCACGTGGAGTACATATCGTTCTGGCAGTATGAGGCCTATGACCTGAACTAGGCACTGAGGAATGTGCCTTAATCCCTTCCATACAGAGGAAGCCAGACAGAAAAATGCGTGAGGGAAACGTAACAGATCTCGGGAGTGCTGTGGGGCTGGGACTGATAGGAGGAATAAGAGCAGGGATAGTCCGAGCTGAACATAAGCAAGAGCTTGAAATGTTCTGTATTGGTTGAACTGGAATAGGAGGGTGCTGTGCCCAATACAAGAGTCTTTAACATGCAGTATTTGAACTGTCCAGTAAAGTTGAATTTGTTATAACGAACCGGGTGTCACCTGATGAGTGTGCGGCTGATCCTGGACCTGAGGATGTGGATGCAGCGGAGGCGTCTGGCCTGCAAGTGAGTACAATGCCAGGGTGTGGAGGAGCAGCAGCTTGCCCACGGCCCTAGGCACCTTACATAACTGCTAAGCACCACTCCTAGCAATCAGCTGTAATTGGGGAGATAATATGGCATAATAGCTTCTATTTCTCTGCAATGCCTTCATAGAGAAATCAAGAATAACAAGGCTATATGTGTAATGCATGGACACGTTGGGTTTGCCAACTATTCCTCTCTCTGTTTAGTAGACGAAGTCCCCTACAGTTACAGTATGCTTTCTATATTCTATCAGCCAGTGGCAATTATATTCATGGCATACAATTCCCATACTAATATATTTATCACAGTACCTTTTCTCTAGGTATCAGCAGCATAAAGTTATAGAAACTCCATCCCTAATCAGCTACAATCAGTGGAATAATCTGTCAGCAAGTGTTCAATTCCCCTGCAGTGCCACCCCAGGATAAATCGAGTATTTCACTTTTTTTTAAATTAAAGAGGACCTTTCACCAAATTTTTCATGTTGAACAGGGCACGATATAATAGTAGCTGTACGATTAATTTTGCCTCATAGTTGCGGAGATATCAGCACTGAAAGCATGCGGTACCTAATGAGTTAACTTATTTTAAGTCCAAGTGGGTGCTATCAGATAGTTTTCACTGGTGGGCGTGTACTTGTTCTCCCCTGTATGATGCTGACCAATTATAAGCAGGCAGCAACACACAAAGGAAAGAAGACCATCATAGCTTAGAGTGGGTTTCTCAGTGTGGGAGATATAATGATCAGTGGCAGCAGATAATCTATTTCTTTGCAGCGCCACCACAGGAGAAATTAACTATTGCACATTTGTTTTCATTCAGAAACTTCCCAGTCCCTAAGACGTCTCTGGACTTCCTGATGTAGCAACAATGTCCTAAATCACGGGCTGTAGTGGATCACTGACGTGGCCAGTGATCGGTCGAAGTGGTCCCCAGTCCTTGTTGGCAACTCATCATTGCAGCAGGAGCCCTGCAGGTGACTGGGAAGCGTCTGATAGGAAGCCACTGTTGTAATACTTAATTTCTCCTGCGGTGGCACTGCATAAGCCCTTGATTACAGTTGATCGTTCAGGGTGGAGCTTAGTTGTGACATCACTGTATGTACCTGATACCTAGAGAAAAGGTACTGCAAGCATCTAGTACAGAGAATGGCAGAGGAAGTATTGAAAGGGAATTATGGGGGATCAGTAAAGTGAATATTATTTCTTTTATGATTTTAACCCATTCTGACCTGTCATTTTTCCCAGCTGGACAATCCCTTTAAATCAATAGGCCGTGCGTCTATTGCATGGACATGCAAAGGATGCTCTCTACAGACACTTCTCACTCTGATTAATGGATGAGGGTACTGAACGGAAGACTCCAATCTTCATCTTCCTGGATATTTTTGGGAATCTACTGGATTTCCGAGGACTAATATTAGGATGGAAGCTCCTTAGAATCACCAGAAGTGTTAAACACACAGTCTTTTCTTTGTTCTTCAAGACTCCAAAACAGCACAATCAAAGGAAATGAATGTCCCCATGCCTGGAGAATATCGACTCCAAATGTCATTAGTCATGTTAATGAAAAGCTCGTAATTAAGTGCCGTCTTGTCTGTTCTGACGAAGCTTTATAAAATCTGAGGAGACCTTGTTTTCTACGTAACCTTAAAAAAAATAAGTGTCTTAGCATCGAATCCATCTTCTTCATTAAATTATACTGAGTGAGTGAATAAAAGAAGACAAGATGGAGCTCATCTCTACTTCTCCATACTTCGTGACTTAGTGACAGAGCTGAATTTGTTATTTTGCCCCATAGGGCTTCAATAGATCAGAAATTGACCTACAGGATGGCTGCCTATAGGTGGCACTGGAGAGACAGATTTTATCCATCCCAAGGGGAGCTAATTTGCATACCTTTTCCCAGGGAGCATTGCTTCACCTGAAAGACTCACTATTTCACAAGGAGAAACTGTATCTCCTCCATCCAGGAAAAGAAAAGCAAAGAAGCCCTATAGGGAATATTTTTTATGGTGGTGTTAGTACTCAGGTTCTTTAGAGGGGGATTCCAAGCACACTTGTGTCCCAGACAGATACTCAAGATTCAATTTCTACAAGTTTTGATACAGAGCTGCAAATCCCCGAAATCAGCCTTACAGTAAAAAGATGACGTTCTGTCTTCCTGTTGCAGCCACTAGAGGGAGCTCACTGAATACAGATTTATGTGTAGAGCTCCACCAAGTGGCCACAGAAAGATTTTTTTTTCATTTATGTTTTTTTTTTCTCCTGAAAAGGTCCCTGAGTGCAAGAAAACTTCTATAAATGTGTCCAGTCCATAGAGGGAGGTGATGGACACAAAAGACATTTTACAGATAGATAGATAGATAGATAGATAGATAGATAGATAGATAGATAGATAGATAGAGATAGATAGATAATTAGAAGGATGGATAGATCTCAGTGTATACCTCTTCTAGTGTGTAAAGTCTTTTTTCATGCATTTCTTAAAAAACTTAACCCCACAAGAGACACAGTAGAGACCTCACATAAGATCCAAGTTCAGGAGATGATGAAAGTGAGAAGATGACGCCGCCGTTCCCATAACTCCAAACTTCAAACACAGCAGTGATTGGAAGTAACATTTGCTAATTGCTAATTTAATTAAACAGTCTTGTTCTGCACAGGATTTTATGGTCGTACAATCTGCTCAGAAACAGGCAGGATTCTCTACTTGGCAGAACCCTTTAAAATATGGATTCGATGGTCCAGAGCCAAAATGTGAATCATGGAGCTGTTTAATGTGCACAATCCCGGCTCTGCTCCACTGAATCGTTTAGTGAGCGAGGATGTCAGCCCCTCACATCCCCCCTCCACCCCTCCGACATCCTCCATAGGTAAATCACTCATGTCACAAAATAGGAAACCAAAATCAGCTCTTAATCACTACCTATCAACAAAACAAGATGTAGAATAGATAGATAATAGATAGATGATAGATAATAGATAGATGATAGATAATAGATAGATGATAGATCATAGATAGATAGATAATAGATAGATAATAGATAGATGATAGATAATAGATAGATGATAGATAATAGATAGATTATAGATAATAGATAGATCATAGATAATAGATAATAGATAGATGATAGATAGATGATAGATAGATAATAGATAGATAGATAGTAGATAGATAATAGATAATAGATAGATAATAGATAGATAATAGATAATAGATAGATAATAGATAGATGATAGATAGATAATAGATAGATAATAGATAATAGATAGATGATAGATAATAGATAGATGATAGATGATAGATAATAGATAGATGATAGATAATAGATAGATGATAGATAATAGATAGATGATAGATAGATGATAGATAGATAATAGATAGATAATAGATAGATCATAGATAATAGATAGATAATAGATAATAGATAGATAAAAGACAGATAGATAATAGATAGATAATAGATGATAGATAATAGATAGATGATAGATAGATAATAAATAGATGATAGATAATAGATAGATGATAGATGATAGATAATAGATAGATTATAGATAATAGATAGATGATAGATAATAGATAATAGATAGATGATAGATAGATGATAGATAGATAATAGATAGATAGATAGTAGATAGATAATAGATAGATAATAGATAGATAATAGATAATAGATAGATAATAGATAGATGATAGATAGATAATAGATAGATAATAGATAATAGATAGATGATAGATAATAGATAGATGATAGATGATAGATAATAGATAGATGATAGATAATAGATAGATGATAGATAATAGATAGATGATAGATAGATAATAGATAGATAATAGATAGATCATAGATAATAGATAGATAATAGATAATAGATAGATAAAATACAGATAGATAATAGATAGATAATAGATGATAGATAATAGATAGATAGATAATAGATAGATGATAGATAGATAATAGATAGATGATAGATAATAGATAGATGATAGATAATAGATAATAGATAGATGATAGATAATAGATAGATAATAGATAGATGATAGATAATACATAGATAATAGATAGATGATAGATCATAGATAGATAGTAGATAGATGATAGATAATAGATAGATGATAGATAGATAATAGATAGATAGATAGATAATAGATAGATAATAGATGAGAGATAATAGATAGATAATAGATGATATATAGATAATAGATAGATAGATAGATAGATAATAGATGATAGATAATAGATAGATAATAGATAGATGATAGATCATAGATAGATAGATAATAGATAGATGATAGATGATAGATAATAGATAGATGATAGATAATAGATAGATGATAGATAATAGATCATAGATAATAGATAGATGATAGATAGATGATAGATCATAGATAGATAGATAATAGATAGATGATAGATGATAGATAATAGATAGATGATAGATAATAGATAGATGATAGATAGATGATAGATAGATAATAGATATATAATAGATAGATAATAGATAGATAATGGATAGATCATAGATAATAGATAGATAATAGATAATAGATAGATAAAAGACAGATAGATAATAGATAGATGATAGATGATAGATAATAGATAGATGATAGATAGATAATAGATAGATGATAGATAATAGATAATAGATAGATAATAGATAGATAATAGATAGATGATAGATCATAGATAGATAGTAGATAGATCATAGATAATAGATAGATGATAGATAGATAATAGATAGATAATAGGTAGATAATAGATGAGAGATAATAGATAGATAATAGATGATATATAGATAATATATAGATGATAGATAATAGATAGATAATAGATAGATAATAGATAGATGATAGATCATAGATAGATAGATAATAGATAGATGATAGATGATAGATAATAGATAGATGATAGATAGATCATAGATAATAGATAGATGATAGATAGATGATAGATAGATGATAGATCATAGATAGATAGATAATAGATAGATGATAGATAAAAGATATATAATAGATAGATAATAGATGATAGATAATAGATAGATGATAGATAGATAATAGATAGATGATAGATAATAGATAGATGATAGATAATAGATAGATGATAGATCATAGATAATAGATAGATGATAGATAATAGATAGATAATAGATAGATGATAGATCATAGATAGTAGATAGATCATAGATAATAGATAGATAATAGATAGATGATAGATAGATGATAGATAGATAATAGATAGATAGATAATAGATAGATAATAGATGAGAGATAATAGATAGATAGATAATAGATGATATATAGATAATAGATAGATAGATAATAGATAGATGATAGATAATAGATAGATAATAGATAGATAATAGTAGATAATAGAGAATAGATAGATAATAGATAGATAATAGATAATAGATAGATGATAGATAGATAATAGATAGATAATAGATAGATAATATATAATAGATAGATAATAGATAGATAATAGATAGATAGATAATAGATGAGAGATAATAGATAGATAGATAATAGATGATATATAGATAATAGATAGATAGATAATAGATAATAGATAGATGATAGATAATAGATGATAGATAATAGATAGATAATAGATAGATCATAGATAATAGATAGATAATAGATAGATAATAGTAGATAATAGATAGATAATAGATAATAGATAGATGATAGATAGATAATAGATAGATAGATAATAGATGATAGATAAATAATAGATAAATATATAGATAATAGATAGATAATAGATAGATGATAGATAATAGACAGATAATAGATAATAGATAGATAATAGATAGATGATAAATAATAGATAGATAATAGATAGATAATAGATAGATGATAGATAGATGATAGATAATAGATAGATGATAGATAGATGATAGATAATAGATAGATAATAGATAGATGATAGATAATAGATAGATAATAGATAGATAATAGATAATAGATAGATAATAGATGATAGATAATAGATGATAGATAATTGCTAGATAAATAATAGATAGATAAAAGATAGATAATAGATAGATGATAGATAATAGATAGATAATAGATAATAGATAGATGATAGATAATAGATAGATAATAGATAATAGATAGATGATAGATAGATAGATAATAGATAGATAATAGATAGATCATAGATAGATGATAGATCATAGATAGATAGTAGATAATAGATAGATAATAGATAGATCATAGATAGATGATAGATCATAGATAGATAATAGATGATAGATAATAGATAGATCATAGATAGATGATAGATCATAGATAGCTAGTAGATAGATCATAGATAATAGATAGATAATAGATAGATGATAGATAGATAGATGATAGATAATAGATAGATAATAGATAGATGATAGATAATAGATAGATAATAGATAGATAATAGATAGATGATAGATAATAGATAGATGATAGATAGATAATAGATAGATGATAGATAGATGATAGATAGATAATAGATAGATAGTGGATAGATCATAGATAATAGATAGATAATAGATAGATAATAGATAGATGATAGATAGATAATAGATAGATAATAGATAGATGATAGATAGATAATAGATAGTAGATAGATAATAGATGATAGATAGATAATAGATAGATAATAGATAGATGATAGATCATAGATAATAGATAGATAATAGATAGATAATAGATAGATGATAGATAGATAATAGATAGATAATAGATAGAGTATAGATAGATGATAGATAATATATAGATAGATAATAGATAGAGAATAGATAGATGATAGATAGATAATAGATAATTGATAATAGATAATAGATAGATGATAGATAGATAGATAGATAATAGATAGATAATAGATAATAGAGAGATGATAGATAATATATAGATAATAGATAAATAATAGATAGATAATAGATAGATGATAGATAGATAATAGATAATGATAGATAATAGATAGATTATAGATAGATTATAGATAGATGATAGATAATAGATAGATAGATAATAGATAGATGATAGATAGATGATAGATAGATTATAGATAGATAGATAGATAATAGATAGATGATAGATAGATAATAGATAATAGATAGATAATAGATAGATAGATAATAGATAGATAATAGATAGATAATAGATAGATGATAGATAACAGATAATAGATAGATAATAGATAGATAATAGATAGATGATAGATAGATGATAGATAGATAATAGATAGATAATTAATAATAGATAGATAATTAATAGATAATAGATAGATGATAGATAGATATTAGATAGATAATAGATAGATAATAGATAGATGATAGATAATAGATAGATGATAGATAGATAATAGATAATTGATAATAGATAGATAATTAATAGATAATAGATAGATGATAGATAGATGATAGATAATAGATAGAAAATAGATAATATATAGATGATAGATAATAGATAGATAGATAATAGATAGATGATAGATAGATGATAGATAATAGATAGATAGATGATAGATAGATAATAGATAGATAATAGATAGATGATAGATAATAGATAGATAATAGATAGATGATAGATAGATAATAGATAGATAATAGATAATAGATAGATCATAGATGGATAGATAGATGATAGATAATAGATAGATGATAGATAATAGATAGATAATAGATAGATAATAGATAGATGATAGATAATAGATAGATAGATAATAGATAGATAGATGATAGATAGATGATAGATAGATGATAGATAATAGATAGTTGTACATTTCTTATATGCTGCAGCTCTTCCTCACTCTCCTGTGCCCTCTAGTGGTGACTCACAATGTATCAGAGGTCTCCTGTACGGAGGGATATACTGTATAACTCTCATATACTGACACACAGCGGATCAGACGTATCACCAAGGAATGTGAACACGACAAGCCCGGCTCTGCTACATCCAAGAAGCTGCACACAAGTTCCCGTGCAGAAGTGGACGGAGTCCTACATCCTTTCACCTGAAGCTCTTACACTGGCAGCGATCACAGGCATTTCTTGTAACCCATCCCAATGATGAATACTACAGTCAGCCTGAAATGGCTGATAACAGTGAACAACAGATTGCATTTACCTGCACAACAAAAAACTAGAGAACATAGACCTCCGCTCCCCCAATAATGGATATATTAGATAATGGTGTCACTTACCTGGGCACGGGGCATCTCCGAAACTCTCCTTGCCGCCATGTTTAAGGTGCCCCCCACCAATTTGCTGGTGGTCTGTAGGTTGATGGGGGCAGTCTGTGGGGGTTCGGCGCTGTTGGTTGATGACGGTGCTGAGGCCGTAGCTGTTTTCTGGCCATTGAGGTGTGCAGTCACCATCGTGACAGGTGCTTTGGCCGGGACGACTGAGATGGCAATGCCCCCCTGACTGTTTGGTGCCTTGATGAGCGGGATGGGCTTGGCACTTTCCACAGGACAGCTCCGGACCGCCAGCTTCTGCCGGGCAAAAAGAAAGGGTAAAAAAGAAGGCGTGAGTTTTAGTAGCCACAAAAAAAAACACAGCGCCCTCCTACACGTCTCCTCGCACCTCCTCCCGCACGACCTACCGGAGCCAGCACAGAGGGGGCACTTTACTGCGCGTGCACCATCTGGCTCCTCCGATGTTGGCATTAGGCTTTACATGCTCCGAGCAGAAGACGGGTGATTGAGGAAGCTCATCCCACACAGGAGGAAGCCGCCCCACACTCCACAGAGGCGTCCTCCTGATGAAACGACTCCAACCGGGCACATTTAGGGCAGCGACTCTGATTCCCCTACATGAACAGTGCAGCGTTTATTCCTAACCACAAGGGTCTCTGTTCCTGCGCGATTCCAGCTGAGCCGCCTGTCGAGAGCACAAGCCTCACAATCTGAAGCATCCATCTCCCTGTTGTGCCATTGATTTCAGAAAAAAAAAACAGATTTTATTCCCATTTTACGCCTGGATATTAGTGAAATATTCCAGGGGTGGCGAATTCAAAATTCTAGAATTTTAAAAATATATACCGTATATATATTTTTTACTTTTTTTAGTTCATTTTTTTAATTATCATTTTATTTTATGTCAATGTTTTAGATAATTGTTTTATTTTACTTTATTACTAAACCTAGGACTTATTATTTTAGTATCTAATATGTGATTTGGAATTATATTTTATCATTTTATTGTATCTCAATATTTTAGTTAATTGTTTTATTTTACTTTATTACTAAACCTAGGACTTATTATTTTAGTGTCTAATATGTGATTTGGAATTATATTTTATCATTTTATTGTATCTCAATATTTTAGTTAATTGTTTTATTTTACTTTATTACTAAACCTAGGGCTTATTATTTTAGTGTTTAATATGTGATTTGGAATTATATTTTATCATTTTATTTCAATATTTTAGATAATTGTTTTATTTTACTTTATTACTAAACCTAGGACTTACAATTTTAGTGTCTAATATGTGATTTGGAATTATATTTTACCATTTTATTTTTCATTAATATTTTAGTTCATCGTTTTATTTTACTTTATTACTATACCTTTACCTACTTATTATTTTGGTGTATAATGTGATATGGCGATTATACTTTATTGAATATTTCGCTTCGGACTTTTCGTATCATGTTATGTATTTGAGTTTTTATTTTTATCTTTTTTTCCTTCATTTTCAAAGTAAGTTTATTTGCTTTGTTTTATGTTTTTTTATATATTTTTTGCTTACATTTTTCATAGAAGTTTGAGTTTTACATTCATGATGGGATTCTGTTATCTACGCAAATGACATTTTTCTACAAATGTAATTATGTGTGTGTGTATATATACATATACTGTATGTCTGTGTGTGTGTGCAGGGCCGCCATCCTTACTGGCATATGGGGCCCGGAGAACAAAGGGGGCCCGGTTGGGCCCCCGTTTTTCAACTCACTGGGTTACAGCGGCAGGATTCTGCCATTTCAGATTCCGCTTCGGACACACATTCACTTGAAATCTATTGCTGAGCGGGAAGCTTCCAGCACGGCAATAGTTAACAGCTGCCAGCCAATCACAGGCCGGCAGGTGACATCAGCGCGCACGTCGCTGGCGTATGACATCACTGTCATGCGCCGGTGCCCATGCTTCAGGTGATGGAAGAGCCGGGCACCGCTGGAGCGCTGCAAGGTAAGGAGGAACTTTTTTTTTTTTACTTTTTTTTTAAAAGCTGCACTATGGGGGCAGGATTGAGAAACATGGGGGGCAGAGTGGAGAGACATGGGGGGCAGGATAGAGACATGGGGGGCAGGATAGAGACATGGGTGGCAGAATGGAGACAAATTGAGACTAGGGACACGATGGAGACAATGGCGGCAGGATGGAGACATTGGGGGCAGGATGGAGATGTTGGGGCAGGATGGAGACGTTGGGGCAGGATGGACACATGGGAGCAGAATGAAGACAAATGGAGACATGGGGGGCAGAATGGAAACATTGGGGGCAGAATGGAGACAAATTGAGACATGGGGCATGATGGAGACAATGGGGCATGATGGAGACAATGGGGGCAGGATGTGGGAGATTATTACTGAAGGGGCTAATTTAGTGATATTATTACTGCAGAGATGTATTTTATTTTTGAAGATACTGTTTTCAGTGCGGGATTCCTGTTACTGTGCAGGCCGGCACTATGTCGCTTTTTTTTCTTTATCTGTTGTTGTGTAGAAGTTGGGGAAAAATTGGGGAATATGCTCTTGAAACAGTGCTCTAGATAACTGTGTTATTTTCTGCAGAGAAAAGTCCTGGCTGGAAGAAGTGATGGTTGTTTGTGCTGGATGAAGAGGAAAAGCGAAGATGAAGGACTTCAACTAGAGATGTCACCGGATAGTCTGTGTGTTATCTGTACACTGACACTATACACTGTATACTATATACAGAGCCCCTGTGTATAATGGCACTTATGGTAATATTAATATTGTGCTTTTTTATTAATGATCAGTATTGTAGTATTCGGTCACTATGTGGTGGTAATATGTGGTCCGGTCATGGTATGATGGTATTTGTCCCTCGTATGTGGTATTATTTAGTCACTATGTGGTGGTAATATGTGGTCCATTCATGGTGTGACGGTGTCTGTCCCTTGTATGTGGTATTATTCAGTCGCTATATTATGGTAATATGTGGCCTGGTCATGGTGTGGCGGTATTTGTCCCTTGTTTGTGGTATTATTCGGTCACTATGTGCTCACTGTGTGGTGGTAATATGTGGTCTGGTCATACTGTGGTGGTATTTGTTCCTTGTATGTGGTATTATTGGTCATTTTAAAAAATGTATACAACACATTTCCTTAAAGAAAAATAAAGAAAAATATACCTAAAAAGAGTATTGGGTATTATAAGAAATGTTTAATAGGTTAGAGTAGAGTAAGGCCCGGCCAGAAGAGTCTACCTTGTCCTGGTGGCGGCTTAAAAAATCTTTTGGCCGAAACAAAAGCTGATGGCTATGTATGTGATATGGTGTTCGATGGGAACTGTTAGGCTATGTTCGCACGTACATGAAAATTTCTGCAGCGTTTCTGCACCTCTTGGCAGCAAAGACGCTGTGGAAAATCCGCAGCGTTTTTGATGCGTTTTCATGCGTTGTTTGATGCGTTTTTTGATGCGGATTTACCATGCGTTTTTTCCAATGCATTGTATAGGAAAAACACAGGCAAAAACACACAAAGAATGGACATGCTGCTTTTTTTTTCTGCACATGAAATTCAGTCAGGAAAAATCCTATTGACGTACACAGAACTTGCAAAATTTCATAGGAAACCATGGGATAAGGTTTGCAATGCGTTTTTTGGCCCATTTCTGCAGGAAAAAACACACCAAAAATGCACTGTGTGCACATAGCCTTAATGTGTGATTGGTGAGGATGTGGTGCAGAAAGTAGAGTTTTTCCAAGAGTGGGCGGTGGGACTGTGGAAGGTTCGAGGAATGGAGGCGGAGCTGGGGGGCACGAAAATTTTGCCAGTGTGGGGCTCCGAAATTCCTGGTGGCAGCCCTGTGTGTGTGTATACTGTATGTATATAACTATTTTACATATATTTATACTTTTATATATATATATATATATATATATATATATATATATATACTGTACATATATATATATATATATATATATATATATATATATACACATACATGCACGTCCATTTCTACACACACATATATATATATATATACACCGTTCAAAAAAATAAAGGGAACACTTAAACAACAGAATATAACTCAAAGTAAATCAAACTTTTGTGAAATCAAACTGTCCACTTAGGAATTAACACTGATTGACAATCACTTTCACATGCTGTTGTGCAAATGGAATAGACAATAGATGGAAATTATTGGCAATTATCAAGACACCCTCAATAAAGGAGTGGGTCAGCAGGTGGGGACCACAGACCACATCTCAGTACCAATGCTTTCTGGCTGATGTTTTGGTCACTTTTGAATGTTGGTGATGCTTTCACACTCGTGGTAGCATGAGACGGACTCTACAACCCACAGAAGTTGCTCAGGTAGTGCAGCTAATCCAGGATGGCACATCAATGCGAACTGTGGCAAGAAGGTTTGCTGTGTCTGTCAGCGTAGTGTCCAGAGGCTGCAGGCGCTACCAGGAGACAGGCCAGTACACCAGGAGACGTGGAGGGGTCAACCCAGCAGCAGGACCGCTACCTCCGCCTTTGTGCAAGGAGGAACAGGAGGAGCACTGCCAGAGCCCTGCAAAATGACCTCCAGTAGGCCACAAATGTGCATGTGTCTGCACAAACGGTTAGAAACCGACTCCATGAGGGTGGTATGAGGGCCCGACGTCCACAGATGGGGGTTGTGCTCACAGCCCAACACCGTGCAGGATGTTTGGCATTTGCCACAGAACACCAGGATTGGCAAAGTCGCCACTGGCGCCCTGTGCTCTTCACAGATGAAAGCAGGTTCACACTGAGCACATGTGATACACGTGACTGGAGACGCCATGGAGAGCGATCTGCTGCCTGCAACATCCTTCAGCATGACCGGTTTGGCAGTGGGTCAGTAATGGTGTGGGGTGGCATTTCTTTGGAGGGCCGCACAGCCCTCCATGTGCTCGCCAGAGGAAGCCTGACTGCCATTAGGTACCGAGATGAGATCCTCAGACCCCTTGTGAGACCATATGCTGGTGCGGTTGGCCCTGGGTTCCTCCTAATGCAGGACAATGCCCGACCTCATGTGGCTGGAGTGTGTCAGCAGTTCCTGCAAGATGAAGGCATTGAAGCTATGGACTGGCCCTCCCGTTACCCAGACCTGAATCCGATTGAGCACATCTGGGACATCATGTCTCGCTCCATCCACCAACGTCACGTTGCCCCACAGACTGTCCAGGAGTTGGCGGATGCTTTAGTCCAGGTCTGGGAGGAGATCCCACAGGAGACCATCCGCAACCTCATCAGGAGCATGCCCAGGCGTTGTAGGGAGGTCATACAGGCACGTGGAGGCCACACACAATACTGAGACTCATTTTGACTAGTTTTAAGGACATTACATCAAAGTCGGATCAGCCTGTAATGTGTTTTTCCACTTTAATTTTGGGGGTGACTCCAAATCCAGGCCTCCATTGGTTAATAAATGTGATTTCCATTGATGATTTTTGTGTGATTTTGTTGTCAGCACATTCAACTTTGTACAGAACAAAGTATTCAATGAGAATATTTCATTCATTCAGATCTAGGATGTGTTATTTGAGTGTTCCCTTTATTTTTTTGAGCAGTGTATATAGCAGTGTATATATATATATACACTCCAGGGGTGTAACAATCACAGTCGCATAGATGGCCCACCGACGCTAGCACCTACTGCAGCTGGATGTGCATATTGCAGCAAAGGGACCCTCCGGCTTCCTGCGCTACAATATACACCGGCAGCCAATCAGAGGCCAACAGCTGACGTCGGCATGCTAGGCACTAGCGTCGCATGGCAGTGACGTCATGCGCTGACATAGCAGGCACGCCGACTGCTGTCACCGGCCTCTCCGGCTACAATACAAAACAGGACCCTGTGCGGCATCTGATTGGAGGAAGGTGAGTAGAATTTTTTTAATTTTTGTATGCAGAGACAGAACGGGGACATATATACCAGGAAGGGGTCCAGGATGGGGAACGTATATACCAGGAAGGGGTCTAGGATGGGGGATATATATACCAGGATGGGGGACATATAGACCAGGAAGGGGTCCAGGATGGAGAACGTATATACCAGGATGGGGGACATGTATACCAGGAAGGGGTCCAGAATGGAGAACGTATATGCCAGGATGGGGGACATGTATACCAGGAAGGGGTCGAGGATTGAGGACGTATATACCAGGAAGGGGTCCAGGATGGGGAATATATATATCAAGGTGGGGGACATATAAACCAGGAAGGGGCCCAGGATGGGGAACATATATACCAGGAAGGGGTACAGGATGGGGAACGTATATAGCAGGAAGGGGTCTAGGATGGGATATATATATACCAGGATGGGGGACTTATAGACCAGGAAGGGGCCCAGGATGGAGAACGTATATACCAGGATGGGGGACATGTATACCAGGAAGGGGTCCAGAATGGAGAACGTATATACCAGGATGGGGGACATGTATACCAGGAAGGGGTCGAGGATTGAGGACGTATATACCAGGAAGGGGTCCAGGATGGGGAATATATATATCAAGGTCGGGGACATATAAACCAGGAAGGGGCCCTGGATGGGGAACATATATACCAGGATGGGGGACATGTATACCAGGAAGGGGTCTAGGATGGTGGACATATAAACCAGGAAGGGGCCGAGGATGGGGGACATATATAGCAGGAAGGGGGACATATATATACCAGCTTGGGGGACATATATACCTGAAGGTGGCCCAGGAGGGAGGACATATATACCAGGAAGGGGGACATATATACCAGCTTGGGGGGCATATATACCAGGATGGGGGACATGTATACCTGGAGGGGTCCAGGATGGGGGATATATATACCAGGAAGGGGTCCAAGATGGGCAACGTATATACCAGGATGAGAGACATATAAACCAGGATGGGGGACATATATACCAGGATGGGGGACATGTATACCTGCTTGGGGGACATATATACCAGGATGGGGGACATGTATACCTGGAGAGGCCCAGGATAAGGGACAAACTGTATGTACCTGGAAGGGCCTAGGATGTACCTGGAAGGGGCCTAAGATGGGGACCATTACTACATAATGAAGGGGCGACTCAAACACAAGTCTTTATAGGACTTAGAACACTACAAGGGCTCATTCATCTGACCAACATGGATGGGAGGCTCAGGTCCAAATTTTGCAACAGGGCCCATCGGACTCTATTCACATACTGATACACACACACACACAAATATATGTATACACACACATTTATACACATATACACATATATAGACACACACAAATAAATATGCATGCACAAATATAGACACACAGACATACAGATCAATACATATACACATTCATTTATACACACACACATATATACGTTTTTTAGATATATTGTAGCAAAGCCAGGTAGGACTGGGTTAAATCCCCGCACTGCAGGTCTTGATTAGATTCACCTGCATAGCTTTTTATTAAAAACCAGGGCCTGTTATCACTAGGTGTGTCAGTCTGCTGGATGGAGCAGTCAAGTATGCGGCTAGTGAGTGACCAACCAACATTTAAGCTGTACCTGAGAGAGATGTTCCGGGGTCTCTCTGTGAATGGAGACTGCATGGGTCAGCTAGGAAAGCTGAGCAGTCTGTGTGTTGAAACTGCAGAGAACCGTGTGGAAGCTACAGCCTGTTCAGTGTGTACTGGGCCCGGAGTTGAATATTTCTGTTTGGTGCTGGGAGCTGCTAGAGTTCAGGCTGAAGGGGATACTAATTTCATGAATTTTCTTTTAATTTTAAAATTGTTTTAATAAACTATATGTTTCCTTGCTATTATTTTTTCTGTTTTGCAGCTTTTTAACTTAACTTACTGCAGATGTATGTGCGCGATTAGTCTCATAAATTGCGAAATAATTGGTACAAAAAAATAACCATTGAAACATATGTAAGTCTACATTTTTCCAATCTGATTGGGCAACATTAAAAGGTTTTTTTTAATTTTTATTGTTATTCTTTTTTTTCGGATGGCTAAGATGTATTTTTTGATCATTACCCAGCTTGGGGCACATTTTACACAACAGCAGGAGAGCCTGATTACACACCGGCTGACCACAATCTTTCCAGGCTCTAACTTGTAATTCAGGAATTGTGAGAAATTACTGTCTCTTTAACCCTAATAGAAAAAAAATAAACATCTCAGTCCGCCTGATTTTACCATATGTATTCTAAGCTCTGCGGAAATGCACCCTGCTCTTCAAACGTGCCTAGTAATGCAGTCATACATAGAGAGAGAAAATCATGACGTACAAGCAACGATAAAAGTGAGGTGCTTTACAGCAGCTTCCTGACACCACCACACTCCTAACCTTCCAGAACAAGAAGTTCTATGATTCACAGCATATGACGTAGATGCATGCCAACCTTTAGGACCTGCACCTCTCTCAACAGCAGGGGTCTTGTGTCATGTCACGAGGAATGGAGTGGTGACTGTGCATGCGTGACTCTCTCCACTGACTTCTATGGGAGTTCCAAAAATATCCAAGCACATATGCAGGGCCTCCTTACATGACAGGATCCCATTCTCTAGACATCTACTAGACATTTATGGCAAATCCTGCGAAAACGGCAATAATGGTTGCAATGGGACTTTTTTACTATTCAAAAAGTTGGAAAAGTCGGGTGACAACTATTGGACTAGTAATGGTGGCCACGTTGTTGTCACCCTCTTTTTCCCCAAAACCACTATAAAGTTTACCTGTAGCATTCGATGACATGAATAGTTTCTAAAAACAGCGCCACTCCTGTCTACAGGTTGGGCATGGTAATGCAGTTCAGTCTCAAATTTTTCTAGTTTTTAGAAGAAAACAGCCATGTTTTTGTAATCCCGGACAATCTAATTTCACAGGCGATATTCAGCCCCTAAACTGGTAAACTAGTGCTATAGTAAGAGGAAAAACAGTGCTGGTACAACTCATCTCCAAGGATAGGTAGTTTTCAATTTACTTAAAGTGAGACCGTCGTTTTAATTTTTATTTCAGAAATTAAAAGTACACAAGAAAATAAGAAACTTTGTAATATATCTTATCAGAGAAATCTGCTTCTTTCTCCAATTGTCATCTCCTATCCCAGCAATCTGAAGACAGATCTTACTCATGAATCAAGAGTTTTGTGAATGAATGATCAGTCCAGGAGAAGAAAGAAGCAGATTTCCCTAATAAGATATATTACAAAGGTTCTTATTTTAACGTCTACTATTAATTTCTGGAAAAAAAAATTTCAACGACGGTTACACTTTAAGTTTTCTCCGATAGTAAACATCAAGGGTTTGCCCCCAAAAATGGACATATCAAAATGATGCATCAGAATTGGTAGCAAAAAATCCAGAATTTTCGGGGATTTTCTTGATTTTTCAAAAACAATCCTGGCTAATTCAAAGTTGCCCTGTGACAAAAAGGGATGGGGTTAATTTAAAGGGGTATTCCCATCTCCAAAATCCTTTCCCCATATATAGTAGGTGTAATAATATTAGCAAATACGTCCAATGGATACCTAAGCTAATGCAATGCCCTGCACGTGGGGTAAGCGACATAGCTAATCAGAAGAACTATATTACATTTATAATTGACGGTATTGGCTAATATTATCATTATTACACCTACTACATATTAGGATAGGATCTTGGAGATGGGAATACCCTTTTAAGCCTTGGATCAAGGTGGGTGGTTCTGCTCATTTTGGGGGTATTGAGTGCATTCCTCAACGGGGCCAAGAGTGAGACATAAACATTGCTTCTTAGCCTACAACATTGATGGACAGCATGTGATAGGATCCACTAAAATCCAACTTTAGCAAAACCCTTCAAGAACGTGTTTGATACGACCATTATTATTCCTCCGAATCAAGTGCGCCCGTGAGCTCAGGCAGAATGGAAGGGATTTATCTGGCTATAAATTGGTACTTGAGATGCATATGGAAGCGATCACACAACCCCTTTGCTTGTAGGAGCATGTAATTAACAGAACAACAAAAAAAACAACACAACAAAACAAATCAAACACAAAGCATAAAACACAGGGTGACACAATGTAAAGCAGAACATCACCGGCACAACCCGGATAGAGCGCACCAGTAAATTGCCCTAATAAAGCAGACCCTTCAATCCTGAATCTGTAGGATTAATAACCTCTCGTAGAAACAGACAATACGCAATTATAGTAATCGAAAAATAATAGGAAAACTAAAAAAAACATAATAAGTGAATAAAATAAAATTACTTAAAAATTACCTGAATGGGGCAATATATTAGTTATGACTTCCTATTGGAATCAGTACTTACAACAGTTCCTACTTCCCATTTGCCACAAGGCAATGACTGTTGGGGTGGTGGGGCACACTGTTCTCTGGGCAACCAAGGAATCTGGACTCCAAATTATATAAATTTCATAAATATGGGATATAAGCCAAACCAAGAGAAGGAAGCATCCATCTGCAGACAGCTGTTTTGGTGTCTCCTTCTTTTGGAGAATATCCATAGCTATGTTGTTCTTCAAAAGTCCATTAAAAGGGTGGTCCCAACTGGGTAAGCTCTACTCTATCCATAGTATTAAGGTCCAAGGACTGGGACCCTCACTGCCCCCGAGAATGGGGGTCGAAAATGCTTCCATTAGAATGCCAAAGTTGTTAAGTATAGAACAAAGCTAAAGCTCTTTCCTTGGGATCAGCCATGGACCCAACACTCAGATCTCCAACAAGTTCTCAGCTATCCCATGGACAACCACTTTAATGGATCAAACACTTTATAGGGCCAGCATTCTTTTTTTTTTTCAGACTGAGAACCAATTTGTATAACTTTTTTCTTCCCCTAAGGAGCATTGCTTGCCTTTGCCAGTTAGTGGTCTCCATAATGAGAAGCAATGTCCCTAGACTCTTAACTATCTTGTTGTCCTTCTGAATTTTAGCTGAAGAATTGTTTCAAATTTTGACCAAATTTTCATGAGATGCGTGGCGGGTCACAAAATATATAAGTATCACGGAAAAACTTTTTAAAGATACGAGCTTCTTCCATTATGTCATCATAAGTTTGCAGTCAACAATTTGCCATTCATGATGAGATAGATTTCCCAAAATTAGTGGAAGCAAAGTGGTATGCTGGGATGGCAGTAGATCATGAGAGTGACACCAAGTCACTTATAGTATCAGTATTGGTATGGAGAGGTAAAATCCACCGGGTCCATTCCGAAGACTTCAAATTCTCCTTAGCTTGGGCCAAAGTCTAGGCCTAAAGTTGAACATCTCCATTAATTACAATTTTCATTATTGTCCAGGAAGAAAGATCTGGAAGTTGCTGTAACTACATCTCAACAAAATCCTGCAAATCAATATTGTCTTCTTTTATCGAGTGCCTTCATTACGGAGCTGCACAATAAGAGTCTCTGCCATTGTTTTCACAAGATGTCAATGATTCTAGAAAACAATGTCCTGACGCAGGTGACAAAAGACCGTCTACTCCGTAATCTGTCCATGTCCCTGAGATACCGTCACATCTTCTCAGATCAGCGACATGCGGCTTGGATACTAATTAATTATGGCCTCTGAAGGCTTCAAAAGTACCATGCCGATACTTTTGGAGCTAGATCCATATTCATACATAGCCTTGACTCATCTGTGAAGCTGGTTTACATCTACATAGTAATTTTAAGGCAGAGTCAATGGTAGCACAGAGGTGAAGACCCATGGGTAGCATTGGCCCCAACTTAAAAGGGTTGTCCTGTTTGGGACTTAAGTCTGCAGTCATCCTATATGACTGCAAACTTGTGAATCCTCATAGCGTGCATAGTGTGCACAGTCAGGATTCTTCGGTGCCATGATGACCGCGTGGTCATGTAGCCGTAAGTATGCAATTTACATAATTCCAGCCACATTCCAACTAGACATGTTCGGCCTCGCTGAATTCCTTTGAGTTGAATTCCGGCACATGACAACATGCATGCAAATTGTATACTTAAACAGTCATGCGCCCGCTCCTGTTGCCGGCACCCGAGAATCCTGATAGCGTGCACGATGCGCGCTGTGAGGATTTACAAGTCTGCTGTCACATAGAGTGACTGCAGACTTGAACCCCTAGCCTGGACAACCCTTTTAATCTAGTCCCCTCTCTTTTATAATTGGGTGGTCCCACAACAATAAAATAAGTTTGGAGAACGATTGCTCAATGGACCCTCTCTCGAACAAGGAATGAAGAGGCACAAGAGAAGGACTATCCTTCCTAGACTGAGAGCTATTTTAACTTATGTGATGGTCTCTCTCTACGCTACGTAAACCCCTACCCACAGAACCGGACTAGTCAAATGCAGTTTGGTCATCGTCAATAGATAATTTTGTACCATTATCTAATTTTGGCCAAACATTTTAGGTTCTCGGAAAACTTTTTCATAGAAGGCAGTCTTCTGTTCAACATCATTATCATGTCTCACTTGGGAGGACCTGTCTTGTTCTGCATTACATAGACAACTCATTTTTTTCAAGAAATATTGGGTAATGCTTCATTTCACCTGTGGAGGTGCTACAGGAAAGCTGAACATTTAGAGCCAGATTTCCCCAAAGATTTCATCTAATAGTTTGAAGTTCCTACAGAGGGACACTTTGTGATCAAGGGCGCCATCTAACAAGTAGGGATTGTCCAAAAAGGAGAACATGGGTCTGAGACCTTGAACCGTCACTGGTTGGATCTTGTGATCACATCAAGAGATCTCCTTTGAGATTATCATTTACCGTGAATGTGCTGGAAATCCAAGTAAAAGTAATCATTTAGGAAGTAAGGAGATATCAGATGATCAGCTATGATTGGTAGGAAGGAGGGAAGGACCTCACAATCAACATACAAGGTCATAAGAGACCAATCCTGAGACCTGATCCACGGCACAGTAGTAAATCTCAGATGCTGCTGAAATCATGGTGAGAGTGTCTTCTCTACATGAACCTCCATTGTCTTCATTCTTTAAAGTAATAATTCGAAATCTCCAAAAAGTATTTACTCCTTCACACTAGATATTGCTATGATCGAGCCCACTACATAATGCCTTAGAAAAAAAATGTGCTCTTGAAGGCAGTTTTATGTAACACTTAGAATGAATGGAAACATATCCTATGTTACTATAGATCTCCCTGGAGAGAACACAGAATCAATTCATTCCAGCAGTGGAAAAAAAGTGTAAGTCATCTCAGGAAATATTCAGCCTGCTCGGCTGTATTTAGCTTGGGAAAACAAATGTTACCATAGTTCTAGTTTTTTTTTTCCTTTTTACTGTTCTTATTGATTTTATGGGCTTTGTATACATTTGATTTGTTTAGCAGGGAGGCGCCCAAACCAAGTCTTCTGGTGCAACCAAGGGTCTTCACGTCAACGCTATATAGATGATCTCTACCTACTGACCTAACCTCTGTCATTTCTCTCTTCCAACAATATGCCATGAAAGAATTTACAAAGCAAGTCCATTACCATCAAGGTAGGTCAAGACAGTGTCCAAACCATTTTTTTAAGCTGTACCGGTCTACTCTATGAAGGTCTCTGCATCCAAAGGTTTTTTTTTTACATTTTTTTCAAGATTTTTCATAGAAGATCTTGTAGTCCTTATTGATTTTATGGGCTTTGTATACATTTGGTTTGTTTAACAAAGCGGCCCTCAAATCATGTCCTCTGGTGACTGAAGGACCTTCACGTCAACACTACATAGATGATCTCTGCCTACTGACCTAACCTCTGTCATTTCTCTTTTCGAACAAGATGGCATGAAAGAATTTATGGTGCAAGACCATTACCATCAACGTAGGTCAAGGCAGTGTCCAAACTACTTTTTTACTCTTTTTGGTCTACTCTATGAAGGTCACTGCATCCAAAAGTTTTTTCCAAGATTTCATTTACAAAATCTTTTAGTCCTTATTGATTTTATTGGCTTTGTATGCATTTGATTTGTTAGCAGGGAGGCCTTCAAATTATATCCTCTGGTAGACCCAAGGGTCTCAACGTCAACTCTACATGGATGATATCTACCTACTGACCTAACCTCTGTCATTGCTCTCTTCGAACAAGATGGCGTGAAAGAATTTACAAGGTAGACTAGTGTCCAAGCATTTTTAAGCTGTGGTGGTCTACTGTATGGAGCCAGTAATGGTAAGACAATATACAGGTCATGTTTCATTTAAATTTGGCACAAAAACTCACAAATCTAGCCCAGTCTACCAGCCAACTGCATGGGGAAGATTATGTGCCTTGACTAAGATCTAATATCTGTTCTTATCAGTCGTCAGAATGGGGCGATTGGTAATGGACAAGTACATTATACATGGAGTTTTAGTTCTGGATGCATGAAGGTTAGCCCAATAGCTGTCTATGAGTGACTTATCTTCTGGATCCAAGCAATGAGGTGCAGAGGTATCGTGACCATGAAGTGCCTTAAATTACTACAGTTTACAGTACATTAGTACCTCACTTTTGAGCACACAGCTCTGAATGCCTGGAAAAGTGCTAAGGAACTTTCATCATTCTGGCCCCGTGTTCACACCAGCATAACATGTTGCGCATCTCCGATTATTTAATTCCTTGTTTTGCACATTAGTTTATCACAAGGATTTTTTGGGGAAGTTTTTTGGGGAAGTTCCTCAAGGTCTACGGCAATGTGTATGGTCATAATGTTCCTCAGTCCCCCTGCAACCAAAGCTCCCACTTCTAAAGAAAGCCAAACCACACAACTTTGGCTCTTGGAGGATACCGATGTGGCAACCCAACTACATTTTGGGACCAAGAGCCTAAGCTATGACGACTGCTGACCCTTGCTGAGGTTTCTAAATCCAATTGTTGGGGAACGGGAAGGTTTGTAGGGCTTTGGTCTATTTGGAGAGGGCTTACAATGGTTGCATCCTTGTGCCCTTTTTTTGAGCATTTGTGTGGAGAAGGCACGTTTTTCGGCTTGTCTGGGGCAATGTCTCACAATTCTGGATATTATGAATGCATTTACCCTGCAGGATTATCATGCATTCTTAGCTTCACGATAATCATGCAGTCTGTGCAAACAAGGAAGTAAAATATCTCCAACCCGCAAATATGTGAGTCAACACATCAGGAGTTGTCACAGGTGACCTCTCTATGGGGTATCTGAGTTGATAAAGAAGAACGCATAGACAGGAACCCCCTTTTAATGTTATACCAAATTCCCAAGTACAATACACACATCCCCAACTTAGTTTGTTTTATAAAGGAGGTCCTTATCGTCAACTAGTTGGAACCTCCATGGGCTCCTTGATACCACTTTATCTCACAATAGAGGAACTTCAGTAAACCCAAAATCTCCATCATCATAACTACATTTCCTACCACCATTAACCAAAAACAACAAAAATTACCACAATCACTTGTAAAATAATGAACAGTAATAGCAAAATGTCTGAAATTTTGAGCAGGAGATTGATTTACAGTATGTCAACTTTGGCCCCAGGACAAGAGGCAGAAGCATGAGATGAAGTCAAGATAAATGGGGGAAGAGGAAAAGGAGGAGTAAATCTTGGATTTTATGTACTTATGCAGCAGAGATTAATCTGAATAACTTCAGAAAATACCAAACTGTGGCAACAAGGGTTGTCACCAAGTTTTCCCAGACTCTTAAGTAGTAAAAATAACTATTCATGATAGATACCCAACAATCAAAGGTTGCCAACTCCCATCATAAAAATAGAGCTATGAGGATGAGATGAGTAGAACTTACTGTGGTTTCCGTAGAGTTAGATAATTGAGGGCCAAGGCCCATCTGGCAGAATTTTTGCCGGCCCCTCTTTAGGACCATCCAGGGGCATACATAGAAATCATGGGGCCCCATAAAAGAAGATGAAATTACCCCACCACCCACCCCCAAAAAAATCAACATTCTACAAGGACACTGAATAGCATACCTCACAACTTTGCAGTCTGTACAAAGTAATTTTCCTTCCACTGAAGCCCTAGATTCCCCTTTCATTGCCCCCATAAAGTATGATGCCAACAAAAGCGCCCCACAAGAATGGTATGATACCCCCATAGAGATTTCCCCCACAGTACCCTCCACATGCACAATATAATGACCCTACTTATTTTACAATTAATTGAGGCAGTTGTGGCTGTTTTTAGTTATGTAGATTTTGGGTTTGGGTGATGTTCCTGTGTCATGAGATCAAGGGATTTATAAAGAGCCCATGGAGGTTCCCACTAGTTGGAGTTAAGTACCTCCTCTATAAAGCAAACCAAGTTGTGAGCTGTTTTGTACTTGGCACCATCTAGGACATTTGGTATAACATTAAAGGGGTCCTGTCTATCTGCTCTTGTTTATTAGCTCAGATACCCCCAATAGGTCATGAGAACATCCCACAAAGAGATGACCTGATGTTCTGACCCCCATATTAACTGATCGGAGGTCATTTAATTGCCTGTTAATGCTTGTTCAAGATAATCCTGCAGGGTAAATGCACCTATAAGATCCAGAGTTGTGAGATGTGGCCCTAGAAAAGTCCAGGAACGTGCCTCCTCCACCCAAATGCCACGGAAAATGTGCACAAGGATGCAATCTATCGCAAGCCCTTTCCCGATGGCCCGATAGGTAGATAGATCGATAGATAGGAGATAGATCCAGAACATATTTACTAATACTCAGACGTGTTAGGCCGGCCTGGAAAGCTTTATGAACTCTCTAAAACCTCCTATTTAGGAGGAAATGAACGCTCAGCGTGTCCAACGCCATTCAGTAATATTTATCCTAGGATGGAATGAAAGTGAGAGCAGAGTAAGCAGAGGAGTGAAGACTTACAGCTCGGTCCGGACTTCCCTGCACGGAAAACGATATAGACAATGCTATTAGTCTATGTCTGCAATACTGGATCAACCCTGCCATCTCCTGGCGTGGAGCAGGCACGCCGCACTTCCCGTACCACTGTTTTACGTGAGCAATTCTTAACGAACCAGCAAGCAAAACAAAATGCAAATTTAGCAGAGCTGACTTTGTCATCAAACTCTTGCAGAGCCGTGTAAATCTACTTATCGAAAATATACCGTATGTTATTTTCTACTCCATTCACATCCAAATTTGTTGATTCCTGCATTCTAGACGGTCATATTCCAATTTACCAACTATTTTACTGTTATGTGTAGCTTCTTTCCCTCCTACTATACCACTTAGCCTAAAATACATACAGTATAAAAACATCGGCTTCATATGGTCCACATATTTGACTTTAGCGCTGACAACCTGTGCGTGGGTGATGGATACCAGAAAGCAAAGATCACTTACAGGGTGTACGGCATGTGATTTTTGTCGAAATCGGAAAAGAGGAAATTGGCTCAAGTTTAGGGAGGTGAGGTGTGTATTTGACCATTATTAAAGGGGATGTTCCACTGAGTCAAAAGTTGGGAGTTTTTTGTTCTTATTTTATTCCCGCTGGTCCACTGAGTATTCCGTTCTTTTTCTTTTGTAAATCCGCCATACGGTTGCAAAGATATAGGCCTTTTTCTTTAGTACAAGTTTGAACGGTCTTCATCAAGGGGGGGTGTGGCACAAAGGATTCTATTGGGCGTGTCTTTAGGCTGCTCTGCATAATTACCCAGTGAGCCACGCCCTCTAGGTAAAGACCATTAAAAAGTAGCACTGAATAAAAAAGCCCATATCTCTGGAACCATATGAGGGATTTAAAAAAAACAAAAGACGAAATACTCAGGGGAACAGTGAGAATAAAATAAGAGCAAAAACTAGCCATTTTTAACCTAGTGATAGGACCCCTTTAAGAATAGACAGACTTTTTCTCTTTTCATTCGAGTCTCTATAGAGTATATTTTGCCAAGAGAGGAGGACATAGAGGAGGAGTGTCAAAAAAACCCCACAAAAGAGGGTGAATAAATGACTATGTGCAACTCCATCTGCAAACACTTTCATCGGATCTGCAATGTAATAAAATGTGTTGCTAAGCTACAAGCTATTACAGAAGTTCATTAAAGGACATTTTGTTCGACAAAGCCACCAGACATTTAGGAACTAAAGACTAAAGACAGAATATAGGGATCCTCATCCTGAAGGAAAACTGGGGTTCACTTACTTTTTAAAAAAAAAAACACATTTAATTGGCTGCTAAATATGTAACAGGCGTTTTTTTAGCGATGGCTTCCTGCTGGAATAAATTGAGCTCGTCCCTGAGATGATCCTTTATTCCCGTTCCATAGAGGAGTCTATTACGCAGCGATGCTATAGAGCGCTCCTCTTCATTGAAGTCAAGGATTTAATGTCTGACCTGCCATTGATAAAACACCGCCCCCATTGAATTAGTCACGTGACCATGTTTATGTACGGCAGGAGGCGGATAAGAATAGGAGCCATTTGATGCAGTCTTTTATGCAGTGAGACAGCTTTGTGCTAAAAAAACAAGATTAATAAAGTTTAAAAAAAAAAAAAAAAAATTGGGTTTAGCAAAATTTTGGGGGGTCCAGATGACTATTTTATTTGAATGGGAGGGTCTCCTAACTTTCCCCTGACTGATGTTTTAATAACCACTCCTTTTGTTCTCAGTGAGGTTTGACGTCTACCATCACCAACCATAGTAGATCTCATGGGGCTGATTCTCTGTCACCCGGTCATGCGTGGGGCTTTTCCACTAGCTTTCAAACTCTGCCAGTGCAATCGGGCTATTATTAAAAGTAGAAACAAGTGTTACTCACTTTCTGGAGGGGTGAGATATCCCATCCATAGGTCACCTGAAATTCAGCCAATCAGATGCCTCAGTGCTCAGGGGTCTGAATGGACAGGATGACATCACATTTTGCAATATCAGTCGGCCCATTTATATGAAGGCAAGGTAGAAGTGGAACACTGACTTATAGAGTGTCTACCTCCAGTGATGGGGAGCTAATTTGCATATTTATTTTCCCAGAGAACATTGCCTGGCCCATAAGATTCACTACAGCAGCTTGTGGTCTCTACAAGATCTAGTAACCCCCTATATCAATGCTGACATAATTATATTATAATGGATCCCTCACTCCAAAAAAACCTCTGGGGCTGGGACCCCCATCAATCCCAAGAATGGGGCCATGGAGTTGGGTGAATGGAGTAGGGGCGAGAATCTCCGTCCATCTCACCACTTAAAATGAGGGTTTCAGAGCCATGATTTTTGAACCCACCAAGTTATCACTAAGATAGAAATAACCCTTTAAGAATTTCTTAAAGGGAACTTATCACTTGCCCTAAATATGTATTTGTTTTACCCACCATAAAAGGTCCTGTTTTTCTGAATCTGGTGATATTTTTCTTTTTTTCCTGGGCCTCTCTGTTCCAGAGATATGGACATGTATATAACACTAGTCTTTTTAGCCAACTAGGCGCGGTCCTCATTGACATGCCCACGCAGAACAGTTGAGACCTTCGCCCATTTGGCTAAAAAGACAACAGAGAAGAAGGGGCGATATCTCTGGAACGGAGAGGCGCAGGAAGAAAAGAAAAACATCGCCGGATTCAGGAGAACAGCGGCATTTACAGCACATTGAAATAAGGAATAAAAAAAAATACATATTTTTGACAGGTTCTCTTTAAACGGTACGTTCTTTACAGGATATGCAACTTGAGGGTGAAAGCGACAAAGTAGAGGACAAAAGTATGAGTAAGCTCAATGCCAGGCAGCGGCTTCCACACATGAGGGGAAATCAACAGGCCGAATGTGAGTTGTTGTTTTTTCTAGCCGCTAATTGTGGAAATGCCGCCACCATGTGCATCGTAAGCCGCAGTCGTTTAGAAGAATTAGACCTGGCAAGGCAGAAGTAAGTGAATATACATTACACGGCCCAAGGTGATGAGTGTGCAGAATACGTGCATATTATATTTCAATGGTCTAAAGAGGTCGTATTTAGCAGTAAGTGGCATCAGCAGTATTACTACGGCGAAACACAGACATAATCAGAAATAATGAAGTAGGTCATAACAGACTAAGCATCTTCATAGCGTAGGCATTATAAACACCGGGCTAATGCTAAGATAAGAGCGAGGAAGGGGAAGGAAGTCATGCTGAGATGAGAACCGAGTTACATAAATTCATATGACCTCACTAGGGAGCCCCCGAGGATCAATGTGCTTTATTTTGCAGTGTATGGTGGTATTATTTGAGAGGAGTATAACAGTATTAAGTGGGTATTATATGGCAATCTTAACATGATTTAATCAGTCCTAAATTTGATTGCAAATAGTGTATGCTCCTCTTAAAAGGGGTGGGGTTTAACAAACTCCACCCAAAAAAGGGCACTCCCATTCAGGTTTGGACAGTCAAGGGGGAGGAGCTTAAACATACCATCCAAGATGTTGATGAGCATTTAGGATATGCTCTGTGTATGGCTACTACTGTATACAGTATTACTTGGGCACTATATGATGGTACTAGATGGTGGCCTGATTCTAACGCATCGGGTATTCTAGAATATGTATGCGGCCGACCGGGCGCAATCAGCAGAGTATTGTTTAAATTTGGCGCCAAAATCGCTGATTGGTCGCGGCCGGCAACCTCGACCAATCACCAAAGCGGTGTTTAAATTTGGCGGCAATATCGGTGATTGGTTGCGGGCGGTGGCCGCGACCAATCTGCGAAACGTGTTAGTGAGGACCGGAGAGCGTGTTTAAATTTGGCGCCAAACTCGCTTATTAGTCGCGACCAATCAGCAATATGGTGTTTAAATTTGGCGCCAATGTCGCTGATTGGTCGCGGCCGGCGGTCGCAACCAATCAGCAAAGCGGTGTTTAAATTTGGCGCCAATATCGCTGATCGGTCGCGGCCGGCGGTCGCGACCAATCAGCAGAGCGGAGTTTAAATTTAACGCCAATATTGCTGATTGGTGTTTAAATTTGGCGCCAAAATCGCTGATTGGTCGCGGCTGCGACCAATCAGCAGAGCGGGGTTTAAATTTGGCGCTAGTAATGCTGATTGGTCGTGGCCGGCGACCGCGACCAATCAGCAGAGCGGTGTTTAAATTTGGTGCCAATAATGCTCATTGGTCGCGGCCGGCGACCGCAACCAATCAGCAGAGCGGTGTTTAAATTTGGCGCCAATGTCGCTGATCTGTCGCGGCCGGCGACCGCTCAGCAGAGCGGTGTTTAAATTTGGAGCCAAAATCGTTGATTGGTCGCGGCAGGCGACTGCGACCAATCAGCAAAGCGGTGTTTAAATTTGGCGCCAAAATCGCTGATTGGTCACGGCCGGCGACCACGACCAATCAGCGAATCTAATTAGTGAGAACCGGGGAGCGGCGCTGCCTGTGCGGGTACTTCCGCTGCGAGCAGCCAGGAGATGAGCGGCTGCTCGCAGCAGAAGTATCCCGTCCGGCGGCGCCGCTTCCCGGTCCTCCCTTCACATTTGCAGTCGGGAGATCATCGGCCCTAGGCGCTGATCTCCCGATGGTAGCCGCATGGAGGGCAGCGGCGCCGCCGGTTGGGGTCCTTCTGCTGCGAGCAGCCGGGAGATGACTGGCTGGCGCCAGTCATCTCCCGGCTTCATCGCCGCTGACTTCCGTGCGGCAGATGAGCCACTAACGGCCGCCATCTTTTTCTGAAATCCCGCGTCACTGATTGGCCGCGGCTGGACCAATCAGCGACGCGGGATTTCCTGGACAGAAGGACAGACAGACAGAAGGGATAAGACGATTATATATATTAGATTATATGGTAATATATGGCGTATACACTCACTATTCGGCAGAACCATTTTGACTTTTCATAGAGCCTCTTGCTTGGCTCTGGACCCTGGTCCTCCAAATAGATAGACCCTCCGGAGGTACGATGGATACGCCACAAATATTTAAGATGGGAATACTAATTTAAAGGGGCATTCCAGTCTACTCACTAGGTAGTTGATAATTTTTAGACTTCTGTGGGTTTCATCACCAAAACATTCACTCTTGTTGGATCAGGGATATAAGATAGGTGATAATTTTTAGACTTCTATGGGTTTCATCACCAAAACACTCACTCTTGTGGGATCAGGGACATAGGATAGGTGATAATTTTTACACTTCCATGGGTTTCATCACCAAAACACTCACTCTTGTGGGATCAGGGACATAGGATAGGTGATAATTTTTACACTTCCATGGGTTTCATCACCAAAACACTCACTCTTGTGGGATCAGGGGACATATGATAAGTGATCATTTTAAGACTTCTATGGGTTTCAACAACAAAACACCCACTATTGTGGGATCAGGAACATTCCCTGTCCTCGCCTAGCCACAAACCACGGAGTTGGATGAAGAGCATAGTCGTATATATATGCCTGCCACTCATTTCCTATGGAAGAGCAGTGCTTGGCTATCTATCTTCATAACGGGAAGAACAGTCTGTCTTTTCGGAGATCTCTCAGTATTGGGGCACCTACATCGATATAAAAATTATCACCTATCTAGTAGATAGGTTTTCATTTTGGAAAAAAGGTTTTGCACATTTGGGGCCAATTTTTTTTTTTTACATAATTCCATGTATTTTGGGCAATTAAATATTTTTGCAATTGTATTTTTGGCCTGTAAAAGCCAAACGGTGCAAAATACGTAATGCAACCCAATTGCAAAAATTATTTTTAGCCCCAAATACATGTATTTAAGTAAAAAAAAAAAAAGTTCTCCAAGGTGAGCAAGCCCTGTAAGCACATCCTCTCTAAAAAGCTGAGCTGACCACTAGCTTTGTATAAAGACCCCTGTTACTCATTACTTCCCCACCCAGGCTTACACACAGTAGTATTATGGTATTTTTCCTGTAAGTTTACTGTAAAATCTATTGCTATGAGGACATCGACGTGCGGTAATAATAATGCCGTAGTGTGATGATTAATGTACAGGAGCCGAGCGATCAAAGATTCTAAGTACAACACGTTGCACGGACGTCGCTCATAAATAGTCATCTCTCAGTCCTTGCTGGAGGCGTCCTGAGTCCCCAGCAGCCAGGTGCAGCTTCATGCACTATTAACCGGCTCCATCCCTCCAGAGCGCCAGTATGTAACCACCATACTATATGGGACATAGTACAGAGGCGGCTCTACCAAGTAGGTGAATGGGACTGGCTTAGAGGGGAACTCCAGGAATGATGCAAGTTTTGAAGTAGTAATTCTAGGAACTCAGATAGATAGATAGATAATAGATAGAAGTATAGATAGACAAGTTACTGCCATAAAGGGGAACTCTGGAACTGGTACAGTTTTTCCGCAACCCTAGATTTCCCTAGCTATCGATGATACAATCAAATGGTTGTTGTTATATAGGGGCTGCTCCAGTATTAAAAATAATATACATTGTAAATAATGAAAAAAAAAACATAAATAATAATATTTGCCATTTACATGCTGTTAAAAAATCCTAGTGTTCAAAATGTATAGCAATGTGCATGTCCACCTCCTGAACCGAGTGCTGATGGACACACATGCTCAGTCACTCCCTCCACAGTCTGTTCTCTGTATACTGCTGAGTTTCTCATAGAAATACATTCCTGACTGCTTGCCAGGAAAGGAGAAGAGCGTCTGCTAGCATGTTAGCAGCATGGCAGTATTCCCTTCTGTGGATGAAGGAATGTAGGAAGGAACCATTTAGTCAGCTGCCAGAGGGAGAAGGAGACTGAAGGAAGGAACCATATAGTCAGCTGCCAGAGGGAGAAGGAGACTGAAGGAAGGAACTATGCAGTCAGCTACCAGAGGGAGAAGGAGATTCAAGGAAGGAATTATACAGTCAGCTACCAGAGGGAGAAGGAGACTCAAGGAAGGAACTATACAGTCAGCTACCAGAGGGAGAAGGAGACTCAAGGAAGGAACTATACAGTCAGCTACCAGAGGGAGAAGGAGACTCAAGGAAGGAACTATACAGTCAGCTACCAGAGGGAGAAGGAGATTCAAGGAAGGAACTATACAGTCAGCTCCCAGAGGGAGAAGGAGACTCAAGGAAGGAACTATACAGTCAGCTACCAGAGGGAGAAGGAGACTCAAGAAAGGAACTATACAGTCAGCTTCCAGAGGGAGTAGGAGACTCAAGGAAGGAACTATACAGTCAGCTACCAGAAGGAAAAGGAGACTCAAGGAAGGAACTATGCAGTCAGCTACCAGAGGTAGAAGGAGACTCAAGAAAGGAACTATACAGTCAGCTTCCAGAGGGAGGAGGAGACTCAAGGAAGGAACTATACAGTCAGCTACCAGAGGGTGAAGGAGACTGAATGAAATAACTATACGGTCAGATACCAGAGGGAGAAGGAGACTTAAGGAAGGAACTATACAATCAGCTGCCAGATGAAGAAGGAGACTCAAGGAAGGAACTATACAGTTAGCTACCAGAGGGAGAAGGAGAGTCAAGCAGGGAGCTATACGGTCTGCTACCTGAGGGAGAAAGAGACTCAAGGAAGAAACTATACAGTCAGCTGACAGATGGAGAAGGAGACTCAAGGAAGGAATTATACAGTCAGCTGCCAGATGGAGAAGGAGACTTAAGGAAGGAACTCAAGAAAGACTCAAGGAAGTCAGCTGCCAGAGAGAGAAGGAGACTGAAGGAGGAACTATATGGTCACCTGCCAGAGGGAGAAGGAGACTGATTCTATCCACATCCTGCCCCAGGAACACTAAGGGGACACAGGATAAAAAATATATAAGCTACTGACGGGTAAAGCATGGCGTATTTCCTGGAAAACTGACAACCAATAAGTCCTACAACACATTTTTTATGTGAATTTTTATATGGCTTTCCTACTAATTTTTATCTAATTTCTATAATCATCTGATAATCTAAAATATTTAATAATTTGGCACCTTAAAAGTAATTTGTGATGATTTGTTGTTCCATTTCATGCTGGTGTCTTTTTAAGAGGTTAAGAAATAAAAGTTTGTCTATAAAGTGTCGACTGCAGCACAAAAGATTTAAAATAATACTGCTATTTGACGATAATTTCAATATTGGCCTAGGGACAGACTACCAATAGCATCATAAGAATGCCACTTTCCAAAGGTGATTGAATTTGGTGATATGTGCCCCGATGTAACACATATTTCCCATATAGCAGTCGTATTGGGCACTAGTATGTGATCACTATATGGCGGTATTATCTGGCCAAATGTATCCTATTATTTGGGCACTGTATGGCTCTGCCATGTGTTCATTGTACAGCAGAATTATGTAGCCACTAGTACTATGTGGCATGTGGACACTGTATGGTGCTGTTATTTAGACACGGTATGTTAGTATTATATAAGAAGTGTATGGTAACTTTTTCTGCTGGGTATTACAATGTGGGAAATGTACAGTATATTTGAGCTCAGTATGGCACTGCTATGTGTTCAAAGTATGGCAGCAATATTTGACCACTATTTGGTAGTATGTGGGCACTATATTTTGACACTATATGGTGGTATTTATTTAATATTTAATAAGACGTTTATTCCTCTATCCAACAATGAAGATCCCCTCCCACCCACACACTCACAGATGTACCCTTCTTCCAGCAGGGGTCTCTGAGGCCCTGTACCAGGTTCTGGTGTTCTGAGAGCCATGACGTTACTTTTTCCATCCTTGGTAGATGGATAAGATGGCTCCACATCATGTTTTCTCGGCACATAAGATCTGGGGTTTGGCCTGGGGTCTGATTTCTGGGGTTTGGTCTGGCGTCTGATATTTGGAGTTTGGTCTGGGGTCTGATTTCTGGGGTTTGGCCTGGGGTCAGATTTTTAGGGTTTGGTCTGGGGTCTGATTTCTGGGGTTTGGTTTGGGGTCTGATATTTGGAGTTTGATCTGGGGTCTGATTTCTGGGGTTTGGCCTGGGGTCTGATTTCTGGACTTTGGCCTGGCGTCTGATATTTGGAGTTTGGTCTGGGGTCTCATTTCTGGGGTTTGGCCTGGGGTCAGATTTTTAGGGTTTGGTCTGGTGTCTGATTTCTGGAGTTTGGTCTAGGGTCTGATTTCTGGGGTTTGGTCTGGGGTCTGATTTTTAGGATTTGGCTTGGGGTCTGATTTCTGGCGTTTGGACTGGGGTCTGGTTTCCGGAGTTTGGTCTGGGGTCTGATTTCTGTGGTTTGGCCTGGGGTCAGATTTGTAGGGTTTGGTCTGGGGTCTGATTTGTGGGGTTTCTCTGGGGTCTGATTTCTGGGGTTTGGTCTGGAGTCTGATTTCTGGAGTTTGGCCTGGGGTCTGAGTTCTAGGGTTTGGTCTGGGGTCTGATTTCTGGAGTTTGGTCTGGGGTCTGATTTCTGGGGTTTGGCATGGGGTCTGATTTCTGGAGTTTGGTCTGGGGTCTGATTTGTGGGGTTTCTCTGGGGTCTGATTTCTGGGGTTTGGTCTAGAGTCTGATTTCTGTGGTTTGGCCTGGGGTCTGATTTCTGGAGTTTGGTCTGGGGTCTGATTTCTGGGGTTTGGCATGGGGTCTGATTTCTGGAGTTTGGTCTGGGGTCTAATTTGTGGGGTTTCTCTGGGGTCTGATTTCTGGGGTTTGGTCTGGAGTCTGATTTCTGGGGTTTGGCCTAGGGTCTGATTTCTGGAGTTTGGCCTGGGGTCTGATTTATGGAGTTTGGCCTGGGGTCTGATTTCAGGGGTTTGGTCTGGAGTCTGATTTCTGGGGTTTGGCCTGGGGTCTGATTTCTGGGGTTTGGCATGGGGTCTGATTTCTGGAGTTTGGTCTGGGGTCTGATTTGTGGGGTTTCTCTGGGGTCTGATTTCCGGGGTTTGGTCTGGAGTCTGATTTCTGGGGTTTGACCTGGGGTCTGATTTCTGGAGTTTGGCCTGGGGTCTGATTTATGGAGTTTGGCCTGGGGTCTGATTTCAGGGGTTTGGTCTGGAGTCTGATTTCTGGGGTTTGGCCTGGGGTCTGATTTATGGAGTTTGGCCTGGGGTCTGAGTTCTAGGGTTTGGTCTGGGGTCTGATTTCTGGAGTTTGGTCTGGGGTCTGATTTCTGGGGTTTGGCATAAGGTCTGATTTCTGGAGTTTGGTCTGGGGTCTGATTTGTGGGGTTTCTCTGGGGTCTGATTTCTGGGGTTTGGTCTGGAGTCTGATTTCTGGGGTTTGGCCTGGGGTCTGATTTCTGGAGTTTGGTCTGGGGTCTGATTTCTGGGGTTTGGCATGGGGTCTGATTTCTGGAGTTTGGTCTGGGGTCTGATTTGTGGGGTTTCTCTGGGGTCTGATTTCTGGGGTTTGGTCTGGAGTCTGATTTCTGGGGTTTGGCCTGGGGTCTGATTTCTGGAGTTTAGCCTGGGGTCTGATTTATGGAGTTTGGCCTGGGGTCTGATTTCTGGGGTTTGGTCTGGAGTCTGATTTCTGGGGTTTGGCCTGGGGTCTGATTTATGGAGTTTGGCCTGGGGTCTGAGTTGTAGGGTTTGGTCTGGGGTCTGATTTCTGGAGTTTGGTCTGGGGTCTGATTTCTGGGGTTTGGCATGGGGTCTGATTTCTGGAGTTTGGTCTGGGGTCTGATTTGTGGGGTTTCTCTGGGGTCTGATTTCTGGGGTTTGGTCTGGAGTCTGATTTCTGGGGTTTGGCCTGGGGTCTGATTTCTGGAGTTTGGCCTGGGGTCTGATTTCTGGAGTTTGGCATGGGGTCTGATTTCTGGGGTTTGGTCTGGAGTCTGATTTCTGGGGTTTGGTCTGATTTTTAGGATTTGGCCTGGGGTCTGATTTCTGGCGTTTGGACTGGGGTCTGGTTTCTGGGGTTTGGTCTGGGGTCTGATTTCTGGGGTTTGGCCAATGGCCTGGGGTCTGATTTCTGGGGTTTGGTCTGGGGTCTGATTTCTTGGGTTTGGTCTGGGGTCTGATTTCTGGACTTTGGTCTGTGGTTTGATTTTTAGGGTTTGGTCTGGGGTCTGATTTCTGGGGTTTGGTCTGGGGTCTGATTTCTGGACTTTGGTCTGTGGTCTGATTTTTAGGGTTTGGTCTGGGGTCTGATTTCTGGACTTTGGTCTGTGGTCTGATTTTTAGGGTTTGGTCTGGGGTCTGATTTCTGGGGTTTGTTCTGGGGTTTGATTTCTGGGGTTTGGTCTGGGATCTAATTTCTAGGGATCTGAAATTTGGGGTCATATTTAGCATCAGACATTCTAGGATCTGATTTCTGGGGTTTGGTCTGGGGTCTGATTTCTGGAGTTTGGTCTGGGCTCTGATTTTTGGGGTTTGGTTTGGTCTGGGGTCTGATTTCTGGTGTTTGGTTTGGGGTCTGGTGTCTGGGGTTTGGTCTGGAGTCTGATTTCTAGGGTTTGGTCTGGGGGCTGATTTCTGGGGTTTGGTCTGGAGTCTGATTTCTTGGGTTTGGTCTGATTTTTAGGATTTGGCCTGAGGTCTGATTTCTGGCATTTGGACTGGGGTCTGGTTTCTGAGGTTTGGTTTGGTGTCTGATTTCTGGGGTTTGGCCTTGGGTCTGATTTCTGGACTTTGGTCTGGGGTCTGATTTCTGGGGTTTGCTCTGGGGTCTGATTTCTGGGGTTTGGTCTGTGGTCTGATTTTTAGGGTTGGTCTGGGGTCTGATTTCTGGGGTTTGTTCTGGGGTTTGATTTCTGCGGTTTGGTCTGGGATCTAATTTCTAGGGATCTGAAATTTGGGGTCAGATTTAGCATCAGACATTCTAGGATCTGATTTCTGGGGTTTGGCCTGGTGTCCAAATTTTTTTTCCAAATCTGCCGTCTGAATATTGGAATCTGAATATTGGGGTCTGATTTCTGGGGTTTGCTTTGAGGTTTGAATTATAGCATCAGATCTGGCGTCTGAAAAATGGGGTCTTGGTTCTAGGGTCTGATTTCTGGGGTCTGAATTACGAGGTCTGGTGTGATGTCTGAATTTTTGGGTCGGACGTATCTGGCATATAAATATTGGGGTCTGGATTCTGGGGCTTGGTCTGAGGACTGGAATAATTTGGGTTCTGGGGGGGATTAATGGCAGGAAAGGGTCTAGTGAGGATGAAATATAAAGGAAGTATTCCAAAAAAATCTATATTTTGTCAAACCCACCCCAAGGCAAGCCATGCCTCAACCACCAATGCCGATGTGCCAATGTACACTTGAGGTCCGGAGTAAAAAACTAGCATAGACAAATCGCAACGCTGCAGCCAATCATATTCCTGACACTTGCAAATTGACAGGCAGTGGCATATTGGTTTTACATTGGCAGGAAACTCACACCAACTTGAAGGTACTGGTGAACACTACTTGTGCCAGCAGAGCAGATCCATCTATTGACAAGGGGCGTTGGGCCTTTAATAGCCCACTGAATCCTCTTCCGCATCCTCCGATACTATTAATATTTTTTATTGACACCCAGAAAGTTTGGGGAAACTAAAAGAAACTGTATCCATCATTATAATGGTATCTGGTGCCAGTTTAGCATACAAACCCCCTTCAGGTCAAGCCACAAGGTTTAATTGTTTCCAATGCATGTTCCACTGTCTACCAGCAGTGGTCGGTCGGTCACCAAGGCAACAAACTGTAAGCAAAAGAAAAGTGTTAATATCTCAAGAACGGTTGAAAATTGTAATCTTGCACCTTGTTATTTAAGCACTTATTATGGCATTGTTATTTGGACACTTCACATTGTTCTTTGGACACTGTTCGGCATTGTTATTTGGGAACTGTTTGGCATCATTTGGGTGCTGTTTGGTACTTTCATTTGGGAGCTGTTTGGCATTGTTATTTGGGAGCTGTTGGCATTGTTATTTGGGAGCTGTTTGGCATTGTTATTTGGGAGCTGTTTGGCATTGTTATTTGGGCTCTGTTTAAAATCATTTGGGAGCAGTTTGGTACTTTCATTTGGGCACTGTTTGGCATTGCTATTTGGGCACTGTTTAACATTGTTATTTGGACACTCTTTGGCATTGTTATTTGGGAGCTGTTTGGCATTGTTATTTGGGCACGGTTTGGCATTGTTATTTGGGCACTGTTTGGCATTGTTATTTGGACACTTTGGCATTGTCATTTGGGAGCTGTTTGGCATTGTTATTTGGGAATAACATTGCATTGTTATTTGGGCACTGTGGGCATTGCTATTTGGGAGCTGTTTTGGTATTGTTATTTGGGCACTGTTTGGCATTGTTATTTGGACACTATTTGGCATTGCTATTTGGGAGCTGTTTTGGCATTGTTATTTGGACACTGTTTGGCATTGCTATTTGGGAGCTGTTTTGGTATTGTTATTTTGGCACTGTTTGGCATTGTTATTTGACACTGTTTGGCATTGTTATTTGGACACTCTTTTGCATTGTCATTTGGGAGCTGTTTGGCATTGTTATTTGGTCACTGTTTGGCATTGTTATTTGGACACTGTTTGGCATTGCTATTTCGGCACTGTTTGGCATTGCTATTTGGGAGCTGTTTTGGTATTGTTATTTGGGCACTGTTTGGCATTGTTATTTTGGCACTGTTTGTCATTGTTATTTTGGCACTGTTTGGCATTGTTATTTGGACACTCTTTTGCATTGCCATTTGGGAGCTGTTTGGCATTGTTATTTGGACACTGTTTGGCATTGTCATTTAGGAGCTGTTTGGCATTGTTATTTGGACACTGTTTGGCATTGTTATTTGAGAGCTGTTTAGCATTGTTATTTGGGCACTGTTGGGCATTGTTATTTGGGAATTACATTGAATTGTTATTTGGGTACTGCTTTGCATTGTTATTTGGACACTCTTTGGCATTGTTATTTAGGTATTGTTTGACATTGTTATTTGGACACTGTTTGGCATTGTTATTTGGGCACTGTTTGGCATTGTTATTTGGACACTCTTTTGCATTGTTATTTGGGAACTCTTTTGCATTGTTATTTGGGAGCTATTTGGCATTGTTATTTGGGCACTCTTTTGCATTATTTGGACACTGTTTGGCATTGTTATTTGGACACTTTTGCATTGTTATTTGGGCACTGTTTGGCATTGTTATTTGGGCACTCTTTTGCATTGTTATTTGGGCACTGTTTGGCATTGTTATTTGGGCACTGTTTAGCATTGTTATTTGGGCACAGTTTGGCATTGTTATTTGGGCACTCTTTTGCATTGTTATTTGGGAGCTATTTGGCATTGTTATTTGAACACTTTTGCATTGTTATTTGGGCACTGTTTGGCATTGTTATTTGGGCACTCTTTTGCATTGTTATTTGGGAGCTATTTGGCATTGTTATTTGGGCACGGTTTGGCATTGTTATTTGGGCACTGTTTGGCATTGTTATTTGGACACTCTTTTGCATTGTTATTTGGGAGCTGTTTGGCATTGCTATTTGGGCACTGTTTGGCATTGTTATTTGGACACTCTTTTGCATTGTTATTTGGGCACTGTTTGGCATTGTTATTTTGACACTCTTCGACATTGTTATTTGGGAGCTGCTTGGCATTGTTATTTGGACACTCTTTTGCATTGTTATTTGGGCAATGTTTGGCATTGTTATTTTGACACTCTTCGACATTGTTATTTGGGAGCTGCTTGGTATTGTTATTTGGGAGCTGTTGGCATTGTTATTTTGGAGCTGTTTGGCATTGTTATTTGGGAGCTGTTTGGCATTGTTATTTTGGAGCTGTTTGGCATGGTTATTTGGACACGCTTTGGCATTGTTATTTGGACACTCTTTGGCATTGTTATTTGGGCACTGTTTGGCATTGTTATTTTGACACTCTTCGACATTGTTATTTGGGAGCTGCTTGGCATTGTTATTTTGGAGCTGTTTGGCATTGTTATTTGGGAGCTGCTTGGCATTGTTATTTGGGAGCTGTTGGCATTGTTATTTTGGAGCTGTTTGGCATGGTTATTTGGACACGCTTTGGCATTGTTATTTGGACACTCTTTGGCATTGTTATTTCGACACTCTTTTGCATTGTTATTTGGACACTCTTTTGCACTGTTATTTGGACACTCTTTTGCACTGTTATTTGGGAGCTGATTGGCATTGTTATTTGGACACTCTTTTGCATTGTTATTTGGGCACTGTTCGGCATTGTTATTTGGACACTCTTTGGCATTGTTATTTGGACACTCTTTTGCAATGTTATTTGGGAGCTGATTGGCATTGTTATTTGGACACTCTTTTGCATTGTTATTTGGGAGCTGTTTGGCATTGTTATTTGGGAGCTGTTTGGCATTGTTATTTGGGCACTGTTTGGCATGGTTATTTGGACACTCTTTTGCATTGTTATTTGGGAGCTGATTGGCATTGTTATTTGGACACTCTTTTGCATTGTTATTTGGGAGCTGATTGGCATTGTTATTTGGACACTCTTTTGCATTGTTATTTGGGAGCTGTTTGGCATTGTTATTTGGGCACTGTTTGGCATGGTTATTTGGACACTCTTTTGCATTGTTATTTGGATGCTGTTTTGCGCTATTATTTGGTCATTTCATTGCATTGTTGCCTTATTTGGGTCACGTATGACATTGTTACTTGGGTGCTGCTGTGCGTTATTATTTGGATGGTACTTGGTATTGTTTATTGGGCATTTTGTGTTCACGTTTAGGTTTTGTACGTGGCTATTATTTTTGGACTGTATTGAGGTAGTAATTATTTACTGTATGGTAGGATGCTGTATACCATCATTGTTTGGACACTGTATGATACTGGTAACCAGACAATGGCTTTGGTATTTCTACGCTGTATGGCACTATTAGTGCTCTCTATGGCATCATTATTGAGGCACTGTATAAAACTGGTAAGTAGACACTGGTTTGAGTAGTTGTATACCATATGGCACTATTTGGACACTGTATGGCTTCATTATTTGGGCACTGTATAATACCGGCAATGAGACATGAGATAGTATGAATATTGGTACTCTGTATAGCATTATTTGGGCCCTATATATCACTGTTACTGGGCACAGTGTAATACTGGTAATTAAACACTAGTACGAGTCAAGTACATTGTATGGCACCATAGAGGCGCTGTATGGCACTGTTATTTATAACACTGGTAATTGGACACTGATGTATTTGTATGTACTGTGGCACTATTAGAACACTGCATGGCATTAATGGAGCATTGTATATAACTGGTCATTAGACACTGGTGTGAGTATTTGTAAACTTTATCACACTTTTTGGGCACTATGGCTTCATTATTTGGACACTGTGTAATAAAAGTGACTAGACACTGTACACTATGGATATTTGCACTGAGTACTTATACAACGTATGGCACTATTTGAACCCTGTATGTTATTTGTATGTGTTTGGTACTGCCTGGTATGTGTTATTTGTACACTGTATGGCACTATTTGGGCACTACATGGTACGATTGTGGTTAACACTGGTAATTAGACAACGTACGGTATATGTACACTGTGTAGCATTATTTGAGCATAGTATGTCCCTGTTACTTGGTAAAATATGGCTATTATACACAGTATGGGACTTTTTCAGCACTGTATGGTGCCATTATTAGAGCTCTGTATAATACTGGTCATTTAGATACGGATATTTTTACTCTGTGTAGCACTATTTGGGCATTATATGCCATTTCCATTTGGGTCCTGTATGATACTAGAGACTGAACGCTGTATGGTAGGTGTATTTATTGACTTTACGGCACTATTTGAGCACTGTATAATACTATTACTTAGTCTCTACATAGCATAGCTATTTGTACATGACTTTATTTGGGCACTGTAGGCCTGATATTTGGGCGCCATATGTTAATGATAATAAGGCACTGTATGGCATGATTACTTTTGACCCCATATGGCGGTATTATATAATGCATGCCAACAGAAGAAACCCAACAGGGCATCATGCAACCTAAGTTATATGATTAAAAGGAGATTTTCCTATACACAATCCATGGTCCAGATATTAAACATCTGCAGCCAGATTTTCAGGGTCCGAAAAGCCCCTCTAACCACATAGTAAACACACGTAGGACTAAAGTAATCCATACAAATGAAAAAGATCAATACGTTATCCCCATTGTATACGAGAGAAAGACACCTGACAGCATAAAAAGGCAATAAACGCCCAATAATAAACGCGGAAACTTGCGCTAGAACGAGGGAAGCAGAGGAACCATGGGATTGACTAATAAAGATGTTTTATAAACTTTATCCTCATCGATCACCATTAAAAAGCGACTGCGGTCACTACAACTAACTGCATAAAAAAAAAAGAAGAAGAAAATGAACAAAAAACAAAGGCCAAGATAATATCAGCGAGGCAATATGTAAAGCAAACAAGCAGCTGTGGTCTGAATCCCCCCACCGTGCCGCAGCCCTTCATCAACCAGCTCCATATTTAACTGGGCTGCATGTTGTGTGACAAGAATTAAGTCAGTAGCGGGATGGGTTGACGACGCGCGTCAGGTTATTACACCCCTGGCCAATGAGATTTATAGAGCGATGAAAAAAAAAAAAAAATGAAGCGATGAACTGAATGATAATGTGTCGCTCAAAGTACAGTTTATGAAGCAATTCCATAAACTACGAAAGATAATGGCGGCGGCGGACGGACGCAATGTGAGGTTGGAAGGCAAAAAGAAAAACTTAAGAAACAAAAAAAAAGAGACGATGCATTAAAAATTAATGAAGTTGTAATAATACTGCCATATGTGTCTAATGTAGTATAACCGCAACTATAAACTTGTTAAAGCTCTACAATTCTAAGCTTGTTTTAGTAAATAATGATCAAAAGGACTACAGACCATCGTAATATAAAAGTGCAGATACTGAAGTTGGGGGAGGGTATGATAACATCTTGCACAGGAGAAATGACTGCAGATGTGCTTTGTAAAGCAGAATCTAAACAGGCGAGCGAGGACTCGTAAGTAAGGGGGGAAAAAAATTCTGCACCATTGAAAAAACCAACCAAAGTCAACAGCTTGCTTGTCGAAAGCAACAACAAAAAAAAAGTATCTGATTTCCGATTGCATGCGGTGATTAAACATCTTTGTGTGTTGTGTGTGAGTAGAAGGTGGAGAAGGAAGGTGGTGGTGGTGGTGGGATTGGATTTTTATCCCCTCCCCCCTCCAAAAATGGCATCAAAGCAATCAAAATGGTAATGTTCAGCATGAATGGGGCCCCATCCCCCATCTGAAACTCTGCAGACTTTTTCTCCATGTTTGAAAGAAAAAAAAAAACAACACCCCTTTTCCGCGGACAAAATGGAAGCTTCCACTACCAAACTGAGAGTGCTGTTGACGGACCCCAAAACTCGAGCAGAAGTAGGAGAAGAAGCTTAAATCGGAGACCCCCCGGAGAGATGGGGGATTAGGATGGGTCGGAAGAAGAAGGAGCTGTCTTAAGTTCGGTGCTGAAAACTGCTGCATTCCGAAGGAAGAGCTCGATCGATTCCATTCCGAACGGGGGGGAGGGTCGTAGGGGTGGAAAGAAATATCAAAGCTGCGTAAATTCGGCACAAAACACAAAATATCGTTCTACCCTTCCTCAACCTAAACACACGAGACGTTGGGGGCATTCGTCTACGAAAGACGAGGTGTGAAAGTTACGGTTGCGCATTTCGCTACACAGAGAGAGAGAGGAAGAAGAAAGCTTTTCAATGGCATCTGTCCATGGTGCTGAAAGGCGCACGACCACACAACACACATTGCCTCCCCCTCCCATTTCCGGCACAGCACAACCAGGGAGGAGGGCTAGAAGAGGAGGTTGGGGGGTGGTGGTGGTTGGGGGGGTTGGAGAGAGAATTACACTTCTGGCAAAGCAAGTATGTCTCCTGTTATACAAATAATATATTAGCGTACAGATTGCCATGACATGGCAGGTGGGCTCACACACACAATTTGATCAAAATGTGCACTAAGAACCCCACGCACCATGATAGAGATATTTCGATACTGTAGAATGAAACTTTACTTAGTCAACGGCACCTGTTTACTATGACTTATAAGGAGGCACGTAGTAAACTTTTGCTTGTTTTTTACTTCCGGCAACCGTAGAGTTAACTTTCGAGAGTAAAAGTGTCTTGGTAAAAAGAGAGGAGGAGGAGGAAAGGAGAGAAAAAAAGTGCTGAATGGATTGACTGCCGCAGCAATCTGCAACAAAGGGGACTTCCAACACCTATCTGCTGCCGCCGAGCCGCTCGTGAAAATAAATGAAAATGAACACCCACCACCTCCTCAAATCAAAGTCCATTTTATTTGACACCTACTCTAAAAGCATGTCGGCCAACTCAAGATGGACGCCTAGAAAAAAAAAAGCCAAAGAAAAGCCATGTAACTAGTGAGTGTGTGTGTTCGAGAAGAAAATGGTGCACGCGGTGAACTCAACAACCTTGACGGAGCTCAACCGGAATCCTTCACTTTGGAAGGGTGTTGACAAAGTAAGAGAATGAGTCGATACGACATCATGTTACCGATGTGTCACCGAGGCATGTGTCATAATTCATCTTGGATGGACTCTTGCAGAGAGAACTTCTTCTTCCACCCCCACCAACCCTTGACTAGATACCATACAAGAGAACAAAACTGTAGTCAACAACCATCTACAAGAGTTCTGGTGGTCCAAACACAAGAGCTCGAAGAGAGAGAGAGAGAAATAAAAGTCAACCCCCCTCTCCATCGGTAAGAGTCAAAAGATGTTAATGATGTGATAGATGGATCTCAATGAGTATCTCCTACCTCTTTTCCGTAAATATCCATGGAAAAAAAATAAGAACTAAGATGAGTCTACTCCTTTTTCATGGCCATGATGATTCCACCATGATAGATGCCAAGCTGATAAAGTTTGTCATCCTTGCAGTGCACAGCTGTACTCCATCAAAACACAACCAATCCAAGAAGCACCAACCAGAGGACAACCAGAGGAAAGAAGAACATAAAAAAATAGCCAAAAAGAAAAAACAACCCCCAACAACCGCCGCATTTACCTGTGGATCTTGCTTCATCCGTGCAAGTAGTTTATAAGGAGGTAAGGAAAAATATGGATTCTATGGTTCCTCGCGCAAACAAAGTATATTCCAGGAAGAAAAAAAAAAAAAAAGAAGAAGTAATGTCACGAGAGGAGGAGGAAGGAGAAAGTGTTTCAAGTTTGATGGAAATGGGGAGGAACAAAGAACCAAGTAAACACACTGTGAGTGTGCAAGGCAGTTTCCCCCAAGCCAGCTCATAAATATTCAGGTCTCGTCCTAATCTCCACGCAGCAGCACCGCATTACTTCCAAATCCTTGTTGCTTGCTCTAGCAAAAGACAAGAGAGGGAGGGGGCAGGGAAAGAGGAGGGAGGGGAGGAAGAAGTAGTGAGAGAGGGAGGAGAAAAAGAGAAAGGGGGAGAGAGGGGAGAAAGGGAGGGGGCTGTGGGAGAAGAGAGAAGCAAGGGGAAGGGTAGGGAGAAGGAGGGGGAAGAGTGGGGAAAGGGCAAGCAAAAGGGGGGCGCAAAAGGGGGGAGAAAAGTGAAAGTGGCCGCTGGAGAGCGATAGTGATGGAAAAGCGAAGAGGTGACGCAGCAGCATGAAGTTCTTCGAGGAGACCATAGAAATATTGGAGTATGAGGCAAGGCGGACAGATGGCAGAGAGTAAATATGATGAGATTGGAAAGTAAAAGTGATGCAAGCCAATGTACTCCGAGCATCGAAGGGGAGGAGGCCGCGCGCCAACACGACATTGTACTACGGGGAATGTTTACTTTCAGCGCATTCAATCAAAGAAAGGATGGAAGAAGAAAAGAGGGATTTATAGATGTAAGAAAGTGGAAGAAAGGAAGAAGGGAATAAAAGAAAAAAATGGAAAGGAAGGAAGAAGGAATGATAGAGAGAGAGAGGAATCTAGAAAAGATAGACAGCAGCAAGGAAGAAAGGACGGATGGAATGAATGAAGAAAGTAACGGAAGAGAAGGATAGACAAAAACAAAGGATAGATAAAAAGACGGCAGAACAAAAGGAAGGATAAAAGAGGTATGATAGATAAAGAAGGAAAGGAAAAAAGTTGGGTGAGAAATAAACGAAGGAAGGAAAGAAAGACAAAAATAAAGGCTAGAAAGACGGCTGGGAGAAGAATGAGAAAGTAAGTAAGAAAGGAAAAAAGTGGGAATGATAGAAAAGAGAAAGAAGAAAGAGAAAGTAAGAAAGTGAGAAAGAAAAAAGAAAGATAGAAAAAAAGAAAGGAGGAAAAGAAAAAAAGAAAGGAAAGAAAGAAAAAAACGAGAGAAAAATAAAGGATAGATAGAAAGAACGCAGGAAGAAAGAATGAGAAAGTGAGAAAGGAGGGAAGGAATGAAAGAAAAGAAAGACAAAAATACAGGATAGAGAGAAAGATGGCAGAGAGAAAGAATAAGAAAGAAAGAGAAACAAAGAAAAAAGTGGGAATGATAGAAAAGAGAAAGAAAAAAGAAAGAGAAAGAAAGAAAACAAGAGAGAAAAAAGAAAGAAAGGAGGGAGGGAAGGAAGGAAAGAAAGAAAAGAACGAGAGAGACAAAAAAAAAGGATACATAGAAAGACCGCAGGAAGAAAGAATGAGAAATAGAAAGAAAGAAAGAAAGGAGGGAGGGAAAGAAAAGAAAGGAAAGAAAAGAACGAGAGAGACAAAAATAAAGGATAGATAGAAAGAACGCAGGAAGAAAGAATGAGAAAGTGAGAAAGGAGGGAAGGAATGAAAGAAAAGAAAGAGACAAAAATACAGGATAGAGAGAAAGACGGCAGAGAGAAAGAATAAGAAAGAAAGAGAAACAAAGAAAAAAGTGGGAATGATAGAAAAGAGAAAGAAAAAAGAAAGAGAAAGAAAGAAAACAAGAGAGAAAGTTAAGTAGACGTTCCGGAGGAGACAGTTAGGGGAAGATGAATAATAATAAAGAAGCGGGGCGAAGCTGGGAGAATTTTTGTGTAAAGTTTGACAGGAGGAGTACAGAAGGGAATTAAGACGGAGGAAGAGAGCTAATAGGATAAGATGGAAAGTGTAAGTGATGTGGTGGTCACTTACTCCACATCCATGTAGATGAGGTATTTAGGACGTACTTGCCTAGAACTGCACAAAGTACGGAGGAAGAGTGTTAAAGTAATACACTGAAGAAAGGGTTAAAATGAGCAGAGAGATGAGTACAGACAGAATATACATAGTGTGGATATAATATCCGGCAGAATTCTTAGAGGCCTGTTAATGTACATTATAAATGTGAAACAATCACGTTGATATCTTCTTTCTATGCAGAGTTATGACGCCTTGAAGTTACAGGCCCAAAGCCTGAGGCTGCAGTACTGAAACAGTCATCTGATCACATTGTTTTGTCCAGAAATGTTGTGGACCCCTGACAACATCTACATTAATATCTACATTCTCCTATAGAAAATTAATGGAGTGGTGGTGCCGCTTAAGGCCAACGCAGCGCATTCATGGAAATAGTGAGGGTCCCAGTGGTGGGACTGAGAGTGCTAACTTGATATAACCACTTAAGAAACATAAGGGGGTCTCATAGGGAGCCTAAAGTCTATTAGAGTCGTGACTCTAGCGTTCCTCAGCGTTTAGGTTGGTGTCTTAGACCAATGGTTCTCATTCAGTCAGGCCAACTCCTACACGGGGCTTGTATGTTCTTCATGTTTTGGTGGGTGTTCTCCAACTCGTGCTCTAGACAGTTAAACGAGTCCTACAAGATCAGAAACAGCACCCCCAATTGTCCAGAGGTTGCGTTTGGTCCCATCCACCTCAATAGGGCTGAGCTACAATACCAGACACAACCTATGGTCCACTGTAGAAGAACGCAGTCATATATATATGTTTAACATTGTTGAAACCATGACCTTAGAGCTAGAGTATTGAGGCTTCAAAGAGACTCACCAAAAAAAAAATATAAAAAAAAAAATAAAATGTCCTTTACTGTAGATTAGAAATGTGAAAACCGTGTTTTAATATCTAATTTCGGTGCTGAGATATGATCTCTCGAACTTGTAGGCCCAAAGCCTACAGCCACGTTGTGGTGACAACACTTCTGATTTCAGTCATTTCCATCGTTGTCATGGGAACCATGCATTGATCCAAGTCACCAAATACATCTATTTTGCAGCGTATACATGTAATTGATACAAAACATGGTGGATAATAAGTAGATATCATTGTATTTGGTTATTTGAGCTCGGCCGTGACAGAAATCAGTAGGGTTATGTCGTGCCGAGAATCTCTCTCAGGCTTCGGGCCTGTAACTTCTAGATATCGTATCTCAAGATCGAAATAAGATATCGAAAAACAGTTTTCACATTCCTAACACACAAGATGGGAACCGAATGACTTCTGTTGTAGTCCCTGACGATTTGAGGACAGAAAATAGTCATATATGGTGCTCCTATGGCCTATATGAACCTCCGCTTTTAGAAAAATTGGGAGAGAATGATTACATCGCCGCCATTGTAGTCAGACGTCCACCTGACGCCTGACTCTAGAAGGTAGCCATAATTTAGAGGGACCCTCTTCAGTTCGAATTTGCTTAAAAGGCCATGTGACAATGTGTTGTTCAAAGTGGATAATCCCTTTAAAGACTTTTCAGAATAGGGACGTTTAGGTCCTGACCGAGAACACCCAAGACCCTCACCGTAATCCCCCTGGCCAAACCCCCAAAAGATTCACTTTTGGTCTCCTCAAATTTACAAAAAAATTGGCATAATCCTGTCAAATTCGGGACAATTGGCATGTATGAAAGTGATTTTTGGGGCTCATCATGCTCCAAATTACTAAATATAACACATGGGCGCATGACCTTGGCAGCCAGTTGGTTCCATAAAAATCACTAATCCTTGCCAAGAGTCCCCATGTTGCTAATACTTGGGATCGTAAGATATGCAGATATAGCAAAACCATGTCCAAAAGTGGACATTTTGGTGGTGTTTATGAGGCTTTAAGGGGACCTGTCACTTGCCATAAATATGTAATTCTTTCACCTGGTGTAAATGCCGCTGTTCTCCTGAATCCGGCAATGTTTTTCTTTTGTTCCTGCTCGTCTCCATTCCTGAGATATGGCCCCCTGTATCCAGTCTTGTTAGCAGAGTGGGCGTGGTCATCGTTCCTACTCTGTGGGCGCCTAAATGAGGATCACGCCCCCTTGACTAACAAGACTAGAGTTACGTATTAAGAATAGAGGGCCGTATCTCAGGAACGGAAAGGCGTACAGACCAAAGAAAAATATCGTCGGATTCAGGAGAACAAGGCCATTTACACCAGGTAAAACCTTACATAATTGTATAAATTTCCCAAATTTGAAGCTATCAATATTGTTGCGGGCATAGTTGTAATTTTTAGTCATTTGGGTTGAGGTTATACATTGTTATTATTGGGGGTCGGACGACCCCCTTTAACTGGTGTTTTTACAGTTAATGACCCGTTTGGTAGTTTGTACAGTTCTTAAAGGGGTTTCTATCCTATAAGAATCCTGCTTGGTGCTTTTCTTCTTGCTTCTGTAGTACAAGACTTGTTACTCATCAGGTACATCCACTTTTTTTTCTTTTTTTTTTTTAGAAATAATATATGTTGCTAAGAGACACAACACTATAATAGAAGATTTGTGACACGCGTGAGTGATGTGTCTTGAATCCTGTAAAGCGACAGATAATATTTACAGCAATCCAGGCACCAAACTCTCTTTCAATTATTAATCCACCTAAGATTTGTGCTTTTTTATTTCTTTGGAAGACGTATTGAGCTAATTCATACTGTCACATTCCGGTTTACAAATCTAACCTATAGCGTCTCGCTGGATATGCCGGGTAGTATTTAAAGGAACAGTTTCAATGTCTTTAAGGAGTAACTAAACTTTATTTTTCTTTTTTAAGAAAAAACTTATGAAACTTTGCAAATCACTTCATTAGGGAATGTGTTTTCATTCATGTAAAAAAAAAATTGAACTGACCTCCAAATGCCTCCAACTATATCAGCGCATACTCATTTGGAGTACAGTCATGGCCAAAAGTTTTGAGAATGACACCAAAATTATATTTTCACATGATCTGCTGGCCTCTGGTTTTTATTAGTGTTTGTCTGATGTTTATATCACATACAGAAATATAATTGCAATCATATTATGAGTACCAATAGGTTATATTGACAGTTAGAATGAGTTAATGCAGCAAGTCAATATTTGCAGTGTTGCCCCTTCTTCTTCAAGACCTCTGTAATTCTCCCTGGCATGCTCTCAATCAACTTTTGGACCAAATCCTGACTGATAGCAGTCCATTCTTGCATAATCAATGCTTGCATTTTGCCAGAATTTGTTGTTTTTTGTTTGTCCACCCGTCTCTTGATGATTGACCACAAGTTCTCAATGGGATTAAGATCTGGGGAGTTTCCAGGCCATGGACCTAAAATCTCTATGTTTTGTTACATGAGCCATTTAGTTATCACCTTTGCTTTATGGCAAGGTGCTCCATCATGCTGGAAAAGGCATTGTTGGGCGCCAAACTGCTCTTGGACGGTTGTGAGAAGTTGCTCTTGGAGGACATTCTGGCACCATTCTTTATTCATGGCTGTGTTTTTAGGCAAGACTGTGAGTGAGCCGATTCCCTTGGCTGAGAAGCAACCCCACACAGGAATGGTTTCAGGATGCTTTACAGTTGGCATAAGACAAGACTGGTGGTAGCGCTCACCTCTTCTTCTCCGAATAAGCTGTTTTCCAGATGTCCCAAACAATCGAAAAGGGGATTCATCAGAGAAAATGACTTTGCCCCAGTCCTCAGCAGTCCACTCCCTGTACCTTTTGCAGAATATTAGTCGGTCCCTCATGTTTTTTCTGGAGAGAAGTGGCTTCTTTGCTGCCCTCCTTGAAACCAGCCCTTGCTCAAAGAGTCTCCGCCTCACAGTGCGTGCAGAAGCACTCACACCAGCCTGCTGCCATTCCTGAGCAAGCTCGGCACTGCTGGTAGTCCGATCCCGCAGTGAAACAGTTTTAAGATACGGTCCTGGCGCTTGCTGGTCTTTCTTGGGCGCCCTGGAGCCTTTTTGACAACAATGGAAGCTCTCTCCTTGAAGTTCTTGATGATGCGATAGATTGTTGACTGAGGTGCAATCTTTGTAGCTGCGATACTCTTCCCTGTTAGGCCATTTTTGTGCAGTGCAATGATGGCTGCACGTGTTTCTTTAGAGATAACCATGGTTAACTGAACAGAAACAGTGATACCAAGAACCAGCCTCCTTTTAAAGTGTCCAGTGATGTTATTCTTACTTAATCATGACTGATTGATCGCCAGCCCTGTCCTCATCGACACCCATACCTGTGTTAATGGATCAATCACTAAAACGATGTTAGCTGCTCCTTTTAAGGCAGGACTGCAATGAAGTTGAAATGTGTATTGGGGTTTAAAGTTCATTTTCTGGGCAAATATTGACTTTGCAAGTACAGTAATTGCTGTTAAGCTGATCACTCTTTGACATTCAGGAGTATATGCAAATTGCCATTACAAAAAATGAAGCAGTAAACTTTGGAAAAATTACTATTTGTCTCATTCTCAATAATTTTGGCCATGACTGTACAAATGATGGCAGTGATAGGGGCAGCTCAGCCCCTGTATCTTACTAACCCTGGGGGAGTACAGATGATGACAGTGATAGAGTCAGCTCACCCCCTGTGTGTGTCTTACTAACGCTGGGTAGGAGACTACAGGAGATTGTTATGATGAGCAGAGCACTCAGAGGAGGAGATATGTGCTACTGACACTTTCACTGCCATCAGCTGTACTCCTAATTATATCACTGTAGCTAAAGGAAGGCAAAAAGACTGGAGAAAAGCAAGGATTTAGAGTCCACTTTTTTTTTTACAAGAATGAAGATAACCCCCCACGCCCTAAAAAAAAGATTTTTTGAAAAGTTTCAAAACTTTCCATGATGGCCAAAATTATTTTAAAAAGTGTAGTTGCTCCTTAATGGCGTTCTCCATCTCTCATTTTTTATTTATTCCTTTCCTATTTCCAATTTTCCTGAGTATAGGTGGTAATACCTAAGATAGATAATATTTATCAAGTCCATGCACATGTTTGAAACTTTCAGGGTCGTTCCTGCAGCTCGAAGTTGAGTGTCCACTAATGTTGCCCTTTGTTCGATGCAATTATGAAGTAGTCACCATTGTGTGAAGCCTGTGTTAAAGGGGTATTCTCATCTCAGACATTTTTTTTTTTGGATATGCCAGAAACCTATCTCAAGAAAGGGACCCTGTGAGGTGGCTGCGCATGTACAGTACAGACCAAAAGTTTGGACACACCTCATTTAAAGATATTTCTGTATTTTCTTGACTATGAAAATTGTACATTCACACTGAAGGCATCAAAACTATGAATTAACACATGTGGAATTATATACTTAACAAAAAAGTGTGAAACAACTGAAAATATCTATAATATAACCGGGGATGCGTGTTTCTGTCCAAAGCCTCGATAGACTGCGCATGCGTGACGCGCAGTCTGGCTTCAGAGAGAAGCAGGCATCCAGCCGTTACAGGTAAGAGGAGTGTATGGCGCCGGAGATCGCGTGGTATGCGTAGACACTGAACGCATACTGCGCCATGCTTACATACTTACCTGACCGTGAGGAGCGCTGCCGTGGCGCCTCTCTTCGCTGGAGACCGGGGGCGGAGTGAAGGCGTCGGACCGGCGCGTGCGCATAGCGCTATCTGGCGCCATTTTACTGAAGACAGATTTACAGTGTGTCTTCAGCAAAATGGCGCCGGACAGCGCGGTGCTCCGGCGCCGCACTCCTCCCCCGGCCTCCGGCAGAAGAGGACACAGCAGCGCTGGAGCACAGGGAAGAAAGGTGAGTATAACTGTTTATTTTTTTCGTATGTGTGTACAGTGTGAAAGGGGTGAGGGGACCATGCATATATCAGGATTGGGGGGTGAGGGGTACCACACATACTAGGATTGGGGGGTGAGGGGTACCACACATACCAGGATTGGGGGTGAGGGGTACCACACATACCAGTATTGGGGGTGAGGAGTACCACGCATACCAGGATTGGGGGTGAGGGGTACCACATATACCAGGATTGGGGGGTGAGGGGTACCACGCATACCAGGATTGGGGAGTGAGGGGTGCCACGCATACCGGGATTGGGGGTGAAGGGTGCCAGGCATACTGGGATTGGGGATGAGGGGTGCCATACATACCGGGATTGGGGATGAGGGGTGCCACGCATACCGGGATAGGGAATGAGGGATGAGGTACAATGCATACCAGGATGAGGGATACCATACACACCAGGATAAGGATGAGGGGTGCCATGCATACCGGGATTGGGGGTGAGGGGTGCCGCGCATACCGGGATTGGGGGTGAGGGGTGCCACGCATAGCGGGATTGGGAGTGAGGGATAGGGTGCCATGCATACCAGGATGAGGGATACCATACACACCAGGATAGGGGTGAGGGGTGCCACGCATACCAGGATTGGGGGTGAGGGGTGCCACGCATACCAGGATTGGGGGTGAGGGGTGCCACGCATACCAGGATTGGGGGTGAGGGTTGCCACGCATACCAGGATTGGGGGTGAGTTGTGCCACGCATACCAGGATTGGGGGGTGAGGGGTGCCACGCATACCAGGATTGGATGGTGCGGACAGGATGGGGGCAGCACATAGCAGCATGGGAGACCATATACCAATAAAAATGCTCGCCACCAGGGCGTAGAACGGGTTCAATAGCTAGTGTCTTAAATTCTAGGTTCTTCAAAGTAGCCACCTTTTGCTTTGATGACTGATTTGCACACTCTTGGCATTCTCTTGATGAGCTTCAAGAGGTAGTCACCGGAAATGGTCTTCCAACAATCTTGAAGAAGTTCCCAGAGATGTTTAGCACTTGTTGGCCCTTTTGTCTTCACTCTGCGGTCCAGCTCACCCCAAACCATCTCGATTGGGTTCAGGTCTGGTGACTGTGGAGGCCAGGTCATCTGGCGTAGCACCCCATCACTCTCCTTCTTGGTTAAATAGCCCTTACACAGCCTGGAGGTGTGTTTGGGGTCATTGTCCTGTTGAAATATAAATGATGGTCCAACTAAATGCAAACCGGATGGAGTAGCATGCCGCTGCAAGATGCTGTGGTAGCCATGCTGGTTCAGTATGCCTTCAATTTTGAATAAATCCCCAACAGTGTCACCGGCAAAGCACCCCCACACCATCACACCTCCTCCTCCATGCTTCACGGTGGGAACCAGGCATGTAGAGTCCATCCGTTCACCTTTTCTGCGTCGCACAAAGACACTGTGGTTGGAACCAAAGATCTCAAATTTGGACTCATCAGACCAAAGCACAGATTTCCACTGGTCTAATGTCCATTCCTTGTGTTCTTTAGCCCAAACAAGTCTCTTCTGCTTGTTGCCTGTCCTTAGCAGTGGTTTCCTAGCAGCTATTTTACCATGAAGGCCTGCTGCACAAAGTCTCCTCTTAACAGTTGTTGAAGAGATGTGTCTGCTGCTAGAACTCTGTGTGGCATTGACCTGGTCTCTAATCTGAGCTGCTGTTAACCTGCGATTTCTGAGGCTGGTGACTCGGATAAACTTATCCTCAGAAGCTGAGGTGACTCTTGGTCTTCCTTTCCTGGGGTGGTCCTCATGTGAGCCAGTTTCTTTGTAGCGCTTGATGGTTTTTGCAACTGCACTTGGGGACACTTTCAAAGTTTGCCCAATTTTTCGGGCTGACTGACCTTAATTTCTTAAAGTAATGATGGCCACTCGTTTTTCTTTACTTAGATGCTTTTTTCTTGCCATAATACAAATTCTAACAGTCTATTCAGTAGGACTATCAGCTGTGTATCCACCAGACTTCTGCACAACACAACTGATGGTCCCAACCCCATTTATAAGGCAAGAAATCCCACTTATTAAACCTGACAAGGCACACCTGTGAAGTGAAAACCATTTCCGGTGACTACCTCTTGAAGCTCATCAAGAGAATGCCAAGAGTGTGCAAAGCAGTCATCAAAGCAAAAGGTGGCTACTTTGAAGAACCTAGAATATAAGACATATTTTCAGTTGTTTCACACTTTTTTGTAAAGTATATAATTCCACATGTGTTAATTCATAGTTTTGATGCCTTCAGTGTGAATGTACAATTCTCATAGTCATGAAAATACAGAAAAATCTTTAAATGAGAAGGTGTGTCCAAACTTTTGGTCTGTACTGTATGTCTCTAATAACTTTTACTGGAGCAAGCATGCTCAACAATTTTTGGAACTCCCATAGAAGTCAATGTAGAGCGCCAGATGTTTCCTTGAGATGAGTGCGGGTTCCAGAGGTGGGACCAGACATGTATGGCATCCCATTAAAGGGAACGTGTCAGCAGGTTTTCCCAATATAAGCTAAAAACGCCACCTTTAACTGGTCTACTATCATCATCCATTGACCTGACTCCCTCTGCATTTGCCAAAAAATACCTTTTATACTTCTGGTATATGGCGCGGACCGGTTCAATTGGCGTCTATTTTCTTTTCTTGGAGGCTCCTCAATCTTTCAGCTGCCATGCCCCCGGCTTGATTTATGTGGATGATGCGTCCTATGTCATCCACAGATCTCTGCGAATCTTGTTGAAACGCAGTTCTGTGCAGGGCACTTAATAGGGTAGAGAAAACGGCACTTGCGCTGGCTTGCACTTCGAGTGCGCAGGCTCAAGATTCACAGCGATATGTGGATGATTCGTCCTACGTCATCCACAGATCGCTGCAGATCTTGATGAAGATCAATTCTGCGCAGTCGCACTATGCTTCCTAGGGCATTTAATAATGTGGAGAAAAGGGAGCTTGCACAGGCCTGCACTTCGACTGCGCAGGCTCAAGATTCGCAGTGATCTGTGGATGATTCATCCTATGTCATCCATAGATCGCTGCAAATCCTGTTGAAGATCCATTCTGAGTAGTCGCACTATGCTTCCTAGGGTAGTTAATAGGGTGGAGAAAAGAGTGCTTGCGCAGGCCTGCACTTCGAAAGTGGAGGCTCAAGGTTCACAGCGATATGTGGATGATTCGTCCTACGTCATCCACAGATCACTGCAAATCTTGTTGAATATCAATTCTGTTCAGTCACACGATGCTTCCTAGGGCACTTAATAGGGTGGAGAAAAGGGTGCTTGCGCAGGCCTGCACTTCAACTGTGGAGGCTCAAGATTCACAGCAATCTGAGGATGATTCATCCTATTTCATCCACAGATCTCTGCAAATCTTGTTGAAGATCAATTCTGAGCAGTCGCACTATGCTTCCTAGGGCACTTAATAGGGTGGAGAAAAGGGTACTTGCGCAGGCCTTCACTTCGACTGCGCAGGCTCAAGATTCACAGCAATCTGAGGATGATTCATCCTATTTCATCCACAGATCTCTGCAAATCTTGTTGAAGATGAATTCTGAGCAGTCGCACTATGCTTCCTAGGGCACTTAATAGGGTGGAGAAAAGGGTACTTGCGCAGGCCTTCACTTCGACTGCGCAGGCTCAAGGTTCACAGCGATATGTGGATGATTCGTCCTACGTCATCCACAGATCACTTCAAATCTTGTTGAATATTAATTCTGCACAGTCACACGATGCTTCCTAGGGCACTTAATAGGGTGGAGAAAAGGGTGCTTGTGCAGGCCAGCATTTCAACTGTGGAGGCTCAACATTCACAGCAATCTGAGGATGATTCATCCTATGTCATCCACAGATCTCTGCAAATCTTGTTGAAGATCAATTCTGAGCAGTCGCACTATGCTTCCTAGGGCACTTAATAGGGTGGAGAAAAGGGTGCTTGCGCAGGCCTTCATTTCGACTGCGCAGGTTCAAGATTCACCGCGATCTGTGGATGATTGGTCCTACGTCATCCACAGATCGCTGCAAATCTTGTTGAAGATCAATTCTGCGCAGTCGCATTATGCTTCCCAGTGCACTTAATAGGATGGAGAAAAGGGTGTTTGTGCAGGCCTGCATTTTGACAGCGCAGGCTCAAGATTCACAGTGATCTTTGGATGATTTGTCCTACATTATCCACAGATCGCTGCAAATCTTGTTGAAGATCAATTCTACGCAGTCGCACTATGCTTCCTAGGGCACTTAATAGGGTTGAGAAAAGGGTGCTTGCGCAGGCCTTCACTTCGACTGCGCAGGGTCAAGATTAGCAGCAATCTGTGGATGATGTAGGATGCCGCACTGACATAAAATGCCGGACTGGATTCAGGAAACCCATGGCCGAGGCGGACCGTGAACGTCAGACCAATCTAAAACTTTAGTAGAAACTCAATACTTCTCTGAGCTGAGGGTTTGCTTCTGTTGCATCCAATGTAGGAAATCCTCTGTGAGCTAAACAGTTTGGACTCCAGAATGAAACCTTTTCTCTGCACTGATACATTGTAACAAACAGGACAGGAGAGAGATTTGTGCTACTATTGTGTATTGGTAAATAAAAAAGTGCATCTCTGAAGCCTTGTTCCCTGTTATCAGCCATTTTATCATTATTACAACCTATGAAGATACTCTATTGTTCTCTGTTATCAGCCATTCAGATTAGAGATCTGCTGACTGTTGGGATGACCCATAGGGTGGAATCTCTGTACATTAAAAAAAAGCATAAAATAGACTTTAAAAAAAAAGCACAAATTAACAGAATTAGGTATAAAAAGAATAGGTGCAAATGCAAAGGAGTTACAGGTTTAGTTTTTGGAACATTTATTTTTTTATTATTTTTTTTACCTTTTTGCGTGTTCTCTTTTATATCGATAGTTTTAGCCGCTTGTTAAGAATCTTTTTTTTTGCCAATTTCGTAGTAAAAATTCACGCTGTCATACAATCTAGTGGCCGTGATGGCTGCCCCCCCGTGATGCCTTGGAGACCACTCTGGAGCTAAACACTGCGAGCGACCTCCCATCTGTCATGCGTACTGCAAGTAACTACTACTTCAATATCCCCCACCTCCCCCCTACGCCAATGAGAGAATTACTACTCTTCGACATGCACTGCAGTCACAATGGATTCAAGAAGAAAAGCCGGAGAGCCTTTCTCTCTGGCTGCAAAAACTTGGCTCCCTAAGAGGGTCACGGACGTCCCTATTGTCAGAAGAGCCAACGCGCTTTGGCCTGTACCCATATCATCCGTTTAGATGGAAACTGCAGGGGAGAGATGTTCTGTACCCCATGCCATCAAATCTAGGGCTGAAATTAAGGCCACTTTCACCCGGCAGGATTCTGCATTAGGATTTGTATGTCAAAAATAAAAACAGGAATGAAAAAGTACACAGAGAAAAAATGGGATAATGGGAATTTTGGACCCACTCCTGTTTTTATGCTTTTCAAATCCGAACCAAAATACCTGCGTATAAAAGTGTCCGAGGAATTAGTTGTATTGGAAAATAAAAAAACCCATAAACAATAAAGTCAGAATAGTATAAATATACTTTCAATATATAATAAATAACTAAAAAGAAGTTAAAATAAATAAATAAAGTAAATCACAAACAAATTATATAATGTAAAATATACGATATATATATAAATAGATGGGGAGGGGGGGAACAAGGACTATCAGTACTACAGGGCTGGAGTTTTTTGCTGCAGTCATTTTGAACCAAAGCCAGGAGTGGATTTATAAGAGATGGGAGATATAAAAAGAAGGACGTGCACTTCTCCTTCCAGCTCCATCCACTTCTGACTTTGGCTCAAAAAGCTGTATAAAAAAATACAAAGAAAAATGTTTATTTTTTTTTACAACTTTTTTCAGTTGGCTCAAAAATGCAAGAAAAAGTTTGGGGCCCCTGTGCAAGAAATGTGTTTGGGCCCCCCTTCTTTTATGGCAACTAAGCTATAAATATACACTGCTCAAAAACATAAAGGGAACACTCACATAACACATCCTAGATCTGAATGAATGAAATATTATCATTGAATACTTTGTTCTGTACAAAGTTGAATGTGCTGACAACAAAATCACACAAAAATCATCAATGGAAATCAAATTTATTAACCAATGGAGGCCTGGATTTGGAGTCACCCCCAAAATTAAAGTGGAAAAACACACTACAGGCTGATCCAACTTTGATGTAATGTCCTTAAAACAAGTCACAATGAGTCTCAGTATTGTGTGTGGCCTCCACGTGCCTGTATGACCTCCCTACAACGCCTGGGCATGCTCCTGATGAGGCTCAGTATTGTGTGTGGCCTCCACGTGCCTGTATGACCTCCCTACAACGCCTGGGCATGCTCCTGATGAGGCTCAGTATTGTGTGTGGCCTCCACGTGCCTGTATGACCTCCCTACAACGCCTGGGCATGCTCCTGATGAGGTTGAGTATTGCGTGTGGCCTCCACGTGCCTGTATGACCTCCCTACAACGCCTGGGCATGCTCCTGATGAGGTTGAGTATTGTGTGTGGCCTCCACGTGCCTGTATGACCTCCCTACAACGCCTGGGCATGCTCCTGATGAGGTTGCGGATGGTCTCCTGTGGGATCTCCTCCCAGACCTGGACTAAAGCATCCGCCAACTCCTGGACAGTCTGTGGTACAACGTGACGTTTGTGGATGGAGCGAGACATGATGTCCCAGATGTGCTCAATCGGATTCAGGTCTGGGGAACGGACGGGCTAGTCCATAGCTTCAATGCCTTCATCTTGCAGGAACTGCTGACCCACTCCAGCCACATGAGGTCGTGCATTGTCCTGCATTAGGAGGAACCCAGGGCCAACCGCACCTGCATATGGTCTCACAAGGGGTCTGAGGATCCCATCTCGGTACCTAATGGCAGTCAGGCTACCTCTGGCGAGCACATGGAGGGCTGTGCGGCCCTCCAAAGAAATGCCACCCCACACCATTACTGACCCACTGCCAAACCGGTCATGCTGAAGGATGTTGCAGGCAGCAGATCGCTCTCCACGGCGTCTCCAGACTCTGTCACGTCTGTCACATGTGCTCAGTGTGAACCTGCTTTCATCTGTGAAGAGCACAGGGTGCCAGTGGTGACTTTGCCAATCCTGGTGTTCTGTGGCAAATGCCAAGCGTCCTGCAAAGTTGGGCTGTGAGCACAACCCCCATTTGTGGACGTCGGGCCCTCATACCACCCTCATGGAGTCGGTTTCTAACCGTTTGTGCAGACACATGCACATTTGTGGCCTGCTGGAGGTCATTTTGCAGGGCTCTGGTTGTGCTCCTCCTTTTCCTCCTTGCACAAAGGAAGAGGTAGCGGTCCTGCTGCTGGGTTGTTGCCCTCCTACAGTCCCCTCCACGTCTCCTGGTGTACTGGCCTGTCTCCTGGTAGTGCCTCCAGCCTCTGGACACTACGCTGACAGACACAGCAAACCTTCTTGCCTCAGCTCGCATTGATGTGCCATCCTGGATGAGCTTCACTACCTGAGCAACTTCTGTGGGTTGTAGAGTCCGTCTCATGCTACCACGAGTGTGAAAGCACAACCAACTTTCAAAAATGACCAAAACATCAGCCAGAAAGCATTGGTACTGAGATGTGGTCTGTGGTCCCCACCTGCAGAACCACTCCTTTATTGAGGGTGTCTTGATAATTGCCAATAATTTCCATCTATTGTCTATTCCATTTGCACAACAGCATGTGAAAGTGATTGTCAATCAGTGTTGCTTCCTAAGTGGACAGTTTGATTTCACAGAAGTTTGATTTACTTGGAGTTACATTCTGTTGTTTAAGTGTTCCCTTTATTTTTTTGAGTATTGTATATATATATATATATCTTACGTAGTCTCCTTTATTATGTATATTTTCGTCCCTTATTACACAGTGCTATCTCTTGTTATGTAAAGCACCGTCCCTTACATATCGGATAATATAGTGCCCTATTCTTTATTACATAGCGTCCTCTCTTGTTAGATATATAATGCAATGACGGCTGATGGAGCATGGGAAAGCTTCTTTTCTGATGGAGAAGCTGACAGACTGGTCTTCTGGTTACCGGCTGCTCCATCAGCAGTCATTTTATATCTAACAAGGGAGAACTATGTAATAAAGAGAGGGAGGTGGCTAACAAAATAATGAGATTACGCTATGTAAGGGATGTTGCTATACAAACCAAGATATAATACTATGTATTAATGGGACAGAACTATATGAAACAACAGAGGACAGTACATGATAAGGGACTTCATCATACATTACTAGAGAGGATGATATGTAATAAGGGATGCCCCTTCCAGTAATAATGTCCCCCGTACTGGGATCCTTCCTGGGATAATGTCTCCCAACCTGGCCACCTTGTTGGTATAATATCCCCCATCCTGGTCCCCTTCCTGGTATAATGTCTCCCATCCTGGTCCCTTTTCTGGTATAATGTCTCCCTTCCTTGTATAATGTCCCCCATCCTGGTCCCCTTCTTGGTATAATGTCCCCCATCCTGGTCACTTTTCTGGTATAATGTCCCCAATCCTGGTCCCCTTACTGGTATAATGTCCCCTATCCTGGGCCCCTTCCTGGTATAATGTTCCCCATCCTGTTATAATGTGCTCTAACCTGGTATATATGTCCCCCATTCCTGATATAATGTGACCCATCCCCAGGATGAGAGATATATGTATCAGGAAGGAACCAAGAGTACATATACCTGTAAGCTGTCCAGGATGAGAGACATATATACAAGAATGGGGAGTATATATACCTGTAAGGGGCCCAGGATAAGATACATATATACATGGAAGGGGCCCAGGATGTAGGACATTACTACATAATGGGGGAGGGGATGCAACTTGTATGTCCTTATAGGATTTAGAACGCCACAAGCGCCAATACATCTGACCAACATGTAGGGGGGATCCAGGTTCACATTTTAGACTGAGGCCCTAAACTATACAAAACTAAATATCTATAGAAACCTTATGAAATAGGTTCCGCCGTCATGTAAAAATATGCAAATATTATGACACATGACCCTGATATAGATTTGCACTGGGGGTGCAGGAACTTCTGGTTACTCTTCTATTATTTAATTTTTTATTTAATTTTTAGACACTTAAAAGGGTTTTCCAGCACTAAGATATTGGTGCCCTATCATATCAGTTTTGGGGTCTGTCATGGATCAACTGTACAGATAAAAGTTTGGCGTTCGTACCGGACAGTTACTGTCCGCTGCTAAATGCCGAACACGGACTTTCCCCTAAAGACCATACCCAATGGTCCCACACAATGCTCGGCGTTCCGGAGAAAGTGGGAGGGAGAGAGAGAATTTTTTTTTTCCAGATTCAAAGTTCAGACGCCAATATTTTCAATGGGGTTCGGGTTCTGGTTTAAGTTCGGGAACTGTTCTGGTACCCAAACGAACTTTGGACTAACTTCCACGGGTCCGCTCATCCCTAATCAACTGATATCTGGCTTCCAAAACTACACAATATACAGACCAAGGAAACCACAGCGCCACATGTTGTATAGTGGCCAACCATAGGTGCTGCAGCTCAGCATCCATTGAAGTGAATAGCAGCAGGTGTCAGGTGATTGGCAGCAGTGCTGCTCTGATATTGATTACTTCTCTGGTAGATGCTTGCTCCTAAAGGATTGGTCAATTAAAATCAAACCACCCCATCCTATATTAAATGCTGTTAGGATTGGCTACAGAGCTTGATTTTAGAATTACAAGGCTTGTCCGGGTTTGAGATCAAAGTCTGTAGTCATTCTCTGTGACTGCAGGCTTCTGAATTCTCACAGCGCATGTACTGCACACTATTAGGATTCTCTCTTGCCGGTGGCAAGAGTGGACGGTCATGTAAGCACAAGTATGGGATTTGTACCGTATACATCTGGCCACATTCCGACTAGACGTGTCCGGCCTCACTCAATTGCAAATTACATATTTGCAGTTTCGTGACCTCCCACTCTCACCGCTGGTACCAGAGAATCCTGACAGCGTGCGGTGCACGCTGTGAGAAATCATAAGTCTGCAGTCACACAGGATGACTGCAGACTCATCACAAACTTGGACAACCACTTTAATGCTCCTAACAAAATAAATAAAAACATAGTAACCCTTAACTTGTCAGATGGCACAACACTTTATTAACATAGCTATGTATCACGTAATTGTACAACTTATGGTTTGTTCCATGTATACAGGATCAGAACCAATTACAGCACTAAAATCCATCACCAGAACCACCAGCAGTACTGAAATACAGCACTAGAACCCCCACCAGTACAGAAACACAGCATCACAACCCTCATCAGTATAGAAATACATCACCAAAGCCACCAGCAAGACATAAATACATCCATATAACCCCCATCAGTACAGAAACACAGCATTAAAACCCTCATCAACACAGGAATACATCACAAGAACCACCATCAGTACATGAATTCGGCACCAGAACCACCATCAGTACATGGTACATCAATTGTAATGTCAAGTCAAGACCCATATACATTTGTATCGCATGAACCTACAACTTCCAGTACATCCTTAACAATGGTAAGGAGATACTGAGAGTTGTTGCTATCAGTCATCATCAGACTACGCACCATACAGGAACCACAGTACTGATGAGAATTATTCAGTATCACAAATAAACATTTACATCCAGGTACCTTATAGATGATGTTGTCTCTCGTTTAAATTGTTCTCTTTCTTTTCTTCATCTTGTCCAGATACCATGACTTTTCACAGCCACAGTTCGTCTCTGCAGACTTCCATCTTCTCTGGTCTTCTGCAGCACAACCCGACACGGTGCCCTTAAAGATAGCAGTGTCATTATAATGCTCTTGAATAAAAATATCTGCCCTACACTGAGCCCCTGAATAAATAATTGCCTCTCATTATATTCTCTGCACAATTTATCACCCACACACTGTCCCTCTTATGGTACATATGTGTCACCCCAGGCCTGGATGCCACAAACTTGTAAGGCTGTGTCTGAGAGCAAGAGGGAGGTTCTCTGGTCATGGACCATTTGCATGCAGCACCTCCTGTACCAGGCCAGTAGGGGGAGCAGGCTGCCCCTATAAAAACTGGTACTGAGGGCAGGGTTAGAGAGACCAGGACCCACTTCTGAAGCATCCAGAAGGGTTCCCAGAAGAGAGGGACAGGTCAGCCGCAGCTGAGGAGTCCAGGAGGCAAAGGAGGAACAGAAAGCCAGGGACAGAGGCGACGAGAGCCGGTCCTGGCAGAGAGGGACTACACAACCGGACACTGGAGTCCGAGGCTGTCAGGGTTGCAAGCCCTGCAGCAGATAACTAACCCGCAAGGGATATCAGGTCCCTTGGCCAAGAAGCCTGGAGGCTCCGCCACACAGAGGGACCGGTACAGCACGGAGAAGCTACAGGTACCTAAGGCCCGAGTCGCAAGCCATACAGGCGTAGTACACGGCAAGCTCAGGGACGTGGGCTATCATACCACTAAAGGGGGAGATAGTCAGCAAGGGCAGAGAGAGAGAACGGTAGGCCTACCCACTCACCCTGACCAGCGGAGCTCGCCCGAATGCCCTCAGACACCCAGGTCCATTCCTACCCTGTACTCCTGGTGGGTCTGTGATAAGATCAGTAAAAGACCCTGGACTGCATTATTGGACGCCTGCACCATCACCCCCAGCATCCTATTACACTGCCCTGAGGCTACACTCCTCCCGTGGGGAGTTGTACTATTCCCTGCTGCATCCCCAACACCAGCCTCAGCGGTCTGCCTTGCAGCGGCGGTCCTCCCTGACCGCAATCCACGGGTGGCGTAGTCGGACATTCAAAAACCCTACAAATAGACTGCCACAGCATTTGGTCTGACCACCCTGAGCCACGGGATCGGGTTGCCACTACTACCCCCAACATTGCACTGAAGCCCGGTTCCGGGTGCCCCACGGCCCAGGGGGCGAGTCACTTACCCTCCACACTGCCCTCTCCTTTCCATACTGGGTCCCATCTTCACGCTGTGCTTTCACACTGTGTTCCTCTATACTGCCTAATCTCTATTCTGTGCCCCCTCACATTTTTCTCATCCCATACTGCCTCCTCACACTATTTTCCTCAATAGTCTTCTGACACAAGCCCCCCACTCACCATACTGTTTCCACACTCATGCCCCACATCGTTCCCCATATTGTGTCAGCACCCACCCCCCTCATTAGCCATACTGTGACCCCACACCGCTCTTTCAGTGTATCATTCGCTGGCTCCACTTCTTCCCCTCTTCCTCTCACTATTGGGGTTCCTCGGGGTTCAGTCCTTGGCCCTCTTCTCTTCTCTCTCTACACAGCCCCAATTGGACAGACCATCAGCAAATTTGGCTTTCAGTACCATCTTTATGCTGATGACACACAACTATACACCTCATCCCCTGACCTTACCCCCGCTGTACTACAGAACACCAGTGACTGTCTGGCCGCAATTTCTAACATCATGTCCGCTCTCTACTAGTGTTGAGCCACCCCCGTAGTGTTCGAGTTCGGTTCGGTTCGTCGAACACCCGTGTGTTCGCCGAACTGTTCGTCGAACTGTTCGTCGAACACCTTCGAACACCGTTAAAACCAATGGCAGGCAAACAAAAACACATAGAAACACATAGAAAACACCTTCAAAGGTGTCCAAAAGCTGACAAACTGCTCAGAAGACACAACTAACACATGGAAAAGTGACAAGTACATATAGTCATGCGAAAATAAAAGAGGTGGAGGAGTAAAAGGAGGGGGAGACACAGATAAAGGCATGTCATGCCCTTCTAAAATCCAAAAAGTGAGAAGCCGACACGGCCAGTCCGCTCCTGCCCGTGCCACCTCCGTGTCGCCGGGTTTGTGCCAGAGCCGCGGTGAACCCTGACGGCCAGCCCCCCTCTCCCAATACTGGTGCCTGTCCGCTGGTGGGTCGAGAGAGCCCCCCTGTGGTGGAGGCAGCTCTAAGCTTTTTAATTTAAATTGTCTCTCTAATTTGAATGAATACACTTTAAATCCATTTACAAGGATCTATTGGAGGGCAAGTCTCATGCCAGCAGCCGCGTAATTCCAGCTCCAGTAGCGTCCACTAAAGCTGCTGCAGTTAAAAAGCTTTTATAAGGATCGAGCTCGGCTGTCCACCGCAAGGCATCCTACTGCCAGTCCCAGCCCCTATGCCTTGGGGTGCCTCCTGATGCTCTTCACTGAGTATCCCATGGTCCCGAAGCATTTCCTTTGAAAAAATTAAGTGTCTAAACTACAGGTGGTGTAGCTTGCTTAACAGCCGGGATAATCCGCTGACTAGCAGACACTGCTACTAGGCACAAAGTATTTCCTGGGCTAGATGCAGTTAAAAATTTGTAATTAGATACTCTCGTTGGATGCTGAGAAAGCATTCCATAGAGTCTCCTGGCACGCCATATATGATTCTCTTAAAAAGCTTGGGGTAGGGGTCTAGGGGACCCTTTTATAGCCAAAATCACGGCCCTGTATCGCAATACGTCACCTAGGCTGAAGATAAATGGAACTGTAGCACCCTGAGGGCTCGGTTGCTACAGACGTATTGCACCTCACCCAGAGGTGTGATATCTCACTCTCAGGTAAGGATGGAGTGTGGATCAGGACCTGACACCTGCATGCATTACACCACATTGCCGTGGGGCAGGGCGACCAATATGCCCCTGAGATGGGCACGACAGTCCCTGTCCCTGGCTGGAGTGGGGGGAGGGAACACTGAGGAAGGGGAACCCTGTAGTGCAGGAGCAGGGAGGAAGCAGTTCCTGGGTGCATTGAGAAGGGAGTATAAAAGGTGGGCACCATCTTAGTTCAGTGCAGAGAAGTCTGAGCAGAAGTGGCAGGGAGCAGGGGCTCTGCATGAGCTCTGCTCCGGAGGCGGGCCTAGTAACAGAGGCCCAGGCCTGGAAGAGGGAGAAGGAAGGAAGAGGAGCGGAGAAGGCTCCAGGAACGAGGAATGAAGGGATCCCAGGGGTGCGGACGGGCGAGTCGCCACCGCACGCCCGAATCCACCTGCGTGGAGGGGTCAGGCCAAAGGGGGAGACCGGTCCCCGAACTAGTGGAGGCAGGAAACGACCCTCAGCTAGAAACCGGAGGCTCTGACATTTTATGTGGCGCAGCCCCTCGCTACACCCGCTAGGAAGGCACCACATAGGGTCAGGGAAACTGGCGCCAAGTTTACCAAGAGGAGGCCCGAGGCAGCCGGACAGAAGTGTTGGTAAGAAAGGCCAGACAAAGGACACACAAAGGGGGTCCTGTGAAGTGCTCCAAAGTTTTCTGGGAGTTGTCTGAGCCCCTCACCTGGTGAGCACAGTACGACGTGGGCAGCCGTTACCTGCAGACGTGGTCTGGATAATAAGAACTGTGAGTAAAGGCCCTGGACTGCATCACTGACTCCGTGTCGTTACTGCTGCTGCCCTGCACCATCACCCCCATCCTCCGCATACACTGCCCTGAGGCTATACTCCTCCCGTGGGGAGTTATGCTACGCTCTGCTGCACCCACAACACCAGCCTCAGCGGTCTGCCCTGTAGCGGCGGTTCACTCTGACCGCAATCCACGGGTGGCGTAGTCGGACATTTAAACATCAAAACCACATAAATAGTTCCGCCACTGGTTTGACCGCCCTGAGCCACGGAACCGGGTCGCCGCCACGAAGACTACAACCACCAGCATCCACCAAAAAGGGTCCGGCTCCGAGTGTCCCAAGGCCCAGGGGGTGCGTCAGAACATTTTCATCACCTTTCACAATCACCAATGGGACAAGGCAGGGATGTCCTCTGTCCCCTCTCTTATACATCCTAGTGACGGAGCACCTGCTCTCATCAATTCGCCATAACCCCAATATTAGGTGGATTGAGGTGGGAGGCACCGAGTACAAGTGCTCTCTATTTGCTGATGATGTCCTAGTATATATCACTCAATCACATATATCCATCCATGCTGTTATGGCTGAAATAGATCACTTTGTTACATGGTAAAATTTTAAAATCAATGCAGCGAAGTCTGAGGCCCTCGATGTCTCCCTCCCCAAATCCATATAGGATTCCATCCAGTCCAACTTTCCCTTTGCCTGGCCCTCACAGGGTATCAAATACTTAGGAATTCCTATTCATAGAGACCTCTCCCATCTATGTTATCTTAATTTTGGGCCCTTTATTGAACAATTCCATACAGACCACGGTTGGCAAGTTAGAACTGTAAGATTCACTACGTGAACCGCTGGTGTTTTGTGGAAAAGCACATGTACACCGCGTTCCAAATTATTATGCAAAAAGTGTTTAGGAGTGATAAGGGAAGAATTTGTTTGTTTGTCAGTTAAACTCATTGATGGTGATGTGTGTCAGGGCTCTTTATATCACTGTAAGCAATTGCAGACACCTGTGCTAATTAGTTTGGCAGGTGTGTCCAATGAAAGGCAAGACTACTTAAGAAGGCTGTCTCACATTATTAAGCAGCCTACATTTTCTGCCAAAATGGGAAAGAAAAAGGATGTGTCGGCTGCTGAGAAGCAACAAATTGTGGAGTGTTTAGGTCAAGGCATGACTACAATCAACATTGTGCGATGATCAGGATGAAGTGTCTTGGCAATCAAGAAGTATGTAGCTGATTCACAGTACACACGTGTGCGTGCTGATAAGGGCAAATTGAGGACTCTTTCCTACAGGCAATTACGTCAGGTTGAAAGAGCAGCGGCAAAAAAGCCTTGTCATAGAAGCAGACAAGTTTTTGAAGCTGCTTGTGCCTCCAACGTCCCCCGAACAACAAGATGCAGGGTCCTTCAGAGGTTTGCAGCTGTGCATACGCCATCCTGTCGACCTCCTCTATCCACTTCACACAAGCAGAAACGGCTCCAGTGGGCCAAACATTACATGAAGACTGATTTCAAAACTGTTTTGTTCACGGATGAGTGCCGTGCAGCGCTCGATGGTCCAGATGGATGGAGTGGAGGATGGCTGGTTGATGGACACCCCACGCAAACACGGCTACAGCGCCAACAAGGAGGAGGTGGAGTAATGTTTTGGGCTGGAATCATGGGGAGAGAGATTGTCGGCCCCTTTAGGATCCCTGAAGGCGCTAAAGATGAACTCCATAATGTATGTGGATTTTCTCAAACAGCACTTCCTGCCATGGTTCAAGAAGAAGAACCGTGTATTTCACAGCAAGATCATTTTTCTGCATGATAATGCACCATCTCATGCTGCACATAAAACATCTGCATCTCTGGCTGATATGGGCATAAAAGGGGACAAACTTATGGTGTGACCCCCATGCTCCCCTGACCTCTACCCCATTCAGAACCTTTGGAGCATCATTAAAAGGAGTGTCTATGATGGCGGGAGGCAGTTCACATCTAAGCAACAGCTCTGGGAGGGTATTCTGTCCTCATGCAAAACAATTGAAGCAGAAACCATCCAAAACCTGACAAATTCAATGGACGAGAGAGTTCAGAAGCTCCTTTCGAACAAGGGGTCCTATGTGAAAATGTAACATCACCTAGAATAAAGTTTTGAGTTGAAAACTGTTTGATTTCAGTTTCTAACAACCTGCTAATGCTTATAATTTCAAAAATGAACATTTTTTTGGTCTTTATTAAAATGAAAAGGTTGATCGAAAAGTTTGGGGGATCTAAGAGTGTGGCAACCCAGTAGTCATGATTACTTCGAATTCTGACAATATGAGGGTCATGCTGCAGGTAGTGCAGCAAGAAGGCACTTATGTGTCTTGCGCATCTCGGAGCCCCAAAATTATTTTCCGGGCTAGATGCAGCTAAAAATTATTTTTAATTTTAAATCTGGTGGAGCTTATTATAGATGGCCTAATAGGATCAGTGCTGCACACTGCTACAAAGCCCAAATTATTTTCCAGTCAAGATACAGATAAACATGATTAGTAATTTGAAAGCTTAAAACGTTTGGTAGGGTGATTTTAACCAATCATCAAGCTTTTACTCTCCCCAGGATGACACAGGGGTAGAAAAGTCGTTTCGGATCCATGATTTGTTCATCTTTATGAACGTGAGTCTGTCTACATTATCAGTGGAGAGCCGCGTGCGCTTATCTGTCAGCACACCACCAGCAGCGCTGAACACACGTTCAGACAGAACGCTGGCTGCGGGGCATGACAAGATCTCCAAGGCGTAAGTGGCTAGCTCCGGCCATTTATCCAGATTGGAAGCCCAAAAAGAGCAAGGGTCCAGTGACACAGTCGTGGCTTCAATGTTTACTTGGAGATACTCCTGTACCATCGTCTCTAGGCGTTGACTATGTGTCAGACTTCTTGTCTCCTGTGGCCTTGCAAAGGATGGGCTAAAAAAGTGGTGAAATGATTCCGCAAAATTGATGTTACCAGCAGATACTGTGGTTCTGTTACGGTTTGAGTGCTGAACACTTGACGGTCCCACGGTTGGCAAGTTGGAACTGTGAGATTCACTACGTGCACCACTGGTATTTTGTGGAAAAGCACATGTAAGATTCTGCAACAGTCTCTGCTGATACTCCTGCATGCGTGCATCCCTTTCTATGGCAGGAATAATTTCTGCAAATTTACTTTTGTACCGGGGATCTAACAGTGTGGCAACCCAGTAGTCAGGATTATTTCTAATTCTCACAATTCGAGGGTCATGTTGCAGGTAGTGCAGCAAGAAGGCACTCATGTGTGTTGCGCATCCAGGAGCACCAAGTCCCTGTTGTGTTGGTGGCGAGGTAACAATCATGCTTCCTTCCTCTGTCCTCTCCCCCCAACCTCGCACAACAGAAATGTGATCAAGGTCTCCCTCATCTGATGAGTCTTCCATCAGTTCGTCCTCCACTTCTTCCTGGGCTCCTGCACCTTCCTCACTAGTTTGGCTGCTACCATGCGCCCTGGTAAAACCATCTCCCCCACCCTCACATGCCTGCCGCCTTGGTGCTGCCGACCTTCTGGACCTTGCAGATGTTAGCCCTTCCGCATACAACTCCTCCTCCTCTACTTCCTCCACCTCCTCTTGTGCCACCACCTGACTCCGAATTCTGTTTAACATGTGCTCCAGCATGTAAATCACCGGAATAGTCATGCTGATAATGGCATCGTCAGCACTAAACATCTTCGTCGCCATTTCAAAACTGTGCAGAAGGGTGCATAGGTCCCTGATCTGAGACCACTCCTCCAGCGTGATTTGCCCCATCTCTGAATCTCGTTGGCCCAGGCTATACGTCAGAACGTATTGCACCAGGGCTTGTCGGTGCTGCCACAGTCGCTGCAACATGTGCAGAGTTGAATTCCACCGGGTAGGCACATCGCATTTTAGCCGGTGAAGTGGCAGGCCCAACGACTTCTGTAGAGATGTAAGTCGCTGAGCTGCGGGATGCGAACGGCGGAAGTGAGCACACAGCGACCGTGCCCTCTGCAGAAGGCCATCTAGTCTGGGATAGTGGGCTAAAAATTGCTGGACAACCAGGTTCAACACGTGAGCCATACAAGGCACGTGTGTGACATTGCCCCGGCGAAGGGCCGCACCCAGGTTTGCAGCATTGTCGCACACGGCCTTCCCTGGTTTCAGGTCCAGTGGAGACAACCATTCATGAAATTGGTTCTCCAGAGCTGACCACAACTCCTCAGCTGTGTGACTCACATTTCCCAGACATTTCAATGTAAAAACTGCCTGATGACGTTGAGCCCTACTGCCAGCATAGTAAGGAGGTGTGCAGGATCCCTTCTGCGCAGTTAGAAAGCTTGTGGCATGACCAGACAGGCTTTGGGTGCAGGTGGAAGACCGAGAGGAGGTTGAGGAGGCAGAAGCAGTGGAGGAACTTTGACATAAAGAGGATTGACGCACAACTCGTGGGGACGGCAAGACTTGGACAGCAGCCCCTTGTCCTGCTGTCACCATAGTTACCCAGTGCCCAGTCAGCGACATGTAACGCCCCTGTCCATGCCTACTCGTCCAAGTGTCTGTGGTGGAATGTGTAGCACCCTGAGGATTCGGCTGCTACAGGGGTATTGCACCTCAACCCAGAGGTGTGATATTCCACTCCCGGGTAAGGATGGAGTGTGGACCTGAGCTCGGTAGGCTGCATGCACTACACACATCCCATTTCCGAGGAACAGACCAACGGTACTCCCACTTAGAAATGTGCAGGTACGACCGAGTCTGTTCCTGGCTGGAGTGGGAGGGGGGGTGGTACATCCCAAGTAGTGTAGGGGCAGATAGGGGGAGCAGCCTGGGTAAAGATAGGAGCTCATTGGGTGCTGGTCACCTGAGCTCACACATAGAGGGAGTATATAAGGTGGGCACCATCAAAGATCAGGGTCAGTCTGTCAGAGTCAGTAGGAAGCAGAGGTCCAGATGAGCCTGCAGAGAGAGAGTGGAGCAGAGAAGGAAAGACCCAGAGAGGGAAAAAGCAAGGACTCTGAGAACCCAAATTCAAGCTACGGGTGAAGAGTCGGCAATAGGGTACCGGATCCCAAACTGGTGGGGGCAAAAGCACACCCTAGCCAGAGACCGGAGGCCGTGGGAAGCGTCTGCCACGGCCACCCACCACATCCACCCCGAAGGCAAACCACGTGGAGGGTCAGGGAACCCAAGGCCAAGGGTCTCCCAACAGAAGGCCCGAGGGAGCTGGACCTAGGTGGATCACTAGTGGGGACGGCCAGAGGAAAGGACAGAAGGAGAGCTCAGGGTCACGCTCCGGACTTGTTTGGGGGTTTGCTGAATCCAGGACCTGGTGGACGCAGCACGGCTCGGGTGGTCACTTGAAGCTGGAGTGACCGGAACATCAGCAGTGAGTAAATACCCTAAACTGCACAACCCGACTCTGTCTTCACTTAACATCTATGCTGCACCACCACAACCCCCATCCTCTGCACCTGACCCCCTGAGGCTATACCCCACCCGTTGGGGGTTATACTATCTAAAGCTGCACCAACACCATCAGCCTCAGCGGACCCTGCTGCAGCGGCGGCCGTAGTGACCGCAATCCAACGGGTGGCGTAGTCGACATAACGAACTTTGTAACATCTGTAGGACTGCCACATACTCTGAGCTTGACACCCTGGGCACGGACCGGGTCACAGCCACTCGGAGATTACAACTCCCATCTGATCCGGCTCCGGGTATTCCCCTAAAGAATATGGCCCAGGGGGCGCGTCAACTTTGGCGTAGTCGGCAGGATTACGTGCCCGCAACAACCGGGTACTGCGTGCCTGAAGAAAAGAACGAGTTTACCTCAAAAAGAAGTCTCCTGCCGGTTCCGGAGGGTCCCCGCCATCGGACTCCATCACAGGTCGATTCCCGCCGGTTGTCCGCCATTAACAGCTTTTTCCCGCCATCTGCAGAGTTTCCCGCCACTGGGAGACGATTCCCGCCATTTCCAAAGGTTTCCCGCCTTGTCAGAGCGGACGCCATTATGGGCGTGCCAGAGGATGGCAAGAGGCCGCCTCCCATCGTGGGCCAGGACCGAAAATGGCGCCAAAAGTGGAAACCGCCCCCACCAACAGAGACTGTGATGCTAGAGGTGTCTGTCAGCGTGAAAGAACTGCCCCTGGAGCTGACAATCACCAAGTGGCCCCGGGACCGCCCTCGAAGTGGGAGGACTGAGAAGGAGAGAGCAAAGATGGGTGTCGCCTGGAGCAGTCTGGAGCGAGCGCACCCGGAGGCAAGAAGCCTGAAGAAGAGTATCGGAGGAGCTTACCCGGAGATGGCGAGAAAGCAGAGCAGCACCGGCCCGTTGGCCAGGAGCCTGCTAGAAACAGAGGAGGGAGAGCAGAGCAGCACCGGCCCGCTGGCCAGGAGCCTGCTGGAGACAACAGGAGGAGAGCAGAGCAGCACCGACCCGTTGGTCAGGAGCCTGCTGGAAACAGCGACCCCACTAGGCCTAGTGGAGGTCCTAGCACAGCTCCCCCGAGATCGGGAGTGTGCGCAGACCGCTCTGGAGGGCCTCGCAAGGAGGATGGCCCGGGTGCAGCGAGAGACGTTGGCGGCGTGGAGCCGAGAGATGGCCCAGCAGACCGAGACCCGTCAGCGGAGCACGCCACCCAAGATGAGGAGACAGACCGCCTCTGAGGATGGCGCAGGAGGACTGAAGGCCGGAGACGGCGCCGAGAAGGGAGCCGAACGAGTAGAGGCAGGTAAAGGGGACGTCTATACCCCAAACCGGGAAACCGCGTACCTGCCCCAGCTCCCCGTCGCAGAGCCCGAAGTCTATCCTGCCGTGCCCGTCGCTGCAACGTCACCGCCGCAGACTAGGCCTCAAACGGGAGCCGCGACCCCTGTGACGTCACACGCCTCGACCCCGAGCGTGACCAAGCAGGAAGTACCACCAGCCTGGTCGCAAGGCCTAGTACCCCCGGGCGCCGCAATACCAACAGCGCCCCCTACCTCCGCGGAGCCACCGGCCTGGTCGCAGGGCCAAGTAGCCCAGGACGCCGCCGTCCTTACGGTGCCCTTCACTTTCCAGGTGCCCCAGGCCTGGCCGCAAGGCCTGGGCAACCCGGGCGCCGCCACCACCACCGCGCCCATAAAACCAAGAGTGCCGCATCTGGGAGAAGATCTGTTCTGAAGCTAAAGGAAACCATAAAGAAAGAGCAGGAGGACGTCGTCGTTAAGTACAGCGAAGCAGAAGCTGTATATAGTTGCCCGTCGGGGCACCGTGAACTGTTACTGCTGCTATCATAGTCCCCGTTGGGACCAGCAAGTGTGAACTGTTTACCCGTTTAACCCTTAAATCCCACTGACCGAGGACTGAGAGCGGTCATTCCTCCCTTATACCTGGCCGAGGACTGAGAGCGGCCACCATCCCCTTGTATATAGTTGCGCTTCCTAAAGCGCCCCCTACCGGTTTTATAGGAAAACCATTTTTCAAGAAAAGACTGTCGCACTTTACCCGGTCACGCGTTGCACAGTGACCGGAGGAGGAGCTAGAAGCGAAGAAAAGTCTACAAGAATGTTTTATATGAAAAGTTTTATTGATATATATATATATAATGTTTTGTAAGATGTTTTATATGTTTATGCAAAAATTTGTATGTTTTGTGGTGTTTTGTTCTTACAGCCCGAGGACGTGCTGTGATTTACCAGGGGGGAATGTAGCACCCTGAGGATTCGGCTGCTACAGGGGTATTGCACCTCAACCCAGAGGTGTGATATTCCACTCCCGGGTAAGGATGGAGTGTGGACCTGAGCTCGGTAGGCTGCATGCACTACACACATCCCATTTCCGAGGAACAGACCAACGGTACTCCCACTTAGAAATGTGCAGGTACGACCGAGTCTGTTCCTGGCTGGAGTGGGAGGGGGGTGGTACATCCCAAGTAGTGTAGGGGCAGATAGGGGGAGCAGCCTGGGTAAAGATAGGAGCTCATTGGGTGCTGGTCACCTGAGCTCACACATAGAGGGAGTATATAAGGTGGGCACCATCAAAGATCAGGGTCAGTCTGTCAGAGTCAGTAGGAAGCAGAGGTCCAGATGAGCCTGCAGAGAGAGAGTGGAGCAGAGAAGGAAAGACCCAGAGAGGGAAAAAGCAAGGACTCTGAGAACCCAAATTCAAGCTACGGGTGAAGAGTCGGCAATAGGGTACCGGATCCCAAACTGGTGGGGGCAAAAGCACACCCTAGCCAGAGACCGGAGGCCGTGGGCAGCGTCTGCCACGGCCACCCACCACATCCACCCCGAAGGCAAACCACGTGGAGGGTCAGGGAACCCAAGGCCAAGGGTCTCCCAACAGAAGGCCCGAGGGAGCTGGACCTAGGTGGATCACTAGTGGGGACGGCCAGAGGAAAGGACAGAAGGAGAGCTCAGGGTCACGCTCCGGACTTGTTTGGGGGTTTGCTGAATCCAGGACCTGGTGGACGCAGCACGGCTCGGGTGGTCACTTGAAGCTGGAGTGACCGGAACATCAGCAGTGAGTAAATACCCTAAACTGCACAACCCGACTCTGTCTTCACTTAACATCTATGCTGCACCACCACAACCCCCATCCTCTGCACCTGACCCCCTGAGGCTATACCCCACCCGTTGGGGGTTATACTATCTAAAGCTGCACCAACACCATCAGCCTCAGCGGACCCTGCTGCAGCGGCGGCCGTAGTGACCGCAATCCAACGGGTGGCGTAGTCGACATAACGAACTTTGTAACATCTGTAGGACTGCCACATACTCTGAGCTTGACACCCTGGGCACGGACCGGGTCACAGCCACTCGGAGACTACAACCCCCATCTGATCCGGCTCCGGGTATTCCCCTAAAGAATATGGCCCAGGGGGCGCGTCAGAATGCACCCTGTGACACACAGAGTTTCTCAAAGAAGCGGTGATGTTGTGTGCGACATGCTGGTGGAGCGCAGGCACACCTTTCTTTGAGAAGTAGTGCCGACTGGGCATCTGGTACTGGGGCACTGCGACGGACATAAGGTCTCGAAAATCCTCTGTGTCCACCAGGCGGAAAGGCAGCATTTCTGTAGCCAAGAGCTTGCAGATGGTGAAATTCAACCTCTTAGCTTTCTCATGGCTAGGAGGAAATGGTCTTTTACTTGTCCACATCTGAGGGACCGAGGGCTGGCTATTGTGCTTAGACGGGGTTGATAAGGGTGTCCCCGGCAAACTGCCGGTCTGTGAGGAAGATGCAGGCGGACATGTTAGGTTGCCTTCATCCAAAGGTGGTGCTATCGATGTCGGACAGCGCTCAACACCAGCTGGTGTTACCACCTCCAAAGAAAATGATGACCTGCCAATCACGCTGGCTGTTGCGGGTAAAGAGGTGGCAGGTCTGCGCCCCAAAACAGGTGTGACTGCTGTCCCCCCAGTCACAGAGGATGAAGAGGCCGCGGATGCACAAGATATGGCAGACGGTGGTTGGCCCGGCCGGCTAGGCCGCATTGTAGCACACTGAGCTTCCCACTGCAACTTATGCTTCATGTCCATGTGCCGGTTCATGCATGAAGTACTCAAACTATGTATTTTTTGGCCTCTACTTAGCTTTTGCTGACAAATGTTACAGATAACACGAGTTGGGTCATCTTTATCGATCTGAAAAAATGCCCAGGCTATGCAAGGCTTAGCACCCATGCGACCTGAAGAGCCACCACGACTTGTGGTGAGAGGCAGAGTTGTGTTTGAGGATGCAGTTGTTGACGTGCTTCCAGTACTACGTCTCTGTCCAGGAAGGCGCAACCTGACCTCGTCGTCACTAGCATCTTCCTCCACCTCCTCTGCTGACCTCATCTCTTGGCTGACTGTGGGTTGACAGTAAGTGGGATCTCCGACCTCATCATCATCACCCTGTGCGTTATCACACCCGTCGTCCTCAGAGCCAACCTGTTCCTGCCCTGACAAAAAACTAAAGTTGTCGCTCCAATCAGGTATTTGAGTCTTATCATCGTCTTCCTCATTGTCTCCACCAACAGGAGTTACAGTTTGGGAATGAGGGTCTACATTATGGTCAGAACCTTCTGCGTCTGGTCCTGGATCCGACTCATAAAGATTCTGGGCATCAGTGCAGATCATTTCCTGGTCTGGATTCACAGAAGCGCTGGAGTCGACCTCTGATTCCCAGGCTATAGTATGAGTAAACAGCTCTGCAGACTCAACCATCTGTTCTACCTCATACTCAGATGGGCAGCTGGAGATTTGGGAGCTGTGAGGAAGCAAGTGCGATTTGGGTGACACCTTTGAGGACTGGAGTATTTGTGATGTTGAAGTTGATGTGGAGGAGAGCCCACTTAAAGGAGCACTTGATATCCGTTGAAGCACCTGCTGTTTTTGTGCCTCATCTGGAATTTGTAGCGATTGGCGTGGCCGTAAGAAAGGGATCTTATCACATTGTCCGCTAAAAGAAGTAGACATTTTAGTTTGGCTGGAAGATGGTCTTTCTTCTGCAGATGTTACTGTTGCTTTAACACCTACCCCACGGACACAACCTTTTTTCCCCTTCCCAACACGCCTATTCCCCTTTCCACCAGCAGCAGGCCTTTTTCCACTCATTTTGGTGGTTAACTAATTCACAACTCTGGAGTTGTTTGCACAAAAAAACAATGGATGGTAACCGAGCAGAGCTGAGTGGCCAAACTGTGGTATTAGGCCAAAACTATTGGCTGGGTTAGATGCAGAAAAAAATTATTTTGAATTTGCAACCTGATGGAGGTCAGTATAGATGTTCTAATAGAGAAAGTCCGACACACTACTAGAAGGCCAAATATTTTTTCAGAGGTAGATGCAGAAAAAAATATATTCAGTTTGCAACCTGATGGAGGTCAGTATAGATGGATTAATAGAACAAGACCCACACACAGCTAGAAGCCCAATATTTTTTCAGAGGTAGATGCAGAAAAAACTATATTCAGTTTGCAACCTGATGGAGGTCAGTATAGATGGACTAATAGAACAAGTCCCACACACTGCTAGAAGCCCAAATATTTTTTCAGAGGTACTGTAGATGCAGATAAAAATTAGTTTTAATTTGCAACCTGATGGAGGTCAGTATAGATGGACTAATAGAGAAAGTCCGACACACTACTAGAAGGCCAAATATTTTTTCAGAGCTAGATGCAGAAAAAAATTATATTCAGTTTGCAACCTGATGGAGGTCAGTATAGATGGACTAATAGAGAAAGTCCGACACACTACTAGAAGGCCAAATATTTTTTCAGAGGTAGATGCAGAAAAAAATATATTCAGTTTGCAACCTGATGGAGGTCAGTATAGATGGATTAATAGAACAAGACCCACACACAGCTAGAAGCCCAATATTTTTTCAGAGGTAGATGCAGAAAAAACTATATTCAGTTTGCAACCTGATGGAGGTCAGTATAGATGGACTAATAGAACAAGTCCCACACACTGCTAGAAGCCCAAATATTTTTTCAGAGGTACTGTAGATGCAGATAAAAATTAGTTTTAATTTGCAACCTGATGGAGGTCAGTATAGATGGACTAATAGAGAAAATTCCGACACACTACTAGAAGGCCAAATATTTTTTCAGAGGTAGATGCAGAAAAAAATATATTCAGTTTGCAACCTGATGGAGGTCAGTATAGATGGATTAATAGAACAAGACCCACACACAGCTAGAAGCCCAATATTTTTTCAGAGGTAGATGCAGAAAAAAATATATTCAGTTTGCAACCTGATGGAGGTCAGTATAGATGGACTAATAGAACAAGTCCCACACACTGCTAGAAGCCCAAATATTTTTTCAGAGGTACTGTAGATGCAGATAAAAATTAGTTTTAATTTGCAACCTGATGGAGGTCAGTATAGATGGACTAATAGAGAAAGTCCGACACACTACTAGAAGGCCAAATATTTTTTCAGAGGTAGATGCAGAAAAAAATATATTCAGTTTGCAACCTGATGGAGGTCAGTATAGATGGACTAATACAACAAGTCCCGCACACAGCTAGAAGCCCAAATATTTTTTCAGAGGTACTGTAGATGCAGATAAAAATTATTTTTAATTTGCAACCTGATGGAGGTCAGTATAGATGGACTAATAGAGAAAGTCCGACACACTACTAGAAGGCCAAATATTTTTTCAGAGGTAGATGCAGAAAAAAATATATTCAGTTTGCAACCTGATGGAGGTCAGTATAGATGGACTAATACAACAAGTCCCACACACAGCTAGAAGCCCAAATATTTTTTCAGAGGTACTGTAGATGCAGATAAAAATTAGTTTTAATTTGCAACCTGATGGAGGTCAGTATAGATGGACTAATAGAGAAAGTCCGACACACTACTAGAAGGCCAAATATTTTTTCAGAGCTAGATGCAGAAAAAAATTATATTCAGTTTGCAACCTGATGGAGGTCAGTATAGATGGATTAATAGAACAAGACCCACACACAGCTAGAAGCCCAATATTTTTTCAGAGGTAGATGCAGAAAAAAATATATTCAGTTTGCAACCTGATGGAGGTCAGTATAGATGGACTAATAGAACAAGTCCCACACACTGCTAGAAGCCCAAATATTTTTTCAGAGGTACTGTAGATGCAGATAAAAATTAGTTTTAATTTGCAACCTGATGGAGGTCAGTATAGATGGACTAATAGAGAAAGTCCGACACACTACTAGAAGGCCAAATATTTTTTCAGAGGTAGATGCAGAAAAAAATATATTCAGTTTGCAACCTGATGGAGGTCAGTATAGATGGATTAATAGAACAAGACCCACACACAGCTAGAAGCCCAATATTTTTTCAGAGGTAGATGCAGAAAAAACTATATTCAGTTTGCAACCTGATGGAGGTCAGTATAGATGGACTAATAGAACAAGTCCCACACACTGCTAGAAGCCCAAATATTTTTTCAGAGGTACTGTAGATGCAGATAAATATTAGTTTTAATTTGCAACCTGATGGAGGTCAGTATAGATGGACTAATAGAGAAAGTCCGACACACTACTAGAAGGCCAAATATTTTTTCAGAGGTAGATGCAGAAAAAAATATATTCAGTTTGCAACCTGATGGAGGTCAGTATAGATGGATTAATAGAACAAGACCCACACACAGCTAGAAGCCCAATATTTTTTCAGAGGTAGATGCAGAAAAAAATATATTCAGTTTGCAACCTGATGGAGGTCAGTATAGATGGACTAATAGAACAAGTCCCACACACTGCTAGAAGCTCAAATATTTTTTCAGAGGTACTGTAGATGCAGATAAAAATTAGTTTTAATTTGCAACCTGATGGAGGTCAGTATAGATGGACTAATAGAGAAAGTCCGACACACTACTAGAAGGCCAAATATTTTTTCAGAGGTAGATGCAGAAAAAATATATTCAGTTTGCAACCTGATGGAGGTCAGTATAGATGGATTAATAGAACAAGACCCACACACAGCTAGAAGCCCAATATTTTTTCAGAGGTAGATGCAGAAAAAAATATATTCAGTTTGCAACCTGATGGAGGTCAGTATAGATGGACTAATAGAACAAGTCCCACACACTGCTAGAAGCCCAAATATTTTTTCAGAGGTACTGTAGATGCAGATAAAAATTAGTTTTAATTTGCAACCTGATGGAGGTCAGTATAGATGGACTAATAGAGAAAGTCCGACACACTACTAGAAGGCCAAATATTTTTTCAGAGGTAGATGCAGAAAAAAATATATTCAGTTTGCAACCTGATGGAGGTCAGTATAGATGGACTAATAGAACAAGTCCCACACACTGCTAGAAGCCCAAATATTTTTTCAGAGGTACTGTAGATGCAGATAAAAATTAGTTTTAATTTGCAACCTGATGGAGGTCAGTATAGATGGACTAATAGAGAAAGTCCGACACACTACTAGAAGGCCAAATATTTTTTCAGAGGTAGATGCAGAAAAAAATATATTCAGTTTGCAACCTGATGGAGGTCAGTATAGATGGACTAATACAACAAGTCCCGCACACAGCTAGAAGCCCAAATATTTTTTCAGAGGTACTGTAGATGCAGATAAAAATTATTTTTAATTTGCAACCTGATGGAGGTCAGTATAGATGGACTAATAGAGAAAGTCCGACACACTACTAGAAGGCCAAATATTTTTTCAGAGGTAGATGCAGAAAAAAATATATTCAGTTTGCAACCTGATGGAGGTCAGTATAGATGGACTAATACAACAAGTCCCACACACAGCTAGAAGCCCAAATATTTTTTCAGAGGTACTGTAGATGCAGATAAAAATTATTTTTAATTTGCAACCTGATGGAGGTCAGTATAGATGGACTAATAGAGAAAGTCCGACACACTACTAGAAGGCCAAATATTTTTTCAGAGCTAGATGCAGAAAAAAATTATATTCAGTTTGCAACCTGATGGAGGTCAGTATAGATGGATTAATAGAACAAGACCCACACACAGCTAGAAGCCCAATATTTTTTCAGAGGTAGATGCAGAAAAAACTATATTCAGTTTGCAACCTGATGGAGGTCAGTATAGATGGACTAATAGAACAAGTCCCACACACTGCTAGAAGCCCAAATATTTTTTCAGAGGTACTGTAGATGCAGATAAAAATTAGTTTTAATTTGCAACCTGATGGAGGTCAGTATAGATGCACTAATAGAATGATGCTATGCCCAAAAGATTTTACTTCACTAGGTGCAGTAAAAAAATTGGTATTCTATACACAGGTGGTATATCTTGCAACACAGATAGGCTACTCCACTGACTAACACACTCTGCAATAGGCCAAAAAGGATTAGCTTTGCTAGATTCAGCCAAATGCTGTGAAAAAAACTTGCACAGCACTGGCACAGACCTGCCTGGCAAAAACTGATAGGAACTCATGTAACCTAGTCCTGAAAAGGACTCCAATTACAATTAGTCTTTACTCCCACAACCTATCTATTTAAGAGCACAGACCTCCCTGATAAAAGTCGTAGGAAATGCTGTAACCTAGTCCTTAAAAGGACTGCAATTACAACTATTCCCTACTCCCAAGCTATCTGTATATTTGTGCGAAAATTGGCTTGAAATTATCAAGGTATAGCGCACACAGCAACAGCGGTGCCGTCTAACACGCAGCTGCAGCAGTGAGAAAATGGTGGCGACGGGGAAAATGGCTTGGTCTTATAGGGCAAGGACATGTGACATACACTGCCAATGACACATGCCCTTGCTTGTGTGAAAAAAAGCACTTCGCTCCGTGTGTGCGCTGCTGATAGGCTGACAGATTGCACCTCCCCACTGTAAATGCGGGAAAGAGAAAAAAAATGGAGATCTTCATTGTTCCTGCAGAGATCCATCCCCTGCCCCTCCCCCCACCCTGCTGTACACTCAAACTGCGTATTAACATTAATTTTCATCATTACTGAGAAAAAATCCAGTTATGATTTTGGTGCACGAACAGTTATCGAACATAACCTCGAACAGCCGAATTTTTCTCAAATTGTTCGTGTTCGCCGAACGGCTCGAACACCGCCCAAAACAGCTCGAATTTGAGATTGGCGAACAGTTCGAGTAGAACAACGCTCATCTCTACTCTCTACCTGAAACTCAACCTTTCCAAAACTGAACTTCTTCTACTCCCGCCGTCTACTCACCTCTCTAAATCTGACATCTCTCTCTCTCCGTGTGTGGCACCACAATAATGCCGAGCCAGCAGGCGCGTTGTCTGGGCGTTGTGTTTGACACCAATCTCTCCTTCACCTTCCACATACAATCTCTTGCCCGCTCTTGTCGCTTGCACCTGAAGAACATCTCTAGAATCCTCCCCTTTCTCACCTTGGAAACAACAAAAACCCTCACTGTTGCCATGATCCATTCCCGCCTTGACTACTGTAACTCTCTATTAATTGGCCTCCCCCTCACTCGACTTTCCCCTCTCCAGTCCATCCTTAATGCTGCAGCCAGGGTCATCTATTTGGCTAACCGTTACTTAGACTCCACCGCTCTGTGCCAGTCATTGCACTGGCTGCCCATGAATTACAGGATCCAATTTAAATTGCTTGTTCTCACCCACAAAGCCCTCCACAGTGTGGCACCCCCCTACATCTCTTCCCTCATTTCTGTTTATCGGCCTACCCGTTCTCTACGCTCCGCAAGCGACTTTCGACTAACATCCGCACTAATCCGTACCTCCCACTCCCGGCTTCAAGACTTCTCCCGGGCTGCACCTATCCTTTGGAATGCTCTACCCCAAGAAATTAAGATGAACCACAACTTACACAGCTTTAGGTGCTCCCTAAAAACACACCTGTTTAAAGCAGCCTATCACCTTCCCTAATCGAAGTCCTTTTATATTCTTATAGCCCATCCCTTGTTTCTCCAAACATAAGTCTCCACCGAACCCAAAAGCCCTACAGATACTGGCTGGTGATAAGCTCATGCAGCCTTTATCTATCCCTCATCCCCTCAAGATGGCTGGACCATCCTTGTAAATAAGCCATTGTACTTTGTGTCACCCCCACCTCATTGTAGATTGTAAGCTCTTACGAGCAGGGTTGTCATTTTTGCTGTAATTATTGTATTATCTTTAGCTATGTTACTTATGACTGTTGTATATGAAACTGTGAATTGTTAAGCGCTGCGGAATATGTTGGCGCTATATAAATAAAGACTATTATTATTATATTATTACTGTGCCACATACATTCCCCCCTCGCTCCCCATACTGTGTCTGCACCCATCCTTCCCCCTCGCTCCCCATACTGTGTTCTCAAATTTCCCCCCTCGCTCCCCATACTGTCCTCAAATTCCCCCCCCCTTGCTCCCCATACTGTGTCCACACCCAACCCCCCTCACTTCTCATATTGTGTCCTCAAATTTTCCCCCTCTCTCCCCATACTACAGCTGCACCCATCCCACCTCCTCGCTCTACATATTGTGTCCGCACCCGTCCACCCCTCGCTCCGTATACTGTGTGCTAAAATGTCTTCCCCACCTGTTTGCTCCCCATACTGTATTCACATACATTTCCCCCACCCTCTCTCCCCATATTGTATACTCAAATTTCTTATGTGGCACCGAGGAGTGACGGCAGCAGTGTGATCACATGACCTCATCACGCTGCTGATGTCGCCCTGACCCGGAAGTGCTGGCAGTCACGGCTCTAATTGTACTAGCGCCTGAAAGACGCGAGTACAATTGATCACTGGGAGCCAGTCCACTGCACCTTCTCTGAGCTGGCTGCCAGTTTGACTGCTTGCTCAGAGAATGGCCCACTACCACTTCGGGGGGCGGCAAGATGCATTCGCCGGGGAGACACCTCGGACCGCTGCATCAGGGGGCCCGACGGCGCCCAAAATGCCCCAGTTGCCCCCCCCAAGATATGTCCCTGCTGGAGGCATCGCTATAACCCACCTGGAACAGAAGCAGCCTGATAATGCTCAGGTTCTGGTCAACCAGCAATACAGCAAGAATTAAAATGTAAAAAACAACATATTTTGATGTCACCAAGCTGAATTTGCCGTCTGTGTTTACTGAAGTTACCTGAAGTCCTATGTAAAACAAAAAATTGACAAACTAAGGGCACTTTTTCCATTATGGCGCCCACAAAAGGTCCAAGTTTATGTAGTATTAAATGAGGAATTACTCCTGATACAATTCCGGAATTGAGGAAAATACACGAAATTACCATTAAAGTCGACGCTGAAGCAGATCTATTCTTATTAAGCTATAAATTTTTAATCTGACTCCACTGACGCTCCGATCGCCCTGTTTAGCATAAGTTCATTATAGTTGCTCCTGAGTATATTAATCCGCCCCGGCTGCCAACTGTTTGTAAAGGTTCCTATTGTTCCTCCATTGATAATATCACTCTGGTGGACTGAGCTCAGAGCTAATCATGTATACAATGACTTTCCTCCATTATTGTCGTCAACAGGAAAAATCCATCTTCTGGATTTAACCTTCTAATTTTGTATATGAAAAAAAAAATATCAATCACAGAATTCGCCTGTAATCTAGTTCTACCGCATGAAAAAAGGGGAAAAAAATAAGTTGCAATGGCAAAGATAAAAATGTGGCCCCTTTCAGGAGCTGCCTGACACCACCACACTGCAACCACCAAGGAGAGAAGGTCCTAATGCCCTCACATGTTCCCTAACATTGTGGGGATTACACCCTCCATTCACCCTGTGCCTGTGAGTCTGAGACTCCATGCCCTGCAGGCATGATGGCGTCACTACATCGTGCCTGCAGTGCAAAGCCTCAGTGCTCACACTGCATAGATCGGAACAGTGCGCCAGGGGAACTAGTGTCTTTTTTTTTTTTTTAATGTCAGTAATTGTGGGGGCCAATTATACTAAGTGGGGGGCTGGTGGGGACCAATAATATTGAGTGAGGGGTTTTGTGGAGGTCATTATAATGATCTGTAGATTGATGGAGGCCATAATACTGAGAGAAGGGTTGGTGGGGGCCATAGTACTGAGTGGGAGACTGGTGGGGGCCAAAATACTGAGTAGGGGACTGATGGCGGCTATAATACTGAGTGGGAGCCATAATACTGAGTAGGGGGCTAGTGCGGGCCATAATACTGCATGAGAGGCTGGTGGGGGCCATAATATTGAGTGTAGGGCTGGTGGGGGCCCTAATAATAAGCGGTGGGTTGTGAGGGCTCACATACTGAGTGAGGGCTCACATACTAAGTGGGGAGTCATGAGGGCCCTCATTTTATGTGGGGGCTCTAATCTCATTCTGTGTGAGGGGTTATGGGGGCCTTCATTCTGTGTGGGAGGGCTGAGGTGACCCTCATTCTGTGTGAGGGGCTATGGGGGCCTTCATTCTGTGTGGGGGGCTGTGGAGGCGCTTATACTGAGTAAGGGGCTATGGGGGCCCTCATACTGAGCTAGAGGCTGTGGGGGCCCTCATACTTTTTGAGTAGCTGTATTGACTGTCATACTGAGTTGTGGGCTCCTGGGGCCCTCATACAGAGTGGGGGTACTACACTGTATGTGTGGGGTGAAAGGTGGGTGGGTTATTCACTGTGGGGATATGTAGCACCCTGAGGATTCGGCTGCTACAGGGGTATTGCACCTCAACCCAGAGGTGTGATATTCCACTCCCGGGTAAGGATGGAGTGTGGATCTGAGCTCGGTAGGCTGCATGCACTACACACATCCCATTTCCGAGGAGCAGACCGACGGTACTCCCACTTAGAAATGTGCAGGTACGACCGAGTCTGTTCCTGGCTGGAGTGGGAGGGGGGTGGTACATCCCAAGTAGTGTAGGGGCAGATAGGGGGAGCAGCCTGGGTAAAGTTAGGAGCTCATTGGGTGCTGGTCACCTGAGCTCACACATAGAGGGTGTATATAAGGTGGGCACCAACTAAGAACAGGGTCAGATGCAGAGAACAAGTCAGGAGCAGAGGAGAAGGAAAGACCCAGAGTGAGAGAGGAGAGAGAGAGACCCAGAGGCACAGAAGAACAGGACTCTAAGATCCCAAATTAAAACCCCGGGTGAAGAGTCGGCATCAGGGTACCGGAACCCAAGCTGGTGGGGGGTAAAAACATTCCCCAGCCAGAGACCGGAGACCGTGGGCAGCGTTTGCCACGGTCACCCACTACATCCACCCCGAAGGCACACCACATGAAGGGTCAGGGAACCCAAGGCCAAGGGTGTCCCAACAGAAGGCCCGAGGGAGCTGGACCTAGGTGGATCACTGGTGGGGACGGCCAGAGAACGGGACAGAAGGAGAGCTCAGGGCCACGCTCCGGACTTGTTTGGGGGTTGGCTGGATCCAGGACCTGGTGGACGCAGCACGGCTCGGGTGGTCACTCGGAGCTGGAGTGACCAGTACAACATCTGCAGTAAGTAAACACCCTTAACTGCATAACCCGACTCTGTCTTCACTGCCGTCTGCACTGCACCACCACAACCCCCATCCTCTGCACCTGTTCCCCCTGAGGCTATACCCCTCCCGTTGGGGGTTATCATCACAAGCTGCACCTGCACCATCAGCCTCAGCGGACCCTGCTGCAGCGGCGGCCACAGTGACCGCATCACAACGATGTGGCGTAGTCGACACAAAAGAACTCTTAATAACATCTGTAGGACTGCCACATAACACTGAGCTTGACGCCCTGGGCACGGGGCCGGGTCACAGCCGCTCGGAGACTACAACCCCCCATCTGATCCGGTGCCGGGTATTCCCCTCAAAAAGGAATATGTCCCAGGGGGCGCGTCAACTTTGGCGTAGTCGGCAGGATTACGTGCCCGCAACACCCGGGTACTGCGTGCCTGAAGAAAAGTGCAAGTTTACCTCAGAAAGAAGTCTCCCGCCGGTTCCGGAGGGTCCACACCATCGGACCCCATCACAGGTCGTGTCCCGCCGATTGTCCGCCATTTCCAGCTTGTTCCCGCCATCTGCAGAGTTTCCCGCCACTGGGCGACGCTTCCCGCCAAATCCGAAGATTTCCCGCCTTGGAAGAGCAGCGGACGCCATTATGGGCGTGCCAAAGGAGGGCAAGAGGCTGCCTCCCATCGTGGGCCGGGACAGAAAATGGCGCCAAAAGTGGAAACCGCCCCCACCAACAGAGACTGTGATGCTAGAGGTGTCTGTCAGCGTGAAAGAACTACCCCTGGAGCTGACAGTCACCGAGTTGCCCCGGGACCGCCCTCGAAGGGGGAGGAGACGAAAGAAAAGAAGAAAGATGGGTGTCGCTTGGGGCAGTCTGGAGCGAGCACACCCGGAGGCAGGAAGCCTGGAGAGGAGTAGCAGAGAATCTCACCCGGAGATGGCGAGAGAGCAGAGCAGCACCGGCCCGCTGGCCAGGAGCCTGCTGGAAGAAGAGCAGAGCAGCACCGACCCGTTGGTCAGGAGCCTGCTAGACACCACGACCCCGCTAGGCCTAGTGGAGGTCCTTGCACAGCTCCCCCGAGACCGGGAGTGTGCACAAACTGCCCTGGAGGGCCTCGCACGGAGGATGGCCCGGGTACAGCGAGAGACATTGGCGGAGTGGAGCCGTGAGATGGCCCAGCAAACCAAGACCCGGAGCACGCTAGCCAAGATGAGGGAGCAGACCGCCTCTGAGGATGGTGCGGGAGGACCCAAGGCCGGAGACGGCGCCGAGAAGGGAGCCGAACGCATGGAGGCAGGTAAAGGGGACGTCTACACCCCAAGCCGGGACACCGCTTACCTGCCCCAGCTCCCCGTCGCAGAGCCCGAAAGTCCCCCTGCTGTGCCCGAAAACGCCATGTCACCGACGCAGACTAGGCCCCAACCGGAAGCCGCCGCCGCGACCCCTGTGACGTCACACGCCTCGACCCCGAGCGTGACCAAGCAGGAAGTACCACCAGCCTGGTCGCAGGGCCTAGAATTCCCGGGCGTCGCATCACCAACAGCGCCCCCTACCTCCACGGAGCCTCCGGCCTGGCCGCAAGGCCAGGTAGCCCAGGGCGCCGCCGTCCTAACGGTGCCCTTCACCTTCCAGGTGCCCCAGGCCTGGCCGCAAGGCCTGGGCAACCCGGGCGCCACCACCACCGCGCCCGCACCCGCAAAATCAAGGGTGCCGCGTCTGGGAGAGGACTTGTTTGCCCAGCACACGTGGCCGGACGGGCAGCCTTTCATCTGGCCCCAGAAGTATTACGAACTGGAGCACCAGAGGAGGGTTGGGGCCATGTGTGCACCCCTGATTCCGGCTCCGAAGCCCGTAATAAGGATCTCGCCCCCGCTAGCGGAAGCGCAGTTTGAGTGGGACCCCACCGGAGAAGATCTAATGGGGTTCACTCAGGAAACCAGGGCAGCTGCAGCGGAGCGTGCTGAGTGCTGCCGACAGCAGCTCGAGGAGTTTGCGAGGGAGCGGAGAGAGAGGCGGGTCCGGGAACAACAAGCCCAGATAAGGAGCGCGGAGCAGAAGAGCCGGGCCAGGAGAGACCCCCGTGCAGCGCATTGTCCCCGCACCATCGGGACAGTGATCAAGTTCAACCAGCAGCATGGGTGGGGCTTCATCAGAGACCACAACACCCCCGGCGACGTTTTTGTAACGCGCAGAGACGTTGAGTCCCATCTGCCGGAGGGGCACAGAGGTCGTGACCTTTATATCGGGGACGAGGTCACCTTTACCCGGCACAAGTGTGCCAAAGGACCTTACGCCCTCCACGTACACCGCCTGACGGAGGAGGAGTTGCGGTGCGAGGAGGAGGAGCAAGAGGACCCGGACGGGTCTGAAGTTACCACCAGCTATAAGCAAAGAGCAGGAGGAAGACGCCGTTGAGTGCGGCAGAGCAGGTGCTGTAAATAAGTTACCCAATCGGGGTATAAAGAAACTGAAACTGTTGCTACATATATATAGTCCCCGTTGGGACCAGCTGAGTGAACTGTTTACCCGTTTACCCCTTAATCCCACAGGCTGAGGACTGTGAGCAGCCATTCCCTTTCCCTCCTTACCTGGCCGAGGACTGAGAGCGGCCAACTTCCCCTGTATATAGTTGCGCGTCCTAAATCGCCCCCTACCGGTTTTATAGGAAAACCAGTTTTTCTAAGAGACTGTCGCACTTTTCCCGGACACACATTGCACAGTGTCCGGAGGAGGAGGAACCAGAAACAAGAGACGACGAGAATGTTTATATGAAAAGTTTTATATATATATAATGTTTTATATGTTTTATATGTTTATAAAAATTTGTATGTTTTGGTGATGTTTTATGTCTTACAGCCCGAGGACGTGCTGTGATTTACCAGGGGGGAATGTAGCACCCTGAGGATTCGGCTGCTACAGGGGTATTGCACCTCAACCCAGAGGTGTGATATTCCACTCCCGGGTAAGGATGGAGTGTGGATCTGAGCTCGGTAGGCTGCATGCACTACACACATCCCATTTCCGAGGAGCAGACCGACGGTACTCCCACTTAGAAATGTGCAGGTACGACCGAGTCTGTTCCTGGCTGGAGTGGGAGGGGGGTGGTACATCCCAAGTAGTGTAGGGGCAGATAGGGGGAGCAGCCTGGGTAAAGTTAGGAGCTCATTGGGTGCTGGTCACCTGAGCTCACACATAGAGGGTGTATATAAGGTGGGCACCAACTAAGAACAGGGTCAGATGCAGAGAACAAGTCAGGAGCAGAGGAGAAGGAAAGACCCAGAGTGAGAGAGGAGAGAGAGAGACCCAGAGGCACAGAAGAACAGGACTCTAAGATCCCAAATTAAAACCCCGGGTGAAGAGTCGGCATCAGGGTACCGGAACCCAAGCTGGTGGGGGGTAAAAACATTCCCCAGCCAGAGACCGGAGACCGTGGGCAGCGTTTGCCACGGTCACCCACTACATCCACCCCGAAGGCACACCACATGAAGGGTCAGGGAACCCAAGGCCAAGGGTGTCCCAACAGAAGGCCCGAGGGAGCTGGACCTAGGTGGATCACTGGTGGGGACGGCCAGAGAACGGGACAGAAGGAGAGCTCAGGGCCACGCTCCGGACTTGTTTGGGGGTTGGCTGGATCCAGGACCTGGTGGACGCAGCACGGCTCGGGTGGTCACTCGGAGCTGGAGTGACCAGTACAACATCTGCAGTAAGTAAACACCCTTAACTGCATAACCCGACTCTGTCTTCACTGCCGTCTGCACTGCACCACCACAACCCCCATCCTCTGCACCTGTTCCCCCTGAGGCTATACCCCTCCCGTTGGGGGTTATCATCACAAGCTGCACCTGCACCATCAGCCTCAGCGGACCCTGCTGCAGCGGCGGCCACAGTGACCGCATCACAACGGGTGGCGTAGTCGACACAAAAGAACTCTTAATAACATCTGTAGGACTGCCACATAACACTGAGCTTGACGCCCTGGGCACGGGGCCGGGTCACAGCCGCTCGGAGACTACAACCCCCCATCTGATCCGGTGCCGGGTATTCCCCTCAAAAAGGAATATGTCCCAGGGGGCGCGTCAGATACATTATACTCTAAAATGGCAATAAAAGTTTTGTTTGTTAGAACACTAAGGAGCTTCAATAGGGATAGATTTTTTGGTGGGGTCTCAATTAGAACTTTTGCTATGGGGCCATGTTATTTGGAGGTTTCCAGATGATGGTGGTTCTGCTCCAAAAATTGTTTGTGCTGTAAAGTTGTATTTTACTAGTAACATGCAAAAATGCGATCAGGACAGGTACCGCAGACTTCTCCCCACCTGTCTCAGCTTCTTTGAAATTATGTCTCTAATGGGAAAGGCTGACCCTCAATCTGTCCGTGGTTTGGGCAACATGAATGACCTAACAATACCCAGGAGTCACAAAGACAGTTCATTGTTTTCAATAGGAACTGTGTGATACTTAGTTTCTCCTGTGGGGGTGCTGCAGAGAAATTACCAACCTACTGTTTGCTTTCTGAACTGTTTGCCACTGGGGTCCAAGTAGTTGGAATTAGTGTGACCATCAGAAGCCCCTAATGTGCGTGTTTAGTGCAGAATCATGTATATATATAATGGTCGGGGATAAGAAACGTGCTGTTCTGAGATGGCAGACGCACAATAACACATCCAGGTACACGGCACACAAATCATTGAACTTATCTATCCCCATTCATGAAAAATAGAACATTAGGTAAAATTAGCTCATCTCAGGGACGAATACATGGCGGCAATCCATCTCTTATTTTATAATGCTTGATGCTGGTTATTCTGTCTTATACGGTATTGTCAAGAATAAAACGTTAAAGAAAATCAGAAAAAAAATAGTAAAAATATGAAAAAATCAAAAATGCAACAACAATCAAACAGTATTAGCCGACCCCTGATAACAGCCCATAGCATTATCCCCCACCACCATCTGTACAGCGGGCACAGTGCAGTCAGGGTGTAACATTCTCCTGGAATCACCATACCCAGACTTGTCATCAGACGCAGATAAAGTGCGATCCGTCATTTCACAGAACACATCTCCTCCAGAGTCCAGTATTGTATGATCAGTATTGTAATATTCGGTCACTATGTGGTGGTAATATGTGGTCTGGTTATGGTGTCTGTGTATTTCTCCCTTGCATGTGGTATTATTCGGTTACTATGTGGTGGTAATATGTGGTCATCATGGTGTGACAGTATTTGTCCCTGGTATATGGTATTATTCAGTCACTATGTGGTGGTAATATGTGATCTGGTCATGGTGTGACAGTATTTGTCCCTTGTATGTAGTATTATTTGGTTACTATGTTGCGGTAATATGTGGTCTGGTCATGGTGTGGCGGTATTTGTTGGTTGTAAGTCGTATTATTTGGTTACTATGTGGTGGTAATATGTGGTCTAGTCATGGTGTGATGGTATTTGTCCCTGTAGGTGGTTTTATCCAGTCACTATGAGATTTTAATATGTGGTCTGGTCATGGTGTGGGGGTATTTGTTCCTTGTGTGTTGTATTATTGGTCATTTTAAAATTGTTGTGGTGGCGGCTTCAAAAATCTTTTGGCCAAAACAAAAGTTGCTGGCTATGTATGTGATGGGGTGTTCGATGGGAACTGTTAATGTGTGATTGGTGAGGACGTGGTGCAGAAATGGCCTTTTTCCAAGAGTGAGGCGTGAGACTGTGGAAGTTTTGATGTGTGGAGGTGGAGCTGAGGTAGATGTGGAGTTGGGTTGAAGCCTGGGCGGAGTCTCAAGGGGGCCCGAAAATTTTGCCAGTATGGGGCCCTGAAATTCCTGGTGGCGGCCCTGGTTTTACACCACTCCATCCGACGCTCGGCATTGTGCTTTGTGATGTACGACTGCATGCAGCTGCTCGACCATGAAGCTCCTGGCGGGGGCATAGTGTTTGTGTTGATGTTATACCAGAGGAGGTCTGGACTCTGCAGTTATGGAGTCAGCAGAGCGGTGGTGACTTTTCTGCCCTCTGCTCTTCAGCACTCGGCCCCCCGCTCTGTAATATTACGAGGTCTCCACCTCGTGGCTGAGTTCCTACGACTTCTCACTAATATCACTCACAGGTGATGGTGGAAGATTCAGGAGGAAGAAATGTCATGAACGAACTTGTTACCCCGGTGGCTCCTATTACAGGACCACGCTGTTATCAGTGAGCTCTACACCACCGGTCAATCTATCACATGGTAGTAAAGGCAGACAGCATGGCGAGGGGCTGGATATTATACACCAGGGGCCAATGGGGCCAGATGTTATACACCTGGGACAATGGGGCCGGATGTTATACAATGGAGGGTGAGGGGGCCAGATGTTATATACTGTGGGCGGGGGCAAGGGGACAGATGTTGTATACCAGAGGACGGATGTTATACACCAGAGGTGAGGGGCCGGATGTTATACACCGGGGGGCGAGGGGCCGGATCTTATACACCGGAAGGCAAGGGGCTGGATCTTATACACCAGGGGAGAGGGGTCAGATGTTATATATCGGGGGGGCGAGGGATCGGATGTTATACACTGGGGGTGAGGGGCCGGATGTTATACACCGGGGGATGAGGGACCAGATGGGGTTGAGGGGCTGGATGTATACACTGGGAGCAAAGGGCTGGATGTTATACACCGGGGGATGAGGGGCCAAATGTTATACACCTGGGCGAGGGGCCGTATGTTATACACCGGGGTCAAGGGGCCGAATGTTATACACCGGGGAGCAAGGGGCCGGATATTATACACCAGGGGCAATGGGGCCATATATTATACACTGGGGGCCATGGGGCCGGATGTTATACACTGGGGCTAGGGACCAGATGTTATACACAGGGGCGATAGGGACTGATGTTATACACTGGGGGTGAGGGGCCGGATGTTATACACTGGGGGTGAGGGTCCGGATGTTATACACCGGGGGCGAGGGGTTGGATGTTACACAAAGGAGGGTGAGGGGCCGGATGTTATACACCGGAGGGCGAGGGGCTGGATTTTATACACCGGGGGGGGGGGTGAGGGGCCGGATAATATACACCGTAGGGCGAGGGGCTGGATTTTATATGTGACGCCCAGCTGCGCTTGGTATCACAGATCCTGGAAGGGTGCATTGATGGATTCCTCCACAAGAGGCCCCCATAAACATTCACACATCTTCACCTTCCACCTCAGACCAGCAGAGGGAGCCCATTAGGGATATAAATAGGGAAGGTGGAGCCAGGCAGTTCAGTCTGGAGTCGACAGAGAGCCAAGTCTGTTGAGAGAGATCCTGCAGTAGAGAAGCCTGAGAGAGGTTAGTCTGCAGTCGAGCACAGTCCAGACTCAGTTGTAGCTCAGAATAGTGAGCTTTAGGTGTGCCGGCACCATAACATCGGTGAAGCGCGGCAAGCTGCCGTTAGTGTGTATAGCCTAGTGAGGGCCCGAGTAGGCCGAAGGCGAGTGGGGAGTTAGTACATAGGGGGCAGAGGAGCTTAACTAGCTCACCCCGAAGCAGTTACCGGACACCGGGTCTGAGCTTACCGGGATCTCTACGACCCAGTAAGGCATAACCGGAATCCCTGGAGAACTACAAGTCCCAGGATCGCTAAAGTGCTGATAAGTAACAGAGCCAGGAGACACATAGGCCCCGTAAGCTGGGAGCGTGCACTCCAAGAGAAGGCCCAACCACTACATCAGCCAGCGCAGGACAGAGACAAAGTTAGGCCTGGCTCCAGGCAGGTCAGAAACTTACTACGCAGAAGCAAGAAACAGGAGGCTCTACACCCGCTCATTGGGGAGGATCCTGATATGCACCCTTCACCCTACAGTGCTCCAGGATGTGCCTGAATTTCCACCAGTAAAAGGTACTGAAGTGACTACCGGGTCCGTCCCCGTTCTTGCTCTGACCCGGCTGGGTCTCGCCTGTCCTGCATCCCCCTTTCCGTACGCTGCCCTGAGGCCCAGCTCCACCTGTGGGGAGCTATACCATCAAGCTGCCTTATCACCGGCCTTAGTGGACTGTGCAGCGCTGGTGATTCTCACCAGAAACCACAGGTGGCGTCATGAACTGTTATAAAATTAACAAATATCCACCCTTTCAAAGAGTGACCCCAGGGTACGGGCCCGGGAGCCGACCACCGCGACATCCCCAAGGCCATGCAAAGGCCCGGGTACCGAGTCATCCCCATCCCCTGGGCTGGTCATATACACCGGGGGAACGAGGGGCCGGATGTTATACACCGTAGGGCGAGGGGCCGGATGTTATACACTGGGGGGACGAGGGACCAGATGTTATACACTGGGAGGATGAGGGACCAGATGTTATACACCGGGGCGAGGGGCCGGATGTTATACACCAGATGCGAGGGGCCGGATGTTATACACTGGGTTGAGGGGCAGGATGTTGTACAGCGGGGGCGAGGAGCCAGATTTTATACACCGGGGGCGAGGGGCCAGATTTTATACACAGGGGCGATAGGGACTGATGTTATACACTGGGGGTGATGGGCCGGATGTTATACACCGGGGGGCGAGGGGCTGGATGTTACACACCGGAGGGCGAGGGGCCAGATGTTATACACTGGAGGGCGAGGGGCTGTATTTTATACACCGGGGGGATGAGGGGCCGGATATTATACACCATAGGACGAGGGGCCAGATGTTATACACCGGAGGGCGAGGGGCCAGATATTATACACCGGAGGGCGAGGGACCGGATGTTATACACTGGGGCGAGGGGTCAGATGTTATACACAGGGGCGATAGGGACTTATGTTATACACTGGGGGTGAGGGGCCGGATGTTATACACCGGGGGGTGAGGGGTTGGATGTTATACACCGGAGGGCGAGGGGCCGGATGTTATGCGCTGGAGGGCGAGGGGCTGGATGTTATACACCGGGGGGGTGAGAGGCCGGATATTATACACCATAGGGCTGGATATTATACACTGGGGGAACGAGGGGCCTGATGTTATACACCGTAGGGTGAGGGGCCGGATGTTATACACTGGGGGAACGAGGGACCAGATGTTATACACTGGGGGGATGAGGGACCAGATGTTATACACCGGGTGCGAGGGGCTGGATACGATACACTGGGGTTGAGGGGCAGGATGTTTTACATCGGGGGCGAGGAGTTAGATGTTATACACCAGGGGCGAGGGTCCGGATGTTATACACCGGGGGCGAGGTGCCAGATGTTATACACAGGGGCGATAGGGACTGATGTTATACACTGGGGGTGATGGGCCGGTTGTTATACACCGGGGGGCGAGGGGCTGGATGTTACACACCGGAGGGCGAGAGGCCAGATGTTATACACCGTAGGGCAGGGGGCTGGATTTTATACACCGGGGGGGATGAGGGGCCGGATATTATACACCGTAGGACGAGGGGCTGGATTTTATACACCGGGGGAACGAGGGGCCGGATGTTATACACCGGGGAGCAAGGAGCCGGATATTATACACCAGGGGCAATGGGGCCAGATATTCTACACTGGGGGCAATGAGGCCGAATGTTATACACCGGAGCGAGGGGCCAGATGTTTTACACAGGGGCGATAGGGACTGATGTTATACACTGGGGGTGAGGGGCTGGATGTTATACACTGGGGGTGAGGGGCCGGATGTTATACACCGGGGGCAAGGGGTTGGATGTTACACACCGGAGGGTGAGGGGCCGGATGTTATACACCGGAGGGTGAGGGGCTGGATTTTATACACCGGGGGGGTGAGGGGCCGGATAATATACACCGTAGTTCGAGGGGCTGGATTTATACACCGGGGGAACGAGGGGCCGGATGTTATACACCATAGGGCGAGAGACTGGATGTTATACACCGTAGGGCAAGGGGCTGGATTTTATACACCAGGGGGATGAGGGGCCGGATATTATACACCGTAGGGCGAGGGGCTGGATTTTATACATCGGGGGAACGAGGGGCCGGATGTTATACACCGGGGAGCAAGGGGCCGGATATTATACACCAGGGGCAATGGGGCCAGATATTATACACTGGGGCAATGGGGCCGGATGTTATACACCGGGGCGAGGGGCCAGATGTTATACACAGAGGCGATAGGGACTGATGTTATACACTGGGAGTGAGGGGCCGGATGTTATACACCGGGGGGTGAGGGGTTGGATGTTACACACCGGAGGGCGAGGGGCCGGATGTTATACACCGGAGAGCGAGCGGCTGAATTTTATACACCAGGAGGGGTTGAGGGGCCGGATGTTATACACCTTAGGGCGAGGAGCTGGATTTTATACACCGGGGGAACGAGGGGCCGGATGTTATACACCGTAGGGCGAGGGGCCGGATATAATACACTGGGGGGACGAGAGACCAGATGTTATACACTGGGGGGATGAGGGACCAGATGTTATACAATGGGGGGCGAGGGGCCGGAAGTTATACACCGGGGGGCGAGGGGCTGGATGTTATACACCGGGGAGCAAGGGGCCGGATGTTATACACCAGGGAGTAAGAGGCCATATGTTCTACACCAGGGGCAATGGGACGGGATGTTATACACTGGGGGCAATGGGGCCAGATGTTATACACCAGGTGCGATAGGGACTGATGTTATGCACTGGGGGTGAGGGGCCAGATGTTATACACCGGGGGGCGAGGGGCTGGATGTTATACACCGGGGAGCAAGGGGCCGGATGTTATACACCAGGGGTGACAGGTCAGATGTTATACACCGGGGGCGAGAGGTCAGATGTTATACACCGGGGGCAATGGTGCCGGATGTTATACACTGGGGGCAATGGGGCCGGATGTTATACACTGAGGGCAATGGGGCCAGATGTTATACACCAGGGGCGAGAGGTCAGATGTTGTACACCGGGGGCGAGGGGCCGGATGTTATACACCGGGGAGCAAGTGGCCAGTAGTTGTACACCAGGGGCGAGAGGTCAGATGTTATACACGGCGGGCGAGGGGCCGGTTGTTATGCACCAGGGGCGAGGGGCCGGATGTTAAATATACCGGGGAGAAAGGCGCCGGATGTTATACACCAGGGAGTAAGGGACTGGATGTTCTACACCAGGGGCAATGGGGCCGGATGTTATACACCGGGGCAAGGGGCTGGATGTTATACACCGGGAGCAAGGGGCCAGATGCTATACACTGGGGGTGAGGGGCCAGGTGTTATACACTGGGGGGCGAGGGGCTGGATGTCATACACCGGGAAGATATGGGCCAGATGTTATACACCGAGGGCAATGGGGCCAGATGTTATACACCAGGGCCAAATGGACCAGATGCTATACACTGGGGGCGAGGGGACGGATGTTATACATCGGGGGGCAAGGGGCTGGATGTTATACTCTGGGGTTGAGGGGCCAGATGCTATACACTGGGGTTGAGGGGCCAGATGCTATACACTGAGGTTGAGGGGCCAGATGTTATGCACTGGGGTTGATGTTATACACCGGAGGCGAGGGGCCGGATGTTGTACACCGGGGGGACGAGGGGCCGGATGCTATACACTGGGGGTGTGGGACCGGATGTTATACACCGAGGTGAGGGGGGCGGTTGTTATACACCGGGGCGAGAGGGACCAGATGCTATACACTGGGCGAGAGGGGCCGGATGCTACACACCAGGGGGCGAGGGGCTGGATGTAATACATTGGGGGGCAAGAGGCGATTTTTCACTTCCTCCTCTGATCCTTTTCATCAGAACAATTTTTCACATCCTTCTCTAGCACTTTTCACAGACAGTTTATCTCCATTCACAGGACCCTTTTTTGCAGGAAGTTTTTCCTCATTACGCCATTTGCAGGAATGATCTTCATTCTTCACCCAAACATAGATCATTGATTCACTTGCCGGTAAAGACTAGAGATGAGCGAATCTTTTGAAATTGTTTATTTTTCAGCTTTGCTGAATTTTCCCAGACAATTCAATTCACCATAAATCTAAGAAGCTGCAGAACCTCCAATTACATTTAAAAGACATATATGTCACTACTGCGATACCAAACACTTTCTGTATGGTGTCTTCAGTGTTTTATAGCTTTTTCTTTCTATCTCTATGGCTGAGTTGAGAACTGCGACGTCCTCTCACTATCCAGGTTCACCACAAAGCAGCTGCTGTATTCCTTGCCTCAGCTTTTATACTGGCTAAGATAGTTCCTCATGATTGGCTGTGCTATGCCATGTAATTTGATAACTGTAATGCATTATGGCGACGTTCCTGCCCAGCCATGTGATCCTTCACTGGCTGATGCAATTTTCTGCATCAACCTACAACATTATAAATCTTAGAGGGAACCTGTCAGTAGGATCAAACCAACTAAGCTGTCTATATGGGCATGTAGGTAATAGAAAGTGGAATAAAATGATGCCTTGATATCTGTGATCCTAAGTCTTATTCCAGAGAAATCCATATTTTTCTTATATGCAAATGAGCTGTTAAGATCTACAGGCTGGACATAGATCTCCCTGAGAATCTGCCTCCAGGGGGCATTAACAGTATGAGCCATGTAGATCAGGAGAGCAGACTGTCAGTCATTACATGTCTCAATCTGGTAATGCCGCCTTTCATGTTTATAAACTCTGGAGGCAGTTCTCAGGGAGATCTATGTCCCACCCATAGATCTTAACAGCTAATTTACATATTAAGAAAAACGTGAAATGCTCTGGAATAAGACATCGGATCGCAGATATTGTGTCACCCTGGCCTGGATGCCACAAATATATTAAAGCTGTGTCTGAGAGCAAGGGGGAGGTTCTCTAGTCAGGGGAACATTAGCATGCAGTACCTCCTGTCTCAGGCCAGTAGGGGGAGCAGGCTGTCCCTATAAAAGCTGGTACTGGGGGCAGGGTTAGAGAGAACTTGATGACCTGTCTCAGGACTGAGACTTGTCCCAGAGCAGAGCAGGGACAGACAGTTTTGTATTGCACCTAAGAGGAAGTGTGGCAGGAGTAGAGCCACAAGCCAGAGACAAGAGGCGAAGAGAGCCTGTCTTGGCAGATAAAAGACTTACTTTACCAGACTTTGGTGTCTGAGGCTGGGAGGATTCCACATTCTCCAGCAGATAACCAGTCCGCAAGGGACTGTATATTCCTTGGCCTAAGAAGCCTGGAGGCCCTGCCACAACCGAAGGGACAAGTAAAGCCGTACAAGGCTGGGAGCAGAAAGGAACCCACGTCGCAGGCCATACAGGCAAGAATACACGGAAAGCTCGGAAACGTGGGCTGTTACCCTATAACGAGGAGATAGCCAGAAGGAGCACAGAAAGCACGGTAGGCCTACACCCTCACCCTGACCAGGGCCAATTTCCCCGTTGCTCTCAGACATCCAGGTCCCCTCCTAGCTGGGACTGTTTATGGGTCAGTATACCTGTTTCAGTAAAGACCCTGGACTGCAACCTATTGTCTGTGTGCTCCTTCGCGCCTCCAGCACTACCGGTACTGGGACTCTCACCACCATCACTCCCACCATCCACTACACTGCCCTGGGGCCGCACTCTTCCCGTGGGGAGTCACACCATCCCAGCTGCACACATCATCAGCCCCAGCGGTCTGCCTTGCAGCGGCGGTTCCTAATGACCGCAAATCCACGGGTGGCGTAGTCGGACATAATCAACAGCACATAACGGACTACCACTGGCCTGACCACCCTGAGCCACGGAACCGGGTTGCCACTACTACTCCCATCGTTCCCCCTATTGCCCGGATCCGAGTGCCCCACGGCCCAGGGGGCGAGTCAGCTTTGGCGTTGTCGGCAGGATTTCGTGCCCGCAACCACCGGGTACTGCGTGCCTGAAAAAGACTTTTGTAACTTACCTGTGGCGAAGTTTCCCGCCGTCCGGAGTCGTTTCCCGACATCCGGAGCCGATTCCCGCCATCAGACGCCATCATGGACCGTTTCCTGCCGTCTTCCCGCCATCCGCAGCTGTTTCCCGCCATCGGACACCATCTTCTGGACGCCGCGCGGGAAGAAGAGGGGCGTGGACGTCAAAACCGCACGAGATCCGAAGCTCCGCCCCACTTACCGACGCTGCGCAAGGTCCTGGAAGGGAGAGAGAGCGACGCTGACGTCATCAGGACGCGACGCAAGGTCCTCGTCCAGAGCAGCAGCAGCGGAGCCGCGGCCTACAGAAGAGGATCGTTGGAAGGTAGGCCACGCTTAACTAGGGGGGAGGAAGATGTCGGACACAGAGGCGCCCACTACCACCAACGCAGCTGCAGCAGCAGTGATGCCCTTTTCCCTTCCCTACATCCCTGGAGCGGCCTGGCTGCCCAAGTACTCAGGGGAGCCCCATGCCCTAACTGACTTTAAGGAAAGGCTGTACAGTTTGTTCCAGCTTTACCCCCTGACAGAGGAACAGAAGGTCAGCATACTAACAGGGCAGTTAACTGGCGCAGCCCAAAGGGAGGTAAAATCATGGCCCACTGAGGAGAAAAGGACTGTGAAGGGTATTCTGGCCCGGCTGGGGGGTACCTTTGACACACGTACCTCCGCTGAGATTAAAATGAGGTTCTATGGATGTAAGCAGCGGGCACAGGACAGCATCAGAGACTATGCCCTAAATCTGCAGGAAGCCTTGAGGGCTATTCAACAAACTGACCCTGGCAGTGTGCAGGAAACGGATAAGCTGCTAACAGAACAATTCATAGAAGGTCTGCTGTCTAGCGCCCACAGGGCCCAACTGCGCCTCATGTTCTTTCAGAACCCCGACCTGACCTTTGCCCAATTTAAGGACAGGGCCAAAAGGGTGCTCCGTGAATCTGCAACCAGTGGCGCTATAAACCCCCGGCGCCCTGCTCTCACCTACCTCCAGGAGGCGGCGCCCTCCTCTATGGACCCCGTGGGGGCTGATGCACAGGCCCTGAACCAAGCCCCGTCGAAAGATCTGCACCACCAAGTCCAGGAGCTGACCAGGAGCGTCGCGGCGTTGACCAGGACCGTCCAGGCGTTGCAAGTGGACCCGTCAAGACCCATCGAGCTGGCTTCAAGTCCGGAGGATGTCCCGTGGCGTCGACAGAGGAGGATCCCGTCGTTCCGAGGGAGGCCCACAGACCGCTACGCAGAGGATGGACAGCCCATTTGCCGTCGATGCAACCAGCCCGGACACATTTCCAGGTACTGTAATTTAAACGGGTCCAACCTGGGGCAGAGGGCCAACCCCCAGGCATAAGATCACCAGGCCCTTATAAATGGCGTGATAAGTACGTTGGGGGGCGCCCGGTTTTACCCGTGGTGCTGGACGGTATCCCCATGAGCGCCTTGCTGGATACTGGGTCGCAAGTAACCACTATCCCTTATGTACTTTTTAAGCAGTATTGGACTGATGCTGATATCACACGGTATACAGACAGTAACTTGAGCATCATCGCCAGTAATGGCTTACCCGTGCCGAAGATGGGGTTCAAGGAGATGACCATTAAAATTGGTAAAGTTGAACTACAGGGTAGTTACGCCAGTAATGTGGGACTGGGAGCCGTACTGTCCCAAAACCAACAGGGCAGAGAACGGGTGATCGCATACGCCAGCCGGAAACTGAGGCCCACCGAGAGGAACCCGGAGAATTACAGCTCCTTCAAGCTAGAATTCTTGGCGGTGGTGTGGGCCGTGACGGAACGCTTCAAGCATTACCTGGCCTCCGCAAAGTTCACCGTGTACACGGACAACAACCCGTTGACACACCTGGACAATGCAAGACTGGGTGCCCTGGAACAGCGGTGGATGGCCCGTCTCTCCAACTATGACTTTGTGATCAAGTACCGGGCAGGCAAAACCAATGCCAATGCGGATGCCCTATCAAGAATGCCTCACTTACCTGAAGGTGACGAAGACTCAGAAGAGCTGGAGGAGGTAGAACTCCCCGCGTTTCACCGGTATGGAGCCGCTCAATACTCCCACCGCGTGAAGGAGGAGGATCTAACAACCGTGATGATCAATCCCCTACCTCACCACAGCTGGGCCGAGACCCAAGATAGTGACCCTGCAGTCCGTCTGGTGAAAGATCTGCTGACCCAGGAAGATGCCCGCATAGATCCGGATGCTCCAGAGGAAGCCAAGCAGCTATGGAAAGAGAAGAGCAAGCTGTTCCTCTACGAAGGCAAGTTGTGCAGAAGGATTGTCAACCACCGGACGCACGAGCTAACCTGGCAACTCGTGGTCCCAAGGCGAGATGCAGCTATGGTCCTGGGGGCTTACCATGACAGAGCAGGACACTTCGGTTGGAAGAAACTGGAGTTCCTGCTAAGAGGAAGGTTCTTTTGGGTCAGCATGAGAGGAGCTGTAGAAAAGTGGTGCAGAGACTGTGGCCCTTGTCACCTAAGGAGGAAGGACCGTGCCAGCCAGAAGACACCCTTGAGGCCCATCGTCACCACGCAGCCTCTTGAGCTGGTAGCTCTGGACCATGTCAAATTGGCTCCCAGCCGGTCAGGATACATCTATGCCCTGACAATCGTGGACCACTATTCCCGTTTTCTAGTGGTGGTCCCGGTAAAGGACTTGACAGCCCAAACAGCGGCCAGAGCCTTCCAGCAATACTTCTGCCGTCCACACGGGTATCCGGAACAGGTCCTGACAGACCAGGGTCCAGCGTTCGAGGCTGAAATCTTCCAGGAGTTCTACAACCTCTATGGCTGTAAGAAGATTCGGACAACGCCTTACCATCCACAAACCAACGGGATGTGTGAGAAGATGAACAATATAGTTATCGATCTCCTGAAGACGTTGCCTCTGGAGGAACGCAGCCTGTGGCCAGAAAAACTGCCGGACCTGATAGACTTATACAATCATATCCCGGTGAATGCTACCAACTGCACCCCGGCTTACCTGATGCGAGCCAGACCAGGTAAGCTGCCCGTAGACCTGGAGATGGGAGTCCTAACACCTGAGGACACCTCCCCGGATGCAGACTGGGATACGGAAAGGCAACTGCAGTACAAGAAGGTACAGGAGAGTGTGGAGAAGAGCCTGGCCCAGGTGAGAGAGAGGCAAGAAAAACTCTTCAACCAACACGCCCCTGCTGGTCCCCTAGAACCTGGTGAGCAAGTCCTGAAGCGGAAGAGAAGGCTACATAAGTTGGACGACCAGTGGGAAAGGGAACCCTACACCGTACTGCAGTCTGATCACGACAACCCGAAGGTGTGCGTGATCACCAAGGACGGAGGAGAAACCACTAGTACCGTCTCCAGAGACCACCTCAAAAGGTGCCCCGAGCAACTCCATAGTGCAGAAGAGGATCAGAGTGACCTTGAACCCGCAGAGGACAAGCAAGAAATGATCAGCACCGTTCTCGGAGAGTTCCCTCAGTCCTGGACTCGCATAAATGATGCCATAGTGGTACCTGTCCTGCATTTCCTGCAACCAACTGCGCAAAAACCTGCACCAGAGCCGGAAGGTGAAGAGGAGCAAGCAGTTCCAGAGGCAGAAGAGCCTGTACCAGCAGCCCAGGAGAGTCAACCCTCTGCTGACAGTGAGCCTGCCATGCCTGCGGTAAGCCAAAGGACCCGCAGACAGCTGCCTGCCCTACCTGTGCACCCAGCTGGTAGCTGTACCCCTAACGCTAGTGGGGAAAGCCAGGTTGGTCCACCACCAGACAGTGGGCTACGTAGGTGTAACGGGTCTGGGAGGCGGAACCTCTGAGCTACTATACAAGGGGGCGGTCCTTGTAAGGGAGCGGGTGGCGACCAGGCAGGCAGTCACAGCAGATGACCGGGACAGTCTCTGGAAGAACGGGCAGGAGGTCACGGCAAGTGACCGGGGCAGTCTCTGGATGAACGGGCAGATGGTCACGGCAAGTGACCGGGGCAGTCTCTGGATGAACGGGCAGATGGTCACGGCAAGTGACCGGGGCAGTCTCTGGATGAACAGGCAGATGGTCACGGCAAGTGACCGGGGCAGTCTCTGGATGAACGGGCAGATGGTCACGGCAAGTGACCGGGGCAGTCTCTGGATGAACGGGCAGATGGTCACGGCAAGTGACCGGGGCAGTCTCTGGGTAAAGGGTTGGTACGACCTGTGGCGGCTGATGGTAGACGTGAGCTCCCAGGTGAGCAGGCGAGAGTCTCTGGATAAACGGGTGGTCACGGCATGTGACGGCGGAGCCTCCAGGAAGACCAACAGACAGGCGGCAGATGAGCGCTCCCAGGTGAGCGGGCAGAAGTCTCTGGACAGGCGGGTGGTCACAGCACGTGACGGCAGAGCCTCCAGGTAGGCTAGGAGACAGGCAGCAGATGAGCGCTCCCAGGTGAGCGGGCAGGAGTCACTGGACAGGCAGGTGGTCACAGCACGTGACGGCGGAGCCTCCAGGTAGGCTAGCAGGCAGGTAGCAGATGTGCGCTCCCAGGTGAGCGGGCAAGCTGGTCCATAGACAGACTGACAGGAGTTGGAAGGCAGACCGTCGGACCTCAGGCAAGCAGGCAGGTAGCTGATGTGCGCTCCCAGGTGAGCGGGCAAGCTGGTCCTTAGACAGACTGACAGGAGTTGTAAGGCAGACTGTCGGACCTCAGGCTAGCAGGCAGGTAGCAGAAAATCAGGCAGGAATAAGACAGCAAGCTGACAGGAATCTGGCAGGTATCTGGCAGGTAACTGGCAACGGGACCTGAGGGCTGAAGCAGAGTAGTGAACAGTGCAACAACATTGCTCGGGCACCTCCATTTTGGAGGAGGTGCCTTATATATGGTGAAGTCCTCCGGCCATTGGCCGGGGACTCCTTAGGACGGCGCGCGCGGCCCCTTTAAGAGGGAGGGAGAGCGCGCGCGCCCTAAGCACAGTGGCCGGGAAGGAGCGCGCGCTGCCAGCAGAGCGGGAGGAGGACGCCGGGCACGGAGCAGAGAGGTGAGGGGAACAGCGTCCCTGCCTAGCAGAGGGCAGGGACGCCGGCGCTACAGTACCCCCCCCCCTTTAGGCCCCCCCTTTTTTAGGCCAGACAGAAATTTAGCAAGGATAAGAGGGGCATGGATGTTCTCCCGGGGCTCCCACGTTCTCTCCTCAGGACCAAACCCCTTCCAATCTACTAGAAAAAAGGTCTTTCCTCTTACCCTTTTGGTGGCAAGAATGTTCTCTACCTCAAACTCGTCCTCAGCAGAAACCGGAGCAGGAGGCGTACCTGTAGACTTGGAAAAAGAGTTAAGTACCACAGGTTTGAGGAGAGATACATGGAAGGAGTTAGGGATCCGTAAGTTGGCCGGGAGTTTCAATTTATAGGCCACTGGGTTGATCTGACTGATGACCTCCAGAGGACCGATGAACCGAGGCCCTAACTTGTAAGAAGGTATCTTGAGTCGGACATATTTAGATGAGAGCCAGACTTTATCTCCAGGACGAAATTGTGGAGGATCCAGGCGTTTTTTGTCAGCGTGTCTTTTCATCCGTTCGGACGACTGAAGGAGTGCGGATCGGGTACTCTCCCAAATGGAGGAAAATTTGCTAACGAGAGATTCCGCAGCCGGGTTGTCCACAGAGGTGGAGACAGGAAAAGGAATCCGAGGATGCTGACCAAAGACTACAAAAAACGGGGATTTGGAGGAGGATTCGCTCTCGTGATTGTTATAAGAGAACTCGGCCCATGGTAGGAGATCCACCCAGTCTGAATGATGGGCATTAACGAAGTGCCGGAGGTAACTGGTCAGGTTCTGATTGATCCGCTCCACTTGACCATTGGACTGTGGGTGGTAAGCGGAAGAGAAGTCCAGGGTGACGTCTAGCAGTTTACAAGTGGCTCTCCAGAAGCGTGAGGTGAACTGTACCCCACGATCCGACACGATGTGGAGGGGCAGGCCATGAAGACGAAAGATGTGACGAATAAAGTCTTTAGCTAGCTCGGGTGCAGACGGGAGGCCTGGCAGGGGAACGAAATGAGCCATCTTGGAGAAGCGGTCAGCGACCACCCAAATGACCGTACAACCGGCAGAGACTGGGAGTTCAGTTATAAAGTCCATTGCTATATGCTGCCAGGGGGCAGCAGGTACAGAAAGCGGAAGGAGGCGACCGGCTGGCAGATGTCTCGGAACCTTGTTGCGGGCGCAGGACACACAGGCAGAAACAAAGTCTATTACGTCCTTGTGCAGGGTAGGCCACCAGTAGTGCCGGGTAATAAGCTGGAGGGTCTTTTTCTGACCGGCATGGCCAGCCAGTTTAGACGAGTGACCCCAGTGAAGGATCTTCTCCCGATCAGTTACTGATACGAACGTCTTTCCGGGAGGGAGACGATTTAGACTCACGGGAGCCACCTGCATTACTCTGGCGGGATCGATGATGTGTTTCGGATCTTCCTCCAGATCAGACACCAGAAAGGATCGAGACAAGGCGTCCGCCTTGACGTTTTTGTCAGCCGGGCGAAAATGAAGAACAAAATCAAAGCGAGAAAAAAACAAGGACCACCGGGCTTGGCGCGGGTTAAGTCTCTGGGCATGCTGGAGGTAAGCCAAGTTCTTGTGGTCAGTGTAAATTATTACCGGGTGAAGAGCCCCCTCGAGCAGGTAACGCCACTCCTCCAATGCCAGTTTGATGGCCAATAACTCTCGGTCTCCTATGGAATAATTGCGCTCTGAGGAGGAGAAGAGTTTAGAGAAGAAGCCGCAAGTTACCATCCTCCCGGAAGATGATTTTTGAGTAAGTACCGCTCCGGCTCCAGAGGAGGAGGCGTCAACTTCCAGGAAGAACTGCTTGTTGCCGTCCGGGCGATGCAGCACCGGGGCGGAAGAGAAGGCCTGTTTTAAGGAAAGAAAGGCCTCCTCTGCTTCGGGCGGCCACTCTTTGGGATTAGTACCCTTACGGGTGAGCGCGGAAATTGGGGCAGTCCGGGAAGAGAAGTGTGGTATGAAGAGGCGGTAGTAGTTGGCGAAGCCCAGGAACCGCTGAATGGCCTTCAACCCCTCCGGTCGAGGCCATTTCTCGATGGCAGACAGTTTCTCTGGATCCATTCGTAGGCCGGTCTGAGAAATAATGTAGCCCAAAAACGGAAGCGAGGTCTGCTCAAAGAGGCACTTCTCGTATTTAGCGAAGAGGTGATTCTGCCTGAGCCTGAGCAGGACCTGACGAACGTCTCTCCGGTGAGTCTGGAGATCCGGAGAGAAGACCAAGATGTCGTCCAGGTACACCACTACGCAGGAGTAGAGAAGGTCCCGGAAGATGTCATTGACCAACTCTTGAAAGACGGCAGGAGCGTTACAGAGACCAAAGGGCATTACCAGATATTCATAGTGGCCGTCCCGGGTGTTGAATGCCGTCTTCCATTCATCCCCCTGACGGATACGAACCAGGTTGTACGCCCCACGGAGGTCCAGTTTGGTGAAGATTCTAGCCCCCCTCAGACGATCAAATAACTCCGGAATGAGCGGAAGGGGGTACTTATTCTTCACCGTGATCTGGTTAAGGCCTCTATAGTCTATACAGGGACGGAGAGAACCGTCCTTCTTTTTGACGAAAAAGAAGCCTGCTCCCGCCGGGGAGGTAGATTTCCGGATGAATCCCCTGGCCAGATTCTCCTCAATATATTCGGACATCGACCGGGTCTCAGCAGCGGATAATGGATAAATACGCCCACGGGGAGGAGTAGTACCGGGTAACAGGTCGATAGGGCAGTCGTATGGTCTATGAGGGGGTAGTGTCTCTGCCTCCTTTTTATTAAAGACATCAGCATAAGACCAATAAGGAATCGGAAGTCCAGGTAGATTAGCTGGGGTAGGAGAAGGACGGACGGGATGGACGGGAACCAGACAGGTCTTATGGCAGTCCTGTCCCCAGCGAAGGACCTCTCCGGTCTGCCAGTCAAGCACGGGTGCATGTCTCTGGAGCCAAGGTAGACCTAGCAAGAGGGCGTGAGAGAGTCCAGGCAGAACATGAAAGGAGATACTCTCAGAATGCAGCATTCCCACCTGCAGAGTAATGGATTCGGTGATGAGTTGGATGGGGCGTGGTAAGAGACCCCCATCCACGGCAGCAACAGATAAGGGTACAGCCAGAGGTTTGGTGGGGATGCGGTATTTCTCTACCAGGGACTGTGAAATAAGATTCCCGGCTGCTCCAGAGTCAAGTTGGGCTAGTTCGAAATAACGGTTCTCCCCGCAGACGATTGAGACTGACAGCAGCAGAGATGGAGAGGATTTATTCTTGTCTAGGTCGACCTCTCTGAGCGAACCTAGACACAGGCGTTTCCCGACCTCTCCGGGCAGGCACGGATCCGGTGCTCTTTACTGCCACAGTAGAAGCAGCTCCCCTCGGCACGGCGTAAGTCCTGACGGGTTTTGACCATCTTGGTCTGGTCGACCTGCATAGGCTCAGGAGAGTGTACCTGGGGAGAGACGGAGGGAGTGACGGGTTTCTGAAAAGTAGGAGCTAGACGTGGAAACCTCCTCTCACGGGTGACCTCTTTGGCACGCTCCTGGAACCGTAGGTCAATCCGGGTGGCAAGAGTTATTAGGTCATCGAGAGTGGTAGGAATGTCCCGACCGGCAAGTTCATCTTTAATACGGCCTGACAGACCCTCCCAGAAGACGGATACCAGAGCGTCGTTATCCCAGGCCAGCTCCGAGGCAAGGGTACGGAACCGTATGGCATATTGGCCCACGGTGAGACCTCCCTGACGGAGGCGTAGCAGTGATGATGCGGATGAGGTCTTCCGTCCGGGTTCGTCGAAGACTTTCCGGAAAGCCGTGAGAAAGGCAGGCAAGTCGGACACCAGGGGGTCTCCTCTCTCCCATAGAGGATTTAGCCAGGCCAGGGCCTCCCCGGTGAGATGGGACATGATGAAGGCAATTTTGGCCCGGTCGGAGTTAAACTGGTGGGACAATAGTTCAAAGTGCAGGGTGCACTGATTTATGAAGCCCCGAGCCTGGGCGGAGTCGCCTCCGAAGCGAGGAGGTGCAGAAAGCCGGGGTCCGGGGTAGGATACCATGGTATTAGTGGGCAGCGGAGCTGCCGGATTGCGAGTCATGGCACTGGCGGAGGTTGCTGGCGGAGCAGTCAGAGTGTCCAGGCGAGAATTGACATTCCGCAGGTGACCCAGGATGGACTCCTGTTGGGACCTCTGACGGGACAGTTCATGACACAGGTCCGAGAGCGAGGGAGCTTGGGTGCCACCGGGTTCCATGGCCCGAGCAAACTGTAACGGGTCTGGGAGGCGGAACCTCTGAGCTACTATACAAGGGGGCGGTCCTTGTAAGGGAGCGGGTGGCGACCAGGCAGGCAGTCACAGCAGATGACCGGGACAGTCTCTGGAAGAACGGGCAGGAGGTCACGGCAAGTGACCGGGGCAGTCTCTGGATGAACGTGCAGATGGTCACGGCAAGTGACCGGGGCAGTCTCTGGATGAACGGGCAGATGGTCACGGCAAGTGACCGGGGCAGTCTCTGGATGAACGGGCAGATGGTCACGGCAAGTGACCGGGGCAGTCTCTGGATGAACGGGCAGATGGTCACGGCAAGTGACCGGGGCAGTCTCTGGGTAAAGGGTTGGTACGACCTGTGGCGGCTGATGGTAGACGTGAGCTCCCAGGTGAGCAGGCGAGAGTCTCTGGATAAACGGGTGGTCACGGCATGTGACGGCGGAGCCTCCAGGAAGACCAACAGACAGGCGGCAGATGAGCGCTCCCAGGTGAGCGGGCAGAAGTCTCTGGACAGGCGGGTGGTCACAGCACGTGACGGCAGAGCCTCCAGGTAGGCTAGGAGACAGGCAGCAGATGAGCGCTCCCAGGTGAGCGGGCAGGAGTCACTGGACAGGCAGGTGGTCACAGCACGTGACGGCGGAGCCTCCAGGTAGGCTAGCAGGCAGGTAGCAGATGTGCGCTCCCAGGTGAGCGGGCAAGCTGGTCCATAGACAGACTGACAGGAGTTGGAAGGCAGACCGTCGGACCTCAGGCAAGCAGGCAGGTAGCTGATGTGCGCTCCCAGGTGAGCGGGCAAGCTGGTCCTTAGACAGACTGACAGGAGTTGTAAGGCAGACTGTCGGACCTCAGGCTAGCAGGCAGGTAGCAGAAAATCAGGCAGGAATAAGACAGCAAGCTGACAGGAATCTGGCAGGTATCTGGCAGGTAACTGGCAACGGGACCTGAGGGCTGAAGCAGAGTAGTGAACAGTGCAACAACATTGCTCGGGCACCTCCATTTTGGAGGAGGTGCCTTATATATGGTGAAGTCCTCCGGCCATTGGCCGGGGACTCCTTAGGACGGCGCGCGCGGCCCCTTTAAGAGGGAGGGAGAGCGCGCGCGCCCTAAGCACAGTGGCCGGGAAGGAGCGCGCGCTGCCAGCAGAGCGGGAGGAGGACGCCGGGCACGGAGCAGAGAGGTGAGGGGAACAGCGTCCCTGCCTAGCAGAGGGCAGGGACGCCGGCGCTACAGTAGGTCAACCAGGAGCACAAAGGGGCAGATACCCGCTCGCTGGAAAATATAGAGCGCGCTAAGATTGTAAATAACCCTGTTGCCAAATGTTGAATTGTTTGCCAAGCTACATGCATGTTTGGTAATTCTGTGTTTCAGTTTCTTGCAGTTACCGTAAGGACTCACAGGTTATGGACTTTTTATAACCAGGACCTTGAATGGACTGCGTTCGGAGCCTAACCCAGGAATGAACTAAGACTGTAAAGGACTTGGGGTAGGACAGATCCCCACCTGGTTAAGGCTCCCCGTTGTATTGGTGATATGGACACCCGGTCACAGACCACACTGTGACCTTAAGAACTCAATCTGTGCGTTGTCTGTCTGTTAAAGTTTTATGGTATGCATATTGTCTTTGTTTATTGTTTAGTCCCGGAGTACTAAATTTCACTAGGGGGGAATGTGTCACCCTGGCCTGGATGCCACAAATATATTAAAGCTGTGTCTGAGAGCAAGGGGGAGGTTCTCTAGTCAGGGGAACATTAGCATGCAGTACCTCCTGTCTCAGGCCAGTAGGGGGAGCAGGCTGCCCCTATAAAAGCTGGTACTGGGGGCAGGGTTAGAGAGAACTTGATGACCTGTCTCAGGACTGAGACTTGTCCCAGAAGCAGAGCAGGGACAGACAGTTTTGTATTGCACCTAAGAGGAAGTGTGGCAGGAGTAGAGCCACAAGCCAGAGACAAGAGGCGAAGAGAGCCTGTCTTGGCAGATAAAAGACTTACTTTACCAGACTTTGGTGTCTGAGGCTGGGAGGATTCCAAATTCTCCAGCAGATAACCAGTCCGCAAGGGACTGTATATTCCTTGGCCTAAGAAGCCTGGAGGCCCTGCCACAACCGAAGGGACCAGTAAAGCCATACAAGGCTGGGAGCAGAAAGGAACCCACGTCGCAGGCCATACAGGCGAGAATACACGGAAAGCTCGGAAACGTGGGCTGTTACCCTATAACGAGGAGATAGCCAGAAGGAGCACAGAAAGCACGGTAGGCCTACACCCTCACCCTGACCAGGGCCAATTTCCCCGTTGCTCTCAGACATCCAGGTCCCCTCCTAGCTGGGACTGTTTATGGGTCAGTTTACCTGTTTCAGTAAAGACCCTGGACTGCAACCTATTGTCTGTGTGCTCCTTCGCGCCTCCAGCACTACCGGTACTGGGACTCTCACCACCATCACTCCCACCATCCACTACACTGCCCTGGGGCCGCACTCTTCCCGTGGGGAGTCACACCATCCCAGCTGCACACATCATCAGCTCCAGCGGTCTGCCTTGCAGCGGCGGTTCCTAATGACCGCAAATCCACGGGTGGCGTAGTCGGACATAATCAACAACACATAACGGACTACCACTGGCCTGACCACCCTGAGTCACGGAACCGGGTTGCCACTACTACTCCCATCGTTCCCCCTATTGCCCGGATCCGAGTGCCCCACGGCCCAGGGGGCGAGTCAATATCAAGGTATCATTTTATTCAACTTTCTATGACCTATGTATATTTAATAGTAATGAATGAAGGAAATGACACAAGGACTATAGAGGAATTAACCCCATGTGCTATAACATAGTAAGATACTTACAGGGCCGTCATCACAATTATCCCTATTGGAGCAAACATATAATATCCGTTACGCGTTTCATTGTATATCTCATTACATATTCATGGATTGACACATAATATCTGTTTTCTAATTACATCAATGTGGTTATGAACATCTGTTATAATTATAGCCCATATTAATTTCATTTTCAGGGGTGAAGGGTTATACGGGCAAAAGGCGATTCAAGGACTGTAATAGGTGAGATCACACAGTCATGGTAACTTTACCCGCTCTTCTATCTTCACCATAATCGCAAGGCAGTACTGATGGAGCAGGTTTTATTGTGTGTTCCCTTTACTTAAAGGCAATGTGCCCTCAGAAATGTATCTATTGTTTAAATCAAGCTTCTATTTGAAATCCTTTTTTCCCCTTTAAATTAATGTCTTTTCAATTTTCCATATCTGAATAAGTAAAAAAATCAGAGATCTTGCAATTTTCACACGGGCCACTAGGCCTAATACTAGACTCAATTGCAAAAAGAACTTCGGCACTCCATACATGAAAATATAAGAAATATTGTATCTAGACTAATGTCACTTTGAAAAATGAAGGTTTTTTGCGCATAATTTGGCCAATTTATGTGTGCCCATCAACCATGACAAGGTCACCTTCGTATGATGGGAAACTACGCTACACTACCACTGGATATGCCACTCTTGGGCTGTAAGCCTGTATGGACAATATGTCTCTGCTTGGGCTTTAACCTACAATGTATGGGCTGGTAGAGCTAGTTAAAACCACCTGTGACTGAATGGGAGGGACACATGGTCAGAAAAAAGGCTGTCAAACTTCTAATAGTGTGAACACGTACCTGCTGCAATGCTCCAGGAGCGGGATCCCAAAAATGATTAATAGAAAAAAGAGAGGGGTCGCTCACTGGTCTATTCGGGTGCTCTGAAGAAAAAAGTAATCTCAATTGCAAAAAGAACTTCGGCACTCCATACATGAAAATATAAGAAATATTGTATCTGGACTAATGTCACTTTGAAAAATGAAGGTTTTTTGCGCATAATTTGGCCAATTTATGTGTGCCCATCAACCACGACAAGGTCACCTTCGTATGATGGGAAACTACGCTACACTACCACTGGATATGCCAAAGTGACATTAGTCCAGATACAATATTTCTTATATTTTCATGTATGGAGTGCCGAAGTTCTTTTTGCAATTGAGATTACTTTTTTCTTCAGAGCACCCGAATAGACCAGTGAGCGACCCCTCTCTTTTTTCTAATACTAGACTCACACTTCCTGTTTGTACAAAAGACTTTTCAGAAGGCTCATTATCATCACAGACAGGATTATTGTATAAGTTGTATAATGATCACCATCGAAAAGGATGTGTAGCGCCCCGAGGGTTCGGTTGCTACAGGGGTTTTGCACCTCAACCAGAGGTGTGATATTCCACTCCCAGGTAAGGATGGAGTATGGACCAGGGCTCAGTTAGCTGCATACACCACACACACCCCATTTCCGGGGGACAGCTCTACAGTGCTCCCATTTATATATATATGCAGGCACATCTGACCATGTCCCTGGCTGGAGTGGGGAGGGGGGAGGAAAGCCCAGTGGTGTAGGAGCAGATAGGGGTTGGGTTCTGAGCATAGGAAGGAGCTCATTGGGTGCTGGTCACCTGAGCTCACACACAGAGGAGGAGGTATATAAGGTGGGCACCATCTTTGTTCAGTGTTCAGTCTGTGAGGAGAAGACAGGGAGCAGAGGCTCTGGAGGAGCTCTGCTCAGAGGCAGGCCTAGAGAAAAGGCCGGGGCCAGAGAGGAGGAAGGAAGGAGAAGTAGGCCTGGAGAAGAGGCCGAGGAAGGGGGAGAAGAAGGAACAGGAAAGGAGGAGAAGAGACAGAGAAGCAGAAGGGCTCAGAAACAAGAAGGAAGAAGGGACCCTAAGAACTCACGAGATAACGGGTGAAGGGTCAGGCAGAATAAGGGTACCGGATCCCAAGTTGTTGGAGGTAAATGATCCCTCAGCCAAAGACCGGAGGTCGTGATCATTTATTGGTGCGACCCCCCGCCAAACCTGCTAGGAAGGCACCATATAGGATAGCGGGAAACGGGACCCACGTTTGCCCGCATAGATCCGCGGCAGCTGGACAGAAGTTTGGTCACTGGTGGGGCACGAGCCAGAGAGAGGACAGAAGGGAGTCATGTGCCATGCTCCTGAATTGCCTGGGGGTTGACCGAGCCCCTCAGCTGGTGGACGAAGCACGGCTTGGGCGGTCAGTGCCTGTACAGAAGTGACTTGGAGTATACGAACAGTGAGTAAAAGACCCTGGACTGCAACACGTTGTCTTTGTGTTTCTTGCTGCGCCAGCACTGACGGTACTGGGATGCCCCACATCACAACCCCCACCATCTGCGCTCGCTGCCCTGAGGCTACACTCCTCCCGTGGGGAGTTGTACTATTCCCTGCTGCACCCACAACACCAGCCTCAGCGGTCTGCTCTGCAGCGGCGGTTCACTCTGACCGCAATCCACGGGTGGCGTAGTCGGACATTGCAAACCATATAAATACACTGCCACTGGTCTGACCACCGTGAGCCACGGGATCGGGTTGCCACTACTACTCGCAGCATTGCCCTGAAGCCTGGTTCAGAGTGCCCCATGGCCCAGGGGGCGAGTCAGCTTCCTATAGGGAAAGGTATCCTGTCTAGATTCCACTGCAGGCACTGCTATAAATCATGAAAAACTGGGTCCCTGCTTAGTAACTAACTGCATATTAGTGCTCGGAGAAAGCCAGGCGGCACACAGTTGCCATCTGCGCCCCGGCTGCAGCGAGAAGATGATGGATTTCTCTACTAGTTATCGGAGCGAGGTGCGGTAAGTTGTTTTTTTTTAAGATAGGTGCATAAGAGGGCATACTAGCTATAAATGTGAAGGAAGAAAGTGGAGATTATTTTGTACAGGGGCATTATTAATATATGAGGGCGTAAAGAGGGCATAGATATTTTATAGAGGCTCAAAAGGAGACCTACTTATTGTATGGGGGCCAAAACGAGACATAAAGGAGGCACAAAGTGGAACATAATTGTAAGGCGGCATAAAGTGGGACATAATTGTATGAGGGCACAAAATGGGATATAATTGTAAAGGGGCCAAAATAAGACATAGTTGTAAGAAAGGGGGCATAACGTGGAACATAATTGTAAGGGGGCACAAAGTGGGACATAATTGTAAGGCGGCATAAAGTGGGACATAATTGTATGAGGGCACAAAATGGGATATAATTGTAAAGGGGCCAAAATAAGACATAGTTGTAAGAAAGGGGGCATAACGTGGAACATAATTGTAAGGGGGCACAAAGTGGGACATAATTGTAAGGAGGCATAAAGTGGGACATAATTGTATGGAGGCATAAAATGGGACAAAATTGTAAGTGGGCACAACGTGGAACATAAATGTAAGGGGGCATAAAGTGGGACATAATTGTATGAGGGCACAAAATGGGATATAATTGTAAAGGGGCCAAAACAAGACATAGTTGTAAGGAAGGGGGCATAAAGTGGGACATAATTGTAAAGGGGCACAAAGTGGGACATAATTGTAAGGGGGCATAAAGTGGGACATAATTGTATGAGGGCACAAAATGGGATATAATTGTAAAGGGGCCAAAACAAGACATAGTTGTAAGGAAGGGGGCATAACGTGGAACATAATTGAAAGGGGGCACAACGTGGGACATAATTGTAAGGGGGCACAAAGTGGGACATAATTGTAAGGAAGCATAAAGTGTGACATAATTGTAAGGAGACATAAAGTGGAACATAGTTGTAAGGGGGCATAAAGTGGGACATAACTGTATGGTGGCACAAAAATGGGATATAATTGTAAGGGGAACAAATTAGGACATAATTGTAAGGGGGCACAAAGTGAGACATATTTCAAGGGGCAATAAAGTGGGGCATAAAGTGAGATATAATTGTATGGATGCACAAACTGTGACATTGCAAAGCAGGTATGGCTTCTGCACGGGGGAACGAAGGGGGGCACTATAGCTAAGTTAGAAGGGTGCAGTGTTAATTGTGGGGGGCACTACACTGGTATATGGCTATGGGAATTTTTACTGTGTAGGGCATTTTTAAGTTTATTTAGAGTTGGGAAAAAGAGAAGAACCAAATATATCTGTGTGTTACATTTTGCAGAAACAAGATGTGGATGGAAGAAGTTGTCATGGTGGTCTAGGAAATAAATTACTTTGATCACAGAGACCATCATCAATGATTTCCTGGATTTATCTGTGACGCTCCCCCTGAGCAGTTGGGATACCCGGAGCCGGGCCTTGTAGAGGCTGGGGGTTGTAGTCACCGTGGCGGTGACCCGGTCCGTGACCCAGGGCGGTCAAACCAGGGTAGTCTATGTGTATCTGGTTTAAATAGTCCGACTACGCCACCTGTGGAATGCGGTTATTAGGAACCGCCGCTGCGGAGCAGTCCACTGAAGCTGGTGATATGCGCAGCAAGGTAGTGTAACTCCCCACAGAAAGAGTGTAGCTTCAGGGCAGCGTGTATGGATGATGGTGGTGATAGTGCCTGGATCAGTAATAATAACACAGAGTCTTTGCAGTGCAGTCCCATGGTTTTTACTGCTGGTAATTATATAGGCCCAATGGGAGTACTTGCTAGGGATGAGGGCCTGGTCAGTCTGGGAGCAATCCTAGAATTCCCCTGGCCAGGTGGAGTTGTAGGCCCGCCGTTCTGACTGTACTCTTTTGGCTATCCCGCTTATAGTCGTGTTGTAGCCCATGTCCCTGAGTGTAACGTACTGCTCATCCGTATGGCTGGTGACTCGGATCCCGTGTATTCCTTGCTCCTCTGTGGCGGTACTGCTCCTCTCGTGTGGCTGAGCCTCCGGGCTTCTGTTGGCCAGGAGACCTGCAATCTCCTGCCTTGCGGTATCTGCTGCTGGGCTTGAAGGGTCCCACAGCCTCGGACTCCGGTATCCGGTATTCCCCCCTAGTAAATTTCAGTACTCCGGGACTGAACATATTTTGCAAAAATATAACAGGTAACAATATACAATACAAATACAATGTACATTAGAATATTTACAGACACTACAGTCTTTATAGGTCACGGTATCACCCGTAACCAGGTGTCCATTTCACTGAAGATGTAGTTTGAGGGACCCGTCCCAAACCCTCCACGGAGGCCCTGGGGTAGCTACAGGGCATTGATGATCCGGATGTTGGACCACGTCTTCAGCCACCTCCACGGGTTTTTGTTCTGTGGTCAGGCACAAAAGGGGCACTTTCCAGGTGCAACTATTTACAGGCAAAGTTTTTGGTTATCCATTGTCCATAACCTAAAAAGTCTCTGAAACCTGTCGGGTAACTGGAAAAACAGGTTAAATGCACACATAAAACATTTCAACATTACAGTTATACATTACACTTAAATTCTCCAACGAGCAGGAATTTGACCTCTGGTGCTTCTGGTAGACCTGCGTAACATGGTCTGTCTGTGTTCCGCTATGGTCCCCTTTCTCTACCCCTGGTGTAGTGGGCACTGTGTGATCTGCACTACTGGTATTTTGAGGTGTCACTGGTAGGTTGGGCAGCTTCCTACGGATCCTTTGGCTTACCGTGGGTACGACAGGCTCGCTACTAGCAGAGGGTAGATTCTCCTGGGCTGCTGGTGAGGAATTTTCTGTCTCCGGGGCCAATGGTTCTTCCAACTCTACTGGGACTTCCGTAGCTTCTTGAGGGGCTGGTTGGAGAAATGTAAGGACTGGCACAACTATTGCTTATTTATTTGTGTCCACGACCGGGGAAATTCTCCGAGTACTGTGCTGACCATTTCTTCCACTTCCTCTGCGGGTTGAGGGATATCTTGGCCTTCTTCAGCATGCTGTAACTGCTCGGGACATTTCTTCAGGTGGTCTCTGGAAACTGTTGCTGTTGTCTCACCTTCGTCCTTACTTATGAGGCACACCTTGGTGTTATCATGACTTGATGGTAGAATGGTGTACGGCTCTTTTTCCCGCTGGTCATCCAACTTGTGGAGTCGCGTCTTCCTCTTTAGGACTTGCTCTCCTGGTGACAAGGGGGCAGCAGGTGCATGTTGATTGTAAGTCCTCTCTTGCCTTTCTCTTGCTTGAGACAGACTTCTTTCAACACTCTCCTGTACCTTACGGTATTGCTGTTGCCGCTCTGTGTCCCAATCCGCATACGGTGAGTCATCCTCTGGCATCAGAACTCCCATATCCAGGTCGACGGGCAGCTTACCAGGTCTCACTCTCATCAGGTAAGCTGGCGTGCAGTTGGTGGAATTCACTGGGATATGATTGTAGAGGTCCACCAGGTCTGGAAACTTTTCTGGCCACGGACTGCATTCCTCCAGGGGCAATGTCTTCAGTAGGTCTATCACCACCTGGTTCATCTTTTCACACATCCCGTTGGTCTGGGGGTGATAAGGCGTTGTACTGATCTTCTTGCAGCCATACAGGTTGCAGAACTCCAGGAATACTTCTGCCTCGAAGGCCTGACCTTGGTCAGTTAGCACGCGTTCTGGGTAACCATGTGGGCGGCAGAAGTGCTGCTGGAAAGCTCTGGCTACTGTCTGAGCCGTTTGGTCCTTGACTGGCACTACTACCAGGAACCGGGAGTAGTGGTCTACGATGGTGAGAGCGTAGACATAGCCTGACCTGCTCGGGGACAGCTTCACATGGTCCAGGGCTACCAGTTTGAGCGGCTGCTTGGTGATGATGGGCTGCAGGGGAGCCCTCTGGCTGGCACGGTCCTTCCTTCTCAGATTGCACGGTCCGCAGTCTCGGCACAACCTCTCGATTGTCCCTCTCATGCCAACCCAATAGAACCGTTCACGCAGCAGGACTTCCAGCTTTTTCCATCCGAAGTGTCCTGCTCCATCGTGGTATGCTTCCAAGACCATAGACGCGTCCCGCCTCGGGACTACCACCTGCCAGACCAGCTCGTGCGTCCGGGAGTTGACAGTTCTTCGACACAGCTTCCCTTCATAGATGAACAGCTTACTCTTCTCTTTCCACAGCTGTTTGGTCTCCTCTGGAGCATCTGGGTCAGGGTATGAGTCGGCTCGTGTCAGCAACTATTTGACTAGGTGGACGGCCGGGTCACTGTCTTGTGTTTCTGCCCAGCCGTGGTGGGGCAAGGGATTGAACGTGGCTTCCTTGGTGGCAGAGTACCTGTCTTTCACACAGTGGGAGCACTGAGTTATCCCATGACGGTGGAAAGTGGGGATTTCTATCTCTTCCAGTTCTTCTGGGTCTTCTCCCCCATCTGGCAGGTTAGGCATCCTGGACAGTGCATCTGCGTTGGCATTCTTGCGCCCAGCCCGGTACTTGATGGTGAATTCATAATTGGAGTGCCGGGCCATCCATCTGTGCTCCAGGGCACCAAGTTTCGCAGTGTCCAGGTGTGTCAGCGGGTTGTTGTCTGTGAATATGGTGAACTTGGAAGAGGCGAGGTAATGTTTAAAGCGCTCTGTCACTGCCCATACCACTGCGAGGAACTCTAGCTTGAAGGATCTGTAATTTTCAGGGTTCCTTTCTGTGGGTCGGAGCTTCCTGCTGGCATAAGCGATTACCCGTTCTCTGCCCTGCTGGATCTGGGACAGCACCGCTCCCAGTCCCACGTTACTCGCGTCCGTGTGGAGGATGAAGGGCTGGCCATAATCAGGGTAAGCCAGGATCTCGTCTCCCGTGAGAGCCATTTTCAGCTGGTGGAAGGACTCATCTTCCAGCTTGTCCCATTTGAATGGCGGCTTCTGGTTTTTGGCCTTCCTGGACTGGCCTATCAGGAGGTCCTGCATGGGTGCCGCCATCTTGGTGAAGCCTGGAATAAATCTTCGGTAGTAGCCTACCTACCAACCCGAGGAACTGCCGCACTTCCTTTATGGTGGAGGGTCTTGGCCAGTCCTTGATTACTGTGATTTTATCGGGGTCTGGAGCTACACCGTCAGCGCTCACCACGTGCCCCAGGTACTGTACCTTGGGCTTCAGCAGATGACATTTTGATGGCTTCACCTTTAGACCAAAGCCAGCCAGGGCGTCAAACACTTCCGCCAGGTGCTTCAGATGGTCCTCATATGTCTGGGAGTATACAATGACATCATCCAGGTACAGCAGGACCGTCTCGAAATTCTTATGTCCCAGACAGCACTCCATCAACTGCTGGAAGGTTCCTGGGGCATTGCAGAGCCCGAATGGCATGCAGTTGAACTCGCTGAGGCCCATCGGGGTGGTGAATGCGGTCTTCTCCTTATCCGCCTCTGCTACAGGAACCTGCCAATACCCACTAGTAAGATCCAAAGTAGAGAAATAGTTAGCAGATTTTAACGCAGCTAGTGACTCCTCTATCCTGGGTAGCGGGTATGCATCTTTGTGTGTTATGCGGTTGATTTTCCTGTAGTCTACACAAATTCTCATAGTGCCATCCTTTTTCTTTACAAGAACTAATGGAGCTGCCCAGGGGCTACAACTGTCTCTTATTACCCCAGCCTCCTTCATTTCTCGCAACATCCCTTTGGCATTTTGGTAGTGTGCAGGGGTTACAGGCCGATACCTTTCTTTATTGGGTGGATGGTCTCCCGTGGGGATATGGTGATGAAACCCCTTTTACCTGCCCGAAGTCAAGTGGATGTTTACTGAAGACCCTTTCGTATTCCTGTACCACCCGGTATACCCCTTGTTTTTGGTGTAGAGGGGTGGAGTCAGTGCCCACATGCAGCTTCTGACACCAGTCCTCCATTTGTCCCTTGGAGCCATTATCCTCCGCCTGTTGGGATGGAGGCAAGGGTTCCACTGCCTTTATAGAATTCTGGTTGACAGTGAACAGTTTGGCTAGGGTGGCATACCGGGGCAAATGGACTTCTGCGGATGGGTACCCTCCCATGGCGGACATCAACCACCCCCCGGGCTGTCAAAATGGTGGGCCTACTGTCAGAGTAGACGGGCTCTATCAAGGCCTGGTAGTCTCTACCCCTTAGACCAATAGCTGCCCATATCATCATTTCACTTTTTGGGGGCATGGCGATTGGGAATGGGTCGCTCATCCTAACACTACCAATTTCACCACCAGACAGTTCTACCTGCTGTCAGGGCTTGGATCTCCCTCTGTAGAACCCGCTGCTGGCTGGAACTGGCGGTTTCCGCAACCTGCTGTAACAGGACAATTATTTCTGCAAGACAATTTCCAATGACATTAGTGCCTAAAGTTATCATGGGATGACTTTCTCGGCGATCAATGTCGACAATAATCAGTCCTTGTGCTGGCAGTTCAACCTTGCCAACCTTTATGGCCACTTCTTTGAACCCTACCTGAGGTACGGGTTGACCATTGCTGGCATAAATTCTCAAATGTTCGTCTGGACGGCGGGTGATGTCAGAGTCAGTCCAATACCGTTTGAAAAGAATGTAGGGAATGGTGGTCACCTGGGATCCAGTGTCCAGCAACACGCTCATTGGAAAGCCGTCCAGCACGACAGGTAGGACCGGTCGTCCTCCCAAATATTTATCTCGCCAGCTTGATGGGCCTCGTGGTCTTACGCCTGGGGGTTGGCCCTCTGCCCCAGGTTTTGCTCGTTTAAATGACAGTACCTTGCATAATGTCCTGGCTGGTTGCAGCGGCGGCAGATGGGTTGTCCGTCCTGGTCGTAGCGGTCGCTGTTCCTCCCTCTGGATGGTGGAATCCTCTTCTGTCAGTGCCATGGGACGTCCTCCGGACTGGAAGCCAGCTGGATCTTTCCTTTGGGAGACACCTGCAAGGACTGTACAGTTTTGGTTAGCGCAGCTACACTTTTGGTTAACTCTTGGACCTGATGGTGCAGGTCTGTAGACGGGGCATTGTCCAGAGTCTGCACATCAGCTCCTACAGGCTCCGGGGAAAAGGGTGCCACCTCCTGGTGGTAGGTGATAGCTGGGCACCGGTGAGCTGTAGCGCCACCTGGTGCTGGTTCCCGTAGCACCCGGATGGCCCTGTCCTTAAACTGAGCAAAGTCAGGGTTTTGCAGAGCCATTATGCGCAGCTTGGTTCGGTGGGCGCTTGACAGTAAACCCTCAATAAATTGCTCAGTTAACAGTCTGTTTTCATCACGCACACTGTCAGGGTCTACCTGTTTGATGGCCCTCAGCGCCTCCTGCAGGTTTAAAGCATAGTCCCGTACACTGTCCTGTGCCCGTTGTTTGCACCCATAGAACTTCATTTTTATCTCTGCGGTGGTGCGGGTGTCAAAAGTGTCCTTTAGGCGGGCCAGTATCTACTTTACAGTCCTTTTCTCTCTGGCTGACCAGGATTTTACCTCTCTCTGGGCTGCACCAATCAACTGGCCTATAAGGATGCTCACTTTCTGCTCCTCGGACAGGGGATATACCTTAAACAGGCTGCTTAGTCTCTCTTTGAAGTCACTCAGGGTGTGCAACTCTCCTGAGTACTGGGGTAGCCACGCCGCTCCCGGGATATAGGGCATTGTGAATGGCATCACTGCGGCAGCGGCCGCACTGGCAGTGGAAGTTCCCTCCATATCCTGCGTCTTCCTCCCCCCTAGTGAACCATGGCCTACCTTCCTTCTCTTTTCCTCCGTAGGCCGCAGTTCCGCAGGCGATGGTCTCCTTGTAGGACCTGGCGTCGCACGCGTCTGATGTCAGCGCTCGCTGGGGCTCCTTCCAGGACCTGGCGTTGCGTCAGCACGCGGGGCGGGGCTTTAGACTTCGCGCGTTTCCAGCGGCTCCGCCCCTCTTCTTTCCGCGCGGTGACCCGAAAATGGCGGACGATGGCGGGAAAACAGCCGCAGATGGCGGGAAAACTTCACCACGGTATGCGACACAGTCTGTGAAGACGTGCAGTACCCGATGGTAGTGGGCACGTAATCCTGCCGACTACGCCAAAGTTGACTCGCCCCCTGGGCTGTGGGGATACCCAGAGCCGGGCCTTGTAGATGCTGGGGGTTGTAATCACCGTGGCGGTGACCCGGTCTGTGACCCAGGGCGGTCAAACCAGGGTAGTCTATGTGTATCTGGTTTAAATAGTCCCACTACGCCACCTGTGGAATGCGGTTATTAGGAACCGCCGCTGCGGAGCAGTCCACTGAAGCTGGTGATATGCGCCGCAAGGTAGTGTAACTCCCCACAGGAAGAGTGTAGCTTCAGGGCAGCGTGTATGGATGACGGTGGTGATATTGCCTGGACCAGTAATGATAACACAGAGCCTTTGCAGTGCAGTCCCAGGGTTTTTCCTGGTGGTAATTATATAGGCCCAACGGGAGTACTTGCTAGGGATGAGGGCCTGGTCAGTCTGGGAGAAATCCTAGAATTCCCCTGGCCAGGTGGAGTTGTAGGCCTGCCGTTCTGACTGTACTCTTTTGGCTATCCCGCTTATAGTCGTGTTGTAGCCCACGTCCCTGAGTGTAACGTGCTGCTCATCCGTATGGCTGGCAACTCGGATCCCGTGTATTCCTCGCTCCTCTGTGGTGGTACTGGTCCTCTCGTGTGGCTGAGCCTCTGGGCTTCTGTTGGCCAGGAGACCTACAATCTCCTGCCTTGCGGTATCTGCTGCTGGGCTTGAAGGGTCCCACAGCCTCGGACTCCGGTGTCCGGTCCTCTGTATGTACTCCGGCTAGGACGAGCTCTGCACAGCTCCAGTCCTCAGCTCCTTGCTCCTTAGTCCTATCAGACTCCTGACACTGACTAGACTCAAATTAGACTCCGGCTAGACTGACTAACCCCGCCTCCAGATCCAGTTAGAAAGGGCAGGATCCTCCCCTCTCTGGTCTAGAGCAGGAGGTGTTGCATTTCATGTGTCCCTTTCCAGGAAACTCCTGTTTTGCTCCCAGACATGGTATTACTACCACTGTGGCAACCAGACCCTCTGGGGTGCCATATCTGCACATTATACACATATATAGTACACAGAGAGCCTGTGTACCACTGGTATCTCCTACTATATTATTATTATTTATTATTATAGCGCCATTAATTCCATGACGCTTTACATGTGAAAAAGGGGTATATGTGGCGCCCCTGAGGGTTCGACCGCCACAGGGATGCTGCACTTCTCTAATGGAGTGTAGTGTTCCTCTTCTGAGGTAAGACCAGTGTGATAGTCGTGACCCAAACCTTGCATCCAACACCACATTTCTCCACCAGAGGGAGCTAGTATGCACTAGGTGCTGCTCCCCTGGTTACAGGGAAACTGGGGAACCAAGAGTTAGGGGAACCAGTTAGTGGGTGAGGGTGGAGGACCTATAAGTTAGTTACACTTTAAATTTCATATTTAATAGAAAGCCATCTTTGGTTCTGGTCGTTCTGTGCTGTCAAATACTGTGTGTAATGTGACCTCCCTCCCGGAGCGCAGATCCTGTGTGGGCCTGCGCAGGTATGGGACACAGCCCTCGTACCCCGGCCTTGGGACGAGAGGTAGGTTGTAGACCAGGAATGTCTCAACCCGGCCAAGGACCAGGATCAAGAAGGCCCGGAGCTTAGGAGTGTGGCTCCATAGCAAATGGATCCCAGGCAGGATGCAGACGGAGCGGAGTACGCCACCTGTCCTAGCCAACCTGATATATTCAGAGGGACTCCTTCTGCAAAAGGGGTACCGGCCCCCGACACCCGACCTTGCTACTCCATGTCCTGGTCGGGAAAGCCCGGTAGGCCCAGAGGATCCCACCGGGTATCGGATGGAGCGGAGCTGCCACCCGTGCCCTTGTTCTGAGAGGAGCTCAGAGGGAGACCAGGCCTATTTGCACACACACGGACAGGAAAGGATTCGGTCTGTAGTTCAGGAACACTCTGCTGTAGAGTCCCGACTGAATGCTGGAGTTACTCGGAGGTTGTCGGACCCCCGTCTCTGGTGAGCGCAGGACTCCGCGGGGAGCAGGGAGTCGCCTTCCTTTGCCAGCTATGTGAGTAAAGCCTTGGAAGTTCACCCCTATGGCCTCCGGACAGTTATTTCTGCGCCGCACCGCAGGATGCGGCATACTTTCTCCTCTACTACTACTACCCCCTCCATCCTGTCCCTCTGCCCTGAGGCCTTGCTCCACCTGTGGGGAGTAGTAAGAACTCTGGCCACCATAACACCATGCCTCAGCGGACTGCAGCGGCGCTGGTGGCCCTTCACCAGGCACCACAGGTGGCGTAGTCGTTAATTAGCCACTCAACCCGGATAAGCCCACACCATCTCCTTTTAATGTGACGGCCCTGAGCACGGGTCGGGTCCGGGCCACGGCTGCATCCCATCTCTCCATCACAGGGCCCGACACCGAGTCCCCCAACACCCAGGGTAAACTAAAAAGGGCTTGCACCGGAGAGGACGTCACAACCTGGCATAGTCGGCAGGATCTCGTGCCCTCAGCAACGGAGGAGATTGCCCATTGCTACCGGGTACTGCGCGCCTTTTTCAATAGACTGTTGCTTTTTCACCTAAAATGGCGCCCGCCCAAGAAGAACGGACGCCATAATGTGCAGAAAGGACAGCGTCTAAGCACCTCCCATCGTGGGCCTGGCCCCCCCAATGGCGCCAAGAGAGCAGACCGCCCCTTCCATTAGAGACTGTCCTCGGGGTAGTGCCCATCACCCCGGAGGGGACGTCCGAGGGAGTGCCAGTGGGCCTGCAGCCCTGGAGCAGCCCCAAAAGGAGGTAGAGACGAAGAGGTGCAGCCATTTTGAGAGTTCCAGCATCGTCAGCACTAGCAGCGACTATGGATGCCGGTGGAGACAGAGCCAGATTCCATCCCCACCTGGGAGCCCCTGCGGTCCCCAGCTACGGACCGGAAAACCTGGCCCGGGAGTTCATGGAGGCGGCTGCGCGACAGCAGGAGGATCGGCGAAGGAGTGAGGCCTTTACCCGAGGAGCGGCGGCCCAAGAAGAAAAGTCCCTGGAGGGCGCCTGCGGCCTAGGACCGGGTGAGTCTAAAGCCCTTACCCCAGCCGCGGAGCAAACCGAGCCCCTCCTGGACCTGTGGTCCGAGTGCCAGCTCCCAGGCGCGGTATCCTGGGAGGAAGCCTTCTCTGCAGAGCTCCAAATCGCCGCCATGTCCGGTGACCACCGGAGAGGACGTCACATATACATAGCAAACAACAAGTACAATAGTTTGAACAAAAACAAGTCAGCGACTGGTACAGGAGGAGCGAGGACCCTGGCTGCCGCGGGGGGGCTCATAATCTACAAGCGATGAGTGAGGATACAGTAGGTGAGGGTAGAGCTGGTCGAGGAGCGGTATGGTGGAGCGGTCGTTACTGCAGGTTGTGGATGGCTTTGTATGCCATGGTTAAGGTTTTGAACTGGAGTCTCTGGGCAATGGGGAGCCAGTGAAGGGATTGACAGAGGGGGGAGGCCGGGGAATAGCGGGGGGACCGGTGGATTAGTCGGGCAGCAGAGTTTAGGATAGATTGGAGGGGTGCGAGAGTATTGGAAGGGAGGCCATAGAGCAGGAGGTTGCAGTAGTCGAGGCGGGAGATGATGAGGGTGTGCACTAATGTTTTTGCAGATTCATGGTTGAGGAATGTGCGGATCCGGGAGATATTTTTGAGTTGGAGTCGGCAGGAAGTGGAAAGGGCTTGGATATGTGGTTTGAAGGAGAGTTCCGAGTCCAGGGTTACCCCGAGGCAGCGAGCTTGAGGGACTGGGGAGAGTGGACAGCCATTGACTATGATGGATAGGTCAGGTGGGTGGGTTGAGTGAGATGGTGGAAAGATGATGAATTCTGTTTTATCCATATTAAGTTTTAGGAATCTAGCAGAGAAGAAAGATTAAATAGTGGACAGTCATTGTGGGATTATGGTTAGTAAGGACTATATTGTCACTGTCTTGGTGTAATATTGGTCTTAGTATAGCAGTTTTTGTTAATTCTAAGTATAGTGATATTATTTAGTTGTTATGTGATTTTTTATGTTGGGGGGAATATATATCTTTATAGACCTAAGCACAAGTGCCCACGCATCCAAGCAGCAACTTGATTGCTGTTGGCAGGTGGGGGTCAAAAAGTTCTTCAGGGCTCATAAAACTCAAGTTATGCCCCTGATTACAAAGACTGATAACATCTCTATATACCATAGATAACGTTAACAATATGTGATGTCACAGTCACAGCTCACCTCCTCCTCCTGTACAATGACTGATAACACCTCTATATACAGTAGATAACACAGGATCCACCATTCACAATAGGTGATGTCACAGCTCACCTCCTCCTCCTGTGCAATGACCGATAACACGTCTATATACAGTAGATAACACAGGATCCACCATTCACAATAGGTGATGCCACAGCTCACCTCCTCCTCCTCCTGTACAATGACTGATAACAGCTCTATATACAGTAGATAACACAGGATCCACCATTCACAATAAGTGATATCACAGTTCACCTCCTCCTCCTGTACAATGACTGATAACACCTCTATATACAGTAGATAACACGGGATCCATCATACACAAAAGGTGATGTCACAGCTCACCTCCTCCTCCTCATGTACAATGACTGATAACACCTCTATATACAGTAGATAACACAGGATCCACCATTCACAATAGATGATGTCACAGCTCACCTCCTCCTCCTGTACAATGACTTATAACTCCTCTATATACAGTAGATAACACAGGATCCACCATTCATAATAGGTGATGTCACAGCTCACCTCCTCCCCATCCTGTACAATGACTGATAACACTTCTATATACAGTAGATAACAGAGGATCCACCATTCACAATAGGTGATGTCACAGCTCACCTCCTCCTCCCCCTCCTGTACAATGACTGATAACACCTCTATATACAGTAGATAACACAGGATCCACCATTCACAATAGGTGATGTCACAGCTCACCTCCTCCTCCTGTACAATCACTGATAACATCTCTATATACAGTATATAACACAGGATTCACCATCCACAATAGGTGATATCAGAGCTCACCTCCTCCCCCTCCTGTACAATGACTGATAACACCCGTATATACAGTAGATAACACAGGATCCACCTTTCACAATAGGTGATGTCACAGCTCACCTCCTCCTCCTGTGCAATGACCGATAACACGTCTATATACAGCAGATAACACAGGATCCACCATTCACAGTAGGTGATGTCACAGCTCACCTCCTCCTCCTCCTGTACAATGACTGACCTTTATATACAGTAGATAATTTATAACAAGTGGTCAGGAACTATGAGTCTAATACTAGGTCTAGTGGCCAGTGTGAGAATTGTAAGAAATTTGATTTTTTTTTTCTTTATAGTGTATAAAGCATAATAATAAAAGTTCTCTTGCTGTGATATATAGGAAATCCTACTAATAATAGTCACATTTCTTCTATCCCCAGGAAAATTAAAGGGTATCCATCATATCATAGTGCCATATCAATAGTTTTCAATGGTGGCCAGTGGTATTAGTGATGCACGTATTGTCGATGTTCATTTTTAGAGGGCCTAAAAATTGCCTAAATCGATGGGAACAGTGCTCAAATGACATGAGAACAGCATGGGGAAGACCCCTGGAAGCATTTATGACTCCCAGATCACTGCTGTCAACAATGTTGTCAGAGTATTACACCACTTTTACAGACTCACAATAAAACATACAAAAAATGAAACCAAAATGGATTTTCCTGGGAAATATGTTAATGAACATCCTTTCCAGGGTAATGACTTGTATATAAGGCAAAATAAATAACCAAAAACAAAAATACTCCTCCACACCTTGGGCTATGTTCACACATAGCGTTTTTGATGCGTTTTTGCACTTTTGCATTGCATTCAACCGTGACAAATGCATTCACCGGGAAATGTCATTTTAACATTTTACAACCTTATCTGGCCATGTGGTGTGTGACACATCATCAGACACATCGTGTTTCATTTATGAAGGAGGGACTCTGAAAGTCACAAAGCCTATTTTATAGGGCCATCAGGCGGCCTTTACTATTCTTAAAGAGCTAGCAGTCGGCCCTCACTATTCTTAGAGAGCAATCAGCCTGGCTATGCCTTGTTGTTCCCATTACTAAAGAGTGGGTCTCCTATACTGTTATTGCGTATGCAGTGAGTGGCAAGTCTGCCAAAATTTGGACGCACCCCAATACCCCTTTGCAGAGACTTAGAGGAGGGCCTCCTGAAAACAATGTTCCCATTATTAGGAAGTGGGTCTCCCATAATGTTGGCCTATGGAGTGAATGCAAAGGCTGCCTAAAATTGGGAGGCACTCCAATGCCCCTTGGAAAAGACGTGGAGGAGGGCCTCATAAAAAAATGTTCCCATTAGAAAGGAGCGGGTCTCCTATACTTGTAATGCCCATGCATTAAGTGTATGGGCTGACAAACATTTACCCCTGGGGTGTATACATGAACATACTGTATAAATTATTTTTTTTACGGGCATCATAAACACCCTTTAAAAAAATTATGTGGGTGTTGCATCACGGACCACGGTCACTCTTGTGATATAGTGGTGGAGGATGAGGATGAGGAGAAGGAGGAGGACAAGAGCAAATAGCCAAAATCAGGAAGCGTATACCAATGTGTGGGTGTGAAAATGGGCATGGGAATACACCTCCCAAGAAAAGACACTGGATTTGAGTTTATGTTACGCTGCTATCATTCGGTGGTGTTGAGAAGTCTGGCCCGATCCAGCCCTTGTTCATTTTTATAAGAGTCAGCCTGTCAGCATTTTCAGTTGACAGACAGATGCGCCTATCTGTTATAATTCCACCAGCGGCACTAAAAACCCGCTCTGATAAAACGCTTGCGGCAGGGCAGGCCAGGACCTCCAAGGTGTAGAGAGCCAGTTCATTCCACGTATCCAGCCTGGATACCCAATAATTATAAGGCACAGAGGAATCACGGAGGATGTTGGTACGGTCGGCAAGGTACACCCTCAGCATCTTCTCAAATTTTAGACTCCTTGTGAGAGTACCACGCGCCCCAGGGCCTGTGCGATGGGAGGGGCTGAGAAAACTCTCCCAGAACTTTGACAGTGTTCCCCTGCCTCTGCTGGATTGGAGTTGTGTATCTCTCGCCTGTTCGCCTCAGGAATAAGAGATATAAAGTTCTCCTTGTAGCGTGGGTCTAGAAGTGTCACCAACTAGTATTGACTGTCTATCAAAATTTTGAGAACACAAGGGTCACGGGAAAGGCAGCGTAACAAAAACTCAGCCATGCGTGCCAGACTACTAACAGGCAAGACTTCCGTGTCCTCACCAAGAGGACGACTGACCATGCTCTCCTCCTCCTACTCCTCTTCCTCTCTGTCCTCAGGCCAGCCACGCTGAAAATACGGAATGACAGTTATGCAGGTAGTACCATCTATAGCGCATGAAACTAGCTCCTGTTCTTCCTCCTCCTCTTCCTCATTATCACCCAATCCACATTGGAATGAGATGAGGCTGAGCTGTGTGTAATCACCCTGTATGGTTCCTTGCTCCATCTCATCGTGCTCTGCCTGAAATGCATCCTCTTTGATTGTGAGCAGAAAGCATTTCAGAAGACAGAGAAGCGGGATGGAGATGCTAATTATGGCATCATCGCAAGGGCGGTGGAAGCTGTAGCTGACTTTCAAAAATGGGCACACAGGTGGCGTACTTTGATAAGCAGATCCGGCAGCTCCGGGTAGCTTTTGAGAAAACTCTGAACCACAAGGTTAAGTGTGGCACCCCAGGGGTCTGGTTTCCACAGTAATGTAATGTTATGTCTGAGAGCAGGTGGGAGGTCCTTTGGTCAGGGATCCTGTGCATGCCACACCTCCTGCCCAGTCTTGGGAGGGGAAGAACTTCCCCTATATAAACCCGGGGCTGAGGCAGGGTTAGGAGTAGAGAAGAAGCAGAGACAAGAAACAGTCATAGGAAGAAACAGCAGAAGCTCAGTGGGAGCAATACTACTACGAGTCAGGGGCTGGCAGCTGCAGAGCTCGCCCTGACTGAGAAGCTTTCTTACCGGACCCGGCGTCCGAGGCTGTGGGGACTAACTCTTACCCAGCAGCAGAAGCCGACCGGCAGGGGATTTCAGGTCCTCAGGCCCAGAAACCCGAAGGCAAGGTCACACGCGTGGGACCAGCACCGCCATCGTGGAGCGGAAGCCATTAGAAGGCCCCGAGTCACCGGCCATACGGGTGAGCACCACACGGCACACTCAGGGACGTGGGCTACTTATATCCGCTTCTAGCAAGGTAGCCAGAAGAGTACAGTCAGTTTGGGAGGCCTACAACTCCGCCTGGCCAGGGGAGATCCCATCTGCTCAAGGACTGACCAGGCCCCGTTCGCTAGCAAGTACTCCGGGAGGGTCTATCGTTGTTACCAGTAAAGACCCTGAATTACACCGCACCGTCTCTGAGTGGTTCCTGCTACCCCCATCTTCCACGTCGGCTGCCCTGAGGCCATACCCCTCCCGTTGGGGGTTATACTATCACGCTGCACAATTCTACATCGGCCTCAGCGGTCTGCCCTGCAGCGGCAGCTCCATAGCTGCAATTCAACGGGTGGCGTAGTCGACACTCAAATAACCCCTATCAAGACTGCCACACACTGAGTTTGACTCCCTGGGCACGGACCGGGTCCCCGCCACTCGGAGACTACAACCCTCATCTGATCCGGTTCCGGGTAAGCCCCCGAGCGCGAGACGCTGCGCGACACAGCAGGCCCAGGGGCGCGTCAACTTTGGCGTAGTCGGCAGGATTTCGTGCCCGCAACCACCGGGTACTGCGTGCCTGAAAAAGAGACTTTCAAACTCACCTGTGGTGAAGATTCCCGCCATCCGGCGCCATTTTCAGCCTTCTTCCCGCCATCTGTGAAGATTCCCGCCATCCGGCGCCATCTTCAGCCTTCTTCCCGCCATCCGTGGAGTTTTCCCGCCGTTGGACGCCATCTTGAGGACGCCGCGCGGGAAGAAGAGGGGCGTGGACTCCGAAAAGCCAGCGAGAACTGAAGCCCCGCCTCACGTCCGGACGTTGCGTAAGGTCCTGGAAGGAGCCCAGCAGACGCCGACGTCACCGGAGCGCGACGGAAGGTCCTCAACCCTGACGATCCACTGCGGAGCCGCGGCCTACGGAAGAGGATCATCGCAAGGTAGGCCACGGTCCACTAGGGGGAGAAGGATGTCGGATACGGAGGAGAGCTTCACCGCTTCAACCCCCGCCAGCGCCACCGCTGTCGCGGTCATGCCTTTCACCATGCCCTATATCCCGGGGGCAGCCTGGCTACCCCAGTACTCAGGGGAGTCACATACCCTGCAGGACTTTAGAGAAAGGCTGGATAGCCTCTTCCAGGTGTACCCCCTCACAGAAGAGCAAAAAGTGAGCATCCTGGTGGCCCAATTAACCGGAGCAGCCCGAAGGGAGGTAAAGTCCTGGCCACCTGGGGGGAGGACTGTCGCAGGGATACTAACCCGGCTGAGGGACACCTTTGATACCCGCACCTCAGCCGAGATCAAGCTTAGATTCTACGGGTGCAAACAGCGGGCCCATGAGAGTATAAGGGACTATGCCCTGAACCTACAAGAGGCCCTGAGAGCCGTTAAGCAGACCGACCCTGACGGCGTGGGAGACGAGGACAGACTGTTGACTGAACAATTTATAGAGGGTTTATATTGCAATGCCCACCGAACCCAGTTGCGGGCAATGGCCCTACAGGACCCTCATCTGGGATTTGCACAGTTCAAGGACAGAGCCATCCGGGTGCTCCGAGAACCGGCACCGGATGGCGTTGTGACCCACAGGCGCCCAGCTATCACTTACCACCAGGGGGCGGCGCCCTTGTCGGCAGGGCCTGTAGGGGCTGATGCGCAGGCTTTGAACAATGACCCGGCTCCAGACCTGCACCATCAGGTCCAAGAGCTAGCTAAAAGCGTTGCTGCGTTAACCCGAACTGTGCAGTCTTTACAGGCTTCCACTCCAGGGAAGATCCAGCTGGCATCCGGACCGGAGGACATCCCGTGGCGTCGACCAAGGAGGACCCCACCGGCCAGAGGAAGACCCAGTGACCGGTACAACGAGGACGGACGACCCATCTGCCGCCGCTGCAATCAACCCGGACATATGGCAAGGTACTGTCCTTTAAACTGGCACAACCTGGGGGTAGAGGGCCAACCCCCAGGAAAAAGATCACCAGGCCCATCGAACTGGCGCGACAAATATGTCGGAGGACGTCCAGTCTTGCCTGTGGTACTGGATGGCATCCCTATGAGTGCCCTACTGGACACCGGGTCACAGGTCACCACCATCCCGTACGTGCTCTTCAAGCAGTACTGGAATGACTCGGATATAACCCGCTACCCTGACGACGACTTGAGTATCATCGCCAGCAATGGTCAGCCCGTGCCACAGATCGGATTTAAAGAGGCGACCATTAAAATTGGTAGAGTCGAACTGGCAGCACAGGGACTGATTATTGTAGACATTGACAAACACGAGAGTCACCCAAAGATAACGCTAGGAACTAATGTAATTGAAAATTGTCTTGCAGAGGTGATTTTCCTTTTACAACAGGTTGCCAAGAACGCCAGCTCCGGCGAGCAGCGAGTGCTCCAGAAAGAGATCCGGGCACTGATGCGACGGCAACAGGTGGAACTCTCCGGCGGTGAGATTGGTAGCGTAAGAATGTGTGACCCTTTCCCTATTGCCATGCCCCCAAAAAGTGAAATGATGATTTGGTGCCGGGCAGCTATTGGTCCGAGAGGTAGGTATTACCAGGCAATGGTAGAACCAGTTTACTCAGACAGTAGGCCCACCATTTTGACAGCACGGGGGGTGGTTAATGTACGCCATGGGAGGGTGCCCGTTCGCCTAATAAATATCGGGAAGAGGGAAGTATACCTACCCCGGTATGCCACGCTAGCCAAATTATATACCATCAACCAAAACTCTATACAGTCTGTGGAACCCTTGCCTCCATCTCACCCGGAGGAAGGTAACGGCTCTAAGAAAGTAATGGAGGATTGGTGTCAGCAACTACACTTGGGAACTGACTCCACTCCCTCCCACCAGAAACAGGGAGTCTACCGGGTGGTTCAAGAGTATGAGAGAGTGTTTAGTAAACACCCGTTAGACTTCGGGCGAGTTAAGGGGGTAGAACACCGCATCCCCACGGGAGATCATCCTCCCATAAAAGAGAGGTATCGACCCGTACCCCCTGCACATTACCAACACGCCAAGGGGATGCTTAGAGACATGAAGGAGACTGGGGTAATCCGGGATAGCTGTAGCCCCTGGGCAGCCCCACTAGTTTTAGTCAAAAAGAAAGACAACACTATGAGGATGTGTGTAGATTACCGGAAAATCAATCGTATCACACACAAGGATGCGTACCCTTTACCAAGGATAGAGGAGTCTTTGGCTGCTTTAAGATCTGCTAACTTCTTCTCTACCTTGGATCTCACTAGCGGGTACTGGCAGGTTCCTGTAGCAGAGGCGGACCGGGAGAAGACCGCATTCACCACCCCGATGGGACTTAGCGAGTTTACCTGTATGCCGTTTGGACTTTGTAACGCACCCGGAACCTTCCAACGATTAATGGAGTGCTGTCTGGGACACAAAAACTTCGAGACGGTCCTGTTGTACCTGGACGATGTCATCGTATATTCCAAGACTTATGAGGACCACCTGAAACATCTGGCGGAAGTGTTCGAAGCCCTGGCAAGTTACGGCCTGAAGGTGAAACCCTCTAAGTGTCACCTCCTGAAGCCAAAGGTGCAGTACCTGGGACACGTGGTGAGCGCTGATGGAGTGGCTCCCGACCCTGATAAGATCACCGCAATTAAGGAATGGCCAAGTCCCTCCAGTATAAAGGAAGTGCGGCAGTTCCTTGGGTTGGTAGGCTATTACCGCAGATTCATCCCCAGTTTCACCAAAAAGGCAGCTAACATGCAGGACCTCCTGATAGGCCAGTCCCGGAAGGCCAAGAACCAGAAGCCGCCCTTCAGATGGGAGAAGTTAGAAGAAGAGTCCTTCCGCCAGCTGAAGATGGCCCTCACGGGGGATGAAATCCTGGCGTACCCCGATTACAGCCAGCCCTTTATCCTCTACACTGACGCAAGTAACATCGGGCTAGGAGCTGTGCTGTCCCAGATCCAGCAGGGGAAAGAACGAGTAATCGCTTACGCCAGCCGAAAACTGCGACCCACCGAGAGAAACCCGGAGAATTACAGCTCCTTTAAGCTAGAGTTCCTGGCAGTGGTGTGGGCAGTCACCGAACGCTTTAAGCACTACCTCGCTTCTTCCCGGTTCATCGTGTACACGGATAACAACCCGTTGACACACCTGGACACAGCAAGACTCGGTGCCCTAGAGCAGAGATGGATGGCTCGTCTGTCCAACTACGAGTTCACAATCAAATACCGGGCAGGATGCTCCAATACCAACGCGGACGCCCTGTCCAGGATGCCAAATCTACCGGACGTAGGAGAAGATCCAGAGGAACTGGAAGAAGTCGAACTCCCTGCGTTCCACCGTCATGGGACTATCCAGTGTTCCCACCGGGTAGGGAGTAAGCAAGCCGCTACGTTTAACCCCTTGCCTCACTACAACTGGGCGGAAACGCAAGACAGCGACCCTGCCGTCCGGATGGTAAAGGAGATGCTGACTCGGCCAGAGGCTCGCCTTGACCCAGACGCTCCGGAGGAAGCCAAGCAACTGTGGGCAGAAAAGAGTAGACTGTTCCTTTACAAGGGGAAGTTGTGCCGCAGAATGGTTAACTCCCGGACGCATGAACTAATCTGGCAAGTGGTGGTGCCACGAAGAGACGCAGCCATGGTGATGGAGGCATACCACGACGGGGCTGGACACTTCGGATGGAAGAAGCTGGAGTTCCTGCTGCGCGAGCGGTTCCACTGGGTAGGCATGAGGGGAACCATCGAGAGGTGGTGCAGAGACTGTGGCCCGTGCAACCTAAGAAGGAAGGACCGTGCCAGCCAGAAGACTCCCCTGCAGTCCATCGTCACCCGGCAGCCGTTGGAACTGGTAGCCTTGGATCATGTAAAACTGACCCCAAGCAGAAGTGGCTACGTCTACGCACTAACCATCGTGGATCACTACTCCCGGTTCTTGGTTGTCGTCCCCGTCAAGGACTTAACAGCTCGAACAGCAGCTAGAGCCTTCCAGCAGCATTTCTGCCGTCCACACGGGTACCCGGACCAAGTGTTGACAGACCAGGGACCTGCCTTTGAAGCGGAGGTCTTCCAAGAATTCTGCACTCTGTATGGCTGCCGGAAGATAAGGACGACACCCTATCATCCGCAAACTAATGGACTTTGTGAGAAAATGAACCAGGTGGTAATGGATCTTCTGAAAACGTTGCCCCTGGAAGAACGCGGTCTGTGGCCTGAGAAGCTGCCCGATCTGGTGGACCTATACAACCACATCCCGGTAGGTTCCACCAACTGTACCCCGGCTTACCTAATGAGGGCGAGACCTGGTAAGTTACCTGTTGACCTGGAAATGGGAGTCCTGACACCCGAGGACACTTCACCAGAAGCAGACTGGGACACAGAGAGGCAGCAGCAGTACCGGAGAGTACAGGAGAGCGTGGAGCGAAGTCTCTGTCAGGCTAGGGAAAGACAAGAGAAAACTTACAACCAGTATGCTCCCGCTGTTCCCCTGGTACCCGGAGAGCAGGTCTTGAAGAGAAAAAGACGGCTCCACAAGTTGGATGACCAGTGGGAGAAGGACCCGTACACCGTACTGTCCTCAAGCCACGACAACCCAAAGGTCTGTACCATCAGTAAAGACGGAGGGGAAACCACAACCATTGTATCCCGGGATCACCTGAAGAAGTGTCCCGAACAGCTACGGAACCCTGAAGAGGAACAAGAAGACCCTCGACCCGTAGAGGAAAGGGAAGACATGGTTAGTACTGTGCTCGGAGACTTCCCTCGGTCTTGGACTCAAGTCAATGGCGCAGTTGTGGTACCCGTACTCACCTTCCTCCAACCCGCATCCCAAGCACCTACGGAGCGACAGGTAGAGCTGGAAGAGCAGCCGGTCCAGGAGGCAGAAGACTCCACACAAGCAGAACAGGAGGATCAACCCTCTGCTTATAGTGAGCCTGCCGTACCCCTAGTGAGCCAAAGAGCCGGTAGACAGCTGCCCAGTTTACCCTTGACAGCTCCTACACCCTGTAGTTCAGGGCTAGACAGTCAGCTCCGTAGGTCCACTAGGGCCACTAGAGGCCAGTTACCCGCACGTTGGAGGATTTGAAATGTATAAGTTGTTTTATTTGTGGTTACCTGTTTTTCTTATTGCTTGTGTATAATTATGTGTTTCTAGTTGTTTATAGGAGTCTTTGGTGGATTTACCGGGAATCCTGTGTACATAGTTGGAGCGTAACCCAGGACGGACTAAAGACTGTTAAGGACTCGGGGCAGAACAGACCCCTACCTGGTTACGTCTCCCTGTTTTGGTGAAATGGACACCTTGCTTTCTTCAAAGACTGCACCCGGTTACGGATATCCGTGACCACCTTTATGTGTTTCTTCTTATTGTACTATTATTGTTGTTATATCTTGTTATGTTTTTCTAAAATATGTTTAGTCCCGGAGTACTAAATTTCACTAGGGGGGAATGTGGCACCCCAGGGGTCTGGTTTCCACAGTAATGTAATGTTATGTCTGAGAGCAGGTGGGAGGTCCTTTGGTCAGGGATCCTGTGCATGCCACACCTCCTGCCCAGTCTTGGGAGGGGAAGAACTTCCCCTATATAAACCCGGGGCTGAGGCAGGGTTAGGAGTAGAGAAGAAGCAGAGACAAGAAACAGTCATAGGAAGAAACAGCAGAAGCTCAGTGGGAGCAATACTACTACGAGTCAGGGGCTGGCAGCTGCAGAGCTCGCCCTGACTGAGAAGCTTTCTTACCGGACCCGGCGTCCGAGGCGGTGGGGACTAACTCTTACCCAGCAGCAGAAGCCGACCGGCAGGGGATTTCAGGTCCTCAGGCCCAGAAACCCGAAGGCAAGGTCACACGCGTGGGACCAGCACCGCCATCGTGGAGCGGAAGCCATTAGAAGGCCCCGAGTCACCGGCCATACGGGTGAGCACCACACGGCACACTCAGGGACGTGGGCTACTTATATCCGCTTCTAGCAAGGTAGCCAGAAGAGTACAGTCAGTTTGGGAGGCCTACAACTCCGCCTGGCCAGGGGAGATCCCATCTGCTCAAGGACTGACCAGGCCCCGTTCGCTAGCAAGTACTCCGGGAGGGTCTATCGTTGTTACCAGTAAAGACCCTGAATTACACCGCACCGTCTCTGAGTGGTTCCTGCTACCCCCATCTTCCACGTCGGCTGCCCTGAGGCCATACCCCTCCCGTTGGGGGTTATACTATCACGCTGCACAATTCTACATCGGCCTCAGCGGTCTGCCCTGCAGCGGCAGCTCCATAGCTGCAATTCAACGGGTGGCGTAGTCGACACTCAAATAACCCCTATCAAGACTGCCACACACTGAGTTTGACTCCCTGGGCACGGACCGGGTCCCCGCCACTCGGAGACTACAACCCTCATCTGATCCGGTTCCGGGTAAGCCCCCGAGCGCGAGACGCTGCGCGACACAGCAGGCCCAGGGGCGCGTCATAAGCACATGGGCCCGGCATGGTACATGTGTGAGCTCGCCTCGCCTCAGAGCCACCACCAGGTTCTGGCCATCGTCACACACGACCATGCCTGGCTGTAGGTTCAGCGGTGTGAGCCACAGATCTGTGTGCTCTTTCAGAGCTGTCCACAACTCTTCACCATTGTGCAGTTTGTCACCTAGGCATATTAGCTTCAGCACAGCCTGTTGCCGCTTGGCACAGGCAGTGCTGCAGTGCTTACAGCTTGTGACTGATGTGGTCATTTCGGAGATGGAGGCTGAAGAGGAGGAGGAGGCTGAGGAGGATGAGGTGCAAGAGCTGTAGACTGTGGGGGCAACCCTGATTAATGTAGGGCCTGCAATCCTTGGTGTCGGGAGAATGTGTTCTGTCCCAAGGTCTGACTGGGTCCCAGCTTCCACTATGTTAACCCAGTGTGCCCTCAGCGAGATTTACCGTCCCTGCCCACAAGCACTTGTCCACGTGTCTGTGGTTAAGTGGACTTTCCCTGTAACAGCATTGTTGAGGGCATGGCTAATGTTGTGGGACACGTGCTTGGGTAATGCGGGCATGGCACACTGGGAGAAATAGTAGTGGCTGGGGACCGAGTACCGAGGGACGGCTGCCGCCATCAGGTTGCGGAAAGCTTCTGTCTCCATGAGCCTAAAAGGCAACATTTCGAGCGCAAGCAGTTGCGAAATGTGGGAATTTAGTAGTGTGGCCTGTGGGGCGTTGGCTGCGTATTTGCACTTGAGTTCCAAGGACTGGGGTATGAACAACTGCACGCTGTGCTGGGACAAGGACGTGCTTGCTGATGGTTCTAGTTGAGAGTGTGCAACGACAGGTGCAGGGCAGGAGGCATCTTCGCATGCACTATGGACAGGGGATTGGCTTGCACGCTCAACAGCGGAAGAAGCAGTGGTGTCACTCGCAGACACTGTTCCTGGACCCTGGGGCTTGCCCCACAAAGTCGGGTGCTTTGCTGCTGTGTGCCTGATCATGCTGGTGGTGGTCAGGCTGGTCGTTTTGCTACCCCTGCTGATGCTGGCCTGGCAGGTGGTGCAAATGGCCTTTTTGGGGTTATCGGCAAAGTCTTTAAAAAACAACCAGACTCGGGAAGACCTAACAGTTGTACTGGCAACGTCTGTCGTGTTTGTGTTACGGGGAGCGGCTGCCTGCCTTCTGTCTGCGGCCACCACACTGCTTCTTCCTGCCTGTTGGGGTGCCCTGCCTCCCTCCCCCTGTGTGCTGCTGTCCTCGCTCTGCATGTCCCCCTGCCAGGTTGGGTCAGTTACTATATCATCCACCACCTTGTCTTCCACTTCCGCACCCTGGTTCTCCTCCTGACTTTCTGGCAATTGTGTCTCATCATCATCCACCTCTTGTGACACTTTTCCACCGTCGCCTTCGTATGACCGTGGCTGCTCAAATATTTGTGCATCGCTACATGCGATCTCCTCTTGCCCTGCTTCAAATGGACCAGGCGAGAGGCCTGAATCTATAAATGGAAAAGTGAACAGCTCTTCAGAGTGTCCAAGTGTGGGATCAGTTGTCTCCAGGCACTCGGCATGGTGGGAGTAAGGAGGATCAGGGTGAGGAATATGTGGTCCAGACTCACGGCTACTGAGACTTGACCGTATGGAAGACAGGGTGGTGATGGTGGTCGTGGCAAAGTGACTGGAAGCATTATTTGCTATCCAACCAATAACCTTTTCACACTGCTCTGGGTTCAATAGTGGTGTTCTGCGGTCCCCTAGAAATTGGGACAGGAAGGTCAAGCGAGATGTGGGTGTTTGTTGTGGCACAATTTCAGCTAGCCCACGGCCTGTGCATGTATCATCACCATCAGGTCCAGTTCCCCTTCCCTTGCCACGTGCCTTGCCCATTTTAAATGGAGGACAATATCTTCCACGCTCACTACAAATGGCTAAATTTGGAGCGAACTTATATGTGATCCGTGTGACGGACAAAAAACAGTTTTAAATAGCTGGTCTGTAGGTAACTATTTTTAACAGGAAACTGGTGTCAATAGCTTCACTGACACACGGAAACAAAATTTCAATGCATGCCAGAAATGGCAGTATTTTCAGCACAATTATATGTGATCCGTGTGACAGACAAACTACAGTTTTAAATAGCTGGATTCTTATCGCTGTAATATGGAAAGGACCTGGCTGTATTCTGCAGTGCCAACAAGCAAATGGCGCAGATAAACGGTGTTCTCTAGATTTTTTCCTGTCCCCTGATATCTGGGCCTATTTCTACAAATATCTGTAAAAGCACCAGCAGACAGAACTGGAATGGACCCTCTTGTGCTTTGTGCACTGCAGTCTGCTATATACACTGCCTGCCTCCCTATATACACTACCTGCCTGATATCTCTGCAGATGGATTAGTCCTCAGAAGGACTGTTTGTTGAAATGGATGTGTGTCTCTAATATACAGTAGTTTGGTACACCTACACTAACTAGAAACAAGCAAATCTCTCGCTAGCTCAGCAGCACCTCTCCCTACACTGCCTGATTCCGGAGTGACTGTGACGAGCATGGCAGCGCCAGGTCTGATATAGACCTGATGACGCTATGTGGCCAGCCAGCAACTGTAATGTCACAACCAGCATGGCTGCGGCATAACAGTGAGTGGCAGACAATCCCTGCATGCTGATTGGGGCTCTAAAGAGCGCCAAACATGCAGGGAGCGGACCCGAGCTCCCGCCGAGCAACCCTGGAAATACTCGGCAAGCGCCGAGCATCTTGAGCAGTGAGATGCTCGTGTGAGCATCGAGCAGTGAGATGCTCGTGCGAGCATCGAGCAGTAACAAGCATGCTCGCTCATCACTAATTATGAGCAGAATTTCTTTTCTTTTTTTTTCATAAAATTCACTTGGTCACTAGAATTTAATTAAAGGGGACTTCTCCCTTGCTATAAATATATTTATATTTTTACCTGGTGTAAATGCCGCTGTTCTCCTGGATCTGGAGCTGTTTTTCTTTTGTTCCTGCTCCTCTCCATTCCTGAGATATGGCCTCTTCTTCCTTGCATGTAAATGTAATCTTGTCACCAAATGGGCATGGTCCTCAACTCTTCCTTGTGGGTGTTGTCTTGGCTCACTAAAAACTGGAATTACATAGAGGAAAGAGGAGGCCATATCTCCGGAATGGAGAGGCACAAGAACAAAAGAAAAACATCGCCGGATTCAGGATAACAGCGGCGTTTACACCAGGTAAAAATAATGCATATTTATGACAAGAGAAAAAAATATTGTCTTGAAAGCAACTTTTAAAAAGCAATACTCTTCTTTTCTGGCTGTAATAAATCCCAGCTTTACCTTCCCCTTTTTTTTAAGGGAGATGAAGGGTCATGAACATATACATAGAAGTTTTTTACTAAATCATGCTCCTCTAATCAGGCATTGAAGTGCTAAGCAGGGGTGAAGCTATAATAACTAGTGATGACGAGCGAGCATGCTCGCCACTGCTCAGCGCTCGCCGAGTATTTCCGGTGTTGCTCGGCGGGGGCTAAAGTCTCCTCCCTGCATGTTTGGCGCTCTTTACAGAGCCAATGAACATGCACGGATTGCCAGCCAGTCACTGTAATGCCGCAGCCATGCTGGTTGTGGCATTACAGTGATTGGCTGGCCGCACAGCGTCATCAGGTTAATATCAGACCCGGCGCCGCCATGCTCGTCACAGTCTACCCCGGAATCAGACAGTGTAGGGAGAAGTGCTGCTGAGCTAGGGAGAGATTCACTTATTTCTAGTTAGTGTAGGTATACCAAACTATATTAGAGACACATCCATCTCAACTAACAGTCCTTGTGAGGACTAATCCATCTGCAGAGATATCAGGCAGGCAGTGTATATAGGCAGGCAGGCAGGGTATATAGCAGACTGCAGTGCATATAGCACAAGAGGCTCCATTCCAGTTCTGTCTGCTGCTGCTATAAGATATTTCTAGAAATAGGCCCAGGTCTCAGGGGCCAGGAATAATTTTTTTTGGATCTTAATCCTCATTATTTGCTTAAAAAGCAATCCAGAGAACACAGTTTTTCTGCGCCATTTGCTTGTTGGCACTGCAGAGTACAGCCAGGTCCTTTCTATATTACAGAGCTAAAAATCCAGCTATTTAAAACTGTGGTTTGTCCATCACACGGATCACATATAACTGCGCTGAAAATACTGCCATTTCTGGCCTCCATTAAAAATTTGCTTCAGTGTGTCAGTGAAGCAATTGACACCAGTTTGCTGTTCAAAATAGTTACCTACAATCCAAGTATTTAATACTGTGTTTTCTTAGTCACACGGATCAGTGATCACATATCAGTTCGCTCCAAACTCAGTCATTTGTAGTGAGCGTGGAAGATATTGTCCTCCATTTAAAGTGGGCAATGCACGTGGCAAGGGAAGGGGAACTGGACGTGATGGTGCATGCAGAGGCCGAGGCCGTGGGCAAGCTGAAATTGTGCTACAACAAACACCAACATCTTCTCACTCGACCTTCCTGTCCCAATTAATAGGGGACCGCAGAACACCACTATTGAACCCAGAGCAGTGTGAAAAGGTTATTGGTTGGGTAGCAGATAATGCTTCCAGCCACTTTGCCACCACTACCACCACGCTGTCTTCCACACGGTCAAGTCTCAGTAGCTGTGAGTCCGGACCACATATTCCTCACCCTGATTCTCCTTCCTCCCACCATGCCGAGTGCCTGGAGACGACTGATCCCACACTTGGACACTCCGAAGAGCTGTTCACTATTCCATTGATAGATTCTGGCCTCTCGCCTGGTCCATTTGAAGCAGGGCAAGAGGAGATCGCATGTAGCGATGCAAAAAAATTTGAGCAGCCACGGTCACACGAAGGCGACGGTGGAAAGGTGTCACAAGAGGTGGATGATGATGAGACACAATTGCCAGAAAGTCAGGAAGAGGACCAGGGTGCGGAAATGGAAGACGAGGTGGTGGATGACATAGTAACTGACCCAACCTGGCAGGAGGACATGCAGAGCAAGGACAGCAGCACACAGGGGGAGGGAGGCAGAGCACCCCAACAGGCAGGAAGAAGCAGTGTGGTGGCCACAGACAGAAGGCAGGCAACCGTTCCCCGTAACACCAACACGAAGGAAGTTGCCAGTACAACTGTTAGGTCTTCCCGAGTCTGATTATTTTCTAAAGACTCTGCCGATAACACCAAAAAGGCCATTTGCACCACCTGCCAGGCCATCATCAGCAGAAGTAGCAAAACTACCAGCCTGACCACCACCACCATGATCAGGCACATGGTAGCAAAGCACCTAACTTTGTGGGCCAAACCCCAGGGTCCAGGAACAGTGTTTGCGGATGGCACCACTGCTTCTTCCGCTGTTGTGCATGCAAGCCAATCCCCTGTCCATAGTGCATGCGAAGATGCCTCCTGCCCTGCAACTGTCGTTGCACACTCTCAAGTAGCAGCATCAGGAAGAACGTTCACGTTTTGTCCCAGCGCAGCGTTCAGTTGTCCATACCCCAGTCCTTGTAACGCAAGTGCAAATACGCAGACAACGCCCCATAGGCCACACTACTAAATTCCCACATTCGGTACTCGGTCCCCAGCCACCACTATTTCTCCCGGTGTGCCGTCCCCTCATTACACAAGCACGTGTCCCAAAACATTAGCCATGCTCTCAACAACGCAGTTACCGGGAAAGTCCACCTAATCACGGACACGTGGACAAGTGCTTGTGGGCAGGGATGGTACATCTTGCTGACGGCACACTGGGTTAAAATAATGGAAGCTGGGACCCAGTCGGACCTTGGGACAGAACATGTCCTCCCGACGCCAAGGACTGCGGGCCCTAGGTCAATCAGGGTTGCCCCCACAGTCTACAGCTCTTGCACCTCATCCTCCTCAGCCTCCCCCTCCTCTTCAGCCTCCATCTCCGAAATGACCACATCAGTCACAAGCTGGAAGCACTGCAGCACTGCCTCGGCCAAGCGGCAACAGGCTGTGCTGAAGCTAATATGCTTAGGTGACAAACCGCACAATGCTGAAGAGTTGTGGACAGCTTTGAAAGAGCACACAGATCTGTGGCTAACACCGCTGAACCTACAGCCAGGCATGGTCGTGTGTGGCAATGGCCGGAACCTGGTGGCAGCTCTGAAGGGAGGCAAGCTCACACACGTACCATGCTGCCGCCTGTGTGCCCATTTTAGAAAGTCACCTACAGCTTCCACTGCCTTTGCCGTGTTTCAGCAGCGTTTGCAGCTTCCGGCTCACAGACTGGTGTGTGATGTCCCCACGCGTTGGAACCCTACACTGCAGATGTTGGGAAGGATTTGTGAGCAGAAGAGGGCAGTTGCTGAGTACCAGCATCAACAATGCAGTCGGTATTCAGTTCAGACTCTACACATAAGACCTCAGGAGTAGACATGGATGTCAGACATATATACCATCCTCCAAGACTTTGAGGACTCCGCCAAGATGGTGAACGGCAATGACGCCATAATTAGCATCACCATCCCGCTTCTCTGTCTTCTGAAATGCTCTCTGCTCGCAATCAAAAAGGATGCATTGCAGGCGGAGCACGATGAGATAGAGCAAGGAACCATACAGGGTGATAACACACAGCCCAGCCTCATCTCGTCCCAACGTGGATTGGGTGACAATGAGGAAGAGGAGGAGGAAGAACAGGAGCTAGTTTCATGAGCTATAAATTGTACTACCTGTACAACTGTCATACCGTTTGTTCAGCTTGGATGGCCTGAGGACAGAGAGGAGGAGGAGGAGGAGAGCATGGTCAGTCGTCCTCTCGGTGAGGACACGAAAGTCTTGCCTGTTAGCAGTCTGGCACGCATGGCTGAGTTTATGTTACGCATCCTTTCCCATGATCCTTGCGTTCTCAAAATTTTGAGTGACAGTCATTACTGGTTGGTGACACTTCTAGACCCACGCTACAAGGAGAATTTTCTGGCTCTTATTCCTGAGGCGGACAGGTCTACAAAAATGGGGCGGTACCAGAAGGCCCTTGTTGCGGAACTATTAAAAAAATTCCCATCTGAAAACGCTGGCAGCAGAGTTCATAGTTCGTTGGACAACCAAGGAGTACAGCCGAGACAGACACAACTCCAACACAGCAGAGGCAGGGGAACACTGTCAAAGTTCTGGGAGCGCTTTCTCTGCCCCTCCCATCGCACAGACCCTGAGGCGCGGAATACTCTCACAAGGAGTGCAAAGTTTGGGAAGATGCTGAGGGAGTACCTTGCCGACCGTACCAACATCCTCCGTGATTCCTCTGTGCCTTATAATTATTGGGTATCCGAGCTAGATACGTGGAATGAACTGGCTCTCTACACCTTGGAGGTCCTGGCCTGCCCTGCCGCTAGCGTTTTATCAGAGCGGGTTTTTAGTGCCGCTGGTGGAATTATAACTGATAAGCACATCCACCTGTCAACTGAAAATGCTGACAGGCTGACTCTTATAAAAATGAACAAGGGCTGGATTGGGCCAGACTTCTCAACACCCCTGAATGATAGCAGCGGAACATAAACTCAAATCCAGTCTCTTTTTTTTCGAGGTGTATTCCCATGCGCCTTTTCACACCCACACATGGGTATACACTTCCTGATTTTGGCTATTTGCTCTTGTCCTCCTCCTTCTCCTCATCCTCATCCTCCACCACCATATCACCACGGTGACCGTGGTCCGTGATGCAACTGTAGCACCCTGAGGATTCGGCTGCTACAGGGGTATTGCACCTCAACCCAGAGGTGTGATATTCCACTCCCGGGTAAGGATGGAGTGTGGAACTGAGCTCAGTTAGCTGCATGCACTACACACATCCCATTTCCGAGGGACAGACCGATGGTACTCCCACTAGAGAAATGTGCAGGTACGACAGTGTCTGTTCCTGGCTGGAGTGGGAGGGGGGTGGAACATCCCAGTAGTGTAGGGGCAGATAGGGGGAGCAGCCTGGGTAAAGCTAGGAGCTCATTGGGTGCTGGTCACCTGAGCTCACACATAGAGGAAGTATATAAGGTGGGAACCATCTTAGATCAGGGTCAGTCTGTGAGACGTCAGTCTTTTGTAGAGGTTTGGTCAGTCTGAGAGAGCCTGAGAAGCAGAGAGAGAGGAGAAAGAAGGACCCAGAAGGGGAAGAAGAGGGAACTCCAAGAACCCAAAATTAGATCAGAGGGTGAAGAGTTGGCAACAGGGTACCGGATCCCAAGCTGGTGGAGGCTACAGCACACCTTAGCCAGAGACCGGAGGTCGTGGGCAGGATCTGCCATGACCACCCACTAAATCCACCCGGAAGGCAAACCAAGAATAGGGTCAGGGAACCCAGAGACAAGGGTTTACCAACAAGAGGCCCGAGGGAGCCGGACCTAGGTGGATCCCTGGTGGGGAAGGCCAGAGAGAAGGACAAGTCAGAAAGGGAGCTCAGGACCACGCTCCAGAATCACCTGGGGGTTGGCCGAGTCCAAGACCTGGTGGACGCAGCACGGCTCGGGCGGTCACTTAAGGCCAGAGTGACCACAAGAACAGCAGTAAGTAAAAACCCTGAACTGCACAGCCCGGCACGGAGTCTTCTTAACATCCACACTGCACCACCACTACCACCATCCTCTACACCTGACCCCCTGAGGCTATACCCCTCCCGTTGGGGGTTATACTACCAAAGCTGCACACATACCAACAGCCTCAGCGGACCCTGCTGCAGCGGCGGCCTTTTGACCGCAAATCAACGGGTGGCGTAGTCGACACAAAGAACACTAATAACATCTGTAAGGACTGCCACACACTGAGCTTGACACCCTGGGCACGGACCGGGTCACCGCCACTCGGAGACTACAACCCCCATCTGATCCGGCTCCGGGTATCCCCCAAACAACACTGGCCCAGGGGGCGCGTCAACTTTGGCGTAGTCGGCAGGATAACGTGCCCGCAACAACCGGGTACTGCGTGCCTGAAGAAAAGTTCGCCGTTACCTTAAAAAGAAGTCTCCCGCCGGTTCCGGAGGGTCCCCGCCAACGGACCCCATCACAGGTCGTTTCCCGCCGGTTGTCCGCCATTTGCAGCTTTTTCCCGCCATCCATGGAGTTTCCCGCCACTGGGAGACGATTCCCGCCATTTCCAAGGATTTCCCGCCTTGGAAGAGCGGACGCCATTATGGGCGTGCCAGAGGGTGGCAAAAGGCCACCTACCATCGTGGGCCAGGTCGAAGAATGGCGCCAAAAGCGGAAACCGCGCCCACCAACAGAGACTGTGATGCTGGAAGTGTCCATCAGCGTGAGAGAACTGCCCCTGGAACTGACAATCACTAAGTTGCCCCGGGACCATCCTCAATGTGGGCGGAGACAGAACAAGAGAACGAAGATGGGTGCAGCCTGGAGGAGTCTGGAGAGAGCGCACCCGGAGACAAGACGTCTGGAGGAGAGTCCAGAGAGAGCGTACCCGGAGATGGAGGGAGAGACAGGCAGCACCGACCCAGCGGTCAGGAGCCTGCTGCAAGCAACAACCCCACTAGGCTTAGTGGAGATCCTGGCACAGCTCCCCCGAGACCGGGAGTGTGCACAGACCGCGCTGGAGAGCCTCGCACGGAGGATGGCCCGGGTGCAGCGGGAGACGTTGGCGGAGTGGAGCCGAGAGATGGCCCAGCAGACCGAAACCCGACAGCGGAGCACGCCACCCGAGACGAGGAGACAGACCGCCTCTGAGGATGGTGCAGGAGGACTGAAGGCCGGAGACGGCGCCGAGAAGGGAGCTGAACGAATGGAGGCAGGTAAAGGGGACGTCTCTACCCCGAGCCGGGAAACCGCGTGCCTGCCCCAGCTCCCCGTCGCAGAGCCCGAAATTCCCCCTGCCGTGCCCGTCGCTGCATCGTCACCGCCGCAGACTAGGCCTCAACCGGAAACCGCGGCCTGGTCGCAAGGCCTAGTACCTCCGGGCGCCGCAATACCAACAGCGCCCCCTACCTCCGCGGAGCCACCGGCCTGGTCGCAGGGCCGAGTAACCCAGGGCGCCGCCGTTCTTACGGTGCCCTTTGCCTTTAGGGTGCCCCAAGCCTGGTCGCAAGGCCTGGTCGACCCGGGCGCCGCTACCATCAACGCGCCCTCAACATCTAGAGTGCCGCACCTGGGTGAAGACCTGTTCGCCCAGCATACGTGCCCGGATGGGCAGCCCTTTGTATGGCCCCAGGAGTATATTCAGCTGGAACTCCCGAGAGCAAGGCCCATGTGCGAGCCCCTGATTCCGGCTCCGAAGCCCGTAAAGAGGACCTCGCCCCCACTGGAGGAGATCCAGTTCGAGTGGGACCCCACCGGAGAAGACCTCATGGGGTTCACTCAGGAGACTCGGGCGGCCGCAGCGGAGCGTGCAGAGTGCTGCTGGCAGCAGCTCGAGGTCTTCGAGAGGGAGCGGAGAGAGAGGCGGGTCCGGGAACAGCAGATGCAGATAAGGAGCGCGGAGCAGAAGAGCCGGACCAGGAGGAAACCCCGTGCAGCTCATGGTCCCCGTGCCACCGGGACTGTGATAAAATTCAATATGCAGCACGGATGGGGCTTTATTAGAGACCATCAGACCCCCGGCGACGTCTTTGTAACCCGCAGAGACGTAGAAAGCCATCTGCCGGAGGGACACAGAGGTCGTGACCTGTACGTAGGGGACGAGGTCACCTTCACCCGGCACAAGTGTGCCAAAGGACCCTACGCCCTCCATGTGCATCGCCTGACGGAGGAGGAGCTGCGGTGTGAGGAGGAGCAAGAGGACCCGGACGGGTCTGAAGAATCTAAAGAAGGAGCAGGAGGACGCCGTCGTTGAAGTACGGTAGAGAGAGACTGTACATAGTTACCCGTCAGGGTATAAGAACTGTTCTAGTTAAAATATAGTCCCCGTTGGGACCAGCCAATTGAACTGAAACCCGTGTGTCCCTATTCCCACTGACCGAGGACTGAGAGCGGTCATTCCTCCCCAATACCTGGCCGAGGACTGAGAGCGGCCATATTTCCCTTGTATATAGTTGCGCTTCCTAAAGCGCCCCCTACCGGTTTTATAGGAAACTGTTTTCTTCCAAGAGAGACTGTCGCACCTTACCCGGTCACAAGTTGCACCGTGGCCGGAGGAACAAGAATGTTATTTATGAAAAGTTTTATATGAAAAGTTTGATAGCTGATAATATATATGATGTTTTATATGTTGATGTTTATGAAAAAAAAAAAAAAAATTGTATGTTTTGATGTTTTTTATATCTTACAGCCCGAGGACGTGCTGTGATTTACCAGGGGGGAATGTAGCACCCTGAGGATTCGGCTGCTACAGGGGTATTGCACCTCAAGCCAGAGGTGTGATATTCCACTCCCGGGTAAGGATGGAGTGTGGAACTGAGCTGAGTTAGCTGCATGCACTACACACATCCCATTTCCGAGGGACAGACCGATGGTACTCCCACTAGAGAAATGTGCAGGTACGACAGTGTCTGTTCCTGGCTGGAGTGGGAGGGGGGTGGAACATCCCAGTAGTGTAGGGGCAGATAGGGGGAGCAGCCTGGGTAAAGCTAGGAGCTCATTGGGTGCTGGTCACCTGAGCTCACACATAGAGGGAGTATATAAGGTGGGAACCATCTTAGATCAGGGTCAGTCTGTGAGACGTCAGTCTTTTGTAGAGGTTTGGTCAGTCTGAGAGAGCCTGAGAAGCAGAGAGAGAGGAGAAAGAAGGACCCAGAAGGGGAAGAAGAGGGAACTCCAAGAACCCAAAATTAGATCAGAGGGTGAAGAGTTGGCAACAGGGTACCGGATCCCAAGCTGGTGGAGGCTACAGCACACCTTAGCCAGAGACCGGAGGTCGTGGGCAGGATCTGCCACGACCACCCACTAAATCCACCCGGAAGGCAAACCAAGAATAGGGTCAGGGAACCCAGAGACAAGGGTTTACCAACAAGAGGCCCGAGGGAGCCGGACCTAGGTGGATCCCTGGTGGGAAAGGCCAGAGAGAAGGACAAGTCAGAAAGGGAGCTCAGGACCACGCTCCAGAATCACCTGGGGGTTGGCCGAGTCCAAGACCTGGTGGACGCAGCACGGCTCGGGCGGTCACTTAAGGCCAGAGTGACCACAAGAACAGCAGTAAGTAAAAACCCTGAACTGCACAGCCCGGCTCGGAGTCTTCTTAACATCCACACTGCACCACCACTACCACCATCCTCTACACCTGACCCCCTGAGGCTATACCCCTCCCGTTGGGGGTTATACTACCAAAGCTGCACACATACCAACAGCCTCAGCGGACCCTGCTGCAGCGGCGGCCTTTTGACCGCAAATCAACGGGTGGCGTAGTCGACACAAAGAACACTAATAACATCTGTAAGGACTGCCACACACTGAGCTTGACACCCTGGGCACGGACCGGGTCACCGCCACTCGGAGACTACAACCCCCATCTGATCCGGCTCCGGGTATCCCCCAAACAACACTGGCCCAGGGGGCGCGTCACAACACCCACAAAATTATTTAAAGGAGTCTTTATGATGCCAGTAAAAAAAAAATTATACAGTATGTTCATGTATACCCCCCAGGGGTAAATGTTTGTCAGCCCACACACTTAGTGCATGGGCATTACAAGTATAGGAGACCCGTTCCTTTCTAATGGGAACATTTTTTCATGAGGCCCTCTATGTCTCTTCCAAGGGGCATTGGAGTGCCTCCCAATTTTTGGCAGCCCTTGCATTCACTGCATAGGCAAACACAATGGGAGACCCACTTCCTAATAATGGGAACATTGTTTTCAGGAGGCCCTCTGATCTCCACGTCTCTTCCAAGGGGCATTGGAATGCCTCCAAATTTTTGGTAACCCTTGCATTCACTTCATAGGCAAACACAATGGGAGACCCACTTCCTAATAATGGGAACATTGTTTTTCTGGAGGCCCTCTGACCTCCACGTCTCTTTCAAGGGGCATTGGAGTGCCTCCAAATTTTTGGTAACCCTTGCATTCACTGCATAGGCAAACACAATGGGAGACCCAATTCCAAGTAATGGGAACATTTTTTTTCAGGAGGCCCTCCTCTAAGTCTCTTCCAAGGGGCATTGGAGTAGGTCCAAATTTTTGGCAGCCCTTGCATTCACTGCATAGGCAAACACTATGGGAGACCCACTTCCTAATAATGGGAACATTGTTTTCAGGAGGTCCTCCTCTAAATCTCTTCAAAGGGGTATTGTGCTGCGTCCAAATTTTCAAAGGGCTATTGGGGTGTGTCCAAATTTTCAAAGGGGTATTGGGGTGGAACCAAATTTTGGGCAGACTTCCCACTCACTGCATACGCAATAACAGTATAGGAGACCCAATTATTAGTACTGGGAACAACAAAGCATAGTCGGCTAATGGCTCTCTAAGAATAGCGAGGGCCGACTGCTGACCCTTTAAGAATGGTAAAGGCCGCCTGATGGCCCTATAAAATAGGCTTTGTGACTTTCAGAGTCCCTCCTTCATAAATTAAACAGGATGTGTCTGATCATGACTCATGGCCAAATAAGGTTGTAAAATGTTAAAATGACATTTCCCAGTGAATTAATTTGTCACGGTTGAAAGCAATGCAAAAGTGCAAAAACGCATAAAAAATGCTATGTGTGAACACAGCCCAAGGTGTGGAGGAGTATTTTTTATTTTGGTTATTTATTTTGCCTTATATACAAGTCATTACCCTGGAAAGGATGTTCCTTTACATATTTCCCAGGAAAATTCATTTTGGTTTCATTTTTTGTATGTTTTATTGTGAGTCTGTAAAAGTGGCATAATACTCTGACAACGTTGTTGACAGCAGTGACCTGGGAGTCAGAAATGCTTCCAGGGGTCTTCCCCATGCTGTTCCCATGTCATTTGAGAACTGTTCCCATCGATTTGAGCAATTTTTAGGCTCTCTGTAGACCGCCGGGGGGAGCTGCCTGAAAAATGTTTGAGTTTCCCATAGACTTACATTGGGCTCGTTGCTCGGGTCGAACACCCGAGTATTCCAATGTGCTCGACCCGAGCAACGAGCACCCGAGCATTTTAGTGCTCGCCCATCACTAATAATAACTACTGATTTATTTTCTTGCACTAATTTTTCATCTTAAAAATGGCAAAATAAACAATAGTATTGGGATCTTAAAGGGAACCTGTCACCAGAAAAAAACGCTATTAACCTGCAGATATGGGTTTAATCTGCAGGTTAACAGCATTATTAACCTGCCCGGCGCCAGCACTTACCCGAAAGACAGCTGTTTTTTCTGGTGACAGGTTCCCTTTAAGAAAATCCCCAAATTTTGTATAATCAATAAACAACAGACTGTAGAATAATAAAATTGTGACAATTTAAAAAAATGTTCTTTAACAGTAAGTTAAGGGACCACCCTTATGGTAATCATGACAATGGACCATTCTTATAGTAACCAGATAATGGGACAAACCTTATGAAAATCAGGTAAATGGACCACCCTTATGGTAATCAAATTAAGAGACCACCTGTTAGACTCACCAGGTGAGTTTGATCCTCCAAGCTCGAGTTCCGGGAGGGCACACAGACCCCAGGCGTCAGCGCTGTAAATTGGTGGGACACAGACAGCAGAGGGACAGGAGATCACAAGCAGATAGGTGGGATGTAGGAAACCACAGGCAGGCGGAAGATGTTCAGGAATCCGCAGGCAGAATGACGGAGACTGCAGGCAGACAGTCATTGTCCAGGAGACCATAGGCAAGCAGGCAGGATGCTGGAGACCACAGGGAGGTAGGAGACATTCAAGAGACTACAGGCAAACAGGCGGGATGCTGGAAATCGTTGGGAAGTGGGAGATGGCCAGGAGACCACAGGCAGACAGGAGACGTCCAGGAGACTGCAAGTAGGCAAGCGGGAGGCATCGAGCAGGCCACAGGCAAGCAGGCGGGATGCTGGAATCTGCTGGCATATGGGAATCATTAAGAAGACCACAAGCAAGCAAACAGGAGATATCCAGGAGACCACAGGCAATCAGAGGGGATGCTGGAAACCGCTGGCAGGTAGGAGATATCTAGCAGACCACAGGCAAGCAGAGGGGATGCTGAAAAACTGCATGCTGTTGGGAGACGTCCAGGAGACCACAGGTAAGCAGATGGGAGACATCCAGAAGACCACAAACAGGCAAGCGGGAGATGTCCAAAAGACCGCAGGCAAGCAGGCGGGATACTGGAAACTGCAGGAAATCATGAGATGTCCAGGAGACTGCAGCCAGAGTCTAGCAACACTAAAGTCTTAATACCAAGACACAGGTGTTGTCATGATGAGCCTTATATAGTCCCAGGCGGATGCTCACATGGGATTACGCTATTTGAAAAGCCTGACGTGAAGCTCAACAAAGTCTAGAGGACTGGGGTTAGGGAAGCAAGGCACGGATCTAGGACAGATGCATAACACCACTCTTATGATAATCAAGACAAGGGACCACCCTTATGGTATTCCGGTCACAGGACCAACCTTATGGAAAACAGATCAAGTGACCACCCTTGGTATTGTTAAAGAAAGTAACTAAAGTTACTCTAAGGCATTTATGGCATAATTATTGGATATGCTAAAAGTGCTTGATAGATGAGAGTTACACCTTTGGAATTCCCAAATGCCTACCCTTTAATTAGAAAGAGTTCTCATTTGTCCTGCTGATGGATGAGGATCCCAACAGTGGTACCTATACCTAACTGCAATTTTTGTCATATTCACAGATTAATATGGGAATACCACTTTAATGGACCCATTTTGACTGTAACAGATCTTGTATATCAGCCTAAAGTTCAGATTTTATTGAGACCGTTCCGGAAACCATAATGCAAAAGGGGCGAAGTGTAGCCGAACCTGGTCCAAAAAAAGGCATTCTTGTATGTTTAAGAGCAGTGTTGGGTGTTAAATTGGGCGGGGCTTAAATGTCACAATTAGAATGTCAGTAAGTATGGGGTGTGGTCTGCACTCATGGGCAGGGTTTACATTAGAGGCCATTCATGGCATATGTAAGGGGATGAAGGAGTGAAGAGACTCAAACAATAGTGCTTAAGCTGAGTGTCTGCAGGTAAACATCGCCATCTGCTGACCAAAGATGATAAGAGTAGAGAAAGCGGAGAGAATGGAAATAGTGGGAACTGAAGAGCAAAGCATACGTCCCCTGAGGGAAAAGATTGGAGGAGACACCGGGTCAGTTGACAGCTGTGGCGCAGTTAATAATTATAAAAACCTGGTATAGCAAGGAAGGGGAAGAGTTGTAGCAGGACGGACGTGAGGTACAGCAAGTTGGCTTATAGCCCTGATTATGAGAGATCAAATGCGAGTGAACAGTCGATCCAAGTAGTCAAATGTGAGTGAAGAACTGAGAGACTAAATCCAGGTGATCAGGGCCAGAGTAGAGAGACCAGATCCGAGAGACCTAAGCCGAGTGAGCTGAGCCAGGGCCAGAGATGAGAGACCAGATCCGGGAGATCTGAACTGAGCCAGGCAGGAGATGAGAGACCAGATCCAGGAGACCCGAGCCGAGTCAGAAACGAGAGACCAGATCTGGAAGGTGCAAGCCGAGTGAGCCGAGCCAGGGCCAGAGACGAGAGACCAGATCTTGGTGGTCCAAGCAAAGTGAACCAAGCCAGGGCCAGAGTAGAGAGTCCAGATCCGAGAGACCTAAGCTGAGTGAGCCGAGCCAGGGCCAGAGATGAGAGACCAAATCCGGGAGATCTGAGCCGAGCCAGGGCCAGAGATGAGTGACCAGGTCCAGGAGACCCGAGCCGAGCCAAAAAAAAACAGATCTTGAAGGTCCAAGCCGAGTGAGCCGAGCCAGGGCCAGAGACGAAAGACCAGATCTTGGCGGTCCAAGCCAAGTGAACCGAGCCAGGGCCAGAGATGAGAAACCAGATCTGGGAGACCCGAGGCAAGTGAGCTGAGCCAGGGCCAGAGACAACAGACCAAATCCAGGAAACTCAAGCTGAATGAGCCAAGCCAGGCTAGAGATGAGAGACCAGATGCTAGAAGCCCAAGCTGGTTTATAGCCGTGATTATGAGAGATCAGATGCGAGTGAACACTCCCAAGTAGTCAAATGCGAGTGAAGAACTGAGAGACTAAATTCAGATGATCAGGGCCACAGATGAGAGACCAGATCCGGGAGACCTGAGGTGAGTGAGCGGAGTCAGGGCTTAGAGAGAGACCTGGCTGCAGAGGAAGGACGTTCGTGGGAGCCTTTACTTTCAGCGTAGACATACGGTACAGAGAATGAAGGTGGCCAGGGTGATGAGCGTACTGTGTACTAAGTAACTCACCAATCTGGGACTTGTGCCTAGCGGGTAGTATCGTCAGCCCCCGTTTGGACCTGTGTGACGTTTTGAGCCGTCTAGAGAAAAGACAATGGTGACGGGCCCAGTAGTGAGACTGACCCCTGTTAGGTTGGGGCATTAGAACCAGACATCACTGATGATAACAGTCCCTTAACTGTAAACATAACGGGTAGTGTATATACAATATATATATATCGTTGTATAAATATCCTGTTTAGTTGTACTACTTCATTGTCTGCGCTGTTGCATCCGGGTACCTGTTAACACATACTAAGCACACTCCATCTTCTGCCTAAAAGTTGGCAAGTATGATTCCCGGGTCTCCGGAGAGATAGACCGACACTTTGGCCTTGCGCAGACCCAGCGTTGCCCATGTTATACACAGCTGGTAATACTCCCTGACAGAAATTTACAGGATCTTATGACAAACTATTGAGAAAGCCGCCTTCAAATCAAGTAAAGTGGCAGAAAATCAATGCCCCCTGATTTCACTTATCTCTGATACTTTAGAACCGAAGAACACAACATGAGCGGCTTCGCCGGTGCCCGGCTGTGCAAACCGTTAGCAATTTTAGCACAATGATGGCCGAAACATAAAACCATCAAATATTTCCAGTGTGCACTGGAGTTTTATGTTTATAATTAAAATCTAGTGGTGCTGTGCAGCCGGAGAGCGGCATGCGAGTGCCACCGCTGGCAAATGTCTGCATTCAGCTGGAGCTGCGGTAGCCTTGGACGGGAATGTGCACCAGTGTCATAAACCTGCACTCTACAGCTTTGGGGATGGTTATATGGTTTAATTTTAAGAGGACTTGTGAGTCTCGGACCTATGCACCCTCATTTACTGAGGTCACAAACAGGTCACGCTCCTTTCCAATCCATTGTGCTCGTCACATTACTGCACTTGTTGTAAATCTGGTTATAACACCTAGTAATGATGCTTTATTGTGCTCACAGTACCAGCCAGCTGCTGTCAGCAGGAACAAATGTATAATAGTGGAGCCCACATCACATCATTGAGATCTGGGCCCATCCTGAACCTTAATAGTAGACACATATAGGTTACACAAAAGCCATCCATTAGAAGAGAGTGCCACACACATGCATGTTCACCTCTCCATCACTACAAAGGGTCATCAAACATAGAGCAGAGGTTCAGTTTGCTGCTATTTCCCTATATTTAAGTACCCTGGCTAGGGCACTAGACCCTGAGCACCTAGTCTACATGCTTTGGTGATAGATGAGCCATCCATTAGAAGAGAGTGCCACACGCATGCATGGTCACCTCTCCATCACTACAAAGGTTAACCAAACACAGAGCAGAAGTTCAGTTTGCTGTTATTTCCCTATATCTAATTACCCTGGCTAGGGCAAAGTGGCTTTTGGCCCTCTTAGACACTCAGCACCTATTGCACATGCTTTGGTTATAGACAAGCTATCCATTAGAAGAGTAAGCCACAAGCATGCATGGCCACCTCTCCATTTTTTCTCGTCTACATAGGGTCACTAAACTCTAAGCAAAAACTTAGTTTGCTGCCATATCCCTACATCTTATTACCTTGGCTGGGGCAAAGTGTTTTTTTTAAGGGGTCTTCTTGGCACTCAATGCGCAAAGCACATACTTCGGTTACAGATGAGCCATCCTTTGGAAGAGAGTGCCACACACTTGCATGGCCACCTCTTCATCTCTTTTTGGCAATATAAAATCGCCCAACGTTTAGCAGAAGTTCAGTTTGTTATCATATCTCTATATTTAATTACCCCGGATAGGGGTCAAAGTTTTTTTTGGGGGGGTTCTACCTTCTTGGAACTCAGGGCACATATTTTGGTTCAAATGAGTCACATGCCACACGCATGCATGGTCACCTCTCCATCTCTTCTCAGTTTCATAGGATAGCCAAATGCTTAGAAAAAGGTTTGCTTGCTGCTATATCCTTATATCTTATTACCCTGGCTAAGGGGGAAAGTGATTTTTTGGTGTCTTTTTGGCTTTCAGCGCCCATGGTACATGTTTCGATTACAGATGAGCCATCCTTCAGAAGAGAGTGCCACACGCATGCATCACCACCTCTCCATTTCTTCTCGGCAATATACGATCACCAAATGCTTAGTAAAAGTTTAGTTTGGTACCATATCCCTATATCTTATTTACTTGGCTATGGTAAAGTGTATTTTGGTGCCTTCTTGGTACACTCAGCACCCAGCATCCTTTACATGAGAGTGCCACACGCTTTCATGGCCACCTCTCCATCTCTTCTTGGCAACATATGATCACCAAACATTTAGCAGAAGTTCAGTTTTCTGCTATATCTCTATATCTATAAGCTTTGGTTTTTTTTATGGTGCCTTCTTGGCATTCAGTGCACATGTTTTGGTTAAACAGGAGCCATCTTTCAGAAGAGAGTGCCACACGCATGCATGGCCACCTTTCCTTCTCTTCTCATCTACATAGGGTCACCAAACACTTAGCAAACGTTTAGCTTGCTGCCATATCCTTATATCTTATTATTTGCTAGGGCAGAGGTTTTCGGTGCCTCCTTGGCGCATCGCACCTATGGCACATGCCTGATTTCAAAGTGGAGTTGGAAATTAATCCCCATGTGTAAGTGTACGTGTTTTTTGGGTCCCTTGCTATACTCCACACCTGGCGATAAGATGTAGTTGACCAATGAAGATTAGTGCCACCCTTGGAGAAAATTTTAGCCAATTTTTAAGATCTTATTAAATTATGAGAATTTCTGCCTTTGTCTTTAAAACCTTTCAAATATATTAACAAATTCTAATTTCCTCCATTTTTTTCCTGTGTTTTTTTTATTAACTTTGTCAACAGGGAAAAATTGTTAAAAACTGTTTTTCAAGTAAATGGACCAGAGCTGTAATAACAGAGCCATCCACAGAAAAGAGGGGCACTGTTTCTGTTTTGTTTTTAATTATGTGTCTAAACATGATATTTCCAGATTGCTCTGTCCAATAATTTAGTAGTTGTGTCTAATCATGTGAATTTTGCTGGAAATGGCTTTATTTTTCCCTGTGTATTCAAATTTGGCATTCTGGAACATGTCCTCTGGCATGTGGATGTTGGCAAGAATCACTGCGTCCGAGCCACCCAGCCATTAAGGATTTCCTTGACTCATGCAAAACACCGGGTTGACAGATGTGAGGAGTTTGTCGTACGGCTCAGCACAGAAAGGAGGAATTGGCAGATTGGCTTCGGAGGATCTGGTTGTGTGTCTGGAGAAGCACAAAACATATCAAAGAGCTACAAACATATTTGCAGTAGCTCAAGAAACATAGACTATTGTTCATATGAGTCTGAACGTTGACTCTTGAATTGATGTTTGTGAGTTGTGGAATGGCTGCTGTTTACCTATGATATCACCTCCTGTAGATGATTGTGTTGCTATCTTTGGAGGACAGGGACGCAGATTCAGCCGACTAGAGCACCCACTGACCCCCGTGTCTCCACAAGGGGTTATAGCAGACCCTGTGCGTCGCTCGGCGTGGCCTCCATGGATCGGATTTGTTTTCCGACACACGTGATGGATCGGATAGAGATCTGGTAATTTGAAGACAAGTCATCACCTTGACCTTTCTCATGTTCCTCAGACCGTTCCTGGCCCACCCACTGAAACCCACTGCCGTGAAGGGGGGTCTATACATTTCTTAGGTAGGTGTCACATCTACTTGATGCCAGGACACAAGGTTTCCAGCAGAACCTTTCCCCACCGCACTGCCCCTCCAGCTCGTCTTCTCCCCATAGGGCATCCTGATGCTATCTCTACCCAGGTAAGTGGCGCATCCACAAGATGGTGACGCGCCCTCAGGGCCGTGGGGTACTCAGCAGCCGGGCCTCTGCCTGCTTTTGGGGGAGATCACGGTGGCTGGCCCAGGGCGGTCAGTGCAAAAAGGGGATATTTATAGGGGATTTTTGGGATTATTCGTGACGCCACCTGTGGTGTCAGGTGAGGATCACCAGCGCTGCAACAGTCCTCTGAGGAAGATGGTAGGGCAGCTTGTGATGGAATGGCTCCCCACAGGTGGAGCGGGCCTCAGGGCAGTGTGAGGGAAGTACTGGATGGTGGTGCAGGGGAGAGACGGCAGGACGGTCCCGGAGGAAAGACGGACACTCACACGGGGGTAAGCTTCAGTACCTTTACTGGTGATGCTGCAGGCACGGTCCAGGGTACTCCAGGTGAAGGGCGCACTTCTGGACTCTCCCCAGTGAGCGGGTATAGGGCCTCCTGATCCGTTCTCTCAGCTTCTGGCCTGCCTGGAGCTGGGCCTAGCTTGGTTACTGTCTCTCTCTGCACCTGCTGACCTGGTGGTAGGGCCTTCTCTTTGGAGATCACTCTCCCTGGACACTGGGACCTCTGTGACTCCTAGCCCTGGTACTGCAATCAGCATTAGGTGGACCTGGGATCTGTAGTTCTCTAGGGGTTCTGGTGGTTCCTACTGGGTGTAGGGAGTCCCTGTAGGCGCGGACCCGGTGTCCGGTATATAAATCGGGGTGAGCTTGTCGGGGTCGTAGCGACATTCCACTCGTCCTCCAGTCACTCCAAATTAAGGCTATGAGCATGGGTCAACCATTCAAAGAATGAGTCAGACAACAAGCTGGTTCAAACTCAGAGCACGCTCAGAAGGCTACTGGCAAGCCACAATCTCAGCAATGTTCTGCTTTTATTTCCGCATGCACAAACTTAAATACACTACATAATGGGGAGGGGAAAGGGGTTGTTCGGGGCGGGGTAAGCCATAAATGTCTAGCATCCGGCCACTCCTGATTGGTCCATGTCTCCTTAACTCAGTCTCTGGGCAGACAACCATCAGTTGATGATTCGGTTTCATTTCTCTGAAACAGATGCTGGCTGATACCGGCGCCATCTTAGCACAAATTTCGATCTAAGTAACACGTAGCAAGGAAAGCTTATTGTTATAAGACACAAAATGGTGGTTAGTACATAAGCAAAGCGTATAAAAGTATAAAAGTATAGAAAATATATATTCTTTTTTACCCTGACATTCCCCCCTAAACACTAAGCTTTCCCTTGCTTCGGGGCCTTTGAGACTGTCCATGTGTGGGGAGAGGGGAGGTGGATTTCTTCACCCAATCATCTTAGAAGCTGCCCCCTTATGGGACGCCCCCAGACAATCGAGCCCTACCCTAAATAACACATGTAGTTCTCCCAACTGACCCTAAACTAAATCTCTCAATTGAACTCTGTCATGGGGGGTCTGGTCAGGCTTGTTCAAAGGTGTGTATTTCTCCATATCTTCCTTACTGGTATCATCATGTAACAGAGATGTGGTTTCTTGATTCAAAAAGGTCCCGGAGGTTGGAACAGCATTGTTTATAGCTTTCCTGTATAAGGGGACTATACAGCATAGGACCACCAGGCCCAATACTAGTAGACCTCCCATTACTAGACAAGCTTGTTGGAGGAATCCCTTGAGCCCTCCCAACCAACCTGAGAAGAAGGAGGTATCTACCCCCGCATTCGCCTTCACTTCCTCTGCCAGACTTGTTATCCTTTGAAGAGCTATCATGGTTTTCCCATTCACTCCAGAGTTCTGGGGAATGTATGTGCAACATTATTCCCCTATCATCCCACATACTCCACCTTTCTCAGCAAGAATCATATCTATTGCCAATCTATTTTGAAGAGTCATCCTCGTATTGGGCCCTAGTTCCTCAACTATGCCCTGGAAGGCATCTCTGCTGTAATTTATAAATCTCTGTTCAGTGTAATAGACATAGTTTATCCAATCTACATTCCTATTGATCTGTATAGCCGGGATGAGTGAGAGAAATCCAGCAACTACTTGATTCTGGGCCTTGTACTCATCTGGGACCCCCCTAGGGACTCCTATAGAGTCTATATAGACCTTCGGGTCTTCTGCATAGCTCATATGCAGCTGTTCCAGACTTCTCTTTTTCCTGGTCAGTTCAGGAGTTGTTTCCGGGTTCCAGGGCAGGATTCTGAATTGCATGGCTAATTTTACTAGGGTGCACTGTCCGGTCCAGGTGGTGGGAAGCCTGGGTCTGAGTCGTCCATCCCCACAGAGCCAATAACTATCATATATATATATCTAGAATGATTGCTTAGTAGATCAGTGTCCACAGTCTCGTTAGTCTGACAGAAACCGTCTTTGAAAATTCCTAAAGAACGACCGGTAGAGTTGTCAGGGGAGTAGCATGTATAATTATCTTTGGTTATTGTTACTTCACCTGGGGTCCGAATTTTTGCCTTGGAGCTAACCAGGGGAATGTATTCAGGACAAGAGCTGTCGTCTAATTTATTTTTCAGCAACTTTAATAAGCAGAGGGTACTATTATGGTCAGCTGGGAAAGCATGGGTGTACAGATGAGTATTGGCGGCTGCACAGGCCACGCAACTTATGGATATATTCTGGGCTCTAACATTGTACCGTACCCATTCTAACCATAGATTTTTACGGGGATTTACCTGGGTTTCGATGGAGAAAACTTCTTCCCACCCAAGCCCTGGGATGGGAATGACCTCGTTTAAAATTTTTTGCAGCATAACACCTTCGCTAGATTGACTTGTGTTCAAAGGGGCTGGTGTAGGTTTTGTTTGTATATCTTTTAGCTCTATTATTCCTTGCCTAGGGTTTATAGCACCATTGTAGCTACTCAAAACATATTTCCCCAAATCTCCTGTTTGAGGGTTCTCCAAATTCAGATATAAAGGGAAGCAGTCTTTTTCCCATGAACATTTTGGTCTACATGGCCACTGTACCTTATCTATAAATCCAGTGCTCAGGGTCATTCGGGTTAATAGAGATCTCCCTTCTCGGTCCTTCCTGTTTACAGCTTCCTTTGGTTTGTATCTGACGCACCCGTGGGCCTGAGTCGCGCAGCGTTGCGCACGCGGGAGCCTACCCGGAGCCAGATCGGATAGGGGTAGTAGTCTCGTGGCGATGACCCGGTCCGTGCCCAGGGAGTCAGACTAAGTGGCGGTATATTAGCAGTAGATGTAGGACGACTACGCCACCCGTTGAATGCAGCTATGGAGCTGCCGCTGCAGGGCAGACCGCTGAGGCCGGTGGAAGGATGGTGCAGCGTGGATGGTGTAACCCCCAACGGGAGGGGTATGGCCTCAGGGCAGCCGACGTGGATGATGGGGGTAGCAGGAACCACTCAGAGACGATGCGGTGTAGTTCAGGGTCTTTACTGGTGACAAAGATAGACCCTCCCGGAGTACTGGCTAGCGGTCGGGGCCTGGTCAGTCCTTGAGCAGATGGGATCCCCCTTGGCCAGGCGGAGTTGTAGGCCTCCCCAACTAATTGTACTCTTCTGGCTTCCTTGCTAGAGGCGGGTAAAGGTAGCCCACGTCCCTGAGTGTACCGTGTGGTGCTCACCCGTATGGCCGGTGACTCGGGGCCTTCTAGTGGCTTCCGCTCCACGACGGCGGTGCTGGTCCCACGCGTGTGACCGTGCCTTCGGGTTTCTTGGCCAGAGGACCTGAAATCCCCTGCCGGTCGGTTTCTGCTGCTGGGTCAGGGTTAATCCCCACAGCCTCGGACTCCGGGTCCGGTGGTAACTCTTCAATCAGGGCGAGCTCTTCAGCTGCCAGCCCCTGATTCCTTTTAGCACTGCTCCCACTGAGCTCCTGATCTTTCTTTCCTAAGCTGCTCCTCTTCTTCTCCCTAACCCTGCCTCAGCCCCAGTTTTATATAGGGGAAGTCCTTCCCCTCCCAGGACCGGGCAGGAGGTGTGGCATGAATAGGATTCCTGACCAAGAGACCTCCCACCTGCTCTCAGACATAACATTGCTATTACTGTGGAGACCAGACCCCTGGGGTGCCACATTCCCCCCCTAGTGAAAGTTAGTACTCCGGGACTAAACATACTTTTGTAAACATAACAAGGTGCAAACAATAACATTCTGATAGAGACAACACATAAGGTGGTCACGGCGTGTCCGCAACCGGGTGTAACTTTTGAGGAAAACAAGGGTGTCCATTTCACCAACACAGGGAGACGTAACCAGGTAGGGGTCTGTCCTGCCCCGAGTCCTTAACAGTCTTTCAGTCCGTCCTGGGTTACGCTCCAACTATATGCACAAAGGATTCCCGGTAAATCCACCAAAGACTCCTATAAATAACTAGAAACACATAATTATACACAAGCAACAATAAACAGGTAAACATTAATAAAATAGCTTGAACATTTAGATCCTCCACCGTATGGGCAGCTGGCCTCTAGTGACCCTAGTGGACCTACGGAGCTGGTTGATTGGTCCTGAGCTACAGGGTATAGGAGCTGTCAAGGGTAAACTGGGCAGCCGTCTACGGACTCTTTGGCTTCAGGAGGTGACACTTGGAAGGTTTCACCTTTAGGCCGTAACTTGCCAGAGCTTCAAACACTTCCGCCAGGTGCTTCAGGTGGTCCTCGTAGGTCTTGGAGTAGACGATGACATCGTCCAGGTATAACAGGACCGTCTCAAAGTTCCGGTGTCCCAGACAGCACTCCATCAATCGCTGGAAGGTTCCTGGTGCGTTGCAGAGTCCAAACGGCATGCAGGTAAACTCGCTAAGTCCCATCGGGGTGGTGAATGCGGTCTTCTCCCGATCCGCCTCTGCTACAGGAACCTGCCAGTACCCGCTAGTGAGATCCAAGGTGGAGAAGAAGTTAGCAGATTTTAAAGCAGCCAAAGACTCCTCTATTCTTGGTAAGGGGTACGCATCCTTGTGTGTGATACGGTTAATTTTCCGGTAATCTACACACATTCTCATGGTGTTGTCTTTCTTTTTGACCAAGACTAGTGGAGCTGCCCAGGGGCTACAGCTATCCCTGATTACCCCAGCCTCCTTCATGTCTCTAAGCATCCCCTTGGCGTGTTGGTAGTGTGCAGGGGGTACGGGCCGATACCTCTCTTTTATGGGAGGATGGTCTCCCGTGGGGATGTGGTGTTCTACCCCCTTGACTCGCCCGAAGTCTAACGGGTGTTTACTAAACACTCTCTCGTACTCTTGAACCACCCGGTAGACTCCCTGTTTCTGGTGGGAGGGAGTGGAGTCAGTACCCAAATGTAGTTGCTGACACCAATCCTCCATTATTTTCTCAGAGCCGTTACCTTCCTCTGGATGAGATGGAGGCAAGGGTTCCACAGACTGTATAGAATTTTGGTTGATAGTATATAATTTGGCTAGCGTAGCATACCGGGGCAGGTATACTTCCCTTTTCCCAATATTTATTATGCGAACGGGTACCCTCCCATGGCGTACATCAACTACCCCCCGGGCTGTCAAAATGGTGGGCCTACTGTCTGAGTAGACTGGCTCTACCATGGCCTGGTAATCTCTACCTCTCAGACCAATAGCTGCCCGGCACCAAATCATCATTTCACTTTTCGGGGGTATGGCAATAGGGAAAGGGTCACACATTCTTACGCTACCTATCTCACCGCCGGAGAGTTCCACTTGTTGCCGTCGCATCAGTGCCCGGATCTCTTTCTGGAGCACTCGCTGCTGGCCGGAGCTGGCGTTCTTGGCAACCTGCTGTAAAATGAAAATCACCTCTGCAAGACAATTTTCAATCACATTAGTTCCTAGAGTTATCTTTGGGTGACTCTCGCGCTTGTCAATGTCCACAATGATCAGTCCCTGTGCTGCCAGTTCGACTCTACCGATTTTAATGGTCATCTCTTTAAATCCGGTCTGCGGCACGGGTTGACCATTGCTGGCAATGATACTCAAGTCGTCGTCAGGGTAGCGGGTTATATCCGAGTCATTCCAGTACTGCTTGAAGAGCACGTACGGGATGGTGGTGACCTGTGACCCGGTGTCCAGTAGGGCACTCATAGGAATGCCATCCAGTACCACAGGCAAGACTGGACGTCCTCCCACATATTTGTCGCACCAGTTCGATGGGCCTGGTGATCTTTTTCCTGGGGGTTGGCCCTCTACCCCAGGTTGTGCCAGTTTAAAGGACAGTACCTTGCCATATGTCCGGGTTGATTGCAGCGGCGGCAGATGGGTTGTCCGTCCTCGTTGTATCGGTCGCTGGGTCTTCCTCTGGCCGGTGGGGTCCTCCTTGGTCGACGCCACGGGATGTCCTCCGGTCCGGATGCCAGCTGGATCTTCCCTGGAGTGGAAACCTGTAAAGACTGCACAGTTCGGGTTAGCGCAGCAACGCTTTTAGCTAGCTCTTGGACCTGATGGTGCAGGTCTGGAGCCCGGTCATTGTTCAAAGCCTGCGCATCAGCCCCCACAGGCCCTGCCGACAAGGGCGCCGCCTCCTGGTGGTAAGTGATAGCTGGGCGCCTGTGGGTCACAACGCCACCCGGTGCCGGTTCTCGGAGCACCCGGATGGCTCTGTCCTTGAACTGTGCAAAGTCCAGATGAGGATCCTGTAAGGCTATGGCCCGCAACTGGGTTCGGTGGACATTGCAATAGAGTCCCTCTATAAATTGTTCGGTCAACAGCCTGTCCTCGTTTCCCACGCTGTCGGGGTCGGTCTGCTTAATGACTCTCAGGGCCTCTTGTAGGTTTAGTGCATAGTCCCTTATACTCTCATGTGCTCGCTGCTTGCACCCATAGAATTTAAGCTTAATCTCGGCTGAGGTGCGGGTATTAAAGGTGTCCCTCAGCCGGGTTAGTATCCCCGTGACAGTCCTCCTCCCAGGTGGCCAGGACTTTACCTCCCTTTGGGCTGCCCCGGTTAGTTGGGCCACCAGGATGCTCACTTTTTGCTCTTCTGTGAGGGGGTACACCTGGAAGAGGCTATCCAGCTTTTCTCTAAAGTCATTCAGGGTATGTGACTCCCCTGAGTATTGGGGTAGCCAGGCTGCTCCCGGGATATAGGGCATGGTAAAAGGCATGACTGCAGCAGCGCTGGCACTGACGGGGGTTGAGGCAGTGAAGCTCTCCTCCGTATCCGACATCTTCCTCCCCCCTAGTGGACCGTGGCCTACCTTGCGATGATCCTCTTCCGTAGGCCGCGGCTCCGCAGTGGATCGTCAGGGTTGAGGACCTTCCGTCGCGCTCCTGTGACGTCAGCGTCTGCTGGGCTCCTTCCAGGACCTTACGCGGCGTCTGGACGTGAGGCGGGGCTTCAGTTCTCGCGCGCTTTTGGAGTCCACGCCCCTCTTCTTCCCGCGCGGCGTCTTCAAGATGGCGTCCAACGGCGGGAAAACTCCACGGAAGGCGGGAAGAAGGCTGAAAATGGCGCCGGATGGCGGGAATCTTCACCACAGGTAAGTTTAAAAGTCTCTTTTTTCAGGCACGCAGTACCCGGTGGTTGCGGGCACGGAATCCTGCCGACTACGCCAAAAGCTGACGCACCCCTGGGCCTGAGTCGCGCAGCGTTGCGCACGCGGGAGCCTACCCGGAGCCGGATCGGATAGGGTTAGTAGTCTCGTGGCGATGACCCGGTCCGTGCCCAGGGAGTCAGACTAAGTGGCGGTATATTAGCAGTAGATGTAGGACGACCACGCCACCCGTTGAATGCAGCTATGGAGCTGCCGCTGCAGGGCAGACCGCTGAGGCCGGTGGAAGGATGGTGCAGCGTGGATGGTGTAACCCCCAACGGGAGGGGTATGGCCTCAGGGCAGCCGACGTGGATGATGGGGGTAGCAGGAACCACTCAGAGACGATGCGGTGTAGTTCAGGGTCTTTACTGGTGACAAAGATAGACCCTCCCGGAGTACTGGCTAGCGGTCGGGGCCTGGTCAGTCCTTGAGCAGATGGGATCCCCCTTGGCCAGGCGGAGTTGTAGGCCTCCCCAACTAATTGTACTCTTCTGGCTTCCTTGCTAGAGGCGGGTAAAGGTAGCCCACGTCCCTGAGTGTACCGTGTGGTGCTCACCCGTATGGCCGGTGACTCGGGGCCTTCTAGTGGCTTCCGCTGCACGACGGCGGTGCTGGTCCCACGCGTGTGACCGTGCCTTCGGGTTTCTTGGCCAGAGGACCTGAAATCCCCTGCCGGTCGGTTTCTGCTGCTGGGTTAGGGTTAATCCCCACAGCCTCGGACTCCGGGTCCGGTGGTAACTCTTCAATCAGGGCGAGCTCTTCAGCTGCCAGCCCCTGATTCCTTTTAGCACTGCTCCCACTGAGCTCCTGATCTTTCTTTCCTAAGCTGCTCCTCTTCTTCTCCCTAACCCTGCCTCAGCCCCAGTTTTATATAGGGGAAGTCCTTCCCCTCCCAGGACCGGGCAGGAGGTGTGGCATGAATAGGATTCCTGACCAAGAGACCTCCCACCTGCTCTCAGACATAACATTGCTATTACTGTGGAGACCAGACCCCTGGGGTGCCACATATCCCCAGTCAGTATCTCCCGTATTCCACCCCACATCTGACCAATAATAGCAATTTTCGTTTCCTGGACGGGTTACACAGAGATAAAACGTTCCTCGGGCACAAGCATTATACCAGTACCATGTCATTCCTGCACAATCCACTATGTCACAGTAATCAAATCGATACGTCTGAATTTTTCCGTGAGTATCTACCCAAAATGTGGTAGCTGTCCACCCTGGGACAGACAGTAAGCATATAGAAAGGATATAGAAGAAGGTAGTCATCTTTTATAGGCTCGTTTTGTCTCTCTTGCAGTGGGAGGCGTGAATCCAGGTGCTCTTGCCCTTAAGCTTCAGAGCTGTAGGAGTAGTCAGGATCACAGTGTAGGGGCCCTCAAATCTGGGTTGGAGACAGTCTTTCCGGACAAACTTCTTTACGTACACCAGGTCGCCTGGGGTGAAATCATGTACCGCATCACCTGTGGATTCTGGGAGAGAAGCAGATACTGTAGAGCGGGTGTTAGTCAATTCTTTAGACAGAGCAATCACAAATTTTACTACTCTATCATGTGTTTCAGACAACTCTTGGGGCCTAATTTCTCCTATTTTAGGTGGGGTCCCAAACAAAATTTCATAGGGAGTTAGCCCATGTTTAGCTTGTGGGGTGTGTCTGATATGATACAATACTATAGGGAGTAGGTCGGGCCAGGGGAGGGGATGATCTTGGGTCATTTTCAAGAGCTGGGTCTTGAGTGTGGAATTCATCCTTTCCACTTTGCCTGAACTGGCAGGATGGTATGGAGTGTGGAGGCCCAAATCTGTTCCCAACATGTTCCAAAGTTCTTTGTAGATATTTGCTGTGAAAGCTGGTCCTTGATCCGATTCTATGACTTGGGGAACTCCAAATCTGCAGGCAATTTCAGTGATCAGTTTCTTGGCTGTGACTTTAGCAGTCATGTTGACAACCGGGTAGGCCTCGGGCCAGGCTGAGAACATATCCACGGCTACCAAAACGTACTCATATTTTCCTGCTTTAGGCATTTGGATATGGTCGACTTGTATTCTCTGCCAAGGGTAGTCTGGTTTAGCCAGGTGTTGGAGAGGGACCCGTGCCGTACACGTTGGGTTGCAGGTAGCGCAGACAGAGCAGGATTTTGAGTATGCAGTCACAGTGGAAGAGATTCCGGGTGCAAAGTACAGTTTCTTGATACATGCCCAGGCTTGATTCTTGCCTCTGTGTGTAGGCCCGTGAGCCCATGCTGCCACGGCTGAGTACATGCGCCTGGGCAAGCAAGGTTTTCCGTCCACTTGATAAAGAGTTGAGTCGACGTTTAAATCTTTGCGACCTGCCAGCACGGCTCCCGCCGCTTTCCATTGCTTGACTTCTTCAGTGGGGGTCTTCCTTTGTTCTTCACACAATTTTTCTTCAGGCATCCTGACCCCCCTGGATTCCACTCGTTTCTCCGCTGGACTTGTATGGTCTTCCGCCGGCTGTTCTTTGGCTCTTGCTCTAGTGAGCACCACAGCTACGGTTTGCAGGGTCTCCCCCATCTCTTCTTCCTTTTCCTGCCACTTTGATGACACATTCTCCACTGCCGCAGTCTTGGCTGCTTGGTCAGCTAGGTGGTTGCCCCTGGCTTCCCTGGAATCTAGTCTTCCATAAAGCCTTGACCTTGATAACAGCAACCTGAATGGGTAGTTCCAGGGCCTTCATTAGGGCCTTAATCCATGAGGCATGTTTCACTGGTGTACCTGCAGCTGTGATGAATCCTCTGGACTTCCACAAGAGTCCAAAATCATTGCAAATTCCATGTCCATACCTAGAATCGGTATATATGTTTGCCGTTGTTCCAGCTGCCAGGTGGCAGGCTTCTGTGAGAGCTACAAGTTCAGCTTCTTGTGCAGACATGTATGGTGGTAGAGCTTCAGCCTTGAGGACTGTTAGGTCTGTTGTGACAGCATATCCCATGTGGAACTTCCCTTGAGGGTCTGCGAAACGGGATCCATCAGTCCATAGGTGCAAGGCAGGGTGTGCGAGCGGATGTGCCACCATATTCTCTGGAGCAGAAGTCTCTTCCTGCAAAATTTTTATACAATCATGAGGTTCCACCAATGGACCTTCACCCTGTTCGTCTTCCCCCCTAGAAGGTGGAAGCAAAGTGGCAGGGTTGATAGTCAGACATCTGGTAAATGTTATATTGGAGGGCAACAATAGGGAACAGTGCAGCCGCAGGTGTCTTTGGTTGGTTAGATGTTTCGGAGAGGTTTGTTGCAGAACAGCCGAGAGATCATGGCCGGCCTGTATAACTAGATCATGTCCAAGGACGATATCAGCTGACTTGTCAAGGAGGATGTGAGCAGCGTGGACCGCCTTAAGGCACGTGGGGGCAGTTCGGGCGACAGGGTCCAGGCGGGCTGAGTAGTAGCCTAAAGGCCGATACTTATGATCATAGCGTTGTGCTAGAACTCCAGAGGCATGACCTTCCGATTCAGAGACAAAGAGGTGAAATGGCTGAGTATAGTCTGGTAAGCCCAAGGCCGGGGCAGAGACAACAGCCTGTTTAAGGCTGTCAAAACATAGTCTGCATTGGTGAGAGATACGTGAATCTTCAGCATGAAACCAGACGGAGCCTTCGTCCTTAAGACAGTCATACAGGGGTTGCATAAGCTTTGAGGCATCCGGGATCCATTGCCTGCAGTAAGTGATGAGACCAAGGAAAGTCTGCATAGCGGAGTAGGTGGTTGGGAAGGTGATATCCATGATGGCTTGTTTTCTTTCTTCAGTCAGATGTCTAGTACCTTGTGATATACAATGTCCGAGGAAAATGACCTTGGGCAGACACCATTGGACTTTGCCTTTCGAGACTTTACAGTTAGCTGAGTGAAGAAACCAGAGAAGGGATGCTGACATCTCTGGCAAATTTTCTTCAGTGCCGCAGAGTAAAAGATCATCCACATATTGTAGAAGAGTGACCTGAGGGTTCTCTTGAACCCATGGCTCCAGAATAGACTTCATAGAATGAATGAATTGGTTAGGAGAGTTCTGGGCTCCTTGTGGAGTCCTGGTCCATGTAAGCTGTGCTACTTGAAAGGTAAAGGCAAAAAGAAACCACGAATCTTCATGCAAGGGTATACTGAAGAAGGCGTTGGCCAGATCTAACAACGTAAACAAGGTGGCACCTGGAGACAAGAGGGTGTTTGGGTTGGGTACCACTGGAGTTTCTAAAATGGCAGCTGCATTGACGGCTCTGAGATCCTGAACCAACCGGTATCTTGGAGGCTCTCCCGGAGCGGTTTTCTTTTTTACAGGAAAGAGGGGTGTATTGCATGGAGATACACATTTGACAAGGACTCCTGACTCCAGGAGGGAAGTGATTTGGGTACCCAAGCTTTGTTCTTGTGCCGCCTTGAGGGGGTATTGTGGCAACCGTGGGTACCTGTGTCCAGGCTTGAGGTGTACTTGGACCGGGGGAACCTGCAGGAGGCCAACGTCCTCTGGCCCGCTGGACCACAGAGAGTGAGGGAACTGTGAGGCATCAAGAAGAGTGTGAGGTTGTATGGTCATCATCATGAGAGGGAAGGCTTTGAGAACGCAGCGGTCTTCAGTCCCTTGTTCGGAATGAGGATCTCGCAGAAGAAGCTCCATGCCATGGTTTCCGAAGGTAATAGTTGCCTTCATCCGCTCTAAGAGATCGGCTCCCAACAAATTAACGGGGCAAGTTTCTGAGACCAAGAATCTTGTGAGTACTCCAGTGAATGGTCCTGCAGACACAGGGACTGTGAGTGGAGAGGAAATATGTTGGCCTTCCACCCCAACACAGGTGAGGGTATCCGGTGATAGGGATACCGAGGGAGGGAGCTGTGTGGAAGAAATGACAGATGTGGCCGCCCCAGTGTCCACCAGGAACTTCAATGGTTGATGGTCCACCTGTAAAGTGACAGTCCCACAGGCGGCCGTGGGGTGCGTAGCCGGGAAAGTGGACACTGGTTGACCGGGCCGTCATTGGCGTGGGTGAGATGGTTCACGGGAAGGTCCATGGTTGTGTGGACCGTCATGAAACGAGCGGTCATGGTACTGTCTGCGGGTTGGACATTCTCTGAGAATGTGATTAGGGCTACCACATTCCCAACACAGCATGCGTCCTTCAGAATCACGAGATTGTCTCTTGTCTCTAGGTGGCCCCCTGTCATTTCTTCTGTCTTGTTTTCTATATGTGGGAGGAGTATCATCACCTGTGCCTTTAACCATTACCCACTTGATTCCATATTGGTTGCCAGGGGGTGGGTAGCTTTCTTGAGCTTGATATACCATGGCAGGAGCGGCTTTCTTCTTTGGCTTAGTATCCTTTTCCATTTTTAGCATAGCTTTTTGGAAAGCTTTGACAATGTCCACCTAAAAGAAGAAGAACGACTCTCGGGGCGTATTCTCAGAACCTCATCTCTGAGAGCGTCTTGTAGGCCATCTACTAGGGCCTGAACCAACAGGGCGGCCTGCGTCTTGACGTGAGGACTGTATCCGAGATCCTCAAAATGCATGCTGAGTCTTGCAGCATATCTTTCCACAGATTCATCAGGGTCTTGTTGAACATCTTGTACAGACCCAGCTTGATCTGACAAGCGATCCTGAGCCCAGGCTTTTAACTGTTTCATGTATTCTAGGCCGGATTCATACGTACTAAGGGATCCTGCTTTTGTGGAATCCATGGCCTTTTCGATAGTAGGCAAGAAATATTCCTTGGCCTTCACAGATGTGATACCTGCCAAATCAGCCCAGGTTGCACCATAAATGGCTCTGGTTGTGTCCAAGCGTCTAGCATACTGCATGGGAGATTTATCGGGATGAGGAAGCTTTGAGACCAGAGTGTCTACTTGTACTGGGGTAAAGGGTTGATATTTGATCATCCCTAAAGGTCCAGGAACTTGTTGAGGACCGGGCAGCGTCACGTGTGCCTTGGTGGTGTTTGGGGTGGCCGCTAGGGAGGATTCTTCAGGCAACAGAACCGCATTAGGTATCGGTGTCGGGGAGGAGGTTGCCACTAGTAGCTTAAGGGCCAAAGGCATAGCAGCATGAACTGCTGGACTACGGACACATACAATGCGTATTGAGTCCAATCCATGGGGGAGGGTCTCCATGCCTTCCTTGAGGGCTAGTACGTGTTCCTCCATGCACGGCCCGAGTGGGTAGCCGAAAATTCCAGAAGATATAAGTGGTATCGCTAAAGTGCGTCTGGGCATATCCTGATGACTCAATTTTCCTGCATGGAGGAGTACTGAACGGATGGTAGATGCGAGAGTGGAACGTGACTCTTCGGGGTTCTGGGGGTCATAAATAGGACCCACTGCATGTATGATGACATCAGCGGGCAGTCTACCCGCACGGGTGACTAAGGTCTGGCCTTTTGAAAGCTCTCCGTTTTCGGCTAAGTGAGCCTGGCATTCTGCAGCCAGAGTGGAACCAGCAGCAAGGGCAATTTTACGAGGCAATCCTGCAGCATGGCTCATACGGGTGTTTGCAGGGTTGACTATGCCCCCCACCCGATGTGTAAGGATGTCGCCATAGTCTATTGACAGAGTGACAGGGCGTCCTGATGGGTCTACTAGATTCCGGGAGCGGCAGGGGTCCCAGACTTCTGAGGGGCTGGGGGGTGGTGCTCTTTCAGCAGTTGCTTGGAGCAAGGGCCGGAGTATGGGTAATGAATGTGGGGTGGAGGATGCCATAGGAGACGTATGGGGTAAAGGGAGGGGCGCTGGAGTATCTTGAGCCCATCCCTCATCTGGCTCCGTATTGTCTTGAGTAACAGTATGTTGGCGGAGCGAGAGCAGTCTGGCCTGAAATTCTGGGGAGTTGAGGAGGATATCCCCAGAGTTATGGGCGACCCCCATGGGGAACAGAGGGAGCGCCTCAGCATCGTGGACTGGAGCAGAGGGTATCACATTAGTTTCAGATGGGTGCTCTGGGACTGTGGGCTTTTCCACCCGTGCTGGCGGCTGGTAATAAGCACCGGACGGATCTAGTAATGGATATAGGCCGGATTGGGGTTTCCCGGGCCTCCCACAACAAGTAAAAGGTGTAGTAAGATGGCCGTTGGAGGGAGGAGTTGGAGTGGGGGTGGGATTGTTCTTGGGGGCAGGGAAAGGTGTAGTAAGATGGCCGTTGGAGGGAGGAGTTGGAGTGGGAGTGGGATTGTTCTTGGAGACAGGCTGGGCATCGTGCCATGGGCGGCCCGCCCCACAGACACAGCAGAACTTCGCCCAGGGCGGGTTTTGCTCTTCGCACATACGACACGTCCATCCTTCCGATGATTTGGCGTCGGCGCCATTATAGGGTGGTGGCTGAGGGCTCGGTGTAGTGACAGGCATCAACGGGGTTACGGCCAATTTGGGGTCACATAACAAATCACATTCTGCAGCTTTCATGTATCCGAACAAAGGCTCGGCATTCTCTGTTCCCCCTGCACCATCTACTTCTTTCCAGCCCTCAACCTTTAAATCATTTGCTACTCTAAAATGTGCTTGAGCCTGGTGCAGGAGTCCTTCGTCACTCAACTTCCCCTTATTTTGTATAACGCATTCTTTCCATACTGAAGGCTGAAGTCTGCCCATACTGGGTAAGCTTATCATTTTATACAGATTCCTAACATTCTTAACAGCCTTCTTTCCTTCCCGTGACTCTACTAGCTGGATGACTCCCACTGCACCATCCGGCAACTTGTGAGATCTTTCAGATTTGAACATACGCAACATTTTCTTATAGAATGCAATGATCTGTCGCGACTCAGATCACTGGTGCAGTCCACAGGTCGCCACCGGTCAGTGTAGAGCACACCTCAATACACTGGTGAGACAGAGAGACACCTCAATCTATCCCCTTCCCTAACCTTGACTTTACAGCAGTCTCTCTGGTAGACGAAGAGCACTCCTCAATTCGTCACAGATTCTTTCTCCCTTACACTTCAATTCAGGGATGGCTTGGAATCGACTATCAGTCACGGGAGGCAACAATCTAAGAAAAGTACAGTGACCGGGGGAGGAGGAGGTGGTGTGCACACGAGCACGCGCAGGCATGCGACGTCACTCGGTCTCACAGTTGCTGGTTCAGGACGTGGCGCGGGACGCCTGAGGTCTCACCACTCGACCGGTCACCCACCCAGATCCAACCTGACAACCCCACAGGAACCGCTGCGGCTGACACACAGGCAAGTGAAACATATAAAATATATCTCGACTTACCGTGTTCGATGCAGGTTGATCAGGCCTCAGATTCAGCCGCCGCGGTCACCACCAGGGAAGTCAACAATATGGGTCCGGGAGGGCGGCGTACCGCTAGCCACGCCCCACGTTGGGCGCCATTTGTCGGGGTCGTAGCGACATTCCACTCGTCCTCCAGTCACTCCAAATTAAGGCTATGAGCATGGGTCAACCATTCAAAGAATGAGTCAGACAACAAGCTGGTTCAAACTCAGAGCATGCTCAGAAGGCTACTGGCAAGCCACGATCTCAGCAATGTTCTGCTTTTATTTCCGCATGCACAAACTTAAATACACTACATAATGGGGAGGGGAAAGGGGTTGTTCGAGGCGGGGTAAGCCATAAATGTCTAGTATCCGGGCACTCCTGATTGGTCCATGTCTCCTTAACTCAGTCTCTGGGCAGACAACCGTCAGTTGATGATTCGGTTTCATTTCTCTGAAACAGATGCTGGCTGATACCGGCGCCATCTTAGCACAAATTTCGATCTAAGTAACACGTAGCAAGGAAAGCTTATTGTTATAAGACACAAAATGGTGGTTAGTACATAAGCAAAGCGTATAAAAGTATAGAAAATATATATTCTTTTTTACCCTGACAAGCTTACTACGCTCCTCTACCCCCTTAGCTCCACTCTCCCTTCCTCTCGCCGTCGACCACCCTCGGGGCCCTTACTACTTGGCAGCTGGCGTGCTGCGTCTTCACTGCTCTCTGAGCGTCGGAACGTTCTCTGCTCAACTCTGAGCTGTGTTCCTCTCTGAACACTGAACTGAAACTAAGGCTGAGCTGCCTGACTCCACCTTCCCTTTATATATCCCTAACGGGCTCCCTCTGCTGGTCTGAGGTGGAAGGTGGAGGTGTATGAATGTAGTGAGGGCCTCTTGTGGAGAAGTCCATCCATGCACCCTTCTGGGTTCTGTGGCACCAATGTGCAGCAGGGCGCCACAATGGGAAACGTCAGTCCATACAATAGATATGTAGGCAGTGATGTGTTACAGTTAGTATCTTTCAGAAATGTCCTATATTCTGTATACCTGAATGTTTCGCTCATTTTCCCATCACATGGAGAGATGGGAGTTTGCAGTAACCAGAGCTGTCGCTGTGGTCTCAGACGCTGCAGTGTTTCTACAGATCTGAGAACGGCACATGGAGGAAATCTCTCCAGCGACAGCGAATCACACTGCCCATAGAGGTCACGAGGAGAGTATAATACCACTATAGCGAAACTGCGAGGCCGAGGTCTGGTGTCCTAAAGCAGTGTACATTGGCTGCTAAAACTAAAGCCGCAAGGTGTTCTTTCTTTCGTTTCTGACTTTCTTTCCTTCTTTCTATCTTTCTTTCAATCATTCTTTCAGTCTTGCTTTCTTTGGCTTTTTCTTTCAAGTTTTCTTTCTCATTCCGTCTTTCTTTCTTTCCTTCTTTCTTGCTTTATTTCTTTTCTTGTTTCTTTCTTTCTTTTTCTTTCTTTCTTTCCATCTTTCTTTCCTTCTTTCTTTCTTTCTTACTATTTCTTTGTTTCTTTATTTCTCTCTTTTTTTCTTTCCTTCTTTATTCCTTTCTTTTTCTCTTTCTTTCTTGCTTTCCTTCACTCACTTTCTTTTGCTCTTTTTTCATTCCTTCCGTCCTTCCCTCATTCTTTCTTAATTCCTTCCTCTGTTTGTTTGTTTCTTTGTTTATTTCTTTCCCTCTTTCTTTCTTTCTCTCTTGTTTTGTTCTTTCTTTTTCTCTTTCTCTTTCTATCTCTTTTTCTTTCTTCCTTTCTTTTTTCTTGCCTTCCCTCTCTCTTTCCTCTTTTTTTATTTATTTCTCACTATTTATCTCTTTCTCTCATTTCTTTCTTTATTTTTCTTTCATTTTTTCTCTTCCTTCCTTCCTTACTCTCTATCTCTCTGTTTTCTTTCTTTTCTGTTTTTCTCTGCTACAACACGTGGTCTATTTCCTAGATAGATAATAGATAGATAGATAATAGATAGATAGATGATAGATAGATAATATATAATAGATGATAGATAGTTAATAGATAATAGATAGATAATAGATAGATAATTGATAGATAATAGATAGATGATAGATAGATATAAGATAATAGATAGATAATAGATAGATGATAGATAATCGATAGATAATAGATAGATAATAGATAGATAGATAATAGATAGATAATAGATAGATGATAGATAGATAATAGATAGATAATAGATAGATGATAGATAGATAACAGATAGATAATAGATAGATAATAGATAATAGATGATAGATAGATAATAGATAGATAATAGATAGATGATAGATAGATGATAGATAATAGATAGATAGATAATAGATAATAGATGATAGATAATAGATAATAGATAAATAATAGATAGATGATAGATAATAGATAGATAATAGATAGATAACAGATAGATAATAGATGATTGATAGATAATAGATAGATGATAGATAATAGATAGATAGATGATAGACAATAGATAGATAATAGATAGATGATAGATAGATAATAGATAGATGATAGATAGATAATAGATAATAGATAGATAATAGATGATAGATAGATGATAGATAATAGATAGATAATAGATAGATAATAGATGATAGATAGATAGATAATAGATAGACGATAGATAGATAATAGATAGATAATAGATGATAGATAATAGATAGATAATATATAATAGATAGATAGATGATAGACAATAGATAGATAATAGATAGATGATAGATAATAGATAGATAATAGATAATAGATAGATGATAGATAATAGATAGATAATAGATAGATAATAGATAGATGATAGATACATAATAGATAATAGATAGATAATAGATAAGAGATAAATATTAGATAGATAATAGATGATAGATAATAGATAGATAATAGATAGATGATAGATAGATGGTAGATAGATAATAGATAGATGATAGATAGATAATAGATAGATAATAGATAGATAATGGACTTTCCCTTTAAAAAATATAGAGACAGGTTCCCTTAAAGACCCTAATGTCACATCCCGCCATTACAATGTCTCCGCCCGCAGATACGGAGTTCTTTCTGTTGCGGCAGAGCTGGTATTTTCCAGGAAGAACAAGGCTGTGTTTCCCCATCGGTTCCCGTCAGTCTTACATTGTGTGAGATCCGTCCGGCCCGGGCAGTGACGACAACGTGTCCGACCATCACATTCCCTTACTCCTGGTATTAATGAGCCTCCACTAATTCCCGGCTGAACGCCGGCTTTGATAGATGAGATTATGGTTACAGCGGAAGCTTCCGCCTCTAAACTGCTGTTTGTTCTAAGTTTTTTTGAAGACAATGCCTCGGGGCGGTGTGCAGTCCCATGCAACTATTGCTAAAAGGGGATGTGTCGTCAGAAAATGACCTAATGTTTAAATCTGTTTTTTGTGTTTCATGTATTTTTTTGCTGACAATGTTTTTTCCATATTACAATTTGTATTAAAAAAAAGAAACTTAGTAATCTTGCAGTTTTCCTCCTGGCTATAGGGTGCTTATTAGATACATATTTCCTGTTCCTTCCAGGAAGAGATTTCCGCATTATCACCAGAGCCAAGATAAGGTTATGTGCACACAGTGCGTTTTTGATGCTTTTTTTGTGTGTGCGTTTTTTCCACGCAGAATTGCACCAAAAACGCATTGCAAACCTTATACCATGACTTCTTATGACATTTTGCAAGTTCTGTGCACATGATCAGGAAATTTCCTGACTGGATTTCATGTGCGGAAAAAAACGCAGCATGTCCATTCTTTGTGCGTTTTTGCCGGCGGTTTTGCCTATACAATTCATTGGAAAAAATGCATGGCAAATCCGCAGGCAAAAACGTACAAAAAATGCATAAAAAATGCAGGAAAACACTGCGGATTTTCCGGATTGTTTTTTTGCTGCCAGAAACGCTGCAGAAATTTCTGCAAGCAATTCCTGAACGTGCGCACATAGCCTAATAATGACTGATAACACCTCTATACACAGCTGAAAATTCCACCTCCTGTACAATGACAGATAACACCTCTATATACAGTAGATAACACAGGATCCACCATTCACAATAGGTGATGTCACAGCTCACCTATTCCTCCGGTACAATGACTGATAACACCTCTATATACAGTAGATAACACAGGATCCACCATTCACAATAGGTGATGTCGCAGCTCACCTCCTCCTCCTGTACAATGACTGATAACACCTCTATATACAGTAGATAACACAGGATCCACCATTCACAATAGGTGATGTCACAGCTCACCTCCTCCTCCTGTACAATGACTGATAACACTTCTATATACAGTAGATAACACAGGATTTACCATTCACAATAGGTGATGTCACAGCTCACCTCCTCCTCCTGTACAATGACTGATATCACCTTTATATACAGTAGATAACACAGGATCCACCATTCACAATAGGTGATGTCACAGCTTACCTCCTCCTCCTGTACAATGACAGATAACACCTCTATATACAGTAGATAACACAGGATCCACCATTCACAATAGGTGATGTCACAGCTCACCTCCTCCTCCTGTACAATGACTGATATCACCTTTATATACAGTAGATAACACAGGATCCACCATTCACAATAGGTGATGTCACAGCTTACCTCCTCCTCCTCCTGTACAATGACTGATAACCCCTCTATATACAGTAGATAACACAGGATCCACCATTCACAATAGGTGATGTCACAGCTCACCTCCTCCTCCTCCTGTACAATGACAGATAACACCTCTATATACAGTAGATAACACAGGATCCACCGTTCACAATAACTGATATCACAGCTCACCTCCTCCTTCTGTACAATGACTGATAACACCTCTATATACAGTAGATAACACAGGATCCACCATTCGCAATAGGTGATGTCACAGCTCACCTCCTCCCCTCCTGTACAATGACTGATAACACCTCTATATACAGTAGATAACACAGGATCCACCATTCACAATAGGTGATGTCACAGCTCACCTCCTCCTCCTCCTGTTCAATGACTGATAACACCTCTATATACAGTAGATAACAGGATCCACCATTCACAATAGGTGATGTCACAGCTCACCTCCTCCTGTACAATGACTGATAACACCTCTATGTACAGTAGATAACACAGAATCCACCATTCACAATAGGTGATGTCATAGCTCACCTCCTCCTCCTCCTCCTGTACAATGACTGATAACACCTCTATATACAGTAGATAACAGGATCCACCATTCACAATAGGTGATGTCACAGCTCACCTCCTCCTCCTGTACAATCACTGATAACACCTCTATATACAGTAGATAACACAGGATCCATCATTCACAATAGATGATGTCACAGCTCACCTCTCCCTCCTCCTGTACAATGACTGATAACACCTCTATATACAGGAGATAACAAAGGATCCACCATTCACAATAGGTCATGTCACAGCTCACCTCCTCCCCCTCCTGTACAATGACTGATATCTGTCACGGGTGTATCAGAGGTGACAGGCAGTCGCCCTGCAGTTGGTTGCAGGAGATCTCTACATTTGGCATTACAGACATCATCTTAGATGAGAGGCTGTCTCTAGGACCTAGCGGCTACCTCCCTCTGGCTAATTAGCTCTCTTGCCTGGGTGTATAAATACCTGGTGTGTCTGAGAGGGAGGTGCCGGCTATATACATTACTACTTGTGAGGCTTTAGGAAGAGCAGTACTTCGTCCTCTCTGGAGCTTGAGGCCGTGTGCACATTTGTCTGGAGTCGTCTAAAGCTAAGCATTCTCCCCCTGTTTGTCTACCCTTGTTGTCTATAGAGTTAAGTAAGACTGACTAGTGCTCATCTCCTTCCGTTCCTAGCCTTAGCCATACGCCAGGGAAAGTCAGGGCGATACACGCGTTCGGCAATTGGCGAGGAGCCAATATAGGGACGGTAATTGACACAGGGTGCCACTAGACCAGACTAGGAGGTCTCCACTTTTCACTTTCCCTCTTCCCTCTGTGTTCACTAAGTCTTTCCCACTCCTGGTGTGACAATAACACCTCTATATACAGTAGATAACAAAGGATCCACCATTCACAAAAGGCGATGTCACAGCTCACCTCCTCCTCCTGTACAATTACTGATAACCCCTGTATATACAGTAAATAACACATGATCCACCACTCACAATAGGTGATGTCACAGCTCACCTCCTCCTCCTGTACAATGACTGATAACACCTCTATATACAGTAGATAATACAGGATCCACAATTCGCAATAGGTGATGTTACAGCTCACCTCCTCCTCCTGTACAATGACTGATAACTCCTCTATATACAGTAGATAACACAGGATCCCCCATTCTCAATAGCTGAGGTCACAGCTCACTTTCTCTCCTCACTGTATGACTGATAACCCCTCTATACAGAGCTGATCACACAGGATCCACGAATCACAATTATAGCTCCTCATCCCTTCATAATGAACTTTGCACATGCTCATTAGATGCTTCAGTGCTGCAGATACGTTTGTTGCCTGTTCATTACTGCTAATGTACAAGTGCATTTCCTGAAACAACAGGAAGTTTGAGTCTAAAATAGCCCCAGTGGCCACTGTGAGAATTGCAAGGTCTATATTTTTCTTTATTTTTAAAATAGATTGTAATTAATTAATAAATTATAGATTGTGATTTAATTAAATAAACTTGTTTAAAATTAAATACAAAAAAATAAATAAATAAGAAACGCATAAAAAAAAAAACTTAATAAAAATTAAATTAATTAAAAAATTATTAAAAAAACACATGGAACACTGAAACCTGATTTAAACAGTAGGTCATTTTCTGAAGACAGCTTCCCTTACTATATAATGAAAAAAAGTGCCGCTGACTATGTCCTGCTCACACAGCTGACCACACATGACATACTAATATATGAAGGCCTCCAGACTTAAGATTTCGGTACAGCGAAGGATCCTGTGTATGGGGGTGTCAGAACTGATAGCTGTCGGCCGACCGATATCTATTATGTATAGGTCCCCCATGGTTTCTTGTTTCGCCCCCGTATGTCGCAATGTTCCGTATTAGCCGCTAATGTGTACAGAACAGCGGGGGCTAAAAATCCATCATGTTTATTTCATGAATGCCACTCGCGGGGAGTCAGTAAACTGTCAGGTCCGCGGCAAACACGTGTCAAGGGTGTTATAGTAGAGAGCGAAAGTGGTTTTCTATTTACAGGAACATTCCAGCTCAAAAGCAGAATTTACTGCGTGTGACGGATGACTCTGACTCGCTGGAACTGGCAGCTTTTATAAGAATATAATCAACGCTGGTGTGAAAAATAGAGAAGACAGATACCTGGGGCAGGGCCAGCAGGTAGGTGCAGCACAGAGAGGTAGGACAGATAGGACGCTGGATGGGGGCCAGTATCTCCAATGTATATTGTATCAGGATCCTGCTCTACACAATAATAAGGGATGACAGCCAGGAGCTGACAATGATATTTAAAGAGATCTCATCACTTTTCCTAATTACATCAGAATGAGATGCAGAATGTGAAGTTAGGAAACTTTCCAATAGAATCCATTAGACAATTAAAGGTGTGAACTTAAAGAGGTTGTCCAACTTCTGGGACACTTTCTTTTTTTTTTACTTAAATGGATGTATTTGGGGCAAAAATTAATTTTTATAATTGGGTTTTATTAAATGTTTTGCACCGTTTGGCTTTTATCTACTTTTTTGCTTCCAGGCACCTTCAACTTTGATGTGGTCTGTGGTCATAAATGAGCTAAGAGGAAATCCAAAAAAGATGGATAAAAGATCTATAAATTCTCCAGTCACTGACAGATTCTAAGTTAACCCATTCTGGATCTTGCTTAAGACAGTGAAACCCAAGGCTGTAGAAGGCAAGTAATGTGAAATTTTCAATGAAACCCAATTGCCAAAATTATTTTTATCCCCACTTACATGCATTTAAGTAAAAAAAATGTCCCCAAATATGATCAATGCCTTTAACAAGTTAAATCAAAATGAATGTTGTGGTTTTTGCATTAAAAATGTTTTGTGCAATGATCTCTTGCCCAAATGTATGCAGGACCTTTCACTGTGGACCTTCATAAATTAGGTCACATGATCATATCTGTGTTGTTCCTGAAGTCAGAGGACAGAGCAGCAGGGCTCCACAGAAGAGAACAGGATGAGCTGTTGTGTAAGTCTATAGGGTCTGTGTAAGTTCATGGGGTTTGGTTTGGGGTCAGTATTAGTTTACAGACCTGGCCTGGGGGCTAAGGTTTCTGCCAGGACTATGTACCTAAATGATCTAGTCTTGCATGTGTGCCAGGGAAATATTGAGAAACATTGAAAATATTCTTTCTTTCTTCCCCTGAAGACAAGACAAGAGCTAGCACTCGACCACCAGTACAAGAGTTGTCTCCATGTAAATCTCAGCACAAAAACACAATTAACACACTCATGAGTAAGGCCCTGTAAGCAAGCGCTGGCAAGAGAGGTGCCACCAACCTAGGTTAAAATGCGAATAGATTTCCCCTGGCAAAGGCAGGGGACAATTAGACACAGGCTTGCGATAAATCTACAGATACCTGTTGAAATTTCATTCCCAGGACTTCAAAGAGAGTTTAACAAAAGTCTCCAGGCCCTTCGGAGCCGAAACGAAATATGGAATAGTTAGGGTTAGGGTTAAAGTTCCATACATCCGATAATGATGGGACCCATATTTTTAGCGACTGGGTCATCTAGGGAACAATAGGAATATTTTCCTGTCCCTATAAACCCCTCCGTGGAGCTGTAGCGCAAAAGCACCAGAATAACGGATCGCAGGTACGCCATGCATTGTCTCTAAACGAAGGTAAAATCATCACGGAAAATGTGGCATCGTTTGCAAGTTTCTGCGGTCAATGAGTGATAAGTTATCGCAGAAGTTAGCGTTTTAAATAAAAACATGAAGGGTGGAGCCCAGCCCTCTGTGATGTTGGCACAGGGGGGTGTTGGCAGGTCTCTCCCTTCAGCATAAAATAGTCTGCTGAGGTTGGAGTAGCATTCATTGCGGGAGTATATAGTTATTATATGCAATGGATCCTATTCAATAACAGTCAAATCAGAGGAGAGCTCCCCTCCAGCTATATTGAATCGTCTCAGCGATCGTATAATAAGTTTCTGCTTTAATCCTTATTATTTTGTGTAACTGCTTATGTATTGTATTGTCTCCTTTGGTAAAATCTTTTGTATATTTTTCCTAAACAATGCCTCCCTTTTTGATTAAATATAAAATTTAATAGTTCTGTTTCTTTTGTCCTGTAATCGTTCCCTTGCCTGAAGCCATATGCTACCAGAACGCAGGCGTCCGGCCAGGCCTGTATTATATTTCAAACTCTGCCGGTGGTGGCAGCGAATCTATATATATAATTGTCTTATCCCGTCTGTCTGTCTGTCTTTCTGTCTGTCTGTCTTTCTGTCTGTCCAGGAAATCCCGCGTCGCTCATTGGTCCGGCCGCTGTCTGTCCAGGAAATCCCGCGTCGCTCATTGGTCTAGCCGGACCAATCAGCGACGCGGGATTTCAGAAAAAAGATGGCGGCCGTTAGCGGTTCATCTGCCGCATGGAGGTCAGCGGCGATGCAGCGGGGAGATGAGCGGCGCTAGCAGCAGAACTACCCCGACTGGCGCCGCTGACCTCCATGCGGCTAACGTAGGGAGATCAGCGGCTGGGGCCGCTGATCTCCGAACGGCAAGTGTGAACGGAGGACCGGGGAGCGGCGCCGCCGGTCGGGATGCTTCTGCCGCGAGCAGCCGCTCATCTCCTGACTTCTCGCAGCGGAAGTAGCCGCACAGGCAGCGCCGCTCCCCGGTCCTCACTAATACGACACTGATTGGTCCAGTCGACGCCCGCGACCAATCAGTGATATGGAAGGAAAATTTAAACGCCGCTCTGCTGATTGGTCGCGGTCGCCGGACGCGACCAATCAGCATTATTGGCGCCACATTTAAACCCTGCTCTGCTGATTGGTCGCGGTGGGCGGCCGCGACCAATCAGCGATTTTGGCGCCAAATTTAAACACCGCTCTGCTGATTGCCGACCGCGACCAATCATAGATTTTTGTGCAAAATTTAAACACCGCTCTGCTGATTGGTCGCGGCCGCCAGCCGCGAACAACCAGCGATATTGGCGCCAAATTTAAACACCGCTCTGCTGATTGCCGGCCGCGACCAATCACCAATTTTGGCGCCAAATTTAAACACCGCTCTGCTGATTGGTCGCGACCGCCAGCCGCGACCAATCAGCAGTATTGGCGCCAAATTTAAACACCGCTTTGCTGATTGGTCGCGGTCGCCAGACACAACCAATCAGCATTATTGGCGCCAAATTTAAACCCCGCTCTGCTGATTGGTCGCGACCGCCGGCCGCGACCAATCAGCGATTTTGGTGCCAAATTTAAACACCCCTCTGCTGATTTATCGCGTTTGCAGGCCGCGACTAATCAGCATTATTGGCGCCAAATTTAAACACTGCTTTGCTGATTGGTCGCGGTCGCGACTAATCAGCGATTTTGGCGCCAAATTTAAACACCGCTCTGCTAATTGCGCCCGGTCGGCCACATACATATTCTAGAATACCCGATGCGTTAGAATCGGGCCACCATCTAGTAATATTAATATTTGGGCTATAGTGAAGCTGACAGTAATTGTACGGAGGGCGTAAACACATATTCCATGCGTTGGAATCCAGAGGTCTCTTGCTCGCTCACTGGTCTCTTGCTGATACCTCCGTAGTGCATAGTGGGGACCGTGTGCTCGCGGATCCCTAACGAAATCCTGACAGAGTGACGTGACGGTGAGATATTGTGTGATCTCCCCGGTGACGTCTCTGTAGAAAACTTGATAATGTGTATTACTTTATGAAGTCTGAATTTATTTAGGGTCTGATTTGGGGTTTGTATTCAGGGTCTCTGGTTTGGGGTGTTTGTTAGTTTAGGTGGGCTGCTGTGGGGTCTTAATTAGTCTAGGGGGTCTTGTCTGGAATCTATATTTAAGGGTCCATTCTGAGGTGTGTATTAGATTAGGGGGTTTAATCTGGGGTTTGTTTTTAGGTGGGTTGGTATGTAGTTAATATTTAAGTTTCTGCGGTGTATATTTACTTAGAGGTCTTGTTTGGGGTGTTCTTAATTAATTTGGAGGGTTTGGTTTGGTTATGCAGATTTGGGATGGCTGCATAAGTGAGGGGAGAAAGATATCTTCCCTGCAAACTCTGCAGTATTCTGGAGAAGTTGTCATTGTGATCAGGGCCAAATGGAGAAGAAAAGGAAAGATAACAACTTCAATCAGATAAGATGTTACCTGTGTGTTACAGGGGAGGACCTGTTACTGTTGATGGACCTTCACAAATAAGGTAACATCTACACAGGGAGGTATCTGTAGTCTACACCCATGTAGAAATATAGGTCTGCATAGGAGTTGTATACACAAAATGGTAGATTAATTCTCCTTTAAGTTCCTGTTCCCTGATTTCATCCTAAATTTCCTTCATCGCTATACGGTTCAGTTTTTCTTAAGGTGCATTTTTTTCCTTGGAGTTTTTTTTCCCGCTTCTTATGTTCCTCAACATGCAGTTGAGATGGTTAATTTTCTTCGGCGGTCCGCTCTACTGTAGCCTGGCGAGGCATGGCACTCACCAGATACGCTAACGTCTCATAATAATTACATAGGAAACGGGTGAAGTTGTGTGTAATTTCATTGTTAAATGTCATTTTGATTAAAAAGACAGAACGTTAGACGTTATTAAAAATCACATTTCAAGATAAGAGGAACAATCGCCGCTCTCAGGAAGATCCCGCAGTAAATTGTTTCTCTCTCCAGTCCCCGGCTAATCACTTCTGATATTTAATTGTGGATATAAGCGATGTGCAGAGAAGGATTACACCATCCGACGTCCTACCTGTGACAACGGCTGATATCTGACCCCAAATATCTCCAGTTTCTTTCTTTCTCCTATCTATCTATCTATCTATCTATCTATCTATCTATCTATCTATCTATCTATCTATTTATCTATCTATCCTCTATCTATCTATCTATCTATCTATCTATCCATCTATCTATCCTCTATCTATCTATCTATCCTCTATCTATCTATCTATCCTCTATCTATCTATCTATTTATCTATCCATCTATCTATCCTCTATCTATCTATCTATCTATCCAGTCTTTCTTTCATCTATCTATCTATCTATCTATCTATCCTCTATCTATCTATCTATCTATCTATCTATCTATATATCTACAGTATCTATCCAGTCTTTCTTTCCTTTCCTCTCTACCTATCCGTCTATCACCGTTCATTCATTCATTCTTTCGTTCTTTCTTTCCTTCTTTCTTCCTTTCTTTCTCCTATTTATCTATCTATTTATCCAGTCTTTCTTTCTTTTTCCCTCTTTCTTTCTTTCTTTCTTTCTTTCTTTCTTTCTTTCTTTCTTTCTTTCTTTCTTTCTTTCTTTCTCCTATCTATCTATTATCTATCTATTTCCAGTCTTTCTTTCTTTCTTTCTCCTATCTATCTATCTATCTATCTATCTATCTATTTATCTATCTATCATCTATCTATCTATCTATCTATCTATCTATCTATCTATCTATCTATCTCTATCTATCACCGGTCATTCATTCATTGATTCATTTTTTCTTTCTTTTCTTCTTTCTTCCTTTCTTTCTCCTATCTATCTATTTATCTATCTATCTCCACTTTATATACACTAAATAAAAAGACACATGTGCATGTTTTCTCAATATCTGACATGAAATCAGAATAAACCTTTCCCGTTTTAGGTCAATTAGGATTACCATAATTTTTAATATTTACCAAATGCCAGAATAATCAGAGAGAGAGAGAGAATGTTTTAAGGCATTTTTATTACTTACTGCAAAGTCAAAAGTTTCCATACATTTCATTAGTATTTGGTACCATTGCCCTTAAACTGAATGACTTGGGTCATTCTTAACCTTTCTCCTTCAGCTGAGAAGAAGACTTAGAGGACACATTGTGGATAGTGTTGAGCCACCCCCGTAGTGTTCGGGTTCGGTTCGGTTGGTTGAACACCGGGATGTTCATGGAACTGTTCATCGAACACCTTAGAACACCGTCGAACACCGTCGAACACCGTTAAAACCAATGGCAGACAAACAAAAACACATAGAAACACATAGAAAATAGCTTCAAAGGTGTCCAAATGCTGACAAACTGCTCAGAAGACGCTCTCTTTAAAAAAGCTGGCCGGCAATTCAGCAGCGGCATACACCGGTACCCGACAATTTAGACAAGAAGGAATAGAGCATCACACATAGATTAGATAGATAGAAACATGTCAGTCACATATATATGAAGTACAGTGACAGTGTTGCTTACTGTACTTGTCATTTAGTGTTAAAGGATTTATTTAAAAAAATAATAGTGTTTTCATGCACCGTCTCTTTAAAAAAGCCGGCCGGCAATTCAGCATCGGTACCCGACAATTTATAACAGAAAGAATAGAGCATCACACATAGATTAGATAGATAGAAACATGTCAGTCACATATATATGAAGTACAGTGACAGTGTTGATTACTGTACTTGTCATTTAGTGTTAAAATAAAGGATTTATTAAAACAAAAATTGGCGTGGGGTTCCCCGTAACTTTAGTCTCTAGCGGAGGTTAAGCAGACGGCTGGGGCAGATGTTTGAAGCCTGGGAAGGGGGTAATACCCATGGAGCTTCCCAGGCTGCTAATATCAGCCCCCAGCTGAATACCTAGTCTTTACTAGCTATTAAAATGGGTGATCCCCCAAAAAATGACGTGAGGTCCCCCCTATTTTAATAGCTAGCAAAGGCTAGGCAGACAGCTGGGGGCTGATATTAATAGCCCAGGAAGGGTGCCATGAATATTGGCCCCCTCCCAGGCTAGAAACACCAGCCGTCAGCCGCCCCAGAAATGGCGCATCCATAGGATGCGCCAATTCTGGCACTTAGCCTCGCTCTTCCCACTGCCCTGTAGCGGTGGCAGTGGGGTAATAGGGCTGGGGTTGATGTCAGCTTATAATGCCAGCTGACATCAAGCCCAGGTTAGTAATGGAGAGGCCTCTATAAGACACCCCCATTACTAACCCCATAGTCAAAGTTTAAAAAAAAACAAACACGCAGAATAAAGTCCTTTAATTGAAATAAACACAATTTTTTAATGTTCTAAATTAAACCATACTTACCATCACGCCCATTCCAGCTGAAGCCAATGTCTTCTGCAATAAAAGTAAAATAATAAAGCAACATCATCCTTACCTTTCCATGGTTCCCACAACAGCTTCAGCTCTGCTACATTCACATGACAGGCTGGATCGCAGCCGAAAGCTGCCATCCAGCTTGCCATGCCGCAGACACAGAGAAGCGCAGGCATGCTTGCGCTCCTCAGTGTCTGGCTGTGACGGCATCCAGATGAGCCGAGGTCATGTCCAATGAACTCGGCTCACCTCATGCACGTCACTGACAGCGTGGGGAAATTCTCCTGCGCTCAGCGCTTGAGCAGGAGAATTCTCCCACGCTGGGATGGCATTGAGATGACTGGCTGGATGGCAGCTGAGCGCTGCCATCCAGCACGCCATCCTTCATAGACACTGCAGAGCGCAGGCAATTCTCCCACGCTGTCAGTGACGTGCATGAGGTGTGCTGAGTTCTTTGGACATGACCTCGGCTCATCTTTATGCCGTCACAGCGAGACACTGAGGAGCACAAGCATGCATGCGCTTCTCAGTCTCTGCGGCATGGCAAGCGGGATGGCAGCTTTCGGCTGCGATCCAGCCTGTCATGTGAATGTAGCAGAGCTGAAGCTGTCGTGGGAACCATGGAAAGGTAAGGATGATGTTGCTTTATTATTTTACTTTTATTGCAGAAGACATTGGCTTCAGCTGGAATGGGCGTGATGGTAAGTATCGTTTAAGTTAGAACAATAAAGAATTGTGTGTTTATTTCAATTAAAGGACTTTATTCTGGGTGTTTGTGTTTCTTTTTAACTTTGACTATGGGGTTAGTAATTGGGGTGTCTTATAGACGCCTCTCCATTACTAACCTGGGCTTGATGTCAGCTGGCATTATAAGCTGACATCAACCCCAACCCTATTACCCCACTGCCACCGCTACAGGGCAGTGGGAAGAGCGAGGCTAAGTGCCAGAATTGGCGCATCCTATGGATGCACCATTTCTGGGGCGGCTGACGGCTGGTGATTCTAGCCTGGAAGGGGGCCAATATTCATGGCACCCATCCTGGGCTATTAATATCAGCCCCCAGCTGTCTGCCTAGCCTTTGCTAGCTATTAAAATAGGGGGGACTTCACGTCATTTTTTGGGGGATCCCCCATTTTAATAGCTAGTAAAGACTAGGTATTCAGCTGGGGGCTGATATTAGTAGCCTGGGAAGCTCCGTGGGTATTACCCCCTTCCCAGGCTTCAAACATCTGCCCCAGCCGTCTGCTTAACCTCCGCTAGAGACTAAAATTACGGGGAACCCCATGCCAATTTTTTTTTAATAAATCCTTTATTTTAACACTAAATGACAAGTACAGTAATCAACACTGTCACTGTACTTCATATATATGTGATTGACATGTTTCTATCTATCTAATCTATGTGTGAAGCTCTATTCTTTCTGTTCTAATTTGTCGGGTACCTGTGTACGCCGCTGCTGAATTGCCGGCTTTTCATGTTTCACTGTGAGCACTGTTCCCATCGAGTTGGGCAATCACTGTAAAGCCACAACCACCATGGCTGTGGCATTACAGTGAGTGGCAGACAATCCCTCCATGATTGGTGCTCTAAATAGCGCCAGACATGCAGGACACTCTTTTGGTGCACGAACAGTTATCGAACATAACCTCGAACAGCCGAATTTTTTGCAAATCGTTCGCGTTCGAACACCGCCCAAAACAGCTCTAACTTGAGATTGGCGAACAGTTCTAGTCGAACACCGCCTATCTCTAATTGTGAATCAAACCAACACATCTCTATTCTTCCAACACTGACACACTTGAAATTCCTGTGCTGATGAGACTTAGTTATATTGTCGCACAATTTGATTCATACTATGTAACTTTCATGCATTCAGAGTCATTGAATGAACTTTTTCAATTAAAGCAGAGGACGACTTTCATTCAGCACGACTGTCACACCCGATTTTCATCACATTAGCTGCGTTCCCTGATGAAACCATCCAAAGTGGTGCATGACCATTCATCGGTTTGCACTAAGTGAGTTGTCCATGATAAGAAGAAGAAAAAAATGACCTTTTTTTCCTATAAACAGCACCACTCTTGTCTGTAGGTCATGTTTGGTATTACAGTTCAGTACTATGGAATTTAAATTACAAGACCAGGAACTGTTTATGGAAATAAAACCAGACCCTTTCTTTCTTATTTTGGCTTATTTATCAATGTGGAGCAAAATGGATTCTAACTCTTCGCTGTGACAATGACATAAAATCCGAAGGTCACCATCTACAGTCATGGCCAAGCATTGTTCATCGCCACATTGCTCCAAGAGTGTTGGGTGAAGTTGCTGTTGGTGGAGGTTTAGTTCCCATTCTTCATTCATGATGATGTTCTTAGGCAAAATTGTGACTGGGCCACCTCCATGGATGAGAAGCCCCCAGAGTGGTCTCAGGTGGCTTTACTGTTGTTCGACGCAAGACTCATGGTAGCACTCACCGCATCTTCTCCAGACAATCATTCTTCCAGATGTCCTAAACAGTCTGAAGGGGTCTTCATCCGAGAAAATAACTCTATTCCATCCCTCTATAGTCTAATCCCTGTAGTTCCTGTAGTAGAACATCAGTCTGCCCTTTATGTTTTTCTTGAGACAATCCTGGCAATTGTTGGTCTTTCTTGGGTGGCCTGAAGCCTTCTTCACAGCAATTGGGGCAATCTCTTTTCTGATACAATAAATGCTTGATTAAAGGGTAATCTTACAAGGAGCAATTCAACTACCTGAATTCTCAGGCGGCCTATAAGGCCTGGGCGCAAGGTACACCTCGGGTTGCAATGACAACCCGATGCATCGAGGAACAGAACGAGCCGGCAAAAGGAGAAGAAGGCAATGTTCAGCACTAGATCCAGAAGAGGTCCAGAAGTGTATCCAAGTCATAGAACTAAAGAAACGCCAAGAAATCCAAATTTTATGCAAGTGTCTCAAATATTCAGAAAGAATTTCTGTAAATTTGGCCTTGTCTGGAACCAAAAGGGGGCATAGTTTTTGTAAAGCATGCCCAAAAGCGGCCATTCCAGTCCTGATTTTTGGTAGCTCCGGACTGTGAGACTTAGCTGACCCTAATTTACTAGCCAAGATGCTTGGAAATGTGTTAAGAAAATGCTGACATTTGGAAGAAAAAGAATGTTGAGGATACCATGAGGTTGTTTGGTGGGCAGCCCTGGTAAGCAAGGATATAGGGGTAAAATGTTCTGCTTCCCCCACAGGTGAATCAGGTGGAATCCCTTGCCTCTGACTTTTGTCAGACCTGACACATCTGATAAAATTATACTATATTGTACCAGTTGTCTCTGCTGAGTAAGCAAACAGCAGAAATGATCATACTTTGGCAGGAGCACAACATGAGAGCATCCTGCTTACCGGAACTTAATGTGCACAGAAGATACAGAGGTCGCAGTAAATTCCTAAGAGCCTGGAGCAGGTTACCTTAGTTAAATGAGAGAGAATTGTCGGGCTCCCCCTGCTTCTGCTACTGGAGGGCGATGTGATGTTTGATTTCTGGGACATGTGGTGCCTCACAGGCAGTGAGCTTGGGAGTTAATTTCTAAATATGGCTCTCATTATCTTCCTTCTTTGAGCTTTGGGTGAGACTCTCACTATATAAACTCTTAGCTCCCTGCCTTCAGTTGCCAGTTATAGTTTATACCTGACCCTGGTTCTGTTCTTATATCTATGCTGCTATGGAGGGCATTATACTATACTAGATGGTGGCCCGATTCTAACGCATCGGGTGTTCTAGAATATGTATGCGGCCGACCGGGCGCAATCAGCAGAACGTTGTTTAAATTTGGCGCCAAAATCGCTGATTGGTCGCGGCCGGCAACCGCGACTAATCAGCAAAACGGTGTTTAAATTTGGCGGCAATATCGGTGATTGGTCACGGGTGGCGGCCGCGACCAATCAGCGAACTGTGTTAGTGAGGACCGGAGAGCTTGTTTAAATTTGGCGATAAAATCGACCAATCAGCAGAGCGTTGTTTAAATTTGGCGGCAATCTCGCTGATTGGTCTCGGCCGGCCGGCGACCGGGACCAATGAGCAGAGCGGTATTTAAATTTGGCGCCAAAATCACTGATTGGTAGCGGTCACCGGCGGCCGCGACCAATCAGCAGAGCGTTGTTTAAGTTTGGCGCCAATCTCGCTGATTGGTCGCGGCTGGCGGCCACGACCAATCAGCAGAGCGGTGTTTAAATTTAGCGCCAATCTCGCTGATTGGTCGCGGTCGGCCGGTCACCGCGACCAATCAGCAGAGCGGCGTTTAAATTTGCCGCCCATCTTGCTCATTGGTCGCGGTGGCCGGCCGCGATTAATCAGTCTTTTATACTGTTTGGAGGGCTAGTCGGGCCATTATACTGTATACGAGCAATTATACAGAGTGAAGGTTTGTGTGGGGTCTATCACACTGTGTGAACGGCTGTGTGGGGGCGATGATGTTGTTTGGAGGGCTGTGTGGGGGTCATTATACTATTTGGAGGGCTAGTGGGGCCATCATACAATGTGGAGGGTTCTGTTGGGGCTGTCGTACTGTATGGAGGGTTGTGTTGGTCCATTATACTGTATGGGAACTGTGTTGGCGCCATTATACTGTATGGGGCTGTGTTGAGGTCACAGTTGGGGTATCATACTGTGTTGAGGTCACCATACTTTGCCGGGGGGGTACAGTAGGGTCATCATACAGTGTGTGTGGTGGGTACTGTGAAGGAATTCACTGTGGGGGTATTATACTGTGTTTAGGGGGCACGTTTGTTGGCATCCTACTTTATGGGGGCAATGAGAGGGGAATCTAGGGGCTTTAATAGTAAGACAATTATATTGTAAGGGCTGCAAAGTAGTGAGATATGCTGTTTTGTGACCCTGCCGAATATTATTTTTTTCTAGGGGGGCCCAATTAGAGCCTCTGCTATAGGCCCCATGATTTCAATATACGCCCCTGCCTCCAGGACAAGCTAGATGGAGTGGTCTGTGCAAAGCCTGTCTTTTGAAGTCCTATTAGAGGCTGCAAGGCTACCATGAACAGAGCCATGTTTCAGTGACACCAAAAGATAGTAATAACTTTTTATCTAAATTTATCTAAAGCATGTTTGTGTAAGATGCACTTCTGGCTCTTTGCACTACGAATCCAAATCTACGCTTTATGTTTTAACACTAATTCCTGCTATAAATTTATAGCTAATTTTTCAGGCTGTTGGAGGCCATACTTCTGCTAAATCAGGCCCACTATTTAAAAAAAAAAAAAATTATGAATAGGGATGGAAAATTGTTAAAAGTCGCACATTTTGAGAAAGAAGAATGCAAAAAAATTTGAGACATTACTTCTCCACAATTCTGGAGACAAGGTTTTAAAAGGGTTGTTCCATATGAGACATGGATGATATATGTCAAATTTTTCAGATCGATGCAGTTCTTACCATTGGGATCCGCATCTATCTGGAGAACGGGGCTCTGAACGTGCATGAGCAATTATATTAATTTCCATCTGAGCTTTGAAGATTGCACCTATCAGAACCGCATCCAATATTTATGGCATATCCTATTGATGGATATGGCACCTTTAAAGTTTTTAATGTCTATAAATTACGTAGGATTAGTACATTTTTTCCAAATGTCTTAGTCATTCCGTGGCGTGAACTTTTTTTTATATGACTCTGTGATAAAAAGTGACAGCTTTGATATCACATCTCAGGGTTAATTTACTTTATACTTGTCTTACACCGGCCTATTTGTCCTGTGTGGATACTTTTAAAACAAACATTCAGACTCATATGACAATAGTACATGAAAAATCGAAGAAAAACACATAAATTCAATAGTCAACGTTCAGACAATAGTCTATGTCTCCTGGCCTACTGAAAATAGACGTCTGGATAATTAAGATTAAATGATGTGTCGTCACATGTGTGGACACCTTTAAAACAAACATTCAGACTCATATGACAATAGCACGTGAAAAACCGAAGAAAAACACATAAATTCAATAGTCAACGTTCAGACAATAGACTATGTCTCCTGGCCTACTGAAAATAGACGTCTAGATAATTAAGATTAAATGCTTTGTCATCACATGTGTGGACACATTTAAAACATGCAGTTTCCCTTTAAGACGAATCTGTGCACATTAGCTCAATGAAATAATGAATTAGGTTACTGCTCGACATCAAGCACTAGAGCTTTTATTCCACTAATGTAATCAGCTGTGATTAGAAAGAATCGTCAGGCCTTAGTATGAACACAAGCACGTAAATGTGGGAATGAGGATCGCGGAAAGCGACTCGCAAATCTGTTCTATATGATGTACAAGTCCAGGAGAAGCTGCTGTTCCATACATCTGCTGATGAGAGGGAATAAGCTCAGGACATCTGTAGTAAAGCCATGTGGTTTAGCGTATCAGCTGTTATTCAGTAGAAATACAAGAAAGGATCCATGCAAATAGCATTGCCCTGAACCCCAACACTATATGGCAGCACACCGAATCTTTACAGGTCCATATTATGACTCAACGGCACCACGTAATATCAGTAGTACATTGAGCTTGCTTTAAGACTTCAGATCAAGAAAACTTTCAATAGCCAAGACTACAGCCAAACTTCAACCCAGAGTAAATTAAACCATGAAAGGTGAATTTTTATTTTTATTTTTTTTCGTTTGACTCCTTCTACCCCCCCCCCCCTGAATGTTCATATAAGCACCACTGAAGTCCTTGCTTTCTTGAAGGCTTTCTCTTTGGAGGCTCTTTGGAGATGTGTCAACTCTTCTTGGAGTGCAAGAGGTCTAACCTTTTTCAAGGAGCCTCAAAGACATTCTAGAAGATTTGGAAAGTTTGCGTACAACTGGGAGGTAGCTGGTGGTACATAGGGCCAACCACTCAATCTAAGGAGGGTTGCTGACAGGCTCCAACGTATTTAGGTACTGGTTTGAGGCTGAAAACCAACTCTTTTAGCCCATGAGAAAGAAATCCTTTCTTTAACATCTCTTTGATCATAATTGCGAATTCTCCCAGAGGAGAGACCTCCCAGAAGAGTTGCCAAATCTCCCAGGCACCACCAAAACCTCTCATAACTTCCCAGACAGTTATCTTTGCATGTTATTGGCTGTTTGTTTTCAGACAGAGTAAAAGCATCCAGACACACATTCAAGGGGTGGGAAATGGGGCATGGTGGGGACATAGCCATTTAACGGGGCCCAAGGTTATGCAAAACTTTGTGGGACACACAATGAAGTTTCCTGTAGAACCTTTGTGAAAAGTTGGCCGGTATGCCAGACCATGCCCTCCTTCCCGTGACTACATTCGAATATGAATTTTGGCACCACCAAACCTGTTTTTTTAAGAGGATTTGGGAGGCTTTAGGAATTTTGTAAATTCTTCTGGGAGTCCAGGAGGTCTCCCCTTCTCCTATGAGGCTCTGAACATTCCAAGAGAGTTGGCAAGTATGGCTACTTCTGGGAAAGCAACTTATGAGACTTGTAATTGGGTGCTGGGTGCAAGTGGGGTGCCTACGAGCTACTCTGCAATAACCAGGGATATTTTCGTTCTGGGATGAGGCAGAGAACTAAATCCTTTCAAAAAAATCTTAGATACTACTTTCTTTAGAATTCCCAAGACCTCTGGACTTCAGGAAGATTTGGAAAGTCTCCAAGGCACCACCAAAGCCTCCGGAAACCTCCCAAAAAGCAAAACATCTAAAAGGTCGTGGATGTTCTTTATCAGACAAATAGTGTCTGGACATTCAGATGGTGGGAAATGGGGCAAGATGGTGGCATAGCCTTTTAAAAGTGGCATGGTTATGCAACACATTCTGAAGTTTCTTGTAGGACCTCTTCGAAAAATTGGTCGAACATGCCTTTAATGTTGTCATTTGCTTTGATTCGAGATAATCAAAAGTTCCCCAAATTCGAAGCAAATTTGATTTTTACTATCTATATAATATTTATTTATCTATCTACTCAACTTTCTTTCTGTCCATAAATGTTTGTAAGTGGATTGTCCTTTCAAGCAAAGTTCACCGATTGCCACAAGACGTGGATGCCAATACCAAACATAAATAATCCAAGGTAATCTCTGAGCTATTCAGTCTGCTGATTTTTACTCCCTCTTGTTTAGAGGTCAAAGTGCAACGTGCATGACAGTGAGAGAATAGGATGCTGGGAAATGAAGTCCTTAGCTCTATGCATGGACCCTGGAACAAAGGAGTAGCAAAAGAATCATCTTCCAGCTCAAGAGGCACTCATGAATGGCTGGTTTTATTTGTAAGGCACTCCCAAAACTAACCAAAAGGGATACATATAAATAAAAAGCTGAATATGCTGGGAAAATCACTACCAAAAAGTTCTCGCTGCATAAGTAGATTTAGAGCTTTACAAATCACAAAAGCAAAAATTACTAAAAATAATAACGTAAAACATCCAAAGTATAAATTAATATTACGTTTCAGTTAAGTGGTTAGAAAATAGCAAAAAAATAAAATATTTTAAATATTTTTTGTTTTAAATTGAAAAATGATAGTTAATTAAATAATATTAAAATTAAAAAAGTAGTTTTTAATAAGAAACTATCCTAAAGTATATTCAACTCTAGCACGATACCGGGTGTAACTAACTAATTTCCAAAAATTAAATTTGAAAATGAATGGCGCAAAATGTCATTTTATCAAACTTTATTTTTTTGTTTTTAACTTTAAAAAATAAAACAAAAACCCTTGAATGAGTCTAATTAAAAAAAAAAAAAGATTATATAAAAAGAAAAAAAAAAAAAATGAAAAAGAAAAAGAAAAACAAGAGCAGTCTGTGAATAAAAATCATGAGGTCGTTGAATTTTTTAAACCTCAGGGCAATCGGAGATATAAAAATGCAAAGTGCACTAAATCTCAAGGGAACGATTGTTGCAGTCAGATTAGATGCCTCTAAGAGAAAGGAAGGAGCGAAAACAATAAAAAAAAGGTTTAAAAACAAAAAAGTATACAATTTTTTTAGCGAAAAATGGCAGTTGACCACTAAAAAAAACCCTAAAAATAAAATTTCCAGACTTTTTTTTTAAAGATTTTGCTATGGAATTCCCTACTTTTCTTTTTTTTCCCCTCCCCCAACTTTAACCTTGGCTCCCTCTAGCTCTTTTCTCCTCTACATCAGCTGCTACAACCCATTTCATGGCTGACTGGTGAAACTCTTCAACTCCTATTTTTTTTTTCTGGAAATATCTAACTTGTTTTTCTCCCCGTAGATGTGTTACACCAGCTCAAGGCCTCATCTTTTATACAGTTAAATCTTGCTTTTCTTGCTTTTACATGCTTTTCTTTATGGCCGGCTCTTTGCCTGTGATGGAAGTTCCTGCCGTGAATGGATGAAAAAAAAAAAAAAAAACCCTTTGAATAAACATCAGCGAGCCTATGAATAAGAATGGGAAGGAGGCGATACTCATGCCGAATTTCACATCATTTGTTTACTAGTCAACGAAGGCCTACAAAAATGTGTTTAAAAAAAAAAAAATGAAGAAAAATAGTAGACTGATCTTACAAAGCATCGATCAGACAGACAACAAAAATGAGCAAAAAATACGGTCACGGACAATAAAAAAAATTAATAAAATTTTTAATGAAATTTACCGCAACCAAATCGATCAGTCGATCGCCTGTTCCTAATCATTTTTATCATATTGACACATTAGGTGACTTCATTCAGCTATGAAATTACTATAGATTTTTTTTTTTACTTTAAAGTTTTTTACAATTTCATTAGTCAGACACATAAGTTTTCTAAAAAGAAATTGTAAAAAATGAAGAAAAAAGGTTATATGTGTCTAGGTGATAGTTTTAGATATTATTTTAAAAAATAAAATTCATAATTTGTGATAAATATTAATATCACAGCTACCTGGAACCTTCGCGGAACTGTTCAGTTAAGAAATGGAACCTTCGCGTTAACAGTCAACTGTTTTCAAATTTCAAATTTAAATTCTGACAGTTATTTTTTAATAATATTTACAGTTAGCGGTCGGCAGTTGGTTTGAAAAAAAAATGTGAAAAAATATGATAAAAGTAATAGAGAAAAAAATATAGTAAGTGCAAAAGACTTTTTTTTTTTCAATGTAAATCCTTTATCGACTAGGGAAGTAGATTACAAAGGAGAGGTGTCCATGCGCTGCCTATTATAACACAAGTCATATGCCAGTGGAAGAAAATAATTGGTAGTACAATTCCTTTGGGCCATGTCTTTCATCTGCTCATTTCAACCTTTCTCCGCAGTCGTGCCTCAATATACAAAATGTTTCTGTTGTTATTTTTTCGTGTCATTATTTAAAGCCTTTGCTTAAATTGCATTGTGGGCTTGTTAAAAAAATTAAAGCCTTTGGTCATAATTAGTTGTTATCAAGTCGGAGAAGTTGTTCTCGGGAGCGGTGGGGAGTATTTATTAGACCCGGGCAGTCGTGTTTTTTGTATCCCACTGAGCTGTGTGATTACACTTTATAGACATATGTATAACAGCTACTAAAATTATTTTAATAATAGAGTTCATATGTGCGTGTTGATTGGATGCTGTTGGGGATAAGGGTCCTACTATGAGCATGTTAAAGGGGTTGTCTCTATTAGATAGGAACTGCCGTAGGTTTGATTTCTGACTCCCCGGGCTGACAACTGATTATGCCGGGGAAAACCACAGTGACCCGGCAGGTCCGTATATACCAGCCCTCTGATTACCACCAGTCAAGCTACTGAGATGCTTAGTCATTCGCTATTATGACCGGAAGACGTTTTGTTCTGAAGCTCATTCCTGCAGGGAACCAACCTTGTAATATATGGATGATCCTGGTCCAACTGTGCGGGGCTACAATTGCTGCCTAACAGCTTGGAAGATGGTTGAAAATGAGTCTGCTACCCTTTTATAAACATTACTAGATGGTGGCCCGATTCTAACGCATTGGGTATTCTAGAATAGGTATGCGGCCGACCGGGCGCAATCAGCAGAGCTGTGTTTAAATTTGGCGCCAAAATCGCTGATTGGTCGAGGCCGGCAACTGCGACCAATCAGCAAAGCGGTGTTAAAATTTGGCGCCAATATCGCAGATTGGTCACGGCCGGCGGTCGCGACTAATCAGCAGAGCGGAGTTTAAATTTGGCGCCAATAATGCTGATTGGTCGCGGCCAGCGAACGCGACCAATCAGCAGAGCGGGGTTTAAATTTGGCGCCAATACTGCTGATTGTTCGCGGCCGGCGACCGCGACCAATCAGCAGAGCGTTGTTTAAATTTGGCACCAAAATCGCTGATTGGTCGCGGCCGGCGGTTGCGACCAATCAGCAGAGCGGGGTTTAAATTTGGCGCCAATGCTGCTCATTGGTCGCGATCAATCAGCAGAGCGGTGTTTCAAATTGGCACCAAAATCGCTGATTGGTCGTGGCCGGCCACTGCAACCAATCAGCAGAGCGGGGTTTAAATTTGCCGCCCATATCGCTGATTGGTCGTGGCTGGCAGCCGCGACCAATCAGCAGAGCGTTGTTTAAATTTGGCGCCAATCTCGCTGATTGGTCGTGTCTGCCGTCCACGACCAATCAGCAGAGCGTTGTTTAAATTTGGCGCCAATCTCGCTGATTGGTCGCGGCTGGCGTCCGCGACCAATCAGCAGAGCGTTGTTTAAATTTTGCGCCAAAATCGCTGATTGGTCGCGGCTGGCGGTCGCGACCAATCAGCAGAGTGGGGTTTAAATTTGGCGGCAATACTGCTGATTGGTCACGGCCGGCGACAGCGACCAATCAGCAGAGCGGTGTTTCAATTTGCCACCAAAATCGCTGATTGGTCGGGGCCGGCCACCGCGACCAATCAGCAGAGCGGGGTTTAAATTTGCCGCCCAGCGAGCAGCTGGGAGATAAGCGGCTGCTCGCAGCAGAAGCATCCCGACCGGCGACGCCGCTCCTCAGTCCTCCGTTCACACTTGCCGTCGGGAGATCATAGCGCTGTTTAAATTAGGCGCCAATCTCGCTGATTGGTCGCGGTCGGCTGGCGGCCGCAACCAATCAGCAGAGCGTTGTTTAAATTTGGCGCCAATCTCGCCAATCTACTTCCGCTGCGAGAAGCCGGGACATTAGCGACTGCTCGCAGCAGAAGTATCCCGACCCGCAGCGCCGCTCCCCAGTCCTCCCTTGACACCCTAGCGGCTGATCTCCCGACAGTAGCCACATGGTGTTACTAAGGTCCTGACATTTGTGTTCAAAATCGCTGATTGGTCGCGGGCTGCTCCCTTCTGTAGAGCGTTGTTTAAATTTGGCGCCAATCTCGCTGATTGGTCGCAGCTGGCGTCCGCGACCAATCAGCAGAGCGTTGTTTAACTTTGGCACCAATCTCGCTGATTGGTCGCGGCTGGCGTCCACGACCAATCAGCACAGCAGTGTTTAAATGTGGCGCCAAGATCGGTGATTGGTCGCGGCCGCTATTTAAATGTGGCGACCAAATCGGTGATTGGTCGCGGACAGCACAGTGGTGTTTAACTTTTTTTGCCAAGATTACTGATTGGTCACGGCGAGAGATTGCGACCAATCATCGAATCGTATTGGTGAGGAACGGGGAGCGGAATCGTATTGTTGAGGACCGGGGAGGGCGCTGCCTGTGCGGCTACTTCCGCTGCGAGAAGAGATTGGTTCAAATGTGTCTGCAAGATCGGTGATTGGTCGCGGCCGCTATTTAAATGTGGCACCCAAATTGGTGATTGGTCGCGGGCAGCGTCCGCGACCAATCAGCACAGCAGTGTTTAAATGTGGCGCCCAAATTGGTGATTGGTCACGGGCAGCGTCCGCGACCAATCAGTACAGCGGTGTTTAACTTTTGCGGCAAGATCAGTGATTGGTCGCGGCCGGAGACCGCGACCAATCATCGAATCGTATTGGTGAGGACCGGGGAGTGGAATCGTATTGGTGAGGAACGGGGAGCGCCGCTGCCTGTGCGGCTACTTCCTTCCATTGCAAGAAGCCGGGAGATGAGCGACTGCTCGCAGCAGAAGTATCCCGACCGGCAGCGCCTTCTCCCCGGTCCTCCCTTGACACCCTAGCCGCATGGAGGTCAGCGGCGCCGGCGGTCGGGGTCCTTCAGCTGCTACCGGCCAGGAGATGAGCACCTCGCGCCGGTCATCTCCCGGCTGCATCTCCGTCCCGCAGATGAGCCGCTAAAGGCCGCCATCTTTTTTCAGAAATCCCGCGGCGCTGATTGGCCGCTGCCGGACCAATGAGCGATGCGGGATTTCCAGGACAGACAGACAGACAGAAAGACAGACAGACGAGATAAGACGATTATATATATAGACTAGATGGTGGCCCGATTCTAATGCATCGAGTATTCTAGAATATGTATGCGGCCGACCGAGCGCAAGCAGCAGAGCGGTGTTTACATTTGGCGCCAAAATCGCTGATTGGTCGAGGACGGCAACCGCGACCAATCTTTGTGTTAAAATTTGGCGCCTATATCGCAGATTGGTCACGGCCGGCGGTCGCGACTAATCAGCAGAGCGGGGTTTAAATTTGGCGCCAATAATGCTGATTGGTCGCGGCCAGCGAACGTGACCAATCAGCAGAGCGGTATTTAAATTTGGCGCCAATAATGGTGATTGGTCACGGCCGCCACCAATCAGCAGAGCGGTGTTTAAATTTGGCACTAATAATGCTGATTATACGCGACCGGTAACCGCGACCAATCAGCAGAGCGGTGTTTAAATTTGGCGCCAATTTCGCTGCTTGGTCGCGGCCGGCCACCGCGACCAATCAGCGAAGCGGTGTTTAAATTTGGCACCAATATGGCTGATTGGTCACGGCCGGTGGTTGCGACTAATCAGCAGAGCGGGGTTTCAATTTGGCGCCAATACTGCTGATTGGTAGCGGCCGGTGACCGTGACCAGTCAGCAGAGCGTTGTATAAATTTGGCACCAAAATCGCTGATTGGTAGCGGCCGGCCACCGCGACCAATCAGCAGAGCGGGGTTTAAATTTTGCGCCAATACTGCTGATTGGTTGCGGCCGGCGACCGCGACCAATCAGCAGAGCGGGGTTTACATTTGACGCCAAAATTGCTGATTGTTCGCACCCGGCGGACGCGCCAATCAGCAGAGTGGGGTTTAAATTTGGCGGCAATACTGCTGATTGGTCACGGCCGACAACCGCGACCAATCAGCAGAGCGGTGTTTAAATTTTGCGGCAATACTGCTGATTGATCTCGGCCAGCGACCGCGATCAATCAGCAGAACGGTGTTTAAATTTGGTGCCAAAATCGCTGATTGGTCGCGGCCGGCGGCCTCGACCAATCAGCAGAGCGTTGCTTAAATTTGGCGCCAATCTCGCTGATTGGTCGCAGCTGGAGTCCGCGACCAATCAGCAGAGCGTTGGTTAAATTTGGCGCCAATCTCGCTGATTGGTCGCGGCTGGCGTCCGCGACCAATTAGCACAGCAGTGTTTAAATGTGGCGGCAAGATCGGTGATTGGTCGCGGCCGCTATTTAAATGTGGCGCCCAAATCGGTGATTGGTCGCGGGCAGAGCCCGCGACCAATCAGCGATTTTTAACACAAATATCCATACCTTTGTAACACCATGCGGATACTGTGGGGACATCAGCGGCTAGGGTGTGAAGGGAGGACCGGGGAGCGGCGCTGCGGGTCGGGATACTTCTGCTGCGAGCGCCCGCTCATGTCCCGGGTTCTCGCAGCGGAAGTATCCGCACAGTATCCGCAAGGGAGGACCGGGGAGCGGCGCTGACATCTAATTGGTCGCGGCCGCTATTTAAATGTGCCGCACAAATCGGTGATTGGTCGCAGTCTTGGCCCGCGACCAATCACTGATCTTGCCGCCAAAGTTAAACACTACTGTGCTGATTGGTCGCGGACGCTGCCCGCGACCAATCACCGATTTGGGCGCCAAATTTAAATATCGGCCGCGACCAATCACCGATCTTGGCTCCACATTTAAACACCGCTGTGCTGATTGATCGCGGCCGATATTTAAATGTGGCGCCCAAATCGGTGATTGGTCGCGGGCAGCGTCCGCGACCAATCAGCACAGCGGTGTTTAACTTTTGCGGTAAGATCAGTGATTGGTCGGGTCCGAAGACCGTGACCAATCATCGAATCGTCTTGGTGAGGACCAGGGAGCGCCGCTGCCTGTACCGCTACTTCCTCTGCGAGAAGCCGGGACATGAGCGACTGCTCGCAGCAGAAGTATCCCGCCCCGCAGCGCCGCTCCCCGGTTCTACCTTGACACCCTAGCCGCTGATGTCCCCACAGTATCCGCATGGTGTTACAAAGGTCCGGACATTTGTGTTAAAAATCACTGATTGGTCGCTGGCGATGCCCGCGACCAATCACCGATCTTGGCGCCAAATTTAAACACCGCTGTGCTGATTGGTCGCCGACACTGGGCGCGACCAATCACCGATTTGGGTGCCACATTTAAATATCGGCCGCGACCAATCACCGATCTTGTCTCCACATTCAAACACCGCGGTGCTGATTGGTCGCGGACACTATTTAAATGTGGCCCAAAATCGGTGATTGGTTGCGCCCAGCGTCGGCGACCAATAAGCAAAGCGGTGTTTAAATGTGTAGCTAAGATCGGTGATTGGTCACGGACGATATTGAAATGTGGCGCCCAAATCGGTGATTGGTCGCGGGCAGCGTCCGCGACCAATCAGCACAGTATTGTTTAACTTTTGCGGCAAGATCAGTGATTGGTCGCGGGCCAAGACCGCGACCAATCACCGATTTGTGCGGCACTTTTAAATAGCGGCCGCGACCAATTGGATGTCAGCGCTGATGCCCGGTCCTCCCTTCACACCCTAGCCGCATGGATGTCAGCAGCGCTGCCTGTGCGGACAGTTCCGCTGCGAGAACCCGGGACATGAGTGGGCGCTTGCAGCAGAAGTATCCCAACCCGCAGCGCCGCTCCCCGGTCCTCCCTTCCGCATGGAGGTCAGCGGCGCCGGCGGTCCTTCCACTGCTACCGGCCGGGAGATGAGCGCCTCGCGCCGCTCATCTCCCAGCTGCATCTCCGTCCCGCAGATGAGTCCGGCGGTCGAGGTCCTTCTGCTGGTACCGGCCGGGAGATGAGCACCTCGCGCCGGTCATCTCCCGGCTGCATCGCCGCTGAGCTCCATCCCGCAGATGAGCCGCTAACGGCCGCCATCTTTTTTCAGAAATCCCGCGGCGCTGATTGGCTGCTGCCGGACCAATGAGCGACGCGGGATTTCCTGGACAGACAGGCAGACAGACAGACAGAAGGGATAAGACAATTATATAGTAGATGCTGCTCACCCCCACTTGCTAGCTAGCAAGAATGCAGATCTTTTCTGCTGTGCTCTACAGCTTCCCCTTCTGCTAGCCATATCTCTGTGCATGTGTCTGACCTTTACTGTTGAGAAACAGAAACCTTTTATCACCAGGCGATGTGAATGCAATAATGATCTGTACACTGTGCAGTGAGGATTCTCCTGTGCCAGCGCAGGGGGGTGGCAGTCATGTGACCGCAAATATGCAATATGCATACTTCCGGACAGGTTCCGACTAGATGGGCACGGCATCGTCAATGCAAGTGTATTGAGTGAGACCAGAAACAGTCTAGTTGGAATGTGGCTGGGAATATGCATATTACATACTTGAAGTCATATGACCGCCGCCCACGGTGCCCGCATTGGAGAATTCTCACAGCAAGCAATGCAGACTGATCAGCCTGCAGTCATATAGAGTGAATAAAGACTAGTCATTTAAGAATGGACAACCCCTTTAAGTATTATTGTCACCTGATCAGAAGGTGGTGTTGGCTCATCAGCATAACTGCATTCACATCACATGGTGATAAATGGTACCCGTTTCTCAACAGTAGAGGTCAGACACATGCATATGGAGATTCCTAGTAGAAGTGGAAGCTGTAGAGCCCAGCAGAAAAGATCTGCATTGTAGCTAGCTAGCAGGTAGGGGTGAGCAGTATTTGATATATATGGTGTACTACCACAAAGCTATAGACCCAGATAAATGTTACCACCTGCATGCGAGTACTGTGATTATAAAGATAAGGAAAGCGTGTCCATTGTCCACCACAAAGAAGAGAAAATATTTTTAGCCCTGTGATAGCAGAGTACGTCTACCAATAAAGGACGAGTAAACAGCCACACTAGAGGAACTCAGCGTGCTGTCGCATGACTATGAAGAAGAGTGCAATGTTTCTGCCGGTCTCCACAACATTTCCTACTACCAGGCATTCTTGAACTAACTCCATATTTCCAATTTCATAGCTGTCATGGAAAGCTAGTAAACTAGAACAGCTCTCCTGACAAAACTTTGAAGGACCGTAATGGGTGATGATGGCACCCCTCCCATCAGTCCCGAGGTAATCATAAGACATATGATACTGGTAATGGAGTCTCTTGAAAGTACTGGATAAAGGTGATCAGGACAAGATTTCTTTTAGCGATCACATTACTTGAGCTCATATCAGAAGGAGGCAATGTTATTGAGGAGGGGGATGATAAGCTGCTGTCGTTCTTACATTTTCACACTTTCTGCTATTTACGGGGAAATTTGCATAATCATACATAGATACACAAGTGAAACATTCAGACATATGTTGCGATGTAGTATAGTTTTTGAAAAAAAAAAAGAAAATAAGAGAGCATTTTCTGGTCAAAAAATTGTAAATCAATGGTTTATATCCAAAAAGGGCTGCATCTGAATGATTTTTTCAATTTTATGTTTATGTGGATCTTTATCCAGGCACTATCACACCATCAGATATATTTGACCCATTTCAATCATTGTGCTAATGACAATGGGCATTACAGGGCCCATGCTGATATTAATGGTGGCTTTGATTTTTGGCTATGTCTCAGAGCTGCCTTGATACTTCTGCCCAGGGCTATGAACACCTGCATGCAATTAACCCTTGAATATATTGGCATTTTTTTTTCCAAACATGTAGTCCAAGAGTTGTGTCAGGCACTTCAACTTAACCCGATTTGCTTGAATTTAAGCTGTAATACCAGATACCACCACTGAAGTAGAGTGGCGCTGTTTCTAGGAAATCATATTATCCAGCCCCATTAATTGTAGGGCTATGGCCAAAAAATAAAAAATATATATATTTGTATCAAAAAGATTAGAATTAATAAATTATAATTGGTAAAAAGCGACTAGTCGTATAAGAATGCAATGTTATAGAGGGCAATTATGTCTACAGTAGCACATGCATATGTTAATATATTCTGAGGGTCTCAGTACTGGGGATAGGTGACAATGAAAGGGGTGTGGGGATGTTGCTTGATTTCCCACTGAATATTACTTCTCCCAGACTCTACACTTCCTAAAATGGCTGATAACAGGGAACAATAGATCATATGGATCTGCACAGCAAATGGCAATAATTTGGACTGCAGGTTTAGGGTCCCTTAAAGTTAACCTATAGGTCATCTGTACAGGGAGCAGGGTGTGCCCATAGGGTGTTTGTAATGTCCCAATGTTTTGGCATTCGCAAACTATGGCGAACCAGTGCTAGGATCTCGTAGTCCTTCCTTCCATATTTATTCCAGGTTCAGGACAAGGGGTGGGAAGAGAAGGTGGTCATCTGCTGAGCTATTATGACATAGGATAAAGTTCCTTAAGACTACCGGGGAAGTAGGCATTAACATCTCCAGATCACCAGACCACCAGGGCTGGTGACATTAACCTCCTAAGTCCAGGAGCTTAATGGGAATATAGTACCCTACTAGAGTGGAAGAAGGCCCACTCCAACTTTCAGATTTAGACCTTTACAGCGGTGGACCACCAGGGCTGGTGACATTTACCCTTTTACTACTCTAGACCAAGATGGAAGGTGGTAAGATACCTTAGTGGAGAGAGTTGAGATAGCAGGCCAACTCGATCTTCCCACCCCTCTACAACCATAAAATGGAAGGCAGCATTTAAACCTCCAAAACTCTGGATCATCAGGGTTGGTGGCCATTACTGGTCTACTTAAGCATCAACAACCCTGGACCACCAAGGCTGGAGACTTTAACCCTCCCTATTGCCTGAGATCACCAAGAAAGTAGGCATTTAAAGACCCACAACTGTAGACCACCAGGGCTGGTAACTATACTGCCCTAAACCAACAAGGAAGGTGGAATTTAAACTTCCACAATCCTATACCATCAGGGTTGGTGACCAATACTTTTCCTGACCACCAAAGAAGGTGACATTTAAACATCAACAACCCCGAACCACCATGGCTGGAGCCTTTAACTCCCATATTGCCTTAAACCACCAAGAAACTAGGCATTTAAACAACCACTACTCTAGACCACCAGTGCCATAAACCAACAAGGAAGGTGGTAGTTAAACCTCTACAACCCTAGGCTTGCAGGACTGTTGACATTAACCCATCTACTGCCCTCAATGGCTACCTAAAGTGACATTTAAAGCTGCACAACCCTGGAACATCAGCTCCACTGATAAAAAAGCCACCTGAAAAACATATTTTAACTTCTTAAATATTCTAGATTACCGAGGAAGCTCATTCCATTACTTCTCTAGACAATTGGGAATTAAAGAGTTATTCCCATCTTCATAAATGGGTACTGTCGGATAGAGCTTGTAAATACAAGCAAGTTTGCAATTTACTGCTTGTTAAAATTTCCAGCCGTTCTTGAAATATTAGCACATTAGACCGACCACCTCTGCGTTCTAGCTTGTAAACACTGTAGAACAAGCGTAGTGCTTACAAGTGCTTTTCTACTGAGCTTGTAAGCGCTGTTTTGAAGCTGGCTAGGATTGTTAGCGTGCGCTAGTCCCTCCTAGTTCCTTTAACGCAGCGCTTACAAGCTAGACAGCGGAGGTGGTCGGTCTCCTGGGTAACAAGGTAGAAGCAAAAGAAAAGTCTGAAGAACGGATTCAAATTTTAGCAAGCAGTAAATTGCAAAAGTGCTTGTTTTTACAAGCTCTATCCAACAATATCCATCTATATAGAGCAGAACTAACCCTTTAATCCCTCTGCTAACTAAGGCCATCAGGTAATTCTGAGTTATATAATTTAGCTTTTTTTTAATGGGATATTCCTGTGTGTATAAAGCCTCATGGGAAACACTGGTGGTCTCTTTGCGATAAAAACTAGGTCCCCAAGATTAAGGGCAATCATGTACTGTTTTACATAAAAAGGTTTTCTCTCCCCTCCCCCACCACACGATCGTAAGCTTTTCCCGCAGTCCCCCTATCTTGCACTGTGAGACCTCCATCACGACTTTTATTTGTGTGGACAATATCCCACCATCAGCAGGTGCAGCACTGGTCTCCCAGCAAGAAAGCCCCTGCCCCATTACTGGTCCACCAGCTGCCGTCCTGCTATGGCGGATGTATCCAGCACATAATTCCAGTCTGGAGCCGTCACAAAAAACTTGGCTACGTCTGGTCACCCTTCCTCTGACCCTTCCCTTGTCTTCTGATGTCTTTGTTTTGCACATGCTGTTACTCCACAGACTATGATACAAGTGGAGGCTGCAAATCTCAAGTGCTCGTTGATCCACTTTTGGGGATTTTTCACATATCTAAAATTTAAAGGGCATTTCCAATTCTAGATTCGAGCAAACTTTTTTGGAACTCCGTGTGATTTTTAATAAGTACACCCTTTATTTTCTTTTTTTGGCTAATTTCGTGACCTGTTTTCTAAGGCTACGTTCACACAGGGGAACGCACATGCAATAGATTTTCTTTCTTTTTTTTCCGAGCGAGAGGCGACAAAGTGGATCATATTTTAATAAATCTCATCCTCAAGCTGCTAAAAAGTTTACAAAATTAAAGTAATTTTATGGTTTCGGAAAACCCCTCTTTCCCGGCTGCCGATTGTTTTAAGAAAACAAATGTATCTTTACTCACCCTCCCCAGGTCCACTGCTGAGTCTCTGCCAATACTCTTGATGTCTGTTATTGTCTGCAGCACTGATGGCATGTCGACAACGCTGCAGACAATCAGTGAGCTTAGCTGCTCTGAGCGTCTGGTGCGGTTAACTTGCACAGAGCTCAGTGATTAGCTGCAGCCCTGCAGACCACAGGAGTGCCGGTGGAGACTCAGTGCCGGACCTGGGGAGGGTGAGTAAAGCTCAATTTATTTGTTTTTTTGTTTCTAAAACTGGAAAAACCCTTTAACTTGTGGAAATTTATGGTGCAGATTTTCACGGTGAATCCGTGGTAAATCCACATGTGGATCAGCCACAAAATCCATGGCCAAAAAAAATTTTGTTATATGTGAACATGCCCTAATGACAACTAATGAGAGTACTTACTAAAATTAAAATCAGATAAGCTCAAAATTTCAGATTTTCCTCAGGGGTCTAAACGCCCCCATACACATTTTGATTTCCGCAGAACCAGCTTACCATCTAATGTGTATGGACGCCTCCTGGCTTGCCCCCAAAAGACAGGCATGCCTATATACATTAGATGGCCGACCCAAGTCACAAAGTGTTCATTTGTATGGGGAGTTGAGGAAGGAGATATAGCGTTTGGCACTCCCCTGTCCTTGTGCCGCCTCTGCGGCATCTGGTTGCTTTGTGCTCTGTTTTTCGTTGTTTCGCCGCTTCCTCTCTGGCACTCAGTCTTCTATATAGAGTTTGTATGTGAAGCAGGTCCGGCCCATCATAGACAAGTGAGAAAAAAGGGAGCCTTGTGGACTTTCTGGAAAGTCAGACCCAAAAGGTGAGGAAAGTTGATGACGTTTCATTAGTGGTCAGATGGCCGAGGTGTCTGCTGTGAACTGGGCTGTCAGCGTGTGCATGAAGGTAATAATGGTCCTCTCATCCGGAAGATCTAACTTTTCTTCATTTCTATCCAAGACTACAGAGAGAAGGAAAGAAGAAGAGATCTATAGGGATTATTGCTACAAGAAATATGGTGCTGCTAACAACTACATAATGCATTTGTGGCCTTTATGTATGCAAATCAGATAAAGTACAGGGGTATAAATAGGAAAATATTATTAAAATATCTAGATATGAGACAGATAGATAGATAATAAATAGGTAATAGATAGATGATAGATAATAGATAGATGATAGATAATAGATGATAGATAATAGATAGATAATAGATAGATGATAGATAATACATAGATAATAGATAGATGATAGATAGATGATAGATAGATAATAGATAGATAATAGATAGATAATAGATAGATAATAGATAGAAGATAGATGATAGATAATAGATGATAGATAATAGATAGATAATAGATAGATAATAGATAGATGATAGATAGATAATAGATAGATAATAGATGATAGATAATAGATAGATGATAGATATATAGATAATAGATAGATAGATAATAGATAGATGATAGATAATAGATAGATAATAGATAGATAGACCTGAAAATGGCTGTCCACCAACCAGGGCCGGCTTCAGGTTTTTCTGGGCCCCGGGCGAAAGAGTCTCAGTGGGCCCCTTTAACACATACCACGATTCATGATGCAGAGATATGGGGGAGAAATATATATATATATATATATATATATATATATATATATATATAGTACAATGCAAAGATTTCACTTCTTACATTACATGAGTGATATCTATTGTAAATTCCACAATAGCTCAGAAACCGGTGAATCGCTCCACACAGAATACTGGCCCCTATATAAGGCCCCATACGGAATACTGGCCCCCATATAACGCTTCATACGGAATACTGGCCCCCATATAAGGCCCCATACGGAATACTGGCCCCCATATAATGCTTCATACGGAATACTGGCCCCCATATAAGGCTCCATACGGAATACTGGTCCCCTTATAAGGCTCCATACGGAATACTGGCCCCCATATAAGCCTCCATACGGAATACTGGCCCCCATATAAGGCCCCATACGGAATACTGGCCCCCATATAAGGCTCCATACAGAATACTGGCCCCCATATAATGCTCCATACAGGATACTGGCCCCCATATAACGCTCCATACAGGATACTGGCCCCCATATAACGCTCCATACAGAATACTGGTCCCCTTATAAAACTCCATACAGGATACTGGCCCCCATATAACTCTCCATACAGGATACCGGTCCCCTTATAACGCTCCATACAGGATACTGGCCCCCATATAATGCCGCATGCAGGCTGTTACCCCCCACATAATGCCCCATACAGGCTGTCCCCCCTTATAATGCTCCATGCAGGCTGTTACCCCCAACATAATGCCCCATAGAGCCCCCCCCCTTTTAATGCTCCATGCAGGCTGTTCCCCCCCCACATAATGCACTATGCAGGCTGCCCCCCCCCCTTTATAATGCCCCATGCAGGCTGTTCCCCACCTTATAATGCCCCATGCAGGATGTCACCCCCCACCTTCTTTATAATGCCCCATGCAGGATGTCCAGTCCCCCCTCTCTTTATAATGCTCCATGGAGGATGCCACCCCCCCCTTCCCCTTTATACTGCCCCATGCCTCCATACATTAAAAAAAAAAAATCAAATACTCACCTTCCTTCTCACTTGCTGCCGCTGCTCTGGTCTGGACTCCAGCGACGCCGGTATCTTCCCGCTCTGCGCTCCCTGTGATGGCTCAGGGGAGGGCGCGGTGTAAAGACGTCACCGCGCCCTCTGACCTGAGACGTCACAGGGAGCGCAGAGCAGGAAGACAGCTGATCTGCGGAGGCACGGGGAGAGGTAAGTATCCAGCTGCCGGGGCCCTGAGCAAGCGGCGGAGAAGGGCGGGCGCTGACACCGCTCTCCTCCGCCCATAGCCCAGCGGGGTGCGCGACCGCCAGTGGGCCCCTCTGCCTGCTCAGGGCCCCGGCATTTGCCCAGGTGCGCCGGGTGCTGACGCCGGCCCTGCCACCAACGTTCACCATCCAACCTGACGGCACTGGAGAGGATCTGCAAGGAAGAATGGCAGAGGATCCCCAAATCCAGGTGTGAAAAACTTGTTGCATCATTCCCAAGAAGACTCATGGCTGAACTAGCTCAAAAGGGGGCTTCTCCTCAATACTGAGCAAAGGGTCTGAATACTTATAAAAATGTGATATTTCAGTTTTTCTTTTTTAATAAATTTGCAAAAATTTCTACATTTCTGTTTTTTTTTCCGTCAAGATGGGATGCAGAGTGTACTTTAATGAGAAAAAAATGAACTTTTTAGAATTTACCAAATGGCTGCAATGAAACAAAGAGTGAAACATTTAAAGGGGTCTGAATACTTTCCGTACCCACTGTATAGATAGATAGATAATAGATAGATAATAGATAGATAATAGATAGATAATAGATGGATGATAGATAGATAATAGATAGATAATAGATAATACAGTGGTGGCCAAAAGTATTGGCACCCCTGCAATTCTGTCCGATAATACTCAGTTTCTTCCTGAAAATGATTACAATCACAAATTCTTTGGTATTATTATCTTCATTTAATTTGCTTGCAAGGAAAAAACACAAAAGAGAATGAAGCAAAAATCAAATCATTGATCATTTCACACAAAACTCCAAAAAAGGGCCGGAGAAAAGTATTGGCACCCTCAGCTTAATACTTGGTTGCACAACCTTTAGCCAAAATAACTGCGAACAACCACTTCCGGTAACCATCAATGAGTTTCTTACAATGCTCTGCTGGAATTGTAGACCATTCTTCTTTGGCAAACTGCTCCAGGTCCCTGATATTTGAAGGGTGCCTTCTCCAAACTGCCATTTTGAGATCTCTCCACAGGTGTTCTATGGGATTCAGGTCTGGACTCATTGCTGGCTGTAGCGCCGGCGTCCCTGCCCTCTGCTAGGCAGGGACGCTGTTCCCCTCACCCCTCTGCTCCGAGCCCAGCGTCCTCCTCCCGCTCTGCTGGCAGCGCGCGCTCCTTCCCGGCCACTGTGCTTATGTAGCGCCCCGAGGGTTCGGCCGCTACAGGGGTATTGCACCTCAGTCCAGAGGTGTGATATTCCACTCCCGGGTAAGGATGGAGTATGGACCAGGGCTCAGTTAGCTGCATGCAGCACACACACCCCATTTCCCAGGGACAGCTCAACGGTGCTCCCACTAGACAGAAGTGCAGGCACGACCGACCATGTCCCTGCTGGAGTGGGGAGGGAGGGGTGGAACACCCAGTGCTGTAGGGGCAGATAGGGGTTGGTTCCTGAGTGTAGGAAGGAGTCCATTGGTTGCTGGTCACCTGGGCTCATGGCTAAAAGGAGGTATAAAAGGTGGGCACCATCTTAGATCTAGGTTCAGTCTGTGAGGAGAGGAGAGCTGACAGGGAGCAGCAGCTCAGGCTGAGTGCTTCTCCAGAGGCAGGCCTAGGGAAGAGGCCGGGGCCTGAGAGGAGAAGGAGAAGTGGGCCTGGAGAAGAGGCCGAGGAGGAGGTGAAGGGGAGCTGAGATTCTAGCTCATCTCAGCTCCAAGAGAAAGGAACAGAAGCAGAAAGGAACTGCAAAGAATGAGAGACAGAGAAACAGAAGGGCTCAGGAACAAGAAGGTGGAAGGGACCCTAAGAACCCACGAGAATCCAGGGTGAAGGGTCAGGCAGATTAAGGGTACCGGATCCCAAGTTGGTGGAGGAGAAACAACCCTCAGCCAAAGACCGGTCGTCGTGATCATATATTGGTGCGACACCTCATCAAACCTGCTAGGAAGGCACCATATAGGACAGCGGAGGACGGGGCCCACGTTTAACCGCACAAGTCCGCGGCAGCTGGACAAAAGTGGGTCACTGGTGAGGCAGGCCAGAGAAAGGATAAAAGGGGGTCCTGTGCCATGCTCCTGAACTGCCTGGGAGTTGACCGAGCCCCACACCTGGTGGACGCAGCACGGCTCGGGCAGTCATTGCCAGCTGAAGTGACTTGGATATTAACCGTGAGTAAAGACGCTGGACTGCAGTACGTTGTCTGTGTGCTTTTTCGCTCCTCCGGCACTACCGGTACTGGGACTCTCACTACCATCACTCCCAACATCCACTACACTGCCCTGGGGCTGCACTCTTCCCGTGGGGAGTCACATCACCTCAGCTGCACCCATCATCAGCCCCAGCGGACTGCCTTGCAGCGGCGGTTCCTAATAACCGCAATCCACGGGTGGCGTAGTCGGACATTATCTAAAGCACGTAGCAGACTACCATTGGCCTGACCACCCTGAGCCGCGGGACCGGGCCGCCACCACTACTACCCCCAACGTCTCCCTATCGCCCGGTTCTGCGTGCCCCACGGCCCAGGGGGCGAGTCACTTAGGGCGCGCGCGCGCTCCCTCCCTCTTAAAGGAGGACTTCACCATATATAAGGCACCTCCTCCAAAATGGAGGTGTCCGAGCAATGTTGTTGCACTGTTCACTACTCTGCTTCAGCCCTCAGGTCCCGTTGCCAGTTACCTGCCAGATTCCTGCCAGTTTGCTGTCTGATTCCTGCCTGATATTCTGCTAGCCTGAGGTCCGACGGTCTGCCTACCGACTCCTGTCAGTCTGTCTAAGGACCAGCTTGCCCGCTCACCTGGGAGCGCACTTCTGCTACCTGCCTGCTAGCCTGAGGTCCGACGGTCTGCCCTCCAACTCCTGTCAGTCTGTCTATGGACCAGCTTGCCCGCTCACCTGGGAGCGCACATCTGCTACCTGCCTGCTAGCCTACCTGGAGGCTCCGCCGTTACGTGCTGTGACCACCTGCCATTCCAGAGACTCCTGCCCGCTCACCTGGGAGCGCACACCTGTTACCTGCCTGCTAGCCTACCTGGAGGCTCCGCCGTCACGTGCTGTGACCACCTGCCATTCCAGAGACTCTCGCTTGCTCACCTGGGAGCACACATCTACCATCTGCCTGCTAGCCTACCTGGAGGCTCTGCCATCACAGGTCGTACCTACCCTTTACCCAGAGACTGCCCCGGTCACTTGCCGTGACCTCCTGCCCGTTCATCCAGAGACTGCCCCGGTCACTTGCCGTGACCTCCTGCCCGTTCATCCAGAGACTGCCCCGGTCACTTGCCGTGACCTCCTGCCCGTTCATCCAGAGACTGCCCCGGTCACTTGCCATGACCTCCTGCCCGTTCATCCAGAGACTGCCCCGGTCACTTGCCGTGACCTCCTGCCCGTTCATCCAGAGACTGCCCCGGTCACTTGCCGTGACCTCCAGCCCGGGAATCTTATTTCACAGGCCCTGGTAGAAAAATACCGCATTCCCACCAAACCTCTGGCTATACCATTATCTGTCGCTGCTGTGGATGGGGGCCTCTTACCACGTCCCATCCAACTCATCACCGAATCCGTAACTCTGCAGGTGGGAATGCTGCATTCTGAGAGCATCTCTTTTCATGTTCTGCCTGGACTCTCTCACGCCCTCTTACTAGGTCTACCTTGGCTCCAGAGACATGCACCCGTGCTTGACTGGCAGACCGGAGAAGTCCTTCGCTGGGGACAGGACTGTCATAAGACTTGTTTGGTTCCTGTTCATCCCGCCCGTCCTTCTCCTACCCCAACTAATCTACCTAGACTTCCGATTCCCTATTGGTCATTTGCTGATGTCTTTAATAAAAAGGAGACAGAGACATTACCCCCTCATAGACCATACGACTGTCCTATCGACCTGTTACCCGGTACTACGCCTCCCCGTGGGCGTATTTACCCATTGTCCGCTGCTGAGACCCGGTCGATGTCCGAATATATTGAGGAGAATTTGGCAAGGGGATTCATCCGGAAATCTACCTCCCCGGCGGGAGCAGGCTTCTTTTTCGTAAAAAAGAAGGACGGCTCTCTCCGTCCCTGTATAGACTATAGAGGCCTTAACCAGATCATGGTGAAGAATAAGTACCCCCTTCCGCTCATTCCAGAATTATTTGATCGTCTGAGGGGGGCTAGAATCTTCACCAAACTGGACCTCCGTGGGGCGTACAACCTGGTCCGTATCCGTCAAGGGGATGAATGGAAGACTGCATTCAACACCCGGGACGGCCACTATGAATATCTGGTAATGCCCTTTGGTCTCTGTAACGCTCCTACCGTCTTTCAAGAGTTGGTCAATGACATCTTCCGGGACCTTCTCTACTCCTGCGTAGTGGTGTACCTGGAAGACATCTTGGTCTTCTCTCCGGATCTCCAGACTCACCGGAGAGACGTTCGTCAGGTCCTGCTCAGGCTCAGGCAGAATCACCTCTTCGCTAAATATGAGAAGTGCCTCTTTGAGCAGACCTCACTTCCGTTTTTGGGCTACATTATTTCTCAGACCGGCCTTCGAATGGATCCAGAGAAACTGTCTGCCATCGAGAAATGGCCCCGACCGGAGGGGTTGAAGGCCATTCAGCGGTTCCTGGGCTTCGCCAACTACTACCGCCTCTTCATTCCGCACTTCTCTTCCCGGACTGCCCCAATTTCCGCGCTCACCCGTAAGGGCACTAATCCCAGAGAGTGGCCGCCCGAAGCAGAGGAGGCCTTTCTTTCCTTAAAACAGGCCTTCTCTTCCGCCCCGGTGCTGCATCGCCCAGATGGCAACAAGCAGTTCTTCCTGGAGGTTGACGCCTCCTCCTCTGGAGCCGGAGCGGTACTTACCCAAAAATCATCTTCCGGGAGAATGGTAACTTGTGGCTTCTTCTCCAAACTCTTCTCCTCTTCTGAGCGCAACTATTCCATAGGAGATCGAGAGTTATTGGCCATCAAGCTGGCATTGGAGGAGTGGCGTTACCTGCTCGAAGGGGCTCTTCACCAGGTAATAATTTACACTGACCACAAGAACTTGGCTTACCTCCAGCATGCCCAGACACTTAACCCGCGCCAAGCTCGGTGGTCCTTGTTTTTTGCTCGCTTTGATTTTATTCTTCATTTTCGCCCGGCTGACAAAAACATCAAGGCGGACGACTTGTCCCGATCCTTTCTGGTGTCTGATCTCGAGGAGGAACCAAAACACATCATCGATCTCGCCAGAGTAATGCAGGTGGCTCCCGTGAGTCTAAATCGTCTCCCTCCCGGTAAGACGTTCGTATCAGTACCTGATCGGGAGAAGATCCTACACTGGGGTCACTCGTCTAAACTAGCTGGCCACGCCGGTCAGAAAAAGACCCTCCAGCTTATTACCCGGCACTACTGGTGGCCTACCCTGCACAAGGACGTAATAGACTTTGTTTCTGCCTGTGTGTCCTGCGCCCGCAACAAGGTTCCGAGACATCTGCCAGCCGGTCGCCTCCTTCCGCTCCCAGTACCTGCTGCCCCCTGGCAGCATATAGCAATGGACTTTATAACTGATCTCCCCGTCTCTGCCGGTTGTACAGTCATTTGGGTGGTCGCTGACCGCTTTTCCAAGATGGCTCATTTCGTTCCCCTGCCAGGCCTCCCGTCTGCACCCGAGCTGGCTAAAGACTTTATCCGCCACATCTTCCGTCTTCATGGCCTGCCCCTCCACATCGTGTCGGATCGTGGGGTACAGTTCACCTCACGCTTCTGGAGAGCCACTTGTAAACTGCTAGACGTCACCCTGGACTTCTCCTCCGCTTACCACCCACAGTCTAATGGTCAAGTGGAGTGGATCAATCAGAACCTGACCAGTTACCTCCGGCACTTCGTTAATGCCCACCATTCAGACTGGGTGGATCTCCTGCCATGGGCCGAATTTTCTTACAACAATCACGAGAGCGAATCTTCCTCCAAATCCCCGTTTTTTGTTGTCTTCGGTCAGCATCCTCGGATCCCATTTCCCGTCTTCACCTCGGTGGACAATCCGGCTGCGGAATCTCTTGTTAACAAATTTTCCTCCATATGGGAGAGTACCCGATCCGCACTCCTTCTGTCATCCGAGCGTATGAAAAGACATGCTGACAAAAAACGTCTGGATCCTCCTCAATTCCGTCCAGGGGATAAGGTCTGGCTCTCGTCCAAGTATGTCCGGCTCAAGATTCCTTCCTATAAGTTAGGGCCTCGGTTCATCGGTCCTCTGGAGGTCATCAGTCAGATTAACCCGGTGGCCTATAAATTGAAACTCCCGGCCAACTTGCGGATCCCTAACTCCTTCCATGTATCTCTCCTCAAACCTGTGGTACTTAACTCTTTTTCCAAGTCTACAGGTACGCCTCCTGCTCCAGTTTCCGCTGAAAACGAATTTGAGGTAGAGAACATTCTGGCCACCAAAAGGGTAAGAGGGAAGACCTTTTTTCTAGTAGATTGGAAGGGGTTTGGTCCTGAAGAGAGAAAGTGGGAGCCCCGGGAGAACATCCATGCCCCTCTCATCCTAGCTAAATTTCTCTCTGGCCTAAAAAAGGGGGGGCCTAAAGGGGGGGGTACTGTAGCGCCGGCGTCCCTGCCCTCTGCTAGGCAGGGACGCTTTTCCCCTCACCCCTCTGCTCCGAGCCCGGCGTCCTCCTCCCGCTCTGCTGGCAGCGCTCGCTCCTTCCCGGCCACTGTGCTTAGGGCGCGCGCGCGCTCCCTCCCTCTTAAAGGGGCCGCGCGCGCCGTCCTAAGGAGTCCCCGGCCAATGGTCGGAGGACTTCACCATATATAAGGCACCTCCTCCAAAATGGAGGTGCCCAAGCAATGTTGTTGCACTGTTCACTACTCTGCTTCAGCCCTCAGGTCCCGTTGCCAGTTACCTGCCAGATTCCTGCCAGTTTGCTGTCTGATTCCTGCCTGATATTCTGCTAGCCTGAGGTCCGACGGTCTGCCTACCGACTCCTGTCAGTCTGTCTAAGGACCAGCTTGCCCGCTCACCTGGGAGCGCTCCTCTGCTACCTGCCTGCTAGCCTGAGGTCCGACGGTCTGCCCTCCAACTCCTGTCAGTCTGTCTATGGACCAGCTTGCCCGCTCACCTGGGAGCGCACATCTGCTACCTGCCTGCTAGCCTACCTGGAGGCTCCGCCGTTACGTGCTGTGACCACCTGCCATTCCAGAGACTCCTGCCCGCTCACCTGTGAGCGCACACCTGTTACCTGCCTGCTAGCCTACCTGGAGGCTCCGCCGTCACGTGCTGTGACCACCTGCCATTCCAGAGACTCTCGCTTGCTCACCTGGGAGCACACATCTACCATCTGCCTGCTAGCCTACCTGGAGGCTCTGCCATCACAGGTCGTACCTACCCTTTACCCAGAGACTGCCCCGGTCACTTGCCGTGACCTCCTGCCCGTTCATCCAGAGACTGTCCCGGTCACTTGCCGTGACCTCCTGCCCGTTCATCCAGAGACTGCCCCGGTCACTTGCCGTGACCTCCTGCCCGTTCATCCAGAGACTGCCCCGGTCACTTGCCGTGACCTCCTGCCCGTTCATCCAGAGACTGCCCCGGTCACTTGCCGTGACCTACAGCCCGTTCACTCAGAGACTGTCCCGGTCACCTGCTGTGACTGCCTGCCCGTATTCCCTGGTCGCCACCCGCTCCCTTACAAGGACCGCCCCCTTGTATAGTAGCTCAGAGGTTCCGCCTCCCAGACCCGTTACACTGGCCACCTTAGAAGTCTCCAGTGCTTTCTCTCAAACCATTTTATAGTGCTTTTGGAAGTGTGTTTTGGGTCATTGTCCAGCTGGAAGACCCATGACCTCTGAGGGAGACCCAGCTTTCTCACACTGGGCCCTACATTATGCTGCAAAATTTGTTGGTAGTCTTCAGACTTCATAATGCCATGCACACGGTCAAACAGTCCAGTGCCAGAGGCAGCAAAGCAACCCCAAAACATCAGGAAACCTCCGCCATGTTTGACTGTAGGGACCGTGTTCTTTTCTTTGAATGCCTCTTTTTTTTCCTGTACACTCTATGTTGATGCTTTTTCCCAAAAAGCTCTACTTTTGTCTCATCTGACCAGAGAACATTCTTCCAAAACGTTTTAGGCTTTCTCAGGTAAGTTTTAGCAAACTCCAGCCTGGCTTTTTTATGTCTCATGGTAAGAAGTGGGGTCTTCCTGGGTATCCTACCATACAGTCCCTTTTCATTCAGACGCCGACGGATAGTATGGGTTGACACTGTTGTACCCTCGGACTGCAGTGCAGCTTGAACTTGTTTGGATGTTAGTCGAGGTTCTTTATCCACCATCCGCACAATCTTGCGTTGAAATCTCTCATCAATTTTTCTTTTCCGTCCACATCTAGGGAGGTTAGCCACAGTGCCATGGGCTTTAAACTTCTTGATGACACTGCGCACGGAAGACACAGGAACATTCAGGTCTTTGGAGATGGACTTGTAGCCTTGAGATTGCTCATGCTTCCTCACAATTTGGTTTCTCAAGTCCTCAGACAGTTCTTTGGTCTTCTTTCTTTTCTCCATGCTCAATGTGGTACACACAAGGACACAGGACAGAGGTTGAGTCAACTTTAATCCATGTTAACTGGCTGCAAGTGTGATTTAGTTATTGCCAACACCTGTTAGGTGCCACAGGAAAGTTACAGGTGCTGTTAATTACACGAATTAGAGAAGCATCAAATGATTTTTCAAACAGTGTCAATACTTTTGTCCACCCCCTTTTTTAGGTTTGGTGTGGAATTATATCCAATTTGGCTTTAGGACAACTCTTTTGGTGTTTTTTCATTGAAGACAAATTAAATGAAGATAATAATACCAAAGAATTTGTGATTGCAATCATTTTCAGGAAGAAACTGAGTATTATCTGACAGAATTGCAGGGGTGCCAATACTTTTGGCCACCACTGTAGATAGATAATAGATAGATAATAGATGATAGATAGATAGATAGATAATAGATAGAAAATAGATAATAGATAGATAATAGATAGGTAGATAATAGATGATAGATAATAGATAGATGATAGATGATAGATAATAGATAGATGATAGATAGATAATAGATAGATGATAGATGATAGATAGATAATAGATAGAAAATAGAAAGATAATAGATAGATAGATAATAGATAGATGATAGATAATAGATAGATAATAGATAGATGATAGATAATAGATAGATAATAGATATATGATAGATAATAGATAATAGATAGATGATAGATAGATAATAGATCGATAATAGATAAATAATAGATAGATAATATATAGATAGATGATAGAAAATAGAAAGATAATAGATAGATAGATAGATAATAGATAGATGATAGATAATAGATAGATAATAGATAGATGATAGATAATAGATAGATAATAGATATATGATAGATAATAGATAGATGATAGATAGATAATAGATCGATAATAGATAAATAATAGATAGATAATATATAGATAGATAATAGATAATAGATAGATAATAGATAGATAATAGATAGATAGATAATAGATAGATAATAGATATATAGATAATAGATGATAGATAATAGATAGATGACAGATAATAGATAGATAATAGATAGATAATAGATAGATGATAGATAATAGATAGATAATAGATAGTTGATAGATGATAGATAATAGATGGATGATAGATGATAGATTATAGATAGATAATATATAGATGATAGATATATAATAGATAGATGATAGATAGATGATAGATAATAGATAGATAGAAAATAGATAGATGATAGATAGATATTAGATAGATAATAGATAGATGATAGATAATAGATAGATAATAGATAGATGATAGATAATAGATAATAGATAGATGATAGATGATAGATAGATAATAGATAGATAATAGATAGATAAATAATAGATAGATGATAGATAATAGATAGATGATAGATAGATAGATAATAGATATATGATAGATAATAGATAGATGATAGATAGATAGATAATAGAGAGATAATAGATAGATGATAGATATTAGATAGATAATAGACAGATGATAGATAGATAATATATAGATAATAGATAGATGATAGAAAGATGATAGATAGATAATAGATAGATAGATAATAGATAGATGATAGATAGATAATAGATCGATGATAGATAGATGATAGATAGATAATAGATAGATAGATAATAGATAATAGATAGATTAATAGATGATAGATAATAGATAGATGATAGATAATAGATAGATAATAGATAGATGATAGATAATAGATAGATAATAGATAGATGATAGATAATAGATAGATAATAGATAGATGATAGATATATAATAGATATATAATAGATAATAGATAGACAATAGATAGATATTAGATAATAGATAGATAATAGATAGATGATAATAGATAGATAATAGATAGTGTTGAGCGAGCACTAAAATGCTCGGGTGCTCGAAGCTCGGGCCGAGCTCACCGTGATACTCGGGTGCTCGACCCGAGCAACGAGCCCAATGTTAGTCTATGGGAGACCCGAGCATTTTTGCGGCGGCACCCCCGGCAGTCTTTTAAAAACCTAACAAGTGCCCAAAACGATAGTGACAGTGCTCAAATGACATGGGGACGGCATGGGGATCACCCCAGGAAGCATTTCTGACCCCCAGGTCACTGCTGTCAACAACGTGGTCAGAGGTATTAAGCCACTTTTAAGGGCTCACAATAAAATGTTCAAAAACGAAACTGAAACTGTTTTCCTGTGAAATATGTTAAGGAACATCCTTTCCAGGGTAAAGACTTGTGTATAATGTAAAATAAATAACCCCCCAAAAAATACTCCTCCACACCTTGGGCTATGTTCACAAGTAGCATTTTTTATGCTTTTTGCACTTTTGCATTGCTTTCAACCGTGACAAATGCGTTCACCGGGAAATGTCATTTTAACATTTTACAACCTTATCTGGCCATGTGCTGTGTGACACATGCATACAGTGCTGAAAAGACATGGGAACAGCATGGGGAAGACCCCTGGAAGCATCTCTGACACCCAGGTCACTGCATAAAAGTGTGCCCATCAGAAGTGATCCTTGCCGCATCAGAAGATGCAGACTTACAACTATCCACGTGCAAGTCCTTGTCCCAGGGCAGTGTTCATTTGTACCTCCCCCATTCCTTGCAATGCAAGCGCAAATATGCAGCCAACCACCCACCCACCCCCAGGCTGCAATACCATACTGCTTGCTTGCACTTGAAATTGGGTCTTTTAGGTATGTGGAGGCGGAATCTGGCCACCACGTCATGGCTGCGTTGGCGGCCTAGTATCCATACTCGGTCTCCAGCCGCCCCGCGGCCGGGTGTCCACACACGGTCCCCAGCCGCCTGGGGGCAGCTAGGTGTCCATAAACGGTCCCCAGCCGCCCCTATTTCTCCTTGGAACATCCCCCACACACTTTTCTTAGCCCGGCCTGCTTTAGGGCAGCATTGGACGAGCCCACCAGAGACCCAGACTCCTCCGGTGGGCCCTGGCTTCTCCATCAGGGGAGTTGAGAGTGCCAAGGTGAGGAGCATGATGATGATGATAGAAGTTAGCATCTGCTTTGTTTTCTTGGAATGCAAGCGCATGTATGTGTAGCACCCTGAGGATTCGGCTGCTACAGGGGTATTGCACCTCAACCCAGAGGTGTGATATTCCACTCCCGGGCAAGGATGGAGAGTGGAACTGAGCTCGGTAGGCTGCATGCACTACACACATCCCATTTCCGAGTAGCAGACCGACGGTACTCCCACTTAGAAATGTGCAGGTACGACCGAGTCTGTTCCTGGCTGGAGTGGGAGGGGGGTGGTACATCCCAAGTAGTGTAGGGGCAGATAGGGGGAGCAGCCTGGGTAAAGATAGGAGCTCATTGGGTGCTGGTCACCTGAGCTCACACATAGAGGGTGTATATAAGGTGGGCACCAACTAAGAACAGGGTCAGATGCAGAGAACAAGTCAGTTGGAGACAGCAAGACAGCTGCAGAGGAGCAGACAGCAAGCAGAGAGGAAGTCAGCCTGCAGCAAGAGAGAGACCCTGAGTGAGAGAGGAGCAGAGAAGGAGTACCCAGAGGGGAAAACAGAGAGGACCCAAGAACCCAAATTAAAGCACCGGGTGAGGAGTCGGCACAGGGTACCGGATCCCAAGCTGGTGGGGGCAGAAAACACACCCTAGCCAGAGACCGGAGACCGTGGGCAGCGTTTGCCACGGTCACCCATCACATCCACCCCGAAGGCACACCACATGAAGGGTCAGGGAACCAAAGGCCAAGGGTGTCCCAACAGAAGGCCCGAGGGAGCTGGACCTAGGTGGATCACTGGTGGGGACGGCCAGAGAACGGGACAGAAGGAGAGCTCAGGGCCACGCTCCGGACTTGTTTGGGGGTTGGCTGGATCCAGGACCTGGTGGACGCAGCACGGCTCGGGTGGTCACTCGAAGCTGGAGTGACCAGTACAACATCTGCAGTAAGTAAACACCCTTAACTGCACAACCCGACTCTGTCTTCATTGCCGTCTGCACTGCACCACCACAACCCCCATCCTCTGCACCTGTCCCCCCTGAGGCTATACCCCTCCCGTTGGGGGTTATCCCACCAAGCTGCGCACCCACCATCAGCCTCAGCGGACCCTGCTGCAGCGGCGGCCACAGTGACCGCATCACAACGGGTGGCGTAGTCGACACAAAAGAACTCTTAATAACATCTGTAGGACTGCCACATAACACTGAGCTTGACGCCCTGGGCACGGGCCGGGTCACAGCCGCTCGGAGACTACAACCCCCCATCTGATCCGGTGCCGGGTATTCCCCTCAAAAAGGAATATGTCCCAGGGGGCGCGTCAACTTTGGCGTAGTCGGCAGGATTACGTGCCCGCAACACCCGGGTACTGCGTGCCTGAAGAAAAGTGCAAGTTTACCTCAGAAAGAAGTCTCCCGACGGTTCCGGAGGGTCCACGCCATCGGACCCCATCACAGGTCGTTTCCCGCCGATTGTCCGCCATTTCCAGCTTGTTCCCGCCATCTGCAGAGTTTCCCGCCACTGGGCGACGCTTCCCGCCAAATCCGAAGATTTCCCGCCTTGGAAGAGCAGCGGACGCCATTATGGGCGTGCCAAAGGAGGGCAGGAGGCCGCCTCCCATCGTGGGCCGGGACAGAAAATGGCGCCAAAAGTGGAAACCGCCCCCACCAACAGAGACTGTGATGCTAGAGGTGTCTGTCAGCGTGAAAGAACTGCCCCTGGAGCTGACAGTCACCGAGTTGCCCCGGGACCGCCCTCGAAGTGGGAGGAGACGAAAGAAAAGAGCGAAGATGGGTGCCGCCTGGAGCAGTCTGGAGCGAGCGCACCCGGAGGCAAGAAGTCTAACAAGGAGTAGCGGAGGAGCTTACCCGGATATGGAGAGAAAGCAGAACAGCACCGGCCCGCTGGCCAGGAGTCTGCTAGAGACCAAGGAAGAAGAGCAGAGCAGCACCGACCCGTTGGTCAGGAGCCTGCTAGACACCACGACCCCACTAGGCCTAGTGGAGGTCCTAGCACAGCTCCCCCGAGACCGGGAGTGTGCCCAGACTGCCCTGGAGGGCCTCGCACGGAGGATGGCCCGGGTACAGCGCGAGATATTGGCGGAATGGAGCCGGGAGATGGCCCAGCAAGCTGAGACCAGTCAACGGAGCACGCTACCCTGGAAGAGGAAACAGACCGCCTCTGAGGATGGCGCGGGAGGACCAAAGGCCGAAGACGGCGCCGAGAAGGGAGCCGAACGCATGGAGGCAGGTAAAGGGGACGCCTATACCCCAAGCCGGGAAACCGCCCACCTGCCCCAGCTCCCTGTCGCAGAGCCCGAAAGTCCCCCTGCTGTGCCCGTAGCCGCCATGTCACCGCTATGGACTAGGCCCCGACCGGAAGCCGCCGCAGCGACCCCTGTGACGTCACGCGCCTCGACCCGGAGTGTGACAAAGCAGGAAATACCACCAGCCTGGTCGCAAGGCCTAGTACCCCCGGGCGCCGCATCACCAACAGCGCCCCCTACCTCCGCGGAGCCTCCGGCCTGGCCGCAAGGCCAGGTAGCCCAGGGCGCCGCCGTCCTAACGGTGCCCTTCACCTTCCAGGTGCCCCAGGCCTGGCCGCAAGGCCTGGGCAACCTGGGCGCCACCACCACCGCGCCCGCGCCCGTAAAACCTAGGGTGCCACACCTGGGGGAGGACTTGTTCAGCCAGCTCACATGGCCGGACGGGCGGCCCTTCATCTGGCCCGAAGAATACCATGAGCTGGAACGGCAGCAGAGACTAAGACCCCTGGATGAACCCCTGATTCCGGCTCCGAAGCCCGTGGCACGGATCTCGCCCCCGCTAGCGGAAGCACAGTTTGAGTGGGACCCCACCGGAGAAGATCTAATGGGGTTCACTCAGGAAACTAGGGCAGCTGCAGCAGAGCGTGCTGAGTGTTGCCGACAGCAGCTCGAAGAGTTTGCGAGGGAGCGGAGAGAGAGGCGGGTCCGGGAACAACAGGCCCAAATACGGAGTGCCGAGCAGAAGAGCCGGACCAGGAGGGACCCCCGTGCAGCGCATTGTCCCCGCACCATCGGGACAGTGATCAAGTTCAACCAGCAGCATGGGTGGGGCTTCATCAGAGACAACAACACCCCCGGCGACGTCTTTGTCACGCGCAGAGACGTGGAGTCCCATCTGCCGGAGGGGCACAGAGGTCGTGACCTCTACATCGGAGATGAGGTCACCTTTACCCGGCACAAGTGTGCCAAAGGACCTTATGCCCTCCACGTACACCGCCTGACGGAGGAGGAGTTGCAGTGCGAGGAGGAGGAGCAAGAGGACCCGGACGGGTCTGAAGCTACAATCAGTTACAAGCAAAGAGCAGGAGGAAGACGCCGTTGAGTGCGGCAGAGCAGGTGATGTAAATAGTTACCCGACCGGGTACAAAGAAACTGTTGCTACATATATATAGTCCCCGTTGGGACCAGCATGAGTGTACTTTTTACCCGTTATTCCGTAATCCATACCAGGCTGAGGACTGTGAGCAGCCATTCCCTTCCCTTTACCTGGCCGAGGACTGGGAGCGGCCAACTTCCCCTGTATATAGTTGCGCTTCCTAAAGCGCCCCCTACTGGTTTTATAGGAAAACCATTTTTCTAGAAAGACTGTCGCACTGTACCCGGTCACACGTTGCACAGTGACCGGAGGAGGAGCCAGAGGCGACGAGAATGTTTTATTTGCTAATATATGTTGTTTTATATGTTTAGGAAAAAAAAAAAAAAAATGTATGTTTGGTGTTTATGTCTTACAGCCCGAGGACGTGCTGTGATTTACCAGGGGGGAATGTAGCACCCTGAGGATTCGGCTGCTACAGGGGTATTGCACCTCAACCCAGAGGTGTGATATTCCACTCCCGGGCAAGGATGGAGAGTGGAACTGAGCTCGGTAGGCTGCATGCACTACACACATCCCATTTCCGAGGAGCAGACCGACGGTACTCCCACTTAGAAATGTGCAGGTACGACCGAGTCTGTTCCTGGCTGGAGTGGGAGGGGGGTGGTACATCCCAAGTAGTGTAGGGGCAGATAGGGGGAGCAGCCTGGGTAAAGATAGGAGCTCATTGGGTGCTGGTCACCTGAGCTCACACATAGAGGGTGTATATAAGGTGGGCACCAACTAAGAACAGGGTCAGATGCAGAGAACAAGTCAGTTGGAGACAGCAAGACAGCTGCAGAGGAGCAGACAGCAAGCAGAGAGGAAGTCAGCCTGCAGCAAGAGAGAGACCCTGAGTGAGAGAGGAGCAGAGAAGGAGTACCCAGAGGGGAAAACAGAGAGGACCCAAGAACCCAAATTAAAGCACCGGGTGAGGAGTCGGCACAGGGTACCGGATCCCAAGCTGGTGGGGGCAGAAAACACACCCTAGCCAGAGACCGGAGACCGTGGGCAGCGTTTGCCACGGTCACCCATCACATCCACCCCGAAGGCACACCACATGAAGGGTCAGGGAACCCAAGGCCAAGGGTGTCCCAACAGAAGGCCCGAGGGAGCTGGACCTAGGTGGATCACTGGTGGGGACGGCCAGAGAACGGGACAGAAGGAGAGCTCAGGGCCACGCTCCGGACTTGTTTGGGGGTTGGCTGGATCCAGGACCTGGTGGACGCAGCACGGCTCGGGTGGTCACTCGAAGCTGGAGTGACCAGTACAACATCTGCAGTAAGTAAACACCCTTAACTGCACAACCCGACTCTGTCTTCATTGCCGTCTGCACTGCACCACCACAACCCCCATCCTCTGCACCTGTCCCCCCTGAGGCTATACCCCTCCCGTTGGGGGTTATCCCACCAAGCTGCGCACCCACCATCAGCCTCAGCGGACCCTGCTGCAGCGGCGGCCACAGTGACCGCATCACAACGGGTGGCGTAGTCGACACAAAAGAACTCTTAATAACATCTGTAGGACTGCCACATAACACTGAGCTTGACGCCCTGGGCACGGGCCGGGTCACAGCCGCTCGGAGACTACAACCCCCCATCTGATCCGGTGCCGGGTATTCCCCTCAAAAAGGAATATGTCCCAGGGGGCGCGTCATATGTAGTAGCGGCTAGGCCTGAGGTGGTTAGCGTTTTGGCGCATATCCTACCTCCTCCGAGGATTGCTGGATGTTTTCCTGCTACTATCCCAGTTCTATGACTCCAGTTAAAACAAAGCTTCAGGTGATGAATGATGGATGAGGTGGTGGCAAAGGAGAAAGAGCAGGAGGAACAGGGACCATTCACATCAATATCAGGCCAGTCAACCACATATGTCTTGTAGGATATGTTTCTGTAACAAAGGAGCGGTTCGGCTACACAATTATAGGGCATACAGAGAGTGCAATGCCTACCAAAAATTTTGAGGCACTCCAATGCCCCTTGGAAATGACATGGAGGTCAGAGGGCCTTAACTAAACCAATTTTTCCATTTATAGCAACTATGTCTCCTGTACACTGTTGGCCTAAGCAGTGAATGGAAGGCTTTCCAAAAATTATGAGGAACTGCAATGCCCCTTGAAACAGACGTGGATTACAGCGTACTAAGAACCTTCTACCCATTATTGGGGAGTGGGTCTCCCTTAGTTTTCGCCTTTGCATTGAAAAGCAAAAGCTGACTAAAATTAGGAGGAAATACAATGCCCATTGGAAGAGTCGTGGAGGTTAGAGGTAATTAAAAACAACATTTCAGTGCCCCTTGGAAGAGCTGTGGAGTTCAGAGTGGCTTAAGAAGACGCTTTTAATGCCCCTTTGAAGAGACGTGGAGGTCACAGTAGCTTAACAAGACGGATTTAATGCCGCTCGGAAAAGTGGTGGAGGTCGCAGTAGCTTAACAAGATGGTTTTAATGCCCCTTACAAGAGCGAAACAGTACAGCATCTTAAAAACATTATTCCCATTATTGGGGAGTGTGTCTCCCATAGTCTTTGCTTATGCCTTCCAAGCAAAAGCTGCCAAAAATTAGGACGGAGCAACTTGCAATGCCCCTTACAAGAGCCATGCAGTACAGCATATTACAAACATTATTCCCATTATTGGGGAGTGGGTCTCCCATAGTATTTGCTTATGCCTTCCAAGCAAAAGCTGCCAAAAATTAGGACGGAGGAACTTGCAATGCCCCTTACAAGAGCCATGCAGTACAGCATATTACAAACATTATTCCCATTATTGGGGAGTGGGTCTCCCATAGTATTTGCTTATGCCTTCCAAGCAAAAGCTGCCAAAAATTAGGACGGAGGAACTTGCAATGCCCCTTACAAGAGCCATGCAGTACAGCATATTACAAACATTATTCCCATTATTGGGGAGTGGGTCTCCCATAGTATTTGCTTATGCCTTCCAAGCAAAAGCTGCCAAAAATTAGGACGGAGGAACTTGCAATGCCCCTTACAAGAGCCATGCAGTACAGCATATTACAAATATTATTCCCATTATTCTGGAGTGTGTCTCCCGTAGTCTTTGCTTATGCCTTCCAAGCAAAAGCTGCAAAAAATTAGGACGGAGGAACTTGCAATGCCCCTTACAAGAGCCATACAGTACAGCATATTACAAGCATTATTCCCATTATTGGGGAGTGTGACTCCCATAGTCTTTGCTTATGCCTTCCAAGCAAAAGCTGCCAAAAATTAGGACGGAGGAACTTGCAATGCCCCTTACAAGAGCTATGCAGTACAGCATATTACAAATATTATTCCCATTATTGGGGAGTGTGTCTCCCATAGCTTTTGCTTATGCCTTCCAAGCAAAAGCTGCCTAAAATTAGGAGGAAATGCAATGCCCGTTCAAAGAGTCGTGGAGGTTAGAGTTAATTAAACACAACATTTCAATGCCCCTTGGAAGAGCTGTGGAGTTCAGAGTGGTTTAACAAGATGCTTTTAATGCCCCTCAGAAAAGTGGTGGAGGTCACAGTAGCTTAACAAGATGCTTTTAATGTCCCTCAGAAGAGACGTGGAGGTCCCAGTAGCTTAACAAGACGGTTTTAATGCCCCTCGGAAAAGTGGTGGAGGTCATAGTAGCTTAACAAGATGCTTTTAATGCCCCTCGGAAAAGTGGTGGAGGTCGCAGTAGCTTAACAAGACTCTTTTAATGCCCCTTACAAGAGCCATACAGTACAGCATCTTAAAAATATTATTCCCATTATTGGGGAGTGGGTCTCCCACAGTCTTTGCTTATGCCTTCCAAGCAAAAGCTGACAAAAATAAGGACGGAGGAACTTTCAATAATGGCAACACGGACCATGGTCACCCTGGTGGTATAGTGGTGGTGGAGGCTGAGGATAAGGAGAAGAACATAAAACAGCCGAAATGAGGAAGCGTATACCCATGTGTGGGTGTGAAGCGGTGCATGTGAATACACCTCCCGAAATAACACAGTGGATTTGACTTTATGTTACTCTGCTGTCATTTGGTGGTGATGAGAAGTCTGGCCCAATCCAGCCCTTGTTCATTTTGATAAGTGTCAGCTTGTCAGCATTGTCAGTTGACAGGCGAGTGCGCTTATCAGTTATAATTCCCCCAGCGTCACTAAAAACACGCTCCGATAACACACTAGCGGCAGGGCAGGCCAGGACCTACAAGGCGTACAGAGCGAGTTCATTCCAAGTGTCCAGCTTGGATACTCAATAATTAAAAGGCACAGAGGAATCACGGAGGACGCTGGTACGGTCGGCAAGGTACTCCCTCACCATCTTTTGAAACTTTCCACTTCTTGTGAGAGTACCCCGTGCCTCAGGGCCTGTAAGCTGGGCGGGTCTCAGAAAACTGTCCCCGAATGTTGACAGTGTTCCCCTGCCTCTGCTGGATTGGAGTTGCCTCTCTCTCGCTTGTACGCCTTGGTTGGTCAACGAACTGTGACCTCTGCCGCTAGCGTGTTCAGATGGGAATTTTTTTAACAGTTCTGCAGCAAAGGCCTTCTGGTACTGCCCCATTTTTTTAGACCTCTCCACCTCAGGAGTAAGAGAGTAAGAGAGTGAAAGTTCTCCTTGAAGCGGGGGGTCTAAAAGTGTCACCAACAAGTAATGACTGTCACCCAACATTTTGACAACGCGAAGGTCACAGTTAAGGCAGCGTAACATAAAGTCAGCCATGCGTGCCAGACTGGTAACGGGCAAGACTTCCGTTTCCTCACCAAGATGACGACTGACCATGCTCTCCTCCTCCTCCTCCTCCTCATCCTCCCCCCTGTCCTCAGGCCACCCACGCTGAACCGATGGTATGACAGTTGTACAGGTACTACCGTCTACAGCGCATGAAACAAGCTCCTGTTCTTCCTCCTCCTCCACCTCCTCCTTCTCCTCTCCCTCATTGTCCCCCAATGCACGTTGGGATGAGATGAGGCTGGGCTGTGTGTAATCGACCGCTACGGCTTCTTGATCCATCTCATCATACTCTGGCTGCAATGCCTCCTCTTTAATTCTCTGCAGAGAGCGTTGCAAAAGACAGACAAGTGGAATGCTGACGCTAATGATGGCGCCACTCACCATCTTGGTGGACTCCTCAAAGTTTGTCAAGATGGTACATATGTCAGACATCCAGGTCCACTCCTGAGGTCTTATGTGTGGAGTCTGACCTGAATATCGACGGATTTGTTGCAGCTGGTACTCAACAACTGCTCACTTCTGCTTACAAATCCTTTGCAACATGTGGAGAATAGAGTTCCAACGTGTGGGGACATCACACACCAGTCGGTGTGACGGAAGCTGCAAACGCTGCTGCAACACAGCAAGGGCGGCGGAAGCTGTAGCCGACTTACGAAAATGAGCTGACAGGCGGCGTACTTTGACGAGCAGATCTGGCAACTCGGGGTACGATTTAAGAAACCGCTGAACCACGAGGTTAAGCACATGAGCCAGGCATGGTACGTGTGTAATCTCGCCTCGCCTCAGAGCCGCCACCAGGTTACGGCCATTGTCACACACGACCATGCCGGGATGTAGATTCAGCGGTCTCAGCCACAGATCTGCCTGCTCTTTCACAGCTGTCCACAACTCACAAGCAGTGTGAGGTTTCTCACCTAACCTTATGAGTTTCAGCACAGCCTGTTGCCGCTTGGCGGAGGCAGTACTGCAGTGCTTCCAGCTTGTAACTGATGTGGTGATATCTGAGATGGAGGCTGAACATGAGGAGGAGGAGGAGGATGATGCGCAGGAGCTGTACACTGTGGGGGCAACTCTGACTGACATAGGGCCCGCAATCCTCAGTGTGGGGATGATGTGTTCCGTCACAAGGTCCGACTGGGTCCCGGCTTCCACTATGTTTACCCAGTGTGCCGTCAGGGAGATGTACCGTCCCTGGCCACAAGCACTTGTCCACGTGTCCGTTGTCAGGTGGACTCTCCCAGTAACTGCGTTGTTGAGGGCACGGAAGATGTTTTGGGACACGTGCTTGTGTAGTGCGGGGATGGCACACCGGGCAAAATAGTGTCGGCTGGGGACCGAGTACCGAGGGACGGCCACCGCCTTAAGGTTGCGGAAGGATTCTGTCTCCACCAGCCTAAAAGGCAGCATTTCCAACGCAAGCAGTCGTGAAATGTGCAAATTTAAGACTGTGGCCTGTGGGGCTTTAGCTGCGAATTTCAGCTTTCGTTCAAAGGTCTGGGATATGGACAATTGAACTCTGCGGTGGGACGTGCACGTTGATGCTGTTTCTTGAGAAACAGCCAAAAAAGTGAAATCTGAGAGGAGGGGGCATCTTTGCATGCAGTATGGACAGGGGATTGCCTTGCACACACAACAGGGGGTTCTATTGCACGAACAACAGCGGAAGAAGCAGTGGTGACACCCGCTGACACTGGTCGTGGACCCTGGGGTTCGCCCCACAAAGTCGGGTGCTTTGCTGCCATGTGCCTGATCATGCTGGTGGTGGTCAGGCTGGTAGTTTTGTCAGCCCTGCTGATGCTGGCATGGCAGGTGGTACAAAAGGCCTTTTTGGGGTTATCAGCAGAGTCTTTAATAAAATTCCAGACTCTGGAAGACCTACAGGTTGTACTGGCAACGTCCCTTGTGTTGGTGTTACGGGGAACGGTTGCCCGCCTTCTGTGTGCGGCCACCACACTGCTTCTTCCTGCCTGTTTGGTTACTCTGCCTCCCTCCCCCTGTGTGCTCCTGGCCTCACTCTGCATGTCCTCCTGCTACGTTGGGTCAGTTACTAGATCATTCACAACCTCTTCCACTTGCGCACCATGATCCTGCTCCTCACTTCCTGGCAATTGTGTCTCGTCATCGTCCACCTCTTGTGACAAATTGCCAGCGTCGACTTCCTGTGGCAGTGGCTGTTCAAATATTTGGGCATCGCTACATGGGATCTCCTCTTCCACCACTTCAAGCGGATCAGGCGAGGGGCACAAATCTGGAAATGGACCAGTGAACAGCTCTTCAGAGTGTCCATGTGTGGGATCAATTGCTGTCTGACGACACTCGGCATGGTGGGAGGAAGGAGCATCAGGGTGAGGAGGAGTATGCGGTCGAGACTCACGGCTACTAAGAGTTGACCGTGTGGAAGACAGACCGGAGGTGGTGGTGCCCAGGTAACTGGAAGTATTATCTGCTATCCGATTAATAACCTGTTCACACTGATCAGTTCGCAATACTGGTGTTGTTCTGTGCTTCCCTAGTAATTCGGTTAAGAAGTGGGAGCGAGAAGATGTGGCTGTTGGTTGTGGCACATTTTCACCTTGGCCACGGCCCCGTCCTCTGCACGCACCATCACCAGAATGTCCAGTTCCACGTCCCTTGCCATGCGCCTTGCCCATTGTAAAGGAAGTAAAATAGCTTACACTCACACTATCAATGGAAAAAGGGTAATAAAAAGGAGATTAGAACTGTGGAAGAGGAAAACTACAGTTCTATTTCTCTGGCCTACACCCGACTCTTTTAAACAATCTGAACAATCAGGGAGAAACTATTACTGTTTTTCTTTACGGAAAAAATACCAAAAGCTGAATAATAGAGATTTTTTACCGTGGAATGGCAAAACCACAGTTATTGTTTACTGGGGTATACCAGAAAATTTTAAATAGATATATTTGCGGCTGAACAGTGAGCGACACACTCAAACTGTTATTTTTAGGTAAAAATGGCCCAAAAGTGGATAATACAGAGATTTGACCCGTGGAACTGCAAAACCACACTTGTATTTCTCGGGCCTACACCAGACTATTTTCAACAGATATATTTGTGTCTGAACAATCAGGAGACACTACTGTTTTTCTTTACAGCAAAAAATGCAAAAAAGCAGGATAATACAAAGATTTGACCCGTGGAACTGCAAAACCACACTTGTATTTCTCAGGCCTACACGAGACTATTTTCAACAGATATATTTGTGTCTGAACAATCAGGAGACACTATTATTTTTTTTTTACGGCAAAAAATGCCAAAAGCAGGATAATAGAGATTTTTTACCATGGAACAGCAAAACCACAGTTATAATTTACTGGTGTATACCAGACTTTTTAAATATATATATTTGCGGCTGAACAGTGAGCGACACACTCAAACTGTTTTTTTAGATACAAATGGCCCAAAACTGGAGAATACAGAGGTTTGTACCGTGGAACTGCAAAAACTTTTTTTTTTTTGGGGGGGGGGGGGGGTACACCAAAACGTTAATAAGATGGGTATTTGTACATTGTGAAGGAGGAAAAAAAAAGAGGATTTAGATAAAAAAAAGGATTTTTCCTGGCCCCCGAGACCTGGAGCTAAGTCCAGCAACAGGAGCACACAGGACTGTAATGCAGCGTTTGCTGGCATAACCACTGCGTCTCCTATACAGCCTGCCTGCCTGCCTGATATCTGGGATGGATATTAGTCCTGAAAAGGACTGTTTGTTTGATCTGGCAGCCTTTACAGACCCTACACTAACTATTTTGCAGGATATATCTCTCCCTAAATCAGCAGCACTCTCCCTACACTGTCTGATCCGGAGTGACTGTGTCCAAGATGGCGCCGCCCGGTTTTAAATACTCGAGGTGACGCTGTGCTGCCAGCCAATCACTGTAATGCCCACAACCCACATGGCTGCGGCATTACAGTGACTGGCTGGCAATCCCTGCATATTCATTGGCTCTGTAAAGAGCGCCAAACATGCAGGGAGGAGACCCGAGCTCCCGCCCGAGTAACCCGGAAATGCTCGGTGCTCGCCGAACATCCCGAGTAGCGTGATGCTCGGGCGAGTACCGAGCAGTGTCGAGCATGCTCGCTCAACACTAATAATAGATAGATAGATAATAGATAGCTAATAGATAGATGATAGATAATAGATAATAGATAGATGATAGATAATAGATAGATGATAGATAATAGATAGATGATAGATAGATAATAGATAATAGATGATAGATAGATAATAGATGATAGATAGATGATAGATAATAGATAGATGATAGATAGATAATAGATAATAGATGATAGATAGATAATAGATGATAGATAGATAATAGATAGATAGATAATAGATAGATAGATAATAGATAATAGATAGATAATAGATAGATGATAGATAATAGATAGATAATAGATAGATGATAGATAGATGATAGATAATAGATAGATAATAGATAGATGATAGATAATAGATAGATGATAGATAGATGATAGATAATAGATAGATAATTGATAGATGTTGATCTGATGGTTTTTTCTTATCGTACATTAAACTTCTCCATTCACTTCTTTGCTCTTTCACTCATTTATCTCTTCGTTCTACTCCAGGACATCGCCATCTAGGGGCCACTCGCTGTTACTTCATTGCCAAGTCACGTTCTTCATGTTTACCCTGAGATTTGGAGAGCTCTTCATGTGCTTTGTGGAGGCCCTGGCGCAGATATTGCGCTGCCGGATAGAATTTCTTGTTGGCTTAGAGATCAATAGCCCACATGCAAACAAGGCCGCTAAGAGGGGCTGAACGCTGAACTGGTGCTTTATAGACTGGTGCGCTGAGCCAGTATATGGAGAAAAGTGAGTGATCATCAAGATCAAATGTGAAGCTCTTGAAATACAAAATGCAGAAATTAAAACTGTAAAAAATATATAGTAAGAATTTTACGAGTCCCATTTTTACCTCTCACAAACCTCACACTTACTATAAGGCAGAATGCAGTAAAAGCCCTGCCCCATGTAAAGCCCAATTTATCTCTATGAAGTACAGTTGAGCAAAAAAATTTGCAGGACCCCGGTACTCCATGGCAACCAGGCCGGGGCCTTGCAAACTTCTTCTGTTTGCACTCAGATGCCAGCATCCTGGTCATCTCTGACATTTAGACCCCCATGATATCATGATATTACATGGCGACTATGCCTCATATCACGTCAAGACCTTGCGGGGGCCTGGTAAACATTGCAGGCATTAAATTGGTGACCATTTAAGTTTGCAGAACCCTGCTACGACTGCCAAAATGCATGCAAAAATACACCCAAAAAAGCCATTCGTGGGCGTGTCCTGGTGAATGGAGGTGGGACTTAAAAGGATTTTCCACTTTCAGAAAAGTGGACCCCAAAAAACAAATAAAGATAGTACTTAACCTCCCCCGATGCAGTGCCGTCTTCCCAAAGCTGCTCCAGTGTCACAACTACAACTGACCCACTAAAGCTCAATGATTGGCTGCAGCGGTGACACCCATGATATCATGATATTGTAATGTGACTATGACTCATATTCCTTCAAGACATTGTGAAGGCTTGGTAAACACCAGGTGCTAGATGCAGCCATAGAAGTTCCCAGGACCCTTCTACAACTGCCAACATGCATGTAAAAATAGACCCAAAAAAGGTTATTTGTAGGCGAGTCCTGGTGAATGGAGGCGGGGCTTAAAGGGCTTACAAAGGCGGGGCTTAAAGGGGTTTACCACTTTTAGAAAAGTGAACCCCAATCGATCAGATAATAGTACAAAAACAAACAGAGATAGCACTCATCCTCCCTCGATGCAGTGCCGGCTTGTCAATGCTGCTCCGGTGTCTTTGTTTTGGCTATCACACCTACAACAAGGCCACTGAAGATCAATGATTGGCTGCAGCGGTGATGTCGTAAGGTGAGTACTATCTCTTTTTGTTTTTTTTATTATTATGATCAATTGGGGTCCACTTTTTGAAAAGTTGAAACCCCCTTTAAAAAATGGCTGCCAAAACAAAACAGACAAATGGTAATAATATGCTATACACTAGTAGAAGGAAGCTTTCTTTTGAAGTGGGGAACATCCCTTTAAATGATTTCTCAACCTGTCGGCGCTCTCCGTACGCGATGATAAGAATATAAATCTTCCCCTTTAACTTCATTAAGTGGAAGTGATCCAATGACTTGGAGATTTCGAGAGGGAAATGACTCAATATTAAGAATACATGTCTATGTGTGACTCCTCCGATCAATCACCGGCCCGAGCCCTCGGCTCCTTCTGTCTGGGTTAATAGCGGCAGAGCAGGTTTCGGAGCTGTCATAGATTTGTTTATTAAATGACACGTTCCTGGGAGAGACGCGGCGCCATCATATTGTCAAGCTGCGGAAATGCTAATCTCCCTCAATAACGTCTGGTGTCATTACTGGAGATCTGCAAAGATGCGAGTGAGAAGAGTGTAGTCTGTAATATATATATATATATCTGCAGTGCAAGGTCCCCGTAATGTGAGTAATGAGTGACACCGCCAGCTGTAATGACTGCACCGCCGATATTATTAAATGGGAATAATCGGGGAAGGATATGGAAACGTTTCAATGTTGGGGGACGTGCGGTTATGATTAATGGTGACAGCAGGTAGAAGGATCAGAGCACGTAATAAATAATGAATGGGGGTTGTCTTATCTGGGGGGATGTCAGGTGGTAGGGACCACACTCAGTAATAGCAGCTCCCGCTATGCCGGCCCCGAATGTCCGCGGACCACAGGGACTGACATTCATTTAAATCACTGAATGCAATACTACATTTTCCCAATAGTGGCCACTAGATTGTTTATATAATTACTCTATTATGATGCTGTATTGTCTTCATTATCTCTGTACTGTGATATCACTGTGGGCATTATCCCTGTACTATGACATCACTGTGTGCATTATCCCTGTACTGTGACATCACTGTGTGTATTATACCTGTACTGTGATATCACTGTGTGCATTAGTCCTGTACTGTGACATCATTGTGTGTATTATCCCTGTACTGTGATATCACTGTCTGAATTATTCCTGTACTGTGACATCACTGTGTGCATGATCCCTATACTGTGACATCACTGTGTGCGTTATCACTGTACTGTGACATCACTGTGTGTATTATCCCTGTACTGTGACATCACTGTGTGAATTATTCCTGTACTGTGACATCACTGTGTGCATTATCCCTATACTGTGACATCACTGTGTGCATTATCCCTGTACTGTGACACCACTGTGTGCATTATTCCTATACTGTGACATGACTGTGTGCATTATCCCTGTACTGTGACATCACTGTGTGAATGATTCCTGTACTGTGACATCACTGTGTGCATTATCCCTATACTGTGACATCACTGTGTGCATTATCACTGTACTGTGACATCACTGTGTGTATTACCCTTTACTGTGACAACACTGTGTGAATTATTCCTGTACTGTGACATCACTGTGTACATTATCTCTATACGGTGACATCACTGTGTGTATTTTCCCCGCACTGTGACATCACTGTGTGCAATATTCCTGTACTGTGACATCACTGTGTGCATTATTCCTGTACTGTGACATCACTGTATGCATTATCCCTATACTGTGACATCACTGTGTGCATTAATACTAACGTTGGTGGGTTAATGTGTATGGGGTCCCTTGACTCTCCCCCGGGATCCCTTAATCTGGCATGTCCACTTTTGTTCTCTAAGGCAGGGTTCCCCAACTCCAGTCCTCAAGGCCACCAACAGGTCATGTTTTCAGGATTTCCTTAGTATTACACAGGTGATAATTGCATCACCTGCACAGGCAATAATTCCATCACCTGTGCAATACTAAGGAAATCCTGAAAACATGACCTGTTGGTGGGCCTTGAGGACTGGAGTTGGGGAACCCTGCTCTAAGGGTATGTGCACACAACCAGTAATCGCTGCGGATTGGACGCAGCGCACTTGCGTTGCGTGCAAACTACAGCGGCCAGATAGTGGATGTGATTTGTAGACATCACATGCCCACTATGTGTCTGCGGCACACCCGTGGAAACTGCTATGCGGCACGTCTTTCCAGACTGCAGAAACTCAATTTCTCCAGCGGGTCTTCATGCGAATGTGGCGCCCCTGCGGGTCCAGTTGCCCCAGAGGTACTGCATCTCATCCAGAGGTGTGGTACTTCACTCTCAGGTAAGGAGGGAGCACTACCCAAACACTCACATCCGACACTACACCATTCCTGAGGGAGGGTCCAGATAGCTCCTAAGGGAGAGCACAGACCCAGTTTCTATTTGGAAGGTGGAACTAAGTAGAGGAGGTTGGTGGAGGAAGTAGTTTAGGGGAGCACTGACAGAAGATAATAAAAGGAAGGGTAGAAACATCTAGAAGGAGTTAGGAGTTCCAGAGGAGTTGAGTGAGGAGAGGGGCCCAGTCACAGAGGACCAGGAGGAGAGTGAGGAGAGAACACCGGAGCAGTGAGAGGGGCTCCAGAGATAGAAGGGATCCTAGGGGCACGGCGAGTGCGGGATGCCACCCGTGCGCCCGAGTTCATGCTGATCATGGAGGGATCAGGCCGCAGTAGGGGACCGGCCCTAGACTAGTGGAGGACTACAAGATTCAGCTAGCAAACTGGAGGTTGCGGTATCTTCAAGTGCCGTAACTAACAACCACACACATTCTCTGAAAAGGTGGCCATATAGGACAAAGGGGACAGACCGGACATCGCCCAACAAGGCCCGGGGCCACTGGCTCAGTACACTGTGTGTGAGGCGCAGGGCTGGAGAAAGAGAGAGCCAGCTCAGAGAGAGAGACGACCTGGGAAGGTAATCAGAACCGTTCAAGTGCACCCAGGTTATCTGAGAGTTGTCTGGATCACTTCCCCGGAGGACACAGGACAAAGTGGGCGGTTATAAACCGGTAATTGTAACCTGGAGCAATTTAACAACTGTGAGTAAATACTTGAAGACTGCACCCCACTGTGTCCTTCACTTAATTACTACGCCACCTGCCTTGCACTACACCAACAACATCTACTTCATCAAGTCCTATATACTGCCCTGGGGCTTAGCTCTGCCCGTGGAGAGTTGAACTATCTCTGCTTCATCACCAACAGCCCCAGTGAATCTGAATGGCAGCGCGGCCACATATAGCTGCATACCACGGGTGGCATCACAAACTTTACTCCCCTTTTGTTTATTCCCCCAATTGACTTTTCATTGATTGACCGCTCTGGACTATGGACCTGGTCACTGCCGTTGTGACTACCCCGATAGAACTGACCGGCCCGGCTACCGAGTACCCCACGACCCCAGGGGGGCGCGTCAACTTTGGCATCATGAACAGGATGAACCGACCCGTTACACTGGGTCTCGTGCGCCCAGAGACTGTGTTTGAGACCGAGTAGTGGCGCCCACCCCAGAAGAACGGGCGCCATTATGTGTGCTAAAGGACGAAAAGAAGCCTCCCATCGTGGGCCGGGTTCCGGAATGGCGCCAAAAATGGAGCCCGCCCCATGCACCTGCGGCCATACACTTAGACTTTTCCATCAGTCTGGGGGAGCCGCCCCCTGGTGTGGCCGACAGCAAGCTGGAGTGGAACTGTCCCCGAAAGGGAAGAGGAGAAGAAAATCCTTGGAGACAGGGCGGGGCCACCGGCAGTGGAGTCGGAATGCACCCGGCAGGCGCCATGGAAGCAAGTGACCACCAGACTCCCACCCGTGGCCTGCAAGCAAAAGGCTCTCCCCTAGACCTGGAGGGGGTATTGAGTCAGCTGCCCGTGGAGGACATGGGGTTCCTGCGCACCGAGGTGCAGGAGCTGGGCCGGGGGATGGAAGAAGCCCAGAACGCCACCATTGTACAGTGGAAGGACGAGCTGCTGGAAAAGCTAATCCGGCAGTGGACCACCAGCACCCCGGCGGGGCCTGTACTGAGCCCGGAGGCGACGCGCAGTACCGGAGCGACAGCGAGCGCAAGTAACAACAGCACCCCTGGCCCGGGCGCCGACGACACTGACTCGCCCAGGGGGAATGGGGACTCAGTACCCGGGCCTTTACCTTCTTTGTAGGATGTCACGGCAGTCGGCTCCCGGGCCCGTCCTCTGAGGTCACTCTTTAAAAAGGGGGTTTTTGTTTACAGTCTGTCTCGTGACGCCACCTGTGGTTCCTGGTAATGAGTACCAGTGCTGCTGCAGACCTCCGGGGGTGATGGGATGGCAGCTGGGATGTTTCTGCTCGCCACAGGCGGAACGGGCCCCCGGGGCAGTGTAGGTGCAGATGGTGATGCTGGGCGTTGTAGTGCAGGCGCGGTAGCGTGATGGAAATAACTGACAGAGACAGTGGAGTGCAGTCATCTGAGTTTACTCACAGTTCTTTTTAGGTTCCTCGGGTACACTGTCCAGGTGTCTGACTCCCGCATCGCACTGCGATTGCCAGGCAGGGGTTCAGCACTCCTTCAGGTATTTTAGAAGCACTTAACGGGACCCCCTTCCTTTATGTTGCTTCCTTGGCCGACTTCCCACGCTGGGTCTTCTCCCTCCTGCCCTGCGCTCCGCACACACAGTCCCGATCGGGCGCTCTGAAGTCCCTCTGGGCAACCTGGAGTTCCCGGACCTGCTTGATGCTCTTCACGGTGACTAGGGTGAGACTGTGGCGACTGCACCATGGAAGTGCAGAAGCCTCTGGTTTTTCCAGCCGAGACCTGAAGTAACACGGCTGGTCCAGGGACCGGTTCCCTTCCTGCGGCCTGATCCCTCTGACACCTGGCAGATTCGGGGTATACGGGTGCCGTCCTGCACTCACCGTACCCCCTGGGATCCCTTCTGTAAAACGGAGCCTTTCTCCTCTGCTCCCCTCCTGGGCCTCTGTTACTAGGCCCCACTCGTGGAGCAGAGCTCCTGAAGAGACTCTGCTCCCCTACTACTCACTGACTGTCCTCACTCACTTTCCTGATACCCTAAGATGACTTCCCTTTATATACCTCCTATAATCGTGCTCCCCTACTCTTCATCCTCCACCCACACCCACTACTGGTTCCCCCTCTCTTTGGTTCCCCCCACTCCAGCCAGGGACAGGGCTCAGCAGAGACACAGTGCATCTTGCCCTTCCAGCCGGCCTGGAGTAGTGTAGTGTTGGATGCGGGTGTTGGGGTTCCGGGCAGCACTCCCTCTTTACCTGAGAGAAGGAGACACCACACCTCTGAGTGAGGTGCAGTACCTCTGTGGCGACTGAACCATCAGGGGCGCCACACTCCCCCCTGGTATAACACAGCATCTCCGCGGGCTGGAACTGAGCAAAAACACGGTATTTTAGACATACAAAATGTTTTAGAATGCATTCACTTAGAAGATTATTAAACTTTTTCTTCCCTTTATGGGAGGCACATTGCTCGAACGTTACAGGTTACCATTATCAATAACAATATAAAACTTTTCACTGGCATATACACGTTTTCTCAAACAACTTGCAGTAAGATCCCAAACAGGGTGTCCATCTCACTAGTAAAGGTGCAAATCAAGCAGCATGAGGGACCCATCTGAAAACCCTCAACGTAGGCCCTGGGCGTGGCTGCAGGGCTTAAGTGATCCTGGTGCTGGACCACGTCTTCGGCCACGCCAAATGGGTTTTTGTTCTGAGGTCTCTTGGTTGCAAATATAAAACCAATAAAGAGCACTTTAAGAAGTGCAAACTATATACAAAATCAGTTCTTGGCTGCTCACAGTCCTCAGCCTGAAGTCTGTATACCCTAACAGGTAATTATGCACACAAAAAGAAACAAATTTTCTGTTTGCACCCTTACGGGTAACTTATGTACAATGTTCAGTTCCACTTACTGGTACCTAGTAGTGGGGTCCCCGCCGGGGGTATTTCTGATTCTTGCTGGCTAACCCAGCTGGGTCATCAGCCCTGAACTGCGGGGGCATGTTCTCTTCCTCCTTGACCATGCGGTATACCTGGAGGGCATACCACCTGCGCTCCCCGTGGTGTCTGGTATAGGTGACACGGTCACCGGGATACAAATTCCGGTCGGGATGGCCCTGCTCCAGTTGGGGCTCAACATCCCGCCGGTTGACAAAGATATCCCTGCTGAAGTGGGGATCGCGGATGAAGCCCCACCCAGCCTTCAAGTCGAATTTTATGACCAGTCCCTCTTCACGGGGACTAGGATGGGCAGATTCTGCTTGCCGGACCTGGGCTTTTGCGGCCTTGTTCCGGGCCTCCAACCGCTCGCAGCGCACCCGCCTGGTGCACCGCTCCTTCTCTAGCTGCAGGAGCTCCGGTTGACAGAACTTTCTTGACAGCGCCTGGGCTTGGGTCTCCTGCGGGAACCCCATCAGGCCCCACCCCGGTTGTCCCAACTAAACTCTTCTCCTCCGGGCAGGCAACCGGGGGCACTGGTGTCGGGAGTAGCAGGTACTTTTGCTGGTCCTCAAACCTGGTGGACCAGTCGAAGGAGGGCGCGCCGTACACCCACTCGGGTGCCGGAGGTGGCGGTTCCGGAAGGGAGCTGAGCAAAAGGCCAGCGGAGTCATCGCCCGGGGGTGGAGGTTCCGGGAGGGAGCCGAGCAGGAGGTCCTCGGAGTCAGCACCTGGAGGTGGAGGTTTCGGGCTTAGCAGCTGCTCCAGGGTGTACAAGCCTGGGTACGGGGGGTGCTGCTGTAGGAGGCCCAGGAGCAGGTCGGCGCTTGCAGCGCCCGGGACAGGGGAACTCTTCCTACCTGCTCCTGTGCTGCTCATGGCCTCCTGGCACTCATCTGGCTCCGCCAGGGCTGGGGCGCCGCTGATGGTACCCGGGCTGACTGCCGTCGTGCTGCTAACTTCTCCAGCAGCTCCTTCTTCCACCTGGCGACCGCTGCTTGCTGGGCCCATTCCACCTGCTGGCTCAGCTCCTGGATCTCGCTCTGGAGGAATTCAGCATCCTCCGGGGAAAGTTTGCTTGTTGCTCCCTCCAGTGTGAGGGGGGGCACTTGCTGCTGCAGGCCAGAGGCGGAGGCTTGATCCTGGCTTCCGTCCATGCTGGCTGCTGGGTGCGGTCTGTCTAGACTGGTTAAGACCACACCCTGTCTCCATTCCTTCTCTCCTCCTCCCCTCCCTTTTCGGGGGCGGTCCCATGGCAGCCTGCTGTCGGTCACTCCCTGGGACATCCTCCCCGCCTTGACGGACACATCTATGCGGACAGTCACAGTTGCAAGGGGTAGGTTGTGCTTTTGGCGCCATTCTGGGACCCGGCCCACGATGGGAGGTTCCATATTGTTGTCTTTGATCACGTACATAATGGCGCCCGTTCTTCTGGGGCGGGCGCCACATTCAGTGAAGAAATACAGTTCATATAAGGCACACAGTACCCGGTGATAATGGGCACGAAATCCTGTTCGTGACGCCAGGAAGAGCTGACTCGCCCAGGGGGAATGGGGGACTCGGTACCCAGGCCTTTACCTTCTTTGTAGGATGTCACAGCAGTCGACTCCCGGGCCCGTCCTCTGGGGTCACTCTTTTAAAAGGGGGTTTTTGTTTACAGTTTGTCTCGTGACGCCACCTGTGGTTCCCGGTAATGAGTACCGGCGCTGCTGCAGACCTCCGGGGGTGATGGGATGGCAGCTGGGATGTTTCTGCTCCCCACAGGCGGAGCGGGCTCCCGGGGCAGTGTAGGTGCAGATGGTGATGCTGGGCGTTGTAGTGCAGGCGCGGTAGCGTGATGGAAATAACTGACAGAGACAATGGAGTTCAGTCATCCAAGTTAACTCACAGTTCTTTTTAGGTTCCTCGGGTACACTGTCCAGGTGTCAGACTCCCGCGTCGCACTGCGTTTGCCAGGCAGGGGTTCAGCACTCCTTCAGGTATTTTAGAAGCACTTAACGGGACCCCCTTCCTGTATGTTCCTTCCTTGGCCGACTTCCCGCGCTGGGTCTTCTCCCTCCTGCCCTACGCTCCCCCCACACAGTCCCGATCGGGTGCTCTGAAGTCCCTATGGGCAACCGGGAGTTCCTGGACCTGCTTGATGCCCTTCACGGTGACTAGGGTGAGACTGTGGCGACTGCACCATGGAAGCGCAGAAGCCTCCAGTTTTTCCAGCCGCAACCTGGAGTAACACGGCTGGTCCAGGGACCGGTTCCCTTCCTGCGGCCTGATCCCTCTGACACCTGGCAGATTCGGGGCATACGGGTGCCGTCCTGCACTCACCGTGCCCCCTGGGATCCCTTCTATAAAACGGA